>NC_138770.1:600553242-601238242 GCF_965119305.1 Pelophylax lessonae | reverse complement strand
TCCATCCCATCTCCCCACCACAGCTGCCATCATCCCATATCCCCACCACCATCGCTGCCACTGATTCCATCTCCACCCAATTTTTGTTTATTAAAAGTCTTACAATCAACACGCATAAAATCAATATACATAAATAAA
The DNA here is from genome assembly GCF_965119305.1 of Pelophylax lessonae. Taxonomy (NCBI): domain Eukaryota; kingdom Metazoa; phylum Chordata; class Amphibia; order Anura; family Ranidae; genus Pelophylax; species Pelophylax lessonae. The sequence goes on along the minus strand of NC_138770.1, from coordinate 601,238,104 downwards.
TATATACATATTTACATGAAAAGGGAAAAAAATACACACCAAATTCTGCTCTCAAACAAAGAATGGTTTTACAGCAAAAACAAAACTCACATCATGAACATTTCATTACCGGGGAAAATAATCCTAGTAAGACTCACACCACCACACCACCCAACCCCATCCATCCCCACCCAACCACCACTGCTGCCACTCATCTCAGGGGCATAACTACAGGGGTCACAATTGCAATGGCCAATGTGTTGCCCCTGTACACTTGGATGGGGGGGGCAGAATATAGAGGAAAAATCCCCTCCATTTTTCTACTGCAGCTGCTAAAAGCCAGCTTCTCCTCCTCTCCATCCCATGGGCATTCAGAGACTGCAGGAGGAAAATGGAGGGGGATTTGTTCCTCTATATATCCCCCTACGCCACCCCTCCTATCCAGGTCCAGCTGCCCTCACGCCCGGGATCAGTGGGAAGGGGCCTGACCGGGGGACAGGGGGGGCCCTTCATGTTTTTTTGCACCAGGGCCCTGAAGGTTCTAGTTACGCCTCTGCTCCTCTCACCAAGGTTTTAGACTGCTACAAGGTCAGAGGCTGATCTGTGTGCAGACATTTGTGAACACATCTCTGAGCCAACATCTCAATCCAGGAAGTAGATGCTGACCCAAGATGATTCCTAAACAAAGATGGCTCTGCCCTTCTGGAGAGAGAGAGAGCCATATGTATGCATTGTCAGATAATTTACTGTGATCAGTTATGTATACACTGGTATGTGTTATACTTATCTTTTGCCAAGTCCACTTTAGTTTTTACCATTTTTAGAGAAAGATAATTATTAATACAGGTACTTATATAGTGCTGTCAATTTTTTGCAGCAGTTTACACATTCTATTGTACAATCACATGAGTCCCTGCCCTCAAGGAACTTACAATCTAATGTCCCTAACTCACTATCATACATACACATACTAGGGCCAATTTAGACAGCATCCAATTACCTACCGGCATGTCTTTGGAACGTGGGAGGAAACCGGGGTACCCAGAGGAAAGTCAAGCAGGCACAGGGAGAACATGCAAACTCTATGCAGGTAGTGTTGTGGTTGAGAAATAAACCAACGACCCTAGTGATGCTAGGCAGAAGTGCTAATCACTTAGCCACTGTGCTGTCCTAGTCAATTAAAACATCAGCTTATAAAAAGATCTATCTATCTATCTATCTATCTATCTATCTATCTATCTATCTATCTATCTATCTATCTATCTATCTATCTATCTATCTATCTATCTATCTATCTATCTATCTATCTATCTATCTATCTATCTATCTATCTATCTACAGTATCTCACAAAAGTGAGTACACCCCTCACATTTTTGTAAATATTTTATTATGACTTTTTATGTGACAACACTGAAGAAAAGACACTTTGCTGCAATGTAAAGTAGTGATTGTACAGTTAGTATAACAGTGTAAATTTGCTGTACCCTCAAAATAACTCAACACAGCCATTAATGTCTAAACCGCTGGCAACAAAAGTGAGTACACCCCTAAGTGTCAATGTCCAAATTGGGCCTAATTAGCCATTTTCCCTCTCCAGTGTCATGTGACTCGTTAGTGTTACAATGTCTCAGGTGTGAATAGGGAGCAGGTGTGTTAAATTTGGTGTTATCGCTTTCACTCTCTCATACTGGTCACTGGAAGTTCAACATGGCACCTCATGGCAAAGAACTCTCTGAGGATCTAAAAAAAAAAAGAATTGCTGCTCTACATAAAGAGGGCCTAGGCTACAAGATGATTGCCAAGATCCTGAAACTGAGCTGCAGCACGGTGGCCAATACCATACAGTGGTTTAACAGGACAGGTTCAACCCAGAACAGGCCTCGCCATGGTCGACCAAAGCAGTTGAGTGCACATGCTCAACGTCATATCCAGAGGTTGTCTTTGGGAAAGACGTATGAGGGCTTCTAGCATTGCTGCAGAGGTTAAAGGGGTGGGGCTCAGCCTGTCAGTGCTCAGACCATATACCACACACTGCATCAAATTGGTCCACATGGCTTTTGTCCCAGAAGGATGCCTCTTCTAAAGGTGGTGCACAAGAAAGCCTGCAAACAGTTTGCTGAAGACAATCAGACTAGGGAAATGGATTACTGGAGCCATCTCCTGTGGTCTGATTAGACCAAGATACATTTATTTGGTTCAGATGGTGTCAAGCGTGTATGGCAGCATTCAGGTGAGGAGTACAAAGACAAGTGTGTCTTGCCTACAGTCAAGCATGGTGGTGGGAGCGTCATGGTCTGGGGCTGCATGAGTGCTGCCAGCACTGGGGAGCTACAGCTCATTGAGGGAACCATGAATGCCAACATGTACTGTGACATACTGAAGCAGAGCATGATCCCCTCCATTTGGAGACTGGGCCGCGTGGCTGTATTCCAACATGATAACGACCCCAAACACACCTTCAAGACGACCACTGCCTTGCTAAAGAAGCCCGAGGGTAAAGTTGATTGACTGTCCAAGCATGTCACCAGACCTAAACCCTATTGAGCATCTATGGGGCATCCTCAAATAGAAGGTGGAGGAGCGCAAGATCTGTAAAAGCCACCAGCTCCGTGATGTTGTCATGGAGGAGTGGAAGAGGGCTCCAGTGTCAACCTGTGAAGCTCTGGTGAACTCCATGCCCAAGAGGGTTAAGGCAGTGCTGGAAAATAATGGCGGCCACACAAAATATTGACACTTTTGGACCAATTTGGACATTGTCACTTAGGGGTGTACTCCTTTTTGTTGCCAGCAGTTTAGACATTAATGGCTGTGGGTTGAGTTATTGCTGAGCAAAGTGTAATTTCTTCAGTGCTGTCACATGGAAAGATATAATAAAATATTTACAAAAATGTGAGGGGTGTACTCACTTTTGTGAGATACTCTATCTATCTATCTATCTATCTATCTATCTATCTATCTATCTATCTATCTATCTATCTATCTATCTATCTATCTATCTATCTTATCTATCTTATCTATCTTTCTACTCCTTCTGAAAGAAGACCTCTGTATCCCCGAAATATGCTGGATGTTTTGTTTTGTCTTGTTGTGAATGAACGCTACCGTATTAATAAAATATTTTTTTTGTTCCTTGTTGTGGCGCTCTTACAGCATTAAAAACTTGACAGATGGGTGCAACCACTCCTCAATTTATCCAAACTAAAGAAACTTGCTTTGACACACACTTTATATGTTTATTAATATTTTATATGTACGGTGAAAAAACTCATTAATTATCAATTTAAAAACTTGATCATTTAAAAAATGTGGACTGAATAGATTTTAATTTGCCTTTTGTTCTTTTTAGGACTGAAGGAATCGGGTACGACCCCATAAAGAATAAGGGCAACCCCAGTAACTATTTCAGCTATGGAGTAGCATGTTCTGAAGTTGAGATTGACTGTTTAACTGGTGACCACAAGGTATCAACACCCAAATTGTTACTTATGGAAGTTTCTCCTGAGTTTACTGGAAACTAGGCTCCAGCAGTTTTCGGCAGTTGGGTGACATATTACCACTAACAATACCATAGGCGATTTGTAGATTAGCCACTAGTGGGAGTACTCTATGGTTCAGTGCAGATAGTGTCTCTATCTCTTTTTCTATCTCAACAACTGTAGAGATAAGGTATTAGCCACACAGACACTCATATTATTTAAATGGGTCAGCTGTTTTCCAAAAGTATATAATTGGTGGATGACCTGGCAAAGTGGAACAGTATAGGGTAAGCAATGCACAGTACTTCTAATCATGAAGCAGAAAATTCATGTGTAACTAGAAAACATGGTACATTCATAGTTACAAACAATACAAAAAAGCAAGGTAAATTAAATATTAAGTCCCATTAATAAGCCTAACTCCATGTTTCTGGCTCCCCCTCATCCTAGTGAACCTGCCTCCTCCTACTTCTTCCAGTTGTGTTGAATCTGTGACACGCTGGGCCCTCTTCTGTTCTAAAGAAGTGGTGGGTGGTCCTCAATGATACACAGAGTGCAGAGGTGGCCATCTTAGTAGAAGCAGGGTTTTGCTTCCTCATGTCAGGGCCTCCAACAAAGATAACTGTGAGCAGCACGTGGTGACATCACCAGATCTCCTTTTAGATCTCCTGAGACTAGCGTAAGAAGCAGTATAGTGTCTGAGATCTCACACTGCGGATATACAGCTATGAAGCTATAAAACAGGATTGCCAAGGCACACTTACATACCAGGAAGTGCAATGCTGTTTTTCAGGAGAAATTCAAGACAAAATGTCGATTTTTCCAGATACTGCTTAGGCACAATTAACATTTCTAAATGTTCCTTATAAAAGAAAACAAATCTTCCGTTTTTGAGTTAAGGTCCACATTAATATTCCAATCTTTTTACAGAACCTGTGCACAGATATAGTAATGGATGTTGGCACCAGTCTTAACCCTGCAATAGACATAGGACAGGTGAGTAACTCAGAACTGCTAGTTGTTTCTGATTAAGCTATCCCTACAACCAAACCTACCTGGTCACTATGGCGGCACCAAACTGGAAGTTATCTATATGTCCATACAGGTTGAAGGAGCTTTTGTACAAGGCATTGGCCTGTTCACCATGGAAGAGCTGAAGTATTCTCCAGAGGGCAACCTATATACACGAGGCCCTGTGATGTACATAATTCCAGCTTTTGGCAACATCCCAGCAGAATTCAATGTATCCCTTCTGCGTGATTGTCCGAACAACAAAGCTATCTACTCCTCCAAGGTATGACATTTTTTGAAGAATCATCAACCTTTAGAATAACATCTCTGACTTGGCAATTGGTAATGTAATGCAGTAAGGAAAGGAACTTACTCTGAAAATAACAAACCTTTTTTTTTTTTATCTGGCATAGACATTTTCCTCAACATATTTTAAAGTACATTGATGGATTGTGATCAGTTACTGCCACCATCGCATAGGCGGCTCTCTAATTAGGCAAATTAAGCGGTCGCCTAAGGCCTCGCACCTACAGTAGCCTCACGGCCAGTGGCGGAGCGACAACATTTAGCACGGCGCAGTCAGGGAAATCTCCCAAGTAAAAGATTTAAATCCTCGGATATAAAAGTTGCAGCAGTGTGCTGCAGTCCCTTCACTGCGGCTGCGAGGTGTCTGTTGTCTGCTGACAGTTACCCTGCCTTCTCTGCCTGGGGATTGGCCGTCTGATCATGTAATCCCAAGATGTGGAGGAATCGGTGGGGGTGTACCTGCATCAGTAGGAAGTGACTGCCCGGTCAGCTCACTCTGCTATCATCGGTTGTTGCTCTGGGAGGAGAGCTCTGCCCTGGCCCAGGAACATACAGGTAACCAGGCCCCGACTTGTCACTCTGCAGGCTGGTCATAGATTTGTGGTGTCTACTACGCAAAGGGGGTGAGTAGCCCCTGGGTGGCTGAAGGAGAAGGAGAGGGCCCCTGGGTGGCTGAGGGAAAAGGAGAGGGCCCCTGGGTGGCTGAGGGAGAAGAAGATGGCCCCTGGGTGGCTGGGGGAGAAGAAGGAAAGGGCCCCTGAGTGGCTGGAGGAGAAGGAGAGAGCCCCTGGGTGGCTGGGGGAGAGGGCCCCTGGGTGGCTGGGGGAGAGGGCCCCTGAGTGGCTGGGGGAGAAGGAGATGGCCCCTGGGTGGCTGGGGGAGAAGGAGAGGGCCCCTTGGTAGCTGGGGGGAAGGAGAGGGCCCCTGGGAGGCTGGGGGAGAAGGAGAGGGCCCCTGGGTGGCTGGGGGACAGAAGGAGAGGACCCCATGGGTGGCTGGGGGAGAAGGAGAGGGCCCCTGTGTGGCTGGAGGAGAAGGAGAACGACCCTGGGTGGCTGGGGGGGGAAGGACAGGGACCCTGGGTGGCTGGAGGAGGAGAGGGCCTCTGGGTGGCTGGAGGAGAAGGAGAGGTCCCCTGGGTGGCTGGAGGAGAAGGAGAGGGCCCCTGGGTGGCTGGAGGAGAAGGAGAGGGATCCTGGGTGGCTGGAGGAGGAGAAGGAGAGGGACCCTGGGTGGCTGGAGGAGAAGGAGAGGGACCCTGGGTGGCTGGAGGAGGAGAAGGAGAGGGACCCTGGGTGGCTGGAGGAGGAGAAGGAGAGGGACCCTGGGTGGCTGGAGGAGAAGAAGGAGAGGGCCCCTGAGTGGCTAGAGGAGAAGGAGAGGGCCCCTGAGTTGCTGGAGGAGAAGGAGAGGGGCCCCTGGGTGGCTGGAGGAGGAGAGGGGCCCCTGGGTGGCTGGAGGAAAAGGAGAGGGGCCCTGGGTGGTTGGGGGAGGAGGAGAGGCCCCCCGTGATGCCAGAGTCAGTTGCCAGGGAAGAGAGTGGAGCTTAGCCAGTCCTGCATATCTGACATCAAAGCCAAACATGGTGGAGCTGGAGCCCTTTGCCCTACACAATGACAGCACCCGAGGTGGAAGGTGAGGGGTAGCGGGGCTGTGACATTATATAGCATATGGACTCTGTACATTATTGGTAGTTTTGGTTGGAGTTGTCCTTTAGATGTTTAACTCTGTTGTTTTTCCCCCCAGCTGTGAGGGACTGAGGAATGACAGCCCACTATGCTGGAACTTATAGTGCCCTAGAATTTGGAGGACTGAGGAATCCTCAGTCCCTCACAGAGGGCACTACAAGTTCCAGAATAGCAGGCTGCCATGCCTTAGTCCCCACAGAGGGCACTACAAGTCTTAGCATAGCAGGCTTCCATTCCTCAGGGAGGAATGGCAGTGCACTATACTGGAATTTACAGTGTCCTCTGTGGGGACTATGGCAGCCTTCTGCAGTGGGACTTGTCGTGCCCTAGACTGTGGTGGACTGAGGAAGGGAAGTGTAAGGGGGTCTCTGGAAACTCTGATGCAAGGGGGAGCTTTGGTGACCACAGAGTTCCTTTTTACACCTGAATCCCCAGCTTTCCCCCTCAAATCAGGGTTCCCAGAACTCTCCTTACATCAGAGTCTCCAGCATTCCCCCTTAAATCGGGGGTTCCCAGAACTCCCCTTACTTCAAAGTCCCCAACATCCCCCCTAAATCAGGGTTCCCATAACTCCTCCTACATCACAGTCTTCAGACTTTCCTCTTACAGTGTAAGGGGGAAACTCTGGAGACTCTGATGTAAAGGGGGCTCTGTGAAATTTGATTTAAGAGGGGGACTCTAATGTAAAGAGGAATTCTGTGGACTCTGATGTAAGGAGGAGACGCTGGGGGGAATCTGATTTAAAGGAGAACTCTTATGTAAGGGGGGACACTGAACTCTGATGTAAGGAGGGACTCAGGGAATCATGACCTATAGGGAAATGTTGGGGACTGTGATGAAAGAGCAGACATATATATATATATATATATATATATATATACATACATACCCGATGTTTAATGATCTTTGATTAAAGAAGAATTGGTTAGAGAAAATTCTAGAAACTGTGAATTCATAGTACAAAGGTGAAGGCTCTTAATATATGCAATTTATGCAGTTAATTTTTATCGCTTGAATTATTTTTCCCATTATGGGCGTGAGTGGGGCCTCATGTCCAAGTTTTGCCTTAGGCCTCACAAAGCCTAGAGCCGCCTCTGCCACCATGCAAAGATGGTGAAAGGTTACAGACTAAGGCCTGATTCACAATATTGCAGGCATTTGCGAGTATCAGAGCAGTTCCCTTGCCCGCAATTACCCATGCGGGGCTGCCCTTCATTCTCAATGGCACCCCCAAGCTTCTCAAACCACAGTGCATTTTTTGCACCATGTGATCTCCCGGCCACTGCATTTCAAAAATTATAGTAATATACAGTGAATCCGGAATGTATTCACAGCGCTTCACTTTTTCCACATTTTGTTATGTTACAGCTTTATTCCAAAATAGATTAAATTCATTATTTTCCTCAAAATTCTAAAAACAATATCCCATAATGACAATGTGAAAGAAGATTGTTTGAAATCTTTTTAAATTTATTAAAATAAAAAACGAAGAAAATCCCATGTACATAAGTATTCACAGCCTTTGTCCAGTACTTTGTTGAAGCACCTTTGACATCAATTACAGCTTCAAGTCATTTTGAGTATGATGCTACAAGCATGGCACACCTATTTTTGGGCAGTTTCTCACATTCTTCCTTGCAGGACCTCTCAAGTTCCATCAGAATGAATGGAGAGCGTCAGTGCACAGCCATTTTCAGATCTCACCAGAGATATTTAATTGGATTCAAGTCTGGGCCCTGGCTGGGCCACTCAAGGACATTCCCAGAGTTGTCCCATAGCTACTACTTTGTTATCTCAGCTGTGTGCTTAGGGTCATTGTCCTGTTAGAAGATAAACCTTCGCCCCAGTCTGAGGTCCAGAGTGCTCTGGAGCAGGGTTTCATGAAGAATGCCTCTCTACATTGCTGCATTCATTTTTCCTTCAATCATGACTAGTCTCCCAGTTCCTGCCACTGAAAAACATACCCACAGTATGATGCTGTCACCGCCATGCTTCACTGTAGGGATGGTATTGGCTGGGGTATGAGCGGTGCCTGGTTTCCTCCAAACATGACGCTTACCATTCAGGCCAAAAAGTTCAATCTTTGTTTCATCAGACCAGAGCATTTTGTTTCTCATGATCTAAGAGTCCTTAGGGTGCCTTTTGGCAAACTCCAGGCGAGCTGCCATGTGCCTTTTACTGAGGAGTGGCTTTAGTCTACCATACAGGCCTGATTGGTGGAGTGCTGCAGAGATGTTTGTTCTTCTAGAAGTTTCTCCTCTGTCCACAGAGAAACGCTGGAGCTCTGTCAGAGTGACCATGGGGTTCTTGGTCACCTCCCTGACTAAGGCCCTTCTCCCCCGAACACTTAGTTTGGCCGGGCGGCCCACTCTAGCAAAAGTCCTGGTGGTTCTAAACTTCTCCCATTTAAGGATGATGGAGGCCACTGTGCCTATTGGGACCTTCAATGCTGCAGAAATTTTTCTGTCCCCTTTCCCCAGATCTGTGACTTCATACAATCCTGTTTCTGAGGTCTACGGACAATTCCTTGGATTTAATTGCTTAGTTTTAACTCTGATAAGACCTGGTAACTTTGGGACCTTATATAGACAGGTGTGTTCCTTTCAAATTATGTCCAATCAACTAAGTTTACCACAGGGGGACTCCAATCAAGTTGTAGTAACATCTCAAAGATGATCAGTGGAATCAGGATGCACCTGAGCTTAATTTTGTGTATCATGGCAAACGCTGTGAATACATGTGATTTTTCATTTTTTATTTTTAATAAATTTGCAAAGATTTCAAACAAACTTATTTCACATTGTCATTATGGGATATTGTTTGAAGAATGTTAAGAAAAATAATGAATGTATTCCATTTTGGAATATGGCTGTAACATAACAAAATGTGGAAAAAGTGAAGCGCTGTGAATACTTTCCGGATTCACTGTAATGTACGAAAGACACATACAGTATAAGATACATAAACATTTTAACAAGGATTATTCATATAGAGGTGTTTTTCCAAGTAAACCAGTGTCGGGTCATGTGACTATTGCCCCAGTATTGCCAGCATAGTCTCTGATCTTCAGGGAACATTCAAGCAGATTTGATGCCTGGCCAGCAGTCTCCCAATACCTTTTGGCAATCACCATGTGACCAATGATGAGGCATTGCTCATGTGACCAGGACACATGGGATGGAGAATTTTCTCCATAAGAGGACATGTTACAACACTAAAAATGTATTCTTTAGATCTGCTTTTGTTACATCCTAATGATTGAATTGTTGCGATTTTTGGGTATATTCCAGGCTGTTGGGGAGCCTCCTCTTTTCTTGTCAGCCTCCATATTCTATGCCATTAAGGATGCCATCACATCAGCCAGAACAGAATCTGGCATTACTGGGCCATTTCGACTGGACAGTCCAGCCACTGCGGAGAGAATACGAAATGCCTGTGTGGATCAATTCACCAAACTGGTATGAGAGTATTTACAGCAGCAGTATTTACACAATCCACTAAACAGAAATATGTCACCAGAATCCTTCACTCCCCAAGAATATTATCTTGACAGTTCTGGTGTAGGCATTGTAACTTAAAGTGGAGTTCCATTCATTTTTCTGTTTATTAAAAGTCCGTAGCTACAAAAAGTGTGGCTGCTGACTTTTAATAAACACACACTCACCTGTCCCATGGTCCAGCAATGTGGCCGCCCGAAGCCTCGCTCCTCTCCCTTTTCTCTCGTCGGTGCCGGCATCTCTAGTGTGGGCACCTGGCTGCACGTTGTGAATGGCCAGGCATTCTTCTGGGACCTGTGACGTGTCCCAGAAGATTGCAGGAGGGAGGGGGAGAGGGGAACTTCCACTCAAGCTGTCTAGGCGACCCGAGTGGAAGTGGAAGTGGGTACCTGTCAAATCTAGGTACCTGCCCCCCCAAAAATGACTTGCCAAATGTGGCATGTCAGGGGTCAGGAGTATTTAAAGCGGAAGTTCCACTTTTGGGTGGAACTCCACTTTAAGATTGCAGATGTATGGGGTTTTAAAAATCACCAGACTACACCGTTAAACACAGCACTAAACAAATAATTCTGTTTGTTACAATTTAAAGCTGAACATTAGACTAGGCAATACGCTACCATCAAAGATGAAATACATATTAGGTAGCTGTTTTACTTGACAAAAGGATTTGTAGTTCTCTCCATCCATTTCTGAGATTTATACAGCTCTGCCAAACAGCCCAGTGTTGTCTGACAGGGATTTGTCTGATTTTTTTCTGCTGCAACTCTTAAGCTGAATACACACTATACAATTTTCTTTAGATTTTTTCCTTTAGACTTACCAAAGCCATATAATATGAGGTCAAACCTAAACACTTTCAATTGTGTATGATATCAGGCAGGCCCTTGCACTACATAGTTAAAGGTAAATCTAAGGGCTCTTTCACACACTCCGTCCGTTGGACGGAGTCCGTTTTTCTCAGCGGGGGATCGAGCCGCCGATCCCCCGCTGAGCAGCAGGAGGACAGCTGTGTCTCCGCGCTGTGTGCGGAGACACAGCTGACAGTTCCCCATGCATCTCTATGGGGGAAATCGGATGTCAACGGACCGTCACTCCGTTCTCACCTGATCCCATCCGATCCGATCCGCTGGACGGATGGAAAATAGGGTTTCCATCCGTCCAGATTTGACGGATCGGGTCGGATGTCAGCGGACATGTCTCCGCTGCCATCCGATGCCCCATAGGAATGCATGGGGGGACCGTTCAGATCCGCAAAAAAAACGAACAGGCGGATCTGAACGGTCCGCCTGTGTGAAAGGGGCCTAATGGAAATCTACCATGCACAGCTGCACCAGATTTTGCACTCTCCAGTTTTAGTAAATTAACCCCTATGTGTCCATGCACACTATAGGTGTGTTCAGCAGTCAAGTGGCAGAGGAGTTCACAGGCAGAAAAAAAACATCACTTATGCGCTTTGGAATGCTTAAAAGCTTATTAACGCTAGGCGCGTTCCCGCATTCCCACGTTAATGCATTCTAATGGGCAGAACTCTGGCCAATAGAATGTATTAACACCAGTTGTGGGAATGCACGCTAAAGTGCATTAATGCCCATGCAAAATGTTATTGCTGCTGCTAAACTCCTGTGAGAGAAAAAAACTTTGAGAGCATACAGTGTGTATGAAGTCTTATGTTTCCTTATATAGTCCTAGCAAATAATACCACAATCACACACAAATAAAAGTATGCAACAGCACAGTTACTTATCTAAGGGTCCTTTCACATGGGCTTTCTGCTCTGTTTTGCTCAGCGGGGATCGATCAGACAGATAACAGGTCTGTCTCCACTTGCTTTGCAGAGACTAAGCTGTCAGAATCCTTGCTCTCCTCTATGGGAGACTGGATGAAAACAGACCGCCTGTCCATTTTCATCTGATCCGATCCTCCAGACGGATGGAAAATAGGGTTTCCATCCTTTTGAAATTCACGGACCACATGGGATCGGATAGCAGCAAGTGTCAGCAGAGATGTCACCGCTGACATCCGTTGCTCCATAGAGGTGCATGGAGCACCCGATCAGGTCTGCCTGAAAAAACTGACAGGCGGACCTAATTGGAAATCCCGTGTGAAAGGGGCCTTAGATGGGGACAGTTGGCTTGTAATAGCAGTTTCATCATGTTCCCTATTCAGTCCTAGATGAGGCCCATGAGTTCAATGGTTGGTGGCATCAGCTGATTGTTACCCTCAGAACAGCTTTGACTACTCTATTATGGCGTCCAAAGAAAAGATTCCTCCACCTGTGACTATATTCCAGGTTTGGAAGCATTTCAAAAGCTGAACAGTATACAGTACCTTGACTGCTGTTCAGCACTGCTGAATATGTCACAGTGGGGTTGATTTACTAAAACTGGAGCACTCAGAATCTGGTGCAGCTGTGCATGGTAGCAATCAGCTTCTAACTTCAGCTTGTTCAATTAGGTTTTGACAAAAAAAACATGGAAGCTGCTTTTAATGTAATAAAAATGATGTTGTATCATTTGCATTACATCACCCCCATCCTTTGAGCAAGGAACTGACCCAGCAAGCAGTATTGGTAACTTATGAGTAGCAGAGTGTTCACATTGACTAATAAGGTGTGTGTGTGTTATATGACTGGCTGACCAATATTACCAACACTTTGACTGTGTATTTTCGATAGCTTAACATGAATATTCATGAGGGCTTGTGTTCCTCTCAATTGTATCGTAATTCACCACTTGCTATTTACCAAAATCCTTTTTAATGGAACTCAATTTACTGGAACCATTTTAACATCCATTAGACTCAGAACAGTTATGATGTATGCTACACAGTGCTGGCTCGGGGGGTGATCCATACTGCAATGTTTTAAGCATGATATATGTGATATTTATTGATGTGATTTTACACAAGATTCCAAACAGAGACCGGGTGATCTGAACATTGGGCAAATTGCCTTTTTATAGAATTTTCAATACAATGGGAAAGAAAAGATGTTCGATAGCTATATGTTCCGAGTCTAAAATATGTTAAACCTATTCAAATAAATTGAGGTTCTTAAAAGTCAGAAAAAATGTTTTTGCTGGGCTATTTGTATTTCAATCATATATTAACTTGTTTGCCTGGAGTTTTACATCAATGCATTTCAGGTACTTAGACTTTAACTTTCAGTCTCTTTAATATTTGTGTGTTACGGAGCCTTGGAAAGTAGGGTTCCATAGGCACTGTGATATTCACATGTGAACTAGAACCCTTCCTGCATACCTGGCCTTACTCCTCATCAAAAAATATGATGACCCCCCTCATTATTTACTGTAATAATGATATGATGGAGGCCAGTTTGGAGCAAGCCAACCTTCAACTTTCTTAAAGAGTATTTTAAACTTTGTAGCCAAACTGGGATAACACCTACTTTATACTTGTTACATGGTCCCATTCACATATTTATATTTTAAAAGTTGCTGCTTACCAAGGTATTTTAAACCAGGGGTCTCCAAACTTTCTAAACAAAGAGCCAGTTTACTATCCTTTAGTCCTTTAGACTACTCCTCCTACTACTCCTACCCAGTGGGAGTAGAAAATGTCCCAGTGTCCCAATGGTGCCAGTAACAACACCCCATCATTGGTGTCAGTGGGTGAAATAATGCCCCATCATTGGTGTCAGTGGAAGAAATAGTGCCCCATCATTGGTGTCAGTGGGAGAAATAGTGCCCCAAGAGCCGGATAAAAGCAAGCAAAGAGCTACATCTGCCCCCCCCCCCCCCCCCCCAAGTAAACAATAAAAACTGCCTATAGAGTTCTATGTATAAACCTGCTTAAAAAACCAACTATACCAGTAAGAAATATTTTTTTAATCATGTTTGGTATGCTTTTTGAATGGAACACCTAACCAACATATACTGGTAAATTTAATTGGCTCCTGTCTAAATCGGTCTTACTATTTGTGTGTGTATAATGTGTATGCATATGAGATAGGGACCTTAGGCTGTAAGCTCCTTGAGGACAGGGACTAATATGAATGTACAGTCTGTAAATGGCTACATAAATTGTTGGCGTTATATACCTTAAGTAAATAAATAAATATAGTGGGGTTTCTCAAATTTTATTGCAAAAGTAGAAATACACTTTAACTTGGAATTGCAGATCAGTTGCCATAGGGCTCTCAGGATTATTTTGGCATATTGAAATAGCAAATTTTCAATCTTTGTCGAGTTTTCATTCCTGTTGAGTTTCATGATACACATATCATTTAAGCTCCAAATGTTCTACATTCTGACATAAAACAATACTGTGCTGCTAATCTTGATGTCATAATTAATGAACGTTGGAATGATGTATATAAATGTATTGTATGTGAAATTATAATGCTTATGTTTTATTCTTCAGTGTCCATCATCAGAACCGGGAACATTTAAACCATGGTCTGTAAGAGTATAACACATCACCTTACTACAGCATGGACTACAGGAATAAATCTAGGGATTCCGCTTTTGGAAATCAGAACTGGAAAATTTTTTTCTGAATTTGTGAACATATTCTGTTATTTAGATGATAGCACTAAGAAACAATCACATATGACAAGAAGGCTACATTTCGGTTTATGTTTTATCTGTTACTAATAAAGAATGGGATTTCGATGCTCAATGCTTTATTTAAAATGACATGAATTGAATTGATATTTTATCTATCATTTATTTCAGCTGTCCTCCAATCCACCACCAAGAAGTAGAGAGGAAATATCTGGTGGTCAATAAATAAAATGAGCTACAGGCCAGGGATGTTCATGCTGCAAATTGCTCATGTATAGCATGTAGGGAATCCTTAAGAGTGAAAAAAGGCTTCAGTATCTGTCACTAAAACTCCTGTAAGGAGGGAGTGGTGCTGTGCATATTTATGGATGCACACAGCCTGGCTCAGGAGTGTACACGCACAGGTACCCCCATAGCACACTGCTTGCTAAGAGGCACACTGAGAAAGGAACAGACAGTGCCGGCAGGGGAGTGCCAAAGAGGTGGTAAGGGACAGTTATGTGCAATATTGGTGCACAGAGCAGATTAGTAAATCCTTATTCCATTTGCTGAATGTTTTTTGAGAGAAAAGACCTCAGAAGAGTGAGAACTTGCAGGCTGGATCTGAGGACTGTGCAGGCTTTGGGAGCTGCATCATATTTTTTGAGTAAAATGGTTATCTTATGTTGCAATCCAGTAAATGTTTTGAGTCCTTGTCTCCTGTGTGCACGTTATCTTTGGTAAGTGCATATCCATACCCTGCTATGCCAATCTTGACCATGTGCACCCAGCGCAGTATAAACAATCATTTGTGTAACATGATGCCAAAGAAATGGCAACTTGAGAGTCGTCAATCCTATGGCACCTATGTTACCCTTACTATGGCATCATGTAAACCAAATGGAGCCTGGGACTCGTGTAACAAAGACTGTCACCGCCACATGTAACCTGACCAGATTTACACTATACAAGTTCCATTCAGGATCCTGTACACTAACACTTGTGCAGTGTACCGTGGGTTGTATCTGTCCAGCCACCTGCAGCCTAACTGTAAACTGTCCCTCCTTGTACTCTTCCACACAGGTCCACTTGAATGCTATTACCAGCCAGGGGCAATGTCCATACCTTTATTAAGTATTTGTAGGTAACACTTGACTGAAGTAAAAGCTTTTCACAGGCAACATAATGGAAATGATTGCAACAGTCTGCAGCAAACTATCAGGGGTGCACATCAGTCACTAAGGGGAAACAGAATATGGTCCTTAGTCTCACTGCTCCATCTTGCTGGCTTCCTCTCAAAAGAACTCCTCTCTGCTAAGCTCCACACAGCATTTATATAAGATCCTGATGAGAAAGGAAGGAATGTCGCTTCGCTTCCTGTGGAAGTTAGAACAAAACTCTAAATGAAAGGCTTGGACCAACGTAACTATGCAAATATCATACTGGGCTGATCCCTCTGGAAGCTAAAAAACACCCTAATAGGCACAGTAATTGCTGCTAGCTTCTTGGTTCCGTGCTAAGGGGAACTACAGTAGTTTCCAGCTTCCAGGGGGGTCACCCAGGTAGGACACAAGGTGTGTATACTTACATTGGTTCAAGCTGGATCAATGGTATTATGTAAAAATATCCATACCTGG
This sequence comes from Pelophylax lessonae, assembly GCF_965119305.1. Lineage (NCBI taxonomy): Eukaryota > Metazoa > Chordata > Amphibia > Anura > Ranidae > Pelophylax > Pelophylax lessonae. The sequence goes on along the minus strand of NC_138770.1, from coordinate 601,222,007 downwards.
AATTCCCCTTTAACACCTTCCATTGCTATTTCCATTAGTATTTTTTGCAGATTTTTTTTTTTTTATACTGTTTGTAGATAAAACTTTTAATTTTGCTTTCTGTATTTTTATCATCATAAAAAATGTTTTGTACCAGAAACATAATTCCAGTACCTTAAAGAGACAAATGACAAACACATTTTGTAGTTAACCCTAATTAAATTGTCAACCCAAAAATGGTAGGTACAATTTTAGTTAATCCCTATTTTTTTAACTCCAGTGGTGTCACCCTCCTGCATACCAGGAGGGTGACACCACTTTTCAGATCTTGTAACTATGGAGTTTCCTTTGTAATACTCTAGAAGGCTTTATTTTTTTTTAATACAAAACTGCACCAAAAGTACATATTTGCCTTCTGCTTTAAACAATTTTTCCAATCTGGTGAACCCAGTGAATGTGTGTTTAGGAATAAATAACCAACAACTTAATCAGGAAAAACAATCCTCCATAACACCACTGGTAATCTCATGATGTGTGCCACACTGCGTATAATATTATTGGGGGTTTTCTATATATAGTACAATTTTTTTTGCAAATTGTTTATTTTCAAATACTCCTATAAAACTGTCATTTGAATTTGAAAAATTGAATTAGCATTGCACTAGATAGGTTTCGGCAGTACCCTGCCCCCTTACGCACTTCAAAATAGGTCATCTGACTCCTGTGGGAAGCATGCGCGTCATTTCAGGACCGTTACAGTGTATCTATGCATTTTCTTTTAGTTTTGAATTGACTGGTGAGAGGTTTGATCCCTTGCCAAATCTGTGTTTTATCTATAGCGCATGTATATAGATAATTGTTTTCATTTTTAATTCTACCTACTGTTACTTTTTAAATTCGATTTACAGCTTATTTTGTATTCTATAATAATGTTACTAAATATCATTTTTTTAAAATGGTATAGCTATATTTCTTCCCATATGTTTTATCTGTATACCTGACTTTTTACTTTTATATTGTATATTAATTTGTTTGTGCACTTGATACTCCTATACCACTTACATGCAAGCCAATACTGTACACTGCTCATAATCTTTTATTTGTAACCCTGATGAAGGGAGACCCTTTGAAACCCCAAAGGCATTAGCTTTTTATGACATTAGAGTATGAATTAAAGGATAAGTTCACCTTTAGTAAAATGTTAAATGATACACCCATGTAACATGTAACATATTACTAAAGCACCTGCTCACACACCTAGCTTATCTCCGATTGTGACAATGGGCTGGTGATCCTCTCTCTGCACCCACTGTCACAATTTAAATACAGCATGGCTGTGTGGGGCTCTGCCCCACAGCCATGTCATTCATTCATAGGGTGGTTATGTGAATGAATGAACTACAAGTACTGTCATCCACCGCAGCAGACAGTTTGAAGTTCTTAAAGTGGTTTTAAACCCACTTTAAAGTCTTTTGCCTATAGGTAAGCCTATATTAAGGCTTACCTATAGGTGCTATAAATATCTCCTAAACTTGCACAGTTTAGGAGATATTTACAGTGCATGCAGCCAATGACGTCATCGGCGCATGTGCTCTGAAGGAACAGCCACCCATGCCGTTCCTTCAGAGCCCTATGCCATGAACAGCGGCTCGCGCGCGCATACGCGGGAGTGATGTAATCGCTCCCTTAGGCCAATCAGATGGCCGGAGGACGCGACACGGGAAGCAGGACATGTCGGCCGTCCTGTCACTGAGTGGGCGGCACTGCGAGGGCTTTGTTTTAAGGTAAGTATTTCATAATGAGCTAGTATGCGATGTATACTAGCTCATTATGCCTTTGTCTTTACAGGTTTTTTTTTTTCTCATTTTTTTTCTGAGGGTTTACTTCCTCTTTAATGAACTGTGAGGGCACTGGTGAGCACTCTCGTAGTTCATTGATTCTTCTAGGACTTTAGTAACTGTCTGCCCATATAGGAGGCACAGGCAGACACTGTACTGAGAGTCTACAGGAGTCTGACATTGCATCTGCAATCTGCTAATTATGAGTGCAATATTCTGCAGGCTCCTAATTAAAAAAGATAATAGATGCACATTTTGCAGGTTTTTTGCATTTTGTTTTTTAAGTGAACTTATCCTTTGTGTTGTATCTGGAATTTCTATGTTCTTCTTTTAGTGCCTTCTTGTACACCTAGGCCATAGTCAAGTACACGGTAAACCTTCGGTCACCACTACTGGGAGAGCTGTCAACAGATAATAATTCCCTCTAAACTGCTTTATAAATTACCTATTTCTTAATGAGATCCAGCACCCCACACCTTTCTTCTCTTTTCCAAAATTTCTATTCTATGTCTCCATTCAGGAGATTTGCTTCCCTTATTTGTCCTGGGGACCGCTACGCTAACATCATGGCTGAAAGTGATGAGAAAAATCTAAATGTTGCTTTATCAATAAAATCGAAATAGATGGGAAATCTTCCACTTGCCCCATTCCAATTTACCTCACTTTGGAGAGCTTTCTTTTCACTTAATTTTGTGTTTAAAGGACAGGAAGTAAATCTCTTAAATAGGATTCATTTCTTTAAAGGGGACATACACAATTATAGACACCTGAGTTTCTAACCTTTGCCCACTATACTATATAAAAGGGTTTTTATTGCCTTCTGTGTCCCATTGAAAAGATACACCAAACATCCTGTCCTTGTGACCGAATAGGAAGTGAAGGAAAATCTTCTTAGTGGGATTACAGACAAAAGAAAAGGCTAAACCAGTGTCTGCAGCAGGTCCTTTAGTTCAACATTCTCTCTTAGATTCTACTGGGTTTACCCCATATCTACTCCAAGTCCAGCATTTACTTTTCTCCAATTAATCTTCAGTCCTAATGAAGGTGGATACTTTAAATCCCCAAATGTATTGAATGTAACTTTTTTTTCTGTTAAAGGTGAAAGTATTTGCTCAGAGACAAAAAACATCTTTTGTAAAAATTGAGCTGACAGTGATCTGTAGAGACCTCTCTTTAAGACCAGTTAAAGACCACTCTATAGCAGATTTACTGCTACAGGGTGGCCCTCCTGTGCAGAATCACATACAGTATATATTTTTGATTCTGCACTTCCGCCTGCAGGGGGCACATGCGTGCGAACCACTGGAGGGACGCTTTTGCTGTGATTACTCACAGCAAAAGCTGGTCTTCAGGTGCTGGGCATTGGATGATGTCTACCGGTGCCCGCCGATCGTCAGGCAGGAACACAGAACGGAGCTTTGCCTATGTAAACATGGCAGATTTCTGTTCTCACAGAGAAAAAAATCCATCACTTCCCTGAATGAAAGCAGCACACATAGTACACTAAAACACTGGGATGGCAAACAGTTAACCCTTTGATCCCCCTGGATCTTTAACCCCTTCCCAGCCAGTGTCATTAGTACAATTACAGTGCATACTGTATTTTTATCACTGATCACTGTATTAACGTCACTGGGTTCCACAAAGTGTCAGTTAGTGTCTGGCTGTCTGCTGTAGTCGGACTGTCCGCCAATATCGCAGCCCAGCCGTTACTAGTATAAAATAAATAAATAAAAATCATAGTATAATTACCTTAGTTTGTAAACGTTTTAACTTTTGCGCAAACCAATCAATATGCGCTTATTGGGATTTTTTTTCCAAATATATACATATTTTTTTAAATTGTCTGTCTTTTTTTTTTCTTTATAGAGCAAAAAAAAAAAGTCCCAGTGGTAATCAAATACCACCAAAAGAAAGCTCTATTTGTGGGCAAAAAAGTGATATAAATTGTATTTAGGTACAGCATGGCATGACTTCGCAATTGTCAGTTAAAGTAACTCAGTGGACAATTGTCAGTTAACCACTTAAGCCCCGGAAGATTTTACCCCCTGACCAGGGGGTATTTTGCGATTCAGCACTGCGTGACTTTAACGGACAATTGCGCGGTCGTGCGATGCTGTACCTAAACGAATTTGACGTCCTTTTTTTCCCACAAACAGAGCTTTCTTTTGGTGGTATTTGATCACCTCTGCGATATTTTGATCATGCGCTATAAACAAAAAAAGAGCATCAATTTTGCAAAAATAACAATATTTTTCACATTTTTTTATATGAAATTCCCAAAAAAAAATGTAAAAATCAAAATTTTTTAACATTTTCGGCCAATTTGTTTTATGCTACATATGTTTGGTAAAAAAAATTGCAAAAAGCGTATTTTGATTGGTTTGCGAAAAGTTATCGCGTTTACTAACAAAGGGAAAGATTTTTGTAATTTTTGTTGTTTTTTTTTTAACGCGTAATGACGATTTTTTTTGCGGTACTGCGACATTGGGGCGGACAGATCGGACCCTTGACTGACATTTTTGACACTATTGGGGTTACCAGTGACATTACTGCAGTAATCAGTGCTATATATGCACTGTTACTGTAAAATGACACACTGGTAGTGAAGGGGTTAACTTTATTTGAGAGGGAGGGGCTGTGTGTGTCCCTAGGGGCGTGATTCTAACTGTGATTGGCTGTGGCTTGAGGTGTAGGGTCCGCCGCTCACACGCGCGGGGGGGGCCGTGACCGCGCGGGAGCGCGCCTCCGGCGGAGCGCGCTCTCTCCCCAGAGCCTCACAGGCTAGTGACGTACCGGTACGTCACTTTGCCTGTGAGGGGCTGACCGCCGCAGTATATGTACTTGCGGCAGTCGGCAAGTGGGTAAAGTAAGGCAGTGCTGTATCCAAAAAAAATGGCCTGGTCATTAACCACTTAAGCCCCGGAGGATTTGGCTGCTAAAAGACCAGGGTTTTTTTTGCGATTTTTTACTGCGTGACTTTAACGGACAATTGCGCGGTCGTGCGATGCTGTACCTAAACGAATTTGACATCCTTTTTTTCCCACAAACAGAGCTTTCTTTTGGTGGTATTTGATGACCTGTGCGATTTTTTGATCATGCACTATAAACAAAAAAAGAGCGTCAATTTTGCAAAAATAACAATATTTTTCACATTTTTTTATATGAAATTCCCCAAAAAAAAAATGTAAAAATCAAAATTTTTTAACATTTTCGGCCAATTTGTTTTATGCTACCTATGTTTGGTAAAAAAAATCGCAAAAAGCGTATTTTGATTGGTTTGCGCAAAAGTTATCGCGTTTACTAACAAAGGGAAAGATTTTTGTCATTTTTGGTGTTTTTTTTTTTAACGCGTAATGGCGGCGATCTGCGATTTTTTTTTTCGGTACTGCGACATTGCGGTGGACAGATCGGACCCTTGACTGACATTTTTGACACTTTTGGTGGTACCAGTGACATTACTGCAGTAATCAGTGCTATATATATGCACTGTTACTGCAAAAATGACACTGGCAGGGAAGGGGTTAACTTTATTGGACAGGGAGGGGTTAAGTGTGTCCTAGGGGCGTGCTTCTAACTGGGCAGGGACATTGCTATTGGTGTAAAAACAAAGATCAACGGTTCTACATAATAGAACCGTCTGATCTTCATTTTTACACAGGGAGAATGACGGGCGGCTTGTTTACATAAGCCGCTCCGCCTTTCTCCCTTCACAGGAGCGATCGTAGTGTGACCGGCGGACATCGAGTCCGCCGGTCACACGCACTGACTTGTCTGTGAACGAGCCGTGGCGGGCGCGCGCCCGCCCGCAATTGGCTCGCAAGTCAGTGACAGGCGAGTGACGTATCCATATGTCACTCTGCCTGGCCGGGGCTGACTGCCGCAGTATATAGTCGTGCGGCGGTCGGCAACCGGTTAAGAGGGGAAATCATCCAGAGTTCAAGTGGTGAAAAAAAGATTACGGAATCTAAGAATGCTAAAAGGACAAGCTGTGTGACTATAGAAATGTGAATATTACATCTTCAAATATCAATTTACAATGTTGCTCCAGGTCAGTTAATTTTCCTTTATTTTCTTCCACCTAAAAAAACCTTTCAGAATGTAACAGTTTTATCACCATATCATGCAACTGTTTTCAATAACAAATAACATTAACATAAATGATAACAATTTAACTGATTGTGACAAATGACCCATTCCACAGCAAACTATTGTGTAGAGAAAAAGCAACCAAGTCGCACCAGTAGGCTACAGAAAGTCGGTTTATCAGCTGCCTGCTCAGTCCATGAAACAAGTTCTCTGCCAGCCATCTTGAGGTCAGTTTAGACTTTCCCCTTGAAGAGCGTGGAAAACGTAGCTTTCCTGGCAAGCCCAGTCTTTGGACAATGTGATAAAGTTCAGCTTCTGAAAAATCGTATGTTACTATGTAGTCGTATCTGATAAAGCAAGGGTGACACAAGCCAACTGTAGAATCAGAAGATAGACCTTCCTCATCAACCTCTTCGATGAGCCTGTCATCGATAAACTCATCAAACGTGATCTCTCCAGCATGGCCGTCCATGTATCTAGATACAAGCCTTTCAAATGGATCTCTGACAAAGAGGACCTTGGTGAAAGTTCGAAGGACATGCTTCAATGTGGAGGTGTTGTAATATTTTAGTTTGTTGGGAAACAGCTGGGGTTTATCTTCAACGAGAGGGCCCTGTATGGTCTTGTCAACCTTTTCCTCCATATGTCGTTTCATCTCTTCCCAATCATCAATGACCAGATCAGAGGGTTTACAATAAACCATGAACAGTTTAGGGCTGACAGCCAAGGTGGACAGTAGCTGATCCGCTTTTTCTGATGCATTCATGTTGTTTAGTTCTGGAAACTGGTGGCAAAAGTTTCTTAGTTTCCTTTTTCTGAGTTGCTGAACATGTAGGAACGTGTCAATGGTAATGGACGGGGCCTTTGTTTCCTTCTCAATACCTCCTGAAGATGCAAGAACATTTTCTGTAAAAAAATACATTGGCAGGGGTAGGCTGCTACTACCTCACTAGCTATGTTACACCACACTCACATGTCTGGGGAACTCTAGCGTAAGATATTGCCTACTTTCACTACAAGGGCTGCTGACCCTACCTGTGGCAACATCTAATGGACAGTTTGGGAAATTACACTACACCCTTCGGTGCCCCTACCCTACAGGAGGTTAACCCCTCAATACTAACAAAAAAAGTTTTGGCAATACTTACAGTTTAAACATACTTCTTACTCCACTAAATTGCTGAGGGTCACCATGAGTTGAGACCACAAATAGGAATGAATGCGACTGCAGCAGGGCTGTACATTGAAGACCTTAGGAGGAGGAATAATGATAAGAATGCTGTCACTGAGTGGGGTTGGAGGTATTTAAAGGACAACTTAACTTTACATAAGGTTGTCCTTTAACATTTTTTCAACTTGGCGAATCCTTTAAATTATCCCATTTTAAAAAACATGCTGCTTGCAATGTGTGATTTGTACACACAGGTATGGGAATGTAGACTGCCATGTCAATAAATATTGATAAATACCCAAAACTAAAATAAAACAGACACTCAGTAATTAATAGACCACACAAAAGGATGGATACAAAATTGGCCGCGGCACATTTATTGGATTTAATTCTTAAATTATTGCAAACAATTTTAGCAAAACATCCAATAAATAATCATAAATATTAATAAATATAAATAAATAAATAATCCATACATATTAATAAATTAAATCCAGAAAACCATATCACTCAGCCGTAGGACTCGAGTGATGACCATTCAAATTTTTTTTTTAAAACTTTAAAACTTCAAACAAGTCCCCCCTTGATCCAAGGGTGACAGACCACATAAACGTGCCAGCGACAGGGTGGGGGGGTGGGGAGCTCGCCAGACGACTCAGAGACACTGAGGAGCCCGACGCCGCGCAGCCCTTTATATATGGCTGAGTCCGTGACGTATCAACACGTGACTCACGTGTTTCCCGCCCGGCTGACGCGTGACTTTCCCGCCTTATTTGAAACGAATCCGCCAATCCGAGCGCTTCCCGCCCGAAAACTCCATTCAAAATGCTGATATGTAAAATTAATAGCGGCGAAATGTTTTAAACTAAAGGAATAAAAAATTGATATAAAAACCTGACGGCAGCCACACTCCCATGCCGTCAAGGCATTTTATTATGCCCAACTGACAAGGGAATGTAGACTGCCATGTCAATAAATATTGATAAATACCCAAAACTAAAATAAAACAGACCACTCAGTAATTAATAGACCACACAAAAGGATGGATACAAAATTGGCCGCGGCACATTTATTGGTTTTAATTCTTAAATTATTGCAAACAATTTTAGCAAAACATCCAATAAATAATCATAAATATTAATAAATATAAATAAATAAATAATCCATACATATTAATAAATTAAATTCAGAAAACCATATCACTCAGCCGTAGGACTCGAGTGATGACCATTCAAATTTTTTTTTTAAAACTTTAAAACTTCAAACAAGTCCCCCAACAGCCGGTTGCTGAAAGCCACCGGCCCGCCCAACAGCCGCGGACAATTCAATCATAGTCTGAAGGTCTAGATTAAAAATGTCTAGACCGACATCCGACAAATGTATCCCATCCTGTCTGTAGAGGCCAGGGAGCCCCCCCTCCAGTTCAACGTGACGGAAGGAAAACCCCCCGATGAGTGGTAAAAATTTTTCCAAAGATTTATTCAATCTTCGCTTGATTTTCTCCAAAGGCTTACCCTCCTTAGAGGACGTCCAGATAAAACGCGAGATTATTTCTGAAAAAACCAATTGAGTCCCTGGAAGGATATCACTCAGTTTTTTCAGGTCATATTTAACATTAAGTAATAAATCCAACGTTTTCCGTCTACCCACGTCATTTCCACCCAGGTGAATAATGAGAACCGAAGGAACCGGCCAACACTTTAATAAACGCAAAATGTGCTGAAGCAAGTTTTCCCATTGTAGCCCTCTAATGCCTTTCCATAGCACCTGGACTTCGTCAATCTTAAATGACAAATTGGAAGTATAAACTCTGCGTTCTGCCCGTTTCCGAGCCCAATATACATAGGAATGTCCAACTATCCAGATGTAAGATCTGCAGACTGAATCAGAGAGATAGATTAGGACGAATGTAAAGCTTAAAACTATCCGACTCCCATCTACCCAGTTTCTTTATTATTTCCACATCCAGGCCCAATTTAGCAGCTTCCGTGGCAGCTCCTATACGGAATGAATGGTGGGAAAATTTAAAAGTAGCTAGGCCTAGAAAAGAGATGCATCTCTTGAAGACTGAGGAAAATTGAAATTTAGAAAGGGCAGAACCATCAGAGTGAATTAGAAAATTGCCACCAATAGGAGGTCTAACTGCTAAAAATTTGTTAATGGACAATAAAGGACAGATGTCGGAGTCGCCACAAGCGTTCAAAGTGAGCCAATGACCCTTACCTAATTGGTCCGTTTTGGACCTTCTGATGAAAACAAAAACTCTATCAGAAGAAACTACAACCTCATGTTTTAATCCTGTATAACTATATTTATTAGGAGGCAACAATTCCGAAATACGAAGCGCAAAAAAACTTAACACAAAAGCTGCATTAAATAACAATGCTTCGTAGTCCGAATAGCAGATCACCTTTGTGGCTGAGCATAATCTGGACAAAACCTCTGGCGAAATAGGTCTGCGACCATCAGGAATAAAAGTACATTTTTTGAAACCCTTTAAAGCTTGCCTGACCAGGAAATAACTGTTGCATGCAGGTAAATTATGTAATTTGAAGAAAAATGATACTCCCGCTAAAGTTTTGTTAATATGGCTATAAGAAAAATGCTTATGCATGAGTGTGCATAAAAAAGCTAAAATTGACTGCTCGCATGGCGAGTATGGTAAAAACCCAGCGTGTAAACTGAACTTCAGCCACCCCTGCCATGCGGCCATATAATCTGCCCATGTTTTGGGAGCCAAAGAATTCTGTACCGTTGCTGATAATAACTTTAAATCAACTCCCAGAGATGACCCGGACACAGGTGACCAATCCCATCGGCCTCTGGCAACAACTTCCTGAACCGGTCAATCTGGAATCGAGATAAAGCGTCAATAATATTGTTCTGCTTCCCCGGGACAAAATTCGCCTTAATCCAGATATTTAATCTCAGACACAAAAGTACCAGATGCCGAAGCAATTTTATGACAAAAAGAGATTTAGATGACAGGCAGTTTACCGCATATATCACGCCTTTATTATCCGAATGAATGATAATCCTTCTATTAGAGAATTGATCACCCCAAAGCTCTAAAGCCACAACTACAGGAAAGAGTTCCAAAAGGACGATGTTCTTTGTCGCTTCCTTTGCAACCCAGGACTTAGGCCAAGCCCCGCAACACCAATGTGTTTTAAAAATAGCTGCAAAACCCAAAGACCCTGCCGCATCCGTGTATAAATGCAAATCTGCAGCCAATGAAAAATCTTCCTGGAAAAAAGATTTCCCATTGTAATCTTCCAAAAAAACGGACCAGACCAACAGGTCATCCTTAAGGTCCGTAGTCAAACGTATATGCAAGTATGGCGATTTGAAACCAGACATTGCCAGCGCCAATCTCCTAGAGAATATGCGACCCATTGGCATAATCCTGGTTGCAAAGGCCAACAGTCCTAAAAAAGACTGTAACTCTTTTAAAAGGACCTTTTTCCTTCTCAAAAATAACGCAATGGAGGATTGCAATTTTTCTATCTTGGCCATGGGAAGTCTGCATTGAAAAAGGTTAGAGTCTATGGTGACTCCCAAGAAATCAATCACCTTAGAAGGACTTACCGTTTTTTCCTTGGCTAACGGTATACCAAAATATTCAGCGATAGCAGAAAAAAAAATCAGAAGATTGGAACATACCGGTAGACCTGCAGGACCGACAAAAAGGAAATCGTCCAAATAATGGACGATTCCCTCAAAACCAGCCTCTTTGCTGACCACCCAATGGAGAAAAGTTGAAAACATTTCAAAATAAAAGCATGATAGTGAACAACCCATGGGGAGACACATATCATAAAAGAAAAGACCTTGAAAGCAAAAACCTAGCGAATTATAAGAATTGGGTGAAATAGGCAGCAGCCGGAAGGCCGATTGGATATCTGCCTTTGCCATCAGTGCTTCATGCCCGAACCTCTTAACCAACTGTACAGCGTCCTCCAGAGTTGCATATTGAACCAATGCCAAAGACATATCGATATCATCATTTAATGAATTGCCTGACGGAAATGACAGATGATGGATGAGTCTAAACGCGTTAGGTTCCTTCTTTGGTACCAAGCCCAAAGGGGAAATTCTAAAATTTTTAAAGGGCGGAGTCAAAAAAGGCCCAGCAATTCTGCCGGCTGAAATTTCTTTCAAAATCTTTTCTTTTACCACCTCAGGGTGCTGAATAACAGACCTTAAGTTGTTCACTACCTGGCAACCATCACCCGTGAAAACCGGTAAATCAAAACCCAGAGAAAACCCTTTAATTAGTGTTTGCGCTTTCCCCTGGTCTGGATATAGGGTTAGCCAAGTTAGCATGTTTGCTAGTCTCACCGGTGTGCGCGCTCTTAGAGAATTCCCTTCCTGTATGTGTACTCGTGCTTCTTTTAAAACATTTTGCCACCGGGTGTGGCCCGGCGCAAAAGGAACACTCGTGTCGGTATCTACACGAGTTGAGCCATTTACACTGCGACTCGTTGTACGCAAAGCATACTCCTTTCTTATACACCGGATTGGGACTGGATGCACTAACCTGTGGTTTGGGAAAAGCAGGTCTGGATGGGGCAATTAAATTGAGCCATAAGCCCACATCTTTCATGCCCCACTTTAAATTAGGATAAACAGAAATCTTTTGGCGGAATGATTCATCGTAATGAAACCAACCCAAACCACCAAAATTTCTGTATGCTTCCAGAATGTGTTCAATATGTTGAAACATGCCTGAACACCTTTCAGGATATTTTCTCACCCATAACTGACGAGTACAGAAAGCCTGTAACCAATTGAAAAATGATCTGGTAACTGGGCGTCTTCTATCTGAGTCATCAACCTTTTTATCCTCTTTATTTAAAAATTCTTTGCTATTTGGTAGCAAAGAAAGCAGATCAAGGTATTCACCAGTAGCGGAACTATCAGGGTCGCAGCGGTCGCGGTTGCGACCGGGCCCTGGAGTTCCGCTACCTGAGGGGGGGCCCGCCAGCCCCTGTTTTCTTACAGCGGCCGCGGCGTGAGGGGGCCCGTCTGTCCGCCTGATGATCGCTAATCGCTAGTGGTGGCTCAGTGAGTGAGAGACTAGGCTGGATGCCGCCTTGCGCCTTCCCCGATCGTTGTACAGGCATGTCATGTGTGCAGTCAGAGTCAGTGTACTGTAAAGCAATCTACGAGTACCTGCATTCTGTGCATTCTGCTGCTGTGCTGCCTGCACCGCCCTCAGCTCTGCCTATCCTCCAATCCGAGAGAGGGCTGATGCAGTGAGGGGTGAACAGTCACTGAAAGTCAGCTGACCAGCTGACACCAATAGAGTGCAGGGGGAGGAGGAGTTCTCCCCTCTGCCAGACGAGTGTGAAGGGATCAATGCTGTGTCTGCCTGAGCCTGAGTGACTGACTGCTAATCGTAAGTGAACTTCAACTTGCCTTCCCAAACTCCACCCTTGCTGGCTTACTGCCTCTTAATGATCCCATCCCATGCCTGGCACAGAACAGATCTCATCCTCTACAACAGAGCTTTTGGGGGTGTAGGGATGAGATCTGCGGTGGTGGGGGGATGGGATCAGTAAGACAGAGGTAGTGGTGACACCACATCCCACCCCTCCTCCACCCCCCCACCATTGCCCCCACTGATCCCTCTCTACCATCAACCCTTCACCACTGCCATTGATCCCACCCCCTCCAATCCATCACCCCCTCTCATAACCACCATTGATCCCACCCCACCATCCACCCACCCCCCTCACCATCGCCGCCACTAATCTCACCCCCCCTTCACCACCATCACCACCTCTGATCCCACACCCCTCACCACCACCATTACTGCCCCTGATCCCACACCCCTCACCACCATTACCGCCCCTAATCCCACACCCCTCCCCACCACCATTACCGCCCCTGATCCCACATCCCTCCCCACCACCATTACCGCCCCTGATCCCACACCCCTCACCACCACCATTACCGCCCCTGATCCCACACCCCTCCCCACCACCATTATCGCCCCTGATCCCACACCCCTCACCACCACCATTACCGCCCCTGATCCCACATCCCTCCCCACCACCATTACCGCCCCTGATCCCACACCCCTCCCCACCATTACCGCCCCTGATCCCACACCCCTCCCCACCACCATTACTGCCCCTGATCCCACACCCCTCACCACCATTACCGCCCCTGATCCCACACCCCTCCCCACCACCATTACTGCCCCTGATCCCACACCCCTCCCCACCACCACCATTACCGCCCCTGATCCCACACCCCTCCCCACCACCATTACCGCCCCTGATCCCACACCCCTCCCCACCACCATTACCGCCCCTGATCCCACACCCCTCCCCACCACCATTACTGCCCCTGATCCCACACCCCTCACCACCATTACCGCCCCTGATCCCACACCCCTCCCCACCACCATTACTGCCCCTGATCCCACATCCCTCCCCACCACCACCATTACCGCCCCTGATCCCACACCCCTCCCCACCACTATTACCGCCCCTGATCCCACACCCCTCCCCACCACCATTACCGCCCCTGATCCCACACCCCTCCCCACCATTACCGCCCCTGATCCCACACCCCTCCCCACCACCATTACTGCCCCTGATCCCACATCCCTCCCCACCACCACCATTACCGCCCCTGATCCCACACCCCTCCCCACCACCATTACCGCCCCTGATCCCACATCCCTCCCCACCACCATTACCGCCCCTGATCCCACACCCCTCCCCACCACCATTACCGCCCCTGATCCCACACCCCTCCCCACCACCATTACCGCCCCTGATCCCACACCCCTCCCCACCACCATTACTGCCCCTGATCCCACACCCCTCCCCACCACCACCATTACCGCCCCTGATCACACACCCCTCACCACCATTACTGCCCCTGATCCCACACCCCTCCCCACCACCATTACCGCCCCTGATCCCACACCCCTCCCCACCACCATTACCGCCCCTGATCCCACACCCCTCCCCACCACCATTACCGCCCCTGATCCCACACCCCTCCCCACCATTACCGCCCCTGATCCCACACCCCTCCCCACCACCATTACTGCCCCTGATCCCACACCCCTCCCCACCATTACCGCCCCTGATCCCACACCCCTCCCCACCACCATTACTGCCCCTGATCCCACATCCCTCCCCACCACCACCATTACCGCCCCTGATCCCACACCCCTCCCCACCACCATTACCGCCCCTGATCCCACATCCCTCCCCACCACCATTACCGCCCCTGATCCCACACCCCTCCCCACCATTACCGCCCCTGATCCCACACCCCTCCCCACCACCATTACTGCCCCTGATCCCACATCCCTCCCCACCACCACCATTACCGCCCCTGATCCCACACCCCTCCCCACCACCATTACCGCCCCTGATCCCACATCCCTCCCCACCACCATTACCGCCCCTGATCCCACACCCCTCCCCACCACCATTACCGCCCCTGATCCCACTCCCCTCCCCACCACCATTACCGCCCCTGATCCCACACCCCTCACCACCACCATTACCGCCCCTGATCCCACATCCCTCCCCACCACCTTTACTGCCCCTGATCCCACACCCCTCCCCACCACCATTACTGCCCCTGATCCCACACCCCTCCCCACCACCATTACCGCCCCTGATCCCACACCCCTCACCACCACCATTACCGCCCCTGATCCCACATCCCTCCCCACCACCATTACTGCCCCTGATCCCACACCCCTCACCACCATTACCGCCCCTGATCCCACACCCCTCCCCACCACCATTACTGCCCCTGATCCCACACCCCCCCCCCCCACCACCACCATTACCGCCCCTGATCCCACACCCCTCACCAGAAACAGAAATGTTTTACTTTGTTATATTGCAAAAAAAAAAAAATGCTTTTTCGGGGGGGGGGGGGGGGCCCTTCGTGATTTCTTGCACTGGGGCCCTGAGAAATCTAGTTACGCCTCTGGTATTCACCCTTCCAGATCTTTTCTTTAACTGAACTCGAAAGGTGAAAACCAAGTGGAGACATTTCACATGGTAAAACCTCCTTATAGCAAGACTCAGGGACAGAAGCAGCATTTACCAAGGGAGAAGGCAACAACTGGTTAACATTTGGATTAACAGTACTGGATCTATTATCAGACCATACAGACATAAGCGAAGCATTGCTGTTATTAAGAGACTCAGAAATATTAGACAATGATTGCAGAATTTGTTCCAAAATGTTACCTGAAGCCAACTCACCTGGCTGCTTCTCTACAGCTACCGCCTGTGGGTATTGCCCGTCCCTGCTTACTGCTGCTGCTATTGGACTGCTCCTGAGATCCTGACTAAAAACCGTACCTGGATTCAGCCTGGAAGGTCTGAACCCCTGCTCCTCCGCCGGCGGTGGGGGCGTGGCCCGGAAGTCCCCGTCTGCAGGAGGAAGGAAAGCACACCTACCCGAGGGGGAGGGGCGAGTAGGCCGCCCCCTCCCCTCCCTCCCCCGAATGGGCGACGGGGAGAACTCCTGCCGGCGCTTCCGGATCCGTCCTCCGGCCTTTCTTGACCCCAGCGCTTCCCGGCCCCGACTGGGCCCCGCTCCGCTTGTATCTTCTCCCTCCGGGAAACGAAGCGAAGTTCCGGATGCCGTCTCCATCCTCGCTCTGCTCCGCTCCGATGGAAGGCTTCTCTGAGGCTTCCTCTGTGTTCTTCTGGGTGTAGGCCGCTCGCCGGCGGCCACCCTTGACACCCGGCCGACGACCTCTTGACTTGGCGGCTGGTCTCCAGGAAAAGGTCGAACCTCCGGCAGGAACTCCGGCGACGGCTGGAACTCCGGCGGCGGCTGGACCCCCGAAAACAACTTGCCTCTCGTCGGAAGACGGAGTTCGGAAGCCGGCTGCGACTCCGACGACCTCTGGACCCTTGCCGGCGGCTTGACTCTCGACGGCGGCTGGACCCCCGGCGGTGGCGGCGGTGACTGGACCTCCGGCGGTGGCGACTGCGGCGGGAACTCCGGCGCGGAACGAGACTCCGGCGCCAGCTCCTCTTCTTCCGCTCCGGACATCTGGAGGCACCTCTTCAGCCACTCTTCGCCGCCTTCGGACGCCGCTCTCTCCAGGAGTCTTCTCACGAGGGTCTTCATCTCTTACCGCGGCTGGCGAGCTCTGTATTAAAGCTCAGTATTATAGCTCCGAGCTCGCCAAACGACTCAGAGACACTGAGGAGCCCGACACCGCGCAGCCCTTTATATATGGCTGAGTCCGTGACGTATCAACACGTGACTCACGTGTTTCCCGCCCGGCTGACGCGTGACTTTCCCGCCTTATTTGAAACGAATCCGCCAATCCGAGCGCTTCCCGCCCGAAAACTCCATTCAAAATGCCGATATGTAAAATTAATAGCGGCGAAATGTTTTAAACTAACGGAATAAAAAATTGATATAAAAACCTGACGGCAGCCACACTCCCATGCCGTCTAGGCATTTTATTATGCCCAACTGACATTCTCCGTGTACAGCAAAAGGAAGAGGAGGGCACAATAATGTGATGAAGGTGGTGCGCTATTCTAAATATAATGAGAAATATATTGAAAGGTGGGTAAGATATGTGATCAATAACAAAACTAGTGAAATGGATGATGGCAAATAAAAAACCATATAAATGTGATGAATGCATAAATATCATGAATAACACATGTACATCTTCATAAATAAGCTGGAATCCTGGTAATCCGTATCAATCTAATAAAGATAATTGGAAAAAAGTCAGTTTGTGACATATAAAGTCAAAAAATGTGCTGCGCTGCAATAAATCACCAAACTAAATGGGAATGTGTTAGTACATTAATAGCATTTAAATAATAAATAACATATGTGCATATTAAAAAATCTTATAAAGCAAGAACAAACTGTGCACGAAACAAATGACGTCAAACGTG
The DNA here is from genome assembly GCF_965119305.1 of Pelophylax lessonae. NCBI lineage: Eukaryota > Metazoa > Chordata > Amphibia > Anura > Ranidae > Pelophylax > Pelophylax lessonae. The sequence goes on along the minus strand of NC_138770.1, from coordinate 601,205,004 downwards.
TGACGAAACCGGTCGGGTGAGTCAGTCGTGATGTGACCACGCCCCCAACAGCCGGCTACCATTGATTTTGAGACCGCAAGAGATGTTCGCTCGCTCTTAGCCTGGTTTTCATACTATATGCCTTGATGTTCTACAAAAACGTGAGTGCACTACCTGCTTTTATTTAAATAAACTTTCTCATATGGAGTTACGCTATGACCCTGTATACATCTTTTCTTTCAATATCGTGATGTGGATACCGTGTGTGAGTCCATAAGGAGACACCCTGTGGCCTATTGTGGTATTACGCATAAGTTCTATTTTTTGGATATACGAGGTGAATGTCGTGTCTGGGTCTGTAAGGAAACATCCGGTGGCTAACCTTGGTATTACATACAAGCTCAATTGGTCGACTCATTAGGTTGAGAGACCAACTTGCTCTGGTAAGCAGCCATTTGTTTTATATCTGGTGATCTACACATCGGTGTCTCCACTATCCTCATAAAGTGTCACACGGATTTAACCTCTGGGACCTTTTTGTTGATCTTCTTGAACACCACCTCTGTGCTTTATTGCTATGGACTTCATTGGGATTTAATACACCCTTTTCATATATTTGTTTCGTGCACAGTTTGTACTTGCTTTATAAGATTTTTTCATATGCACATATGCTATTTATTATTTAAATGTTATTAATGTACTAACACATTCCCATTTAGTTTGGTGATTTATTGCAGCGCAGCAAATTTTTTAAATTTATATCACGTTGGTTTTTCTGTGATTCCTTTGTGCAGCAGCTCACTCCTATAATTTGTTCGTTTGGTTATTTTTGATTAGCGCAGAAAACCCCACCACTTTACCAGTTTGTGACATATGGTGATTCTAATAATAATTCTTCTGTGCTGTAGTGTGCTCAAAAAAGCCACCTCCACCCTGTATCCACCTATGAGTGCAATGGGCGCTCACCTTAAGAACATTAGATATGTGCAGAATGAAAACCAAATGACCCCCTCATGCGAGGGGGGGGGGGTGATATCCTAGAGTCTCCCCAAATTGCCTCTATCAGTCCTTACAGGGAAGCCGTCACTTCACAATGCAATGCTAGATAGAGAAGGCAGTCCACCTTAAGGATTTTCCTTGGGGTCCTCCTCTCATTAGGTTAGGGGGTGTTCCTCGATGTAGACAAAAGCGATCTCATAGTGTAATACATTTAAAATCATTTATTGGGGATAAAAGCCTTTGTTGGAACAGTATGGCAGTAGCATACGAACATGTAAATGTAAAATCCTGTGCTTCACTGTGCAGCTGACAATTTCTGAGCGATGCAGCAAGCAAGGCTGACGTCACTCGACTCCTCCTACACGTTATGTCACTGGTCACGTGACTTCTTCAGGGTAACTCTATCCTTCTAGTCACTGCTGGCCATGTGCAACACAACTCACAGCAGCCTTTAGAAGAGGGAAGGGGTTTATAGATGGAATGGGATGCAATCTTCAGTTTGTAGGATTGCATGCCATCCCTGACATCTGGCAGAACACTTTCGTTTTGATCCCTCCTAAATGTGCTACTTCTAAGTGCCCCCTGTTACCTTCTCCAATGGCAATACATGCTTTATTTTCCCAGGTTTAGAGATGCCAAAAATATTTTAAAAAATAAACTTTTCTTTTAAACTCGTTCCTCCATGACACCAGTATCTTCAAAAATTGTAGGTACACAATTATACAAAGAATTAAAGCTTAAAATGATTCTATTTATATTTTGCCTTTCCTGGTTCCTCCTTTCCCCATTTATATGCATGCTAACAATATTTTTTGAATAAAAACGTTTTATTTTTATTATATACCCTATTTTAAATCCTGTAATGTCATTTCTGGGTCTCTGTGCTTCTCAATGTAAAGCAGGCAGAACATGGCAAGTGGAAGAAGCTGGATGGGTGCTAGCTTCCAGAAAACATTGACGCACCCTGGCTCAGTACTTCTCAACCCTGATGCAAGCAGTAGGCTTGAGTGGAATCTTGCAAATCTCAAAAAGCTTTGATGGGTGGATTTCACTTTGGAGGAGTGGTCGTTCCTAGGCAGACTAAATTTGCATGCATACTGCTCTAGGAAACATGTGAGGTTTAGTGTCCATTATTGCTGGAACTGAAATCCAATGAATGAAAGAGGCAGGCCAAGGACAGTCAGATCGTGGGAAAACGCTTGAGGTGGCACTCCTCTTACATCCAGGGCCGTCTTTAACACAGGGCAAAAGGGGCAGCTGCCCCAGGCCCAGTCATTGTTGTGGGGCCCAAAGCAGCTGCCTCTTGAGCCCGCACTACCTGCAAATAGTTAATAAGTGCATTTGAGAGGGCCCAAGTAAATGTTTGCCCAGGGTCCAATCAATATTAAAGACGCCCTGCTTACATCTTGAATATTGTTCTCTCTCAACAAAGGCTTTTGTAGACACCATGGGCAAGCATCCCTTGTGCATTAGTACAGTAGCTTCTGAGCCAGAGCTGCAGAATCGCCTTTGGGCCCCAGCAGCTTGTGACACGTCACTCCCCTTTATTGACTCTGTTAACATACACCTGTTATTTCTCATCTTGGTTAATATCGGGCTTATTCCCCTCAAGGCCTGTCTCTTCCGTGACATCCAGGCCAGGTCCCTAGGACCTCCATTCCACATTCTGACCCAATTTGGGGGTACTGACTGCTAGGAAAGGAATCCAACACAGAGATCCCTTCACTACCAAGGACCCCTATCACCCCACGCTAAATCAGTAAGTGGACAGCTGGCTGCTATGTTCTCCAGGTCTTCATACCACAAAAGTTAATAGCTGTGTCATCTCAGCAAGGGTTACCTTAGAATCACACTCTCATGTAGACATCTCATTTCTGGACCCAGATGTTACTGCATGTTCACTATCCCCAAGGTATGCCTTTAATACACTGTGAGTGCACCACTATATACTTCTAGAATAAACTTTTGGCCAGGCAGAGTTATTCCTCAACTAAATTTTCTTTACTGGACTAGTTCTCCAAATGTACAGCATTACATGACTTCACATTCTCCACAGTCAGTACATTTCCCCTGCTTCTCGATACCCCCCTGCCCAGTGGTCTGGTTTATATCATTTTTTTGTGAGAACAAGTCCATTGCAAGCACAAAAGTCAATTTTCAGGAACCTTGAATGGGCTCCCACCTAAGGTGTGCAGGGGCACCATGTCCAGTTACATGTCAGCACAAGTTCCCCTTCCTCTTCCCATGCACGGACCAAAGACCACAAGCCTCCCTCTTCTGGTTTTTATGAACACTAAGGGATAAGCTGGCAGCACAATTAACTCTTCGCTATCCAAGGGGCACCATTACCCAACCAGGGTTGCCAACTTTCTGTCCATGAATGCCTAAGGAGATGCAGACTGCAAAAAGTATGGATTGGGTTGGCAACCTTGGACCCAACACAGTCTATACTACACAGTGCAAAACAATTGGTAAACATATCCATGTTACACAAGAAACAGAACATTACATAGTGAGGTAGAACAATTAAGGCTGGCCATACATTATACAATCTTCTTGTACAATTTTCCTTTATGTAGCACCACCCCCGCAGGAGCTGCTGATTAGATTATTGGGTCTACGTCCTGCCTTCCAACCCCTGAAATTGGCTCGAACCCTCCCTAGGCACAACTGACACGAAATGGGACTATAATACCAAATGGCTACAGGAGAACACAGTTCAGGATATATCACCCCAATAAGTAATAATAACTTGTTACCTTTCTCCAGCCGCAGTCCCTCTGGGTAACACAATGTGCAACACACAGACTTTTGCTTAACCAAAGTAGCTTTACTGAGAGTTAAAGTACAAGTTGACTCCAAAAGACATCACAAGAGTCAACTAAGAAAGATAAAGTTATTGACACAATAATAAACAATATGATTAAGATAGCTATTTTTGTATACTTATGCAACTAAAAGATAACTCATAGGCTTTCTTTTACCCAATTCAGGCTATACTTTACACACGTCTAGTCTCTTGTATCAGGTAGGCAGAACCTATTTGAATCCCATACACAGTTCCTTCCTTTTGGTTTGGAATCTTCGCTAGCAATCGTTGGTGCACAAGCTATTTGTAATCCAAAAGTAAGGATATATAGTCAAAAGGGGTGAGGAAAAAAAAAGGTTACAATCACCCGCAATGTTACTGCGTAATTGGGCGTATTAATCTTCTTAGTGGTGCATATATAGGCCCCTGACACCTTATGTACTTGTGTTTAAATGCTTAGTCTCCTGGAAGGTGCACTAGGCCGCTGAGTGTACTGCGTACTATCTGAAGTGTAGTTAGCACCGGCTAAAGTTACTTTCTTCCAAGCGAGAAACAGATTTGGGCATGTGCCCTGCTCACCAAACGGCCTCTTTCTTCCCGAGCTCTCCACCTCCGATTTCTGTCACCAGCCGCGCTTGTGGTTAGATGTGGGCAACACCAGTCTCTGCAGAGCATCAATGGGTTCTCTGGGAAGGCTCCTTTACTGCAGATGAAATGCTTCCACTCCGTCACTTCAGGCTCAGGCTTCAGGCCTAGTCCGCAGCATCAGCCCACAGCACTTGCTTCCTTCTAGCTGTTGTGTCAGGAGACAAGAGAGAGAGCCTGGCTCCTCCCTTCCTTTATAAAGCTTCCCCCAAAAGGCTGTGCGGTGAAGCAATGCACCCTGGTGTTCCCACTGAATTGTGGGTATCGTAGTATCTGATGAACATCACCAAGCTGCAGTGTGGCAGTTTGGCCACTAGAAACTTCTGATGAAAACCACCAAGCTGCAGTGTGGCAGTTTGGCCACTAGATGGAGCCGAGTTCCTTCAAAATGTTATACAGTCTACTAATGAACAATTGTAAATGGGAGGATGCCCGCTACACACTCCCCCCACTTTAGAAACTTTGGTCCCCAAAGATAACGACAGCATGTATCCTGTCACATACGTTGGAAAAAAAAACAATTAACTCATGCACAACGGTAAACCATGTCCCTTATCAGAAGCAGAGTTCAAACCCAACAACTGCACATTAAAACACAGGGCCGACAGCGGAACCTCCCACCAATTGTTGGGGGAGAGAAGGTGGTTCTGTTCACAAACCCCCGAAACTTGAGTGGCTTGTACAGATGTGCCTGGGGGTGAGCTAGGGTTGTCCTCCACTAAATCTGCAGTGGAAGAACTAGGCTGATCAAGAGTTCTCTTAGAAGTAAGGACAGCTTCTTCCGAGCATTTCCCCAATTGGTCGTAAGTTAGTCTTTTGGGTGGGTGAATGACTCTTCTTTCCCTCTGTTCTTTGGGAGTCACAATCTTAGAAGTGCTGGAACCAGCCGCTCTTGGGGATTCTTCAAGAGCTTCCTCCTCTAGTCCCAACGCATTGGACTCTGGGGTTTCAGAAGCAGTTAATTCTTCTTCAGAGAAAGGTGCAACCTCCTCCTCAGGATCTTCACCATCAGCTACTTCTTCTGTAAGCATGTGGAAAGGCACAAATTCAGGAGCTTCTGCCCGAAGGGTTCCTCTTTCAACCAGTTCGGATGAAGACAGGTACTCAGTCGTGGGTTCTGGTAACTGAGATGACCACATCCAATCAGGTACCTCCTCTTCATCTTCCAGATCTTCAATTGGAGAATCTCCATCCCTCACATCTGGAAATGCTGTTTGAGATCTGGTAACTGGCCTGTGCCCTTGAGACGTTGAAGGGACTTCATGTGAGACTGGGTCAGGAGGTAGGCGAACTGCTTCTGAGAGAGGTAATAGGTGGTTCCTATGCCAAGTCTTCAGTGGGCCCACTCTCCCTTCCGGCCTAATCTGATACACAGGAAGGTTTGGCAGCTGCTTACAGATGACATAGGGCTGGGATTTCCAACGGTCAGCCAACTTGTGTTTCCCAGGGATACCCAAGTTCCTCAACAACACTTTATCCCCTGGCTGCAAATCCTGGATCCTAACTTTCAGGTCAAAGTTTCTTTTATTTCTCAGCCCCCGTTGATCAGATGAGACTTGGGCTTTTTCGTAGGCCGTTTTTAGGCTCTTCCTCAACCGGTCCACATACCCCTTGTGAGATGCTGCTGAGGTGTGATCAGGTGATATGCCGAAAGCCAAGTCCACTGGCAGCCGAGCCTCCCGCCCGAACATTAATCGGTATGGGGAGTATCCTGTAACATCACTGACAGTACTATTGTAGGCATGTACGATGGCAGCTACATGTTTACTCCAGTGCTGTTTCTTTTCTGAGCTCAAGGTCCCCAACATGTTCAAAAGAGTCCGGTTAAACCGTTCAGGCTGAGCATCCCCTTGTGGGTGGTAGGGAGTAGTCCTAGTCTTTTGGATGCCTAACAAGTCTAGCAACTTCTTAATCAGCCGGCTTTCAAAGTCTCTTCCCTGATCTGAATGGAGGCGTTGCGGTAAACCATAGTGCACAAAGAACTTTTCCACTAATACTTTGGCCACTGTTGTGGCTTTCTGGTCTTTTGTTGGAAACACCTGGGCGTATCTGGTGAAATGATCTGTTACCACAAGGACATTCCCTTGACCACTCAAGTCAGGCTCCAGGCAAAGGAAATCAATGCACACCAGTTCCATAGGCCCCTGACTTTGCAGATGGCCCATTGGGGCTGCTTGACGTGGCAAAGTTTTCCTCTGGATGCAGCGAGCACAAGAACGACAGTATCCTTCAACTTCACCCCGCATACAGGGCCAGTAAAACCTGTCTCTCACAAGTTGGAAAGTCCTTTCAGGCCCCAGATGACCATGATTGTCATGGAGAGCAGCCAAGACTCCTTCCCTGAATTTAGCTGGTAGGAACAGTTGCCACTTCTCTTCCAGATCATCAGAGGGGCCCCTTCGGTAGACCACCCCTTGGCGTATCTGTAGCCGGTCCCATTCTTTATGCAACAATCGGGCTTCCCGAGGGGAGTCTGTTAGAAGCAGCTCAGGGCGCTGAGTCTCTATGGCCTTCAGCAAAAGTTTCCCCAAAGGGTCTTTTAACTGCTCCTTCCTCAAGTCCCCTTTCGATAGCCTAGGCAAACCTTCTTCAACCTGGGTCACCCTGCAATAACACCTGGGTACTCCAGCAGCTGAGACCCCAATCTCTTCGGCTCTTGCTCCTCCACTGGATCGAAATTCCGTTCCCTGACATAGGGCGCGCACTCCCTCTGAGGTCAAGTGAGCCCATTCTTCAGTAGGATCGTTGGGGGCATGAGACCTTCTGGAGAGGGCGTCTGCATCCCTATTCCCAACACCTGGTCGGTATTTTAAACTGAACATAAAGCTAGAGAGAGCGGCTAACCACCTATGTCCTGTAACGTCCAGTTTGGCAGTGGTCAGCAGGTAGGTAAGTGGATTATTATCCGTTTTGACTATGAATTCTGCTCCATATAAGTAATCTTTCAGTTTGTCTACTACAGCCCACTTCAAGGCCAGGAATTCCAGCTTGTGTGTGGGGTAATTCCTCTCGGAAGGTATCAGACTTCTGCTCACATAAGCAACGGGCCGCAGGTGACCGTCATGCTCCTGGTACAACACCCCACCTAGCCCATCTCTGCTGGCATCGACATGTAGTTCGTAGGGTTTTGAGGGGTCTGCGTAGGCCAACACAGGGGCAGTGGTCAGGCTCTTCTTCAACTGAATGAAGGCTTCCTCACATTTCGAGGTCCACTGATCCTGAATAGATTCCTTGGGCTTTCTAGGCCCCATGGCGGGTTTCACTGGTTTGACTAGTTCTGGAACATCATCTTCCCCTTCGGTTCTGAGTAATTCATTGAGGGGTCGGGCAATTTTGGCAAACCCTTCCACAAATCTCCTGTAATAGGAGCAGAAACCCAGGAATGATCGGAGCTCAGTCACATTTGTGGGCCTCGGCCAGGAAGTAACAGCATCCAGCTTCTCTGGGTCGGTGGACACTCCTTCTGCAGACACAATGTGACCCAGGTAATGGACCGAGGACTGGTAAAACTGGCACTTCTCCGGAGAAAGTTTCAGGCCTTCTTCATATAACCTCTTTAGGACCTTTTCCAACCTCTCTTCATGCTCTTCTAGGGTTCTGCCGAACACAATAATATCATCCAAGTATACCAGTACCTCTATCAGGTTCATATCTCCAACAGTTCTCTCCATCAGTCTTTGGAAGGTGGCTGGGGCTCCTGACAACCCTTGAGGCATGCGGTTAAACTCAAAGAACCCCACGGGGGTGATGAAGGCTGTCTTCTCCCTATCCTCAGGGTTCATGGGGATCTGGTAGTATCCGCTCTTCAAGTCCATCACACTGAACCACTTGGCCCCTGACAAACTTTGTAAAGCGTCTTCAATCCGGGGGGTGGTATACTGGTCTGGAATAGTCCTTCTGTTCAGTGTTCGGTAGTCGATACAGAGCCTCAGGGACCCAGTTTTCTTCCGGACTACCACTATTGGAGAAGCGTACGGGCTCCTGGATTCTCGAATAATCCCTGTTCTCTTGAGTTCCCCCAACTGCTCCCGTAGATCTTCTAAGTCACCCAAGGGAACCCGTCGGACTCTCTCCCGAAAGGGTTTATCTTCATGTAGACGGATATTATGGGTGGCACTCTTTGCACACCCCACATCGAATTCATCTCTAGAGAATATTTCTTTCCATCGAATCAGTTGGGCCCTGGCTCTCTTCTTCCATTCCGGTGGGAGGGCCGTATTTCCAGAGCAGAGCTCCTCTATGGTGATTTCGCCCCCGTCTTCCCTCTTCAAATCTGATGGGGCAACTGGGGTGGCCGGGTTCACCTGGCCCAACAGCACCCTGGCCGGCACCTTCACCGGAGTAGTAGCAGTATTTCTGACACTCACCAAAACCTTACCCATGACTTTTCTGTAATGCCTTCAATGGGATCACTTCGGGGATCACTTCTATCCCTTTCTGTGCCTCCGATGGGCCTGATTCAAGAACCATGAAAGGGCCTGGCTGCTTCCAAGTGAGCTTGACAGAAGCCCTCAAGCAGGTCACCTCTCCCGGCTGCAACACCTTCTCTGTTTTATCCAGCTTCCAGATCTTTCCAACTCCTTCGGCAGGGGCCTTCTGTTCCAGACCTAGACGTTGATAGGCCTGCCTTAACATGGGATGAACTTTCAGAGTTGGGGCATCCTGTCCCTGGACTAGTTGTGTCAGCAATCGCCTGACTAGGTCAGTGTTGGTCCCTATAATGAGGGAACTCTTATTGGCCCCTGGTGGGCGAGGGCATACCACTGCTAAAGTATCGAAGGTTTCAGCTTTGCCGGCCAAGGAGGGGTCAAAAGTTAATTTGATTGGCAAATACCCGTCATAGGGAAAACTTTGTGTTCCAATACCCCATATCTCCAGGTCTTCCAGCCTCTGCAGGGGCAGATGTTTGAGGTGTCTATCGTAGAAATCCCTATACAGGAGAGTCACCTGGGCTCCTGTGTCCAGTAAAGCCTTTGTATAAATTCCTTCCACTTGGATTGAGACTACAGGGGAAGGCCCCACTAGCTTGACAGGAAATTCTTTTGGAGTAGCCCTTCTGCCGGGCTCAGCTACCTGCACCCGTACTCCTTTCCTTTTTGAGTTTCTACCGGGCCTCATCTCCTCCTGGGCCTGGTGTGCATTGATTTCCCGCCTCTTATCGGCCCAAGTCGTGGAATGAGAGGCATTTAAAGAGGGCCTTACTCCCTGACTGTGGCTCTTAAATTTAAGGGATCTCTTGGAGTCCATTAAAACTGTTGGGCGCCCGGTTGACTCCTTCACCGGAGCCCTCTGAAGTTTTCCGCCGGCTTGCGGTGTTTGAAGGCAGCCTCCTCTGGACTGGGACATACTCCTCTGACATGCCCTACCCCTCCACAATTGAAACAGGTTATCGGCCTCCTAGGTTTCTGTTCTGGTTCAACACTGGAACTAGGGTGTTTAGCAGGCTTCTCTTCTGTGTTTCTATTAGATAGAGCAGATGCCTGACTGTTCAGGATGGATACCATTTCTATTAGCTGTGACACCTGAGTCTTTAAGAGCTCAACTTGTGAGTCGCCTTCTTCCGCACTTATCACTCTAACTCGGGCGGTTGTTTCCCGTTCTTGGCTCTTCCTTTTGTTATCCAACATGACCTCTTCTTCCCGGACCATCCTGATCAGATCAGGGTACTCCAGGATGCCACCGTCCTGGCGAGTTCGCAACAGTATAGCAATAGGGTCTAGAGGTTGAGCCCCTCAGCACCTGTTGTGCTCGAGTCTCATCCACCTTCCGGGGATCCAACCCTTTTTTTAACAGAATCTGATGTATGATCCTATCCAGACGCCCGATGAATTCAGACAGTTTTTCTCCTTCCTTCTGGTAACAGTGCTCCAGTTGGTAAAGAAGTTCAGTAACCTTTTCTGTCCGGCCAAACACATCTTGTAGAATATCCAGATAGTCTTGTGCAGTACAATCCTTCTTGCTTAGCTTGAGGTTGCGTACGGCCTCCAATGCAGGCCCCTTCAAACTCTCTGTGATTCGCTGCTTCTTATGCTGTTCTGGTATCTCCCACTCCTCCAAGGCCTGAGTAGCGTTATCTAGCCACTCCTCGAATCCATCTTCCACTGTGGGTACAGGTTGCTTCCCAGAAAAAGTCCTGAGCTTCCTGTATCCAGCCATCAGATAGTTTGGAGGATCCTTGTTACATTTGGCTACTATTTCCCCCAGGACAGCGCATAGTTCTGAGCTAAGGGTAGTCAAAGGTGGTGCACTGAATCCCTCCTTTTTGGCACTTTCTTCTGTGCTCAGTCCCCCTGTAGTAGTGGGTATAGGGTCTTCCTCTTCACCTTCTGGATGTATCAGGAATAATTCTACTTGATCTATAGTTTTTATGCTGGTGCCCTTGAAGTGATCTGGGACCCCCTTCTTCCATTCACACAATGCGTATGTGTGTTGATTGGTGGTATCTGTCCTCATGTCCATCACCCAAAGTTTCCTGTCCTTGGAATATGTTCTCAGAACTGAGAGTAGTTGTTCCTCTGTCCAGTTCTCTCCCTTGATTCCAATCACCAGACCATGGCCGATAAGGACATTTTCTTCTCTGCACCACCGGGCTGCAGCGGCAGGGTCCATTTCTGTGCGAACAGCGATTTTGTCACTGAGAGGGAACTGTTGCAGGACCGTAGATATCCCGGACGAGCCCCCACGTGTAGCACCACCCCCGCAGGAGCTGCTGATTAGATTATTGGGTCTACGTCCTGCCTTCCAACCCCTGAAATTGGCTCGAACCCTCCCTAGGCACAACTGACACGAAATGGGACTATAATACCAAATGGCTACAGGAGAACACAGTTCAGGATATATCACCCCAATAAGTAATAATAACTTGTTACCTTTCTCCAGCCGCAGTCCCTCTGGGTGACACAAGGTGCAACACACAGACTTTTGCTTAACCAAAGTAGCTTTACTGAGAGTTAAAGTACAAGTTGACTCCAAAAGACATCACAAGAGTCAACTAAGAAAGATAAAGTTATTGACACAATAATAAACAATATGATTAAGATAGCTATTTTTGTATACTTATGCAACTAAAAGATAACTCATAGGCTTTCTTTTACCCAATTCAGGCTATACTTTACACACGTCTAGTCTCTTGTATCAGGTAGGCAGAACCTATTTGAATCCCATACACAGTTCCTTCCTTTTGGTTTGGAATCTTCGCTAGCAATCGTTGGTGCACAAGCTATTTGTAATCCAAAAGTAAGGATATATAGTCAAAAGGGGTGAGGAAAAAAAAAGGTTACAATCACCCGCAATGTTACTGCGTAATTGGGCGTATTAATCTTCTTAGTGGTGCATATATAGGCCCCTGACACCTTATGTACTTGTGTTTAAATGCTTAGTCTCCTGGAAGGTGCACTAGGCCGCTGAGTGTACTGCGTACTATCTGAAGTGTAGTTAGCACCGGCTAAAGTTACTTTCTTCCAAGCGAGAAACAGATTTGGGCATGTGCCCTGCTCACCAAACGGCCTCTTTCTTCCCGAGCTCTCCACCTCCGATTTCTGTCACCAGCCGCGCTTGTGGTTAGATGTGGGCAACACCAGTCTCTGCAGAGCATCAATGGGTTCTCTGGGAAGGCTCCTTTACTGCAGATGAAATGCTTCCACTCCGTCACTTCAGGCTCAGGCTTCAGGCCTAGTCCGCAGCATCAGCCCACAGCACTTGCTTCCTTCTAGCTGTTGTGTCAGGAGACAAGAGAGAGAGCCTGGCTCCTCCCTTCCTTTATAAAGCTTCCCCCAAAAGGCTGTGCGGTGAAGCAATGCACCCTGGTGTTCCCACTGAATTGTGGGTATCGTAGTATCTGATGAACATCACCAAGCTGCAGTGTGGCAGTTTGGCCACTAGAAACTTCTGATGAAAACCACCAAGCTGCAGTGTGGCAGTTTGGCCACTAGATGGAGCCGAGTTCCTTCAAAATGTTATACAGTCTACTAATGAACAATTGTAAATGGGAGGATGCCCGCTACATTTAGATATACCAAAACCATATAATATGAGGTCAAACCTAAACACTTTCAATTTGTATGCAATCAGGCAGGCCCTTGCACTACATATTAGAAGGTAAATCTAAAGGAAATTGAACAAGAAAGTTGTATAATGTATAGCCAGCTTAAAAGACACAAGGCTAGAGGGGATGTGATGGGCGATGCTGGATGCTCTACAGCCAGGAAAAGATAGGGGCTCTACCTGACTTGCTGCAGCTTCTAATGCACACTATGAGATACTCACAGTGTGCAGTGAAATCTAAGTAATTTCCGTACAGGCGAAGAGACTGAACAACTGGGAAAAACTAAAGGTAAGGCTGGAGTTTGGCTTTAAAATGATATAAAGTCTAATGTGATTTGAAAATAATAAAAAAGTAAAGTATACATTGATACAAATGACATGTGTTGTTGTTTTTTCTCATCACCAGAAGTAGATCAGTTTCCTACCTGACATTAAGAGCATGTTTTCTACACCAATCTGCCCCCAGCTTTCTCTATAATCTATATAAAGATAAATCTCTGAATATTTAATAATATTTCTCCCTTGCCTTGCTGCGGGTGTATCTTGAACTTTTTAGACCATGGCGTGTCTCAGAATGCCTCAGATAAGTCAGCAAATCTGAAAGAATTGTTTTTCTATCCTGTATAGATCATCAAACGTGCCAAGTCGGGTTAGTCACCTGACAGAGAGAACACGCACACCGAGTACAAAACACAGAGCGCTGGTATAATGTCACCATATGAATCATGACCTGAACTGTGCACTCCTAGTACAGTGTGCAATCCTCCTCCTACTGTACATTGTATCCCAGGCTGCACCGCACATCCTAACATACCGCTCATATCCAAAACCAAACCCTTACTGTGCAGATTAAAGCTACGAAAATAAGGAAGTAAACTCTAGAGTCATTCCACCTAGAACAGATATGGGAAATGACATTACAAAACGAGTCACAGTTTCCTTGTTGGGTTTTTAGGTTATTTTATTTGATATAGAACTGATACTTGACATAGGGGTTGACAGAGGCTCCTGTACAGTATAAACCAAGCCTGTGTTGCAGGCTTCATTTACACAGAAGCCATATAAGCATTAGCAATGCTCAGAGATGTATAGTAACTAAGTAGAACTACTTCACTACTGTACTTAAGTACCGAAAGGCGGTATCTGTACTTTCCTAGAGTAGAATTTTTTTCTCCTACTTCCACTTTTACTTCACTACATTTTTTCGATGATTTCAATACTTCCACTCCAATATTTTTTTTTTTGTGCTGCATAGTTACTCGTTACTATTATAAAAATGACCACTGCCAGAACAGTAGATGGCAGGTTTCACGAAGCTCAAAACATGTGTATTATCAGCGCATTCGAAAATAAATGCTACTGTATGTATAAATAAAAGCTGCATTTGAAATAGTAAAAAACAATATGATGTTCAAACTTTTGACTTCTTTCTTTAATAACTACATAACACAGTACTTGTACTTTTACTTTCAGTACTTGAGTAGCAATTTTTTTTTTCAAAACTACTGGTACTTTTACTTTCAGTACTTGAGTAGCAAAATTTAAAAAAAACTGCTTGCAATACTTAAGTACAAAAAATGTTGAATACTTTAGTACTTCTACTCAAGTCACTTTTTGATCGAGCACTTGTACTTTTACTCAAGTATGGGTTTTGAGTACTTTATACAACTCTGCGAATGCTGCAGGCTTGTTTATACAGGAATGGCTGTCATCGCTGCTGTGTGAGACCAAGTTGCAGTTCTCCTATAACACAGAAAATGACATGGAATATGGCATCCCCAGCAGTATCTCCAGGTATACTGCACTGGGCTTTTCATCACCACTGAATATGTTATATGGCCTAAGGTTTGTGGACCCCTGACCATCACATCTATACGTGTTTCGTTGGACATCTCATTTCAAAGCCATTGGTATTGAAGTAAAATTGGCCCTGTTGAGACTTTAACAGCATTTACTCTGATGGGAAGACCTTACACAAGATTTTGAAGTGTGTCTGTGGGAATTTATGCCCATTAAGCCAACAAGCATTAGTGAGGTCAGGTATTGTTGTCGGGTGAGAAGACCTGACTGACAATTTGAATTATAGTTCATCCCAAAGGTATTAAAGAGGTTGTAAACTTGTTTAAAAACTTTTTTTTTTTTTTACAACCTGCAAGAGAAACACATAATGAGCTAGTATGCATCGCATACTAGGTCATTATGAAATACTTACCTTAGAACGAGCCCCCGCCGTGCCGCTCACTCACCTGTATGACGAGCGACATGTTCAGTCGCCCGTCTTCCGGGATCGCGGCATCCGGCCATCTGATTGGCCGGAGCCGCGGTGACGTCACTCCCGCGCACACGCGCGGGAGCCGACGGTCACGGCACGGGGCTCTGAAGGAAAGGCACGATCAGCCGTTCCTTCAGAGCGCATGCGCCAGTGACGTCACTGGCTGCATTAAAGGTAAATATCTCCTAAACGGTACATGTTTAGGAGATATTTACAGTACCTATAGGTAAGCCTTATCATAGGCTTACCTATAGGTACAACTTCCCGAGGAGGGTTTACTTCCTCTTTAAATAAGGTTTGAGATCAGAGCTCTGCCTTGGCCATTTATGTTCCTCCACGCCAAACTGATTAAACCATGTCTTAATGTGGCTGGCTGTGTGAACAGGGGCACCGTCATACTGGAACAGGAATATGGAGAAGAACAAGTCGCCTCCAAGTGCAATATAGACCATTTATTGGAGCATAGAAGGATTAAAACAACTTACAAGAAGTTGAAATCAAAACAGCATGTCTTAGAAGCCGGAGGAGCTGATGCTCAGTAATCCAGTGTCCGGGAGACTGCTTCATGTATCGGCGTGCACACAGCATAGTAGGGCTTCCGGTAATCACGCTGGAAAGCTGATAATCAAAAGCGGGTGGGCGGTAAATGTTTTTGAGCATGCGTAGCTCCTTCACCAGGCCCCACTGGAACAGGAAAGAACCAACCCCAAACAGTTGTCACAAGATTGAAGCACAAAGTGGTCTACAATGTATACGTATGCTGTAGCATTATCAGTTTCCTTCACTGGAAATACCTGAACCCATTCAATTGGATGGGTGTCCACTAGTGATGAGCTGAACCTAATTGGGTTCATTTCAAACAGGGTTCAGCAAAAATGAGTTTGGATGCCTAATCCGAACCCCAGTACAGTCAATGGTACCGGAATATGAAAAACCCTATTCTGGCCATTTTCTGTGTTAATAGACAAGGGATTGCCAAACAAATGACATGGGGTGGGGAGACCTTAGATGCCCATGCCTTGTTTGTGAAGTGGCTGAAGGATGTATAACTAATACAGCAAAACAAAGCAAAAAAACAACCAAGGATTCCATTCATTTATATCAGACCCTTATCCTGGACAAGGGTCTGGTATATATGTTAATAGGGGACCCTCACACATAGAAAAAAAGGCATGGGGCTCCCAATTATTTTACACCAGGTGTTTCAGGTTTGCTTTGAGTTTTAAGAGGGATTCACTCAAAAAAAAAAAAGAAAAAAACCCAGCATAAGGTCCCTCTAAATTCTATACTAGACCCATTGGGTCCTTTGCTCACGTAAGTAAATGGAGCAGCGAGCTCACCAGGTTTTGAGGACTTGGCAGTAGCATCCTTTTTTGAAAATTTGTATTTATTAAAGTTTTCACAAAACAAACAGACAAATACAACACAATGTCACGCAGGGCAGCACTAGAACAAAACAATTGACAACAGGTCAATCCCCCCCACCCACCCCCCCAAACCCCCACCCCCCCAGGCTCCACCCAGTAGGTCCATCACATAAACAGAAGCCCCCAGCAGGAACATTAATACCCCTCAATTCTGTCCCAGCAAAAAAAGAGCAAGGTCATACGACAAAGAAACTAGTCCAGCATGTAAACAGCAATCAGCAACCTCGTGTCTTATTCAGACAGCGGAGAAACTTCTTGGCATAGGAAAAGCATTCGTTTAGCAATCACATGATGAGCAGGAGAATAGCGTCAACATTCAGTACTACACCCCCCCCAGTTAACCCGGGGCAGCACACCATAAGATCTCTAAGGCTGTTCAACGGAGGTCGAGGCCGGGGAATCTATCCATATCTTCCACACCTTATCAAATTTGCGAGGACACCCCCTACTGAGATACGTAGCCTTATAGAGCGGAGTCACGTTATTAACCAGACCCTTCCAAAAGAGGATCGTGGGAGCCAAGGGGCTTTTCCAGTGTAGGAGCAGGGCCTTGCGAGCATAAAAAAGAAGCAAGCTGACCAGCGTACGAATGGCCCTCGCGGGGGCCAAGCCATCCACCAACCCGAAGAGACAGACCTCTACTGAATTGGGAACCGGAATCTTAACCACCTCCACGATGCAAGCTAACACGGCAGTAGCATCCTTAAAGTGACATTAAATCTTGTTTTTTTTTTAATAAATTAAAATAACAAACATGTCATCCTTACCTGCTCTGTGCAATGGTTTTTGCACAGAGCAGTCATGATCCTCCTTTTCTGGGGCCCCCCACTGGTGCTCCAGGCCCCTCCTCTTCGGTGAGTGCCCCCTTGGAAAGCTCCTTTTTGTGTCTATTGACAGAGATTGGGCAACTTGGCTCTGTCCCCCCCCCCCCCTCATCACAGCATTTGATTGACAGCAGCCAGAGCCAATGTCTATCAATATGCCCAATAAGCTGCTGCTCATTGTGCACGTCGCTGGATTGGATTGGGCTCAGGTAAAAATATGGGGGGCTGCGGGGATCCTGCAGCAGAGAACGTTTTTTACTTTAATAGATAGAATGACTTTGAAAGAAGTGAACAAATTCATTAGTATGTCTTATCTACAGGACAGAAGCAGGTAAGGGTCTCCAATAACGTTTACTAAAATCCTTTGCAATGTCACACTGCTCCACAAAACATTTATACGTGCTGTTGCAAAATGTGCTGCATCAGATTTAGTCTTGAACTCTCCCCTATATGGTCATATTGCACAATGTTACTAATTGACTTTCTGTGTTCATGTGAGTTATTAAAAACAACAACAATGAGTATACAATGTAAGCATGCAATGCATCATGATGAGATATGGCTGACTTCCTCACGTGTGATAAAACTCAGTTGTAGAAGCAGTTGCTTAGCTCACAGCTTGGTTCACACTGAGTTACATCATTGGCATCGCTCTCCACGACCTGGTCTGCCCTGATTATTATCACGTCCCTCCACCAGTTGCTGGCCCTGGAATCAGGTCAGACACAATTAGTCATACAGAAGAACCGGGGCTGTGCCAATGAGGACAACCGGATTACCAGGATTATTTCATCAACTGCTAAATAGCAATACACAGTACCTTTATAACACAATGGCTGCCATAAACCAAATAGAAGAAGGTACACAGACACAACTTCACTTTCCTATAGGAGAACTTGTAGTAACTAGTGTTGAGCGAACACGGACTGTATTATTCGTGTTCGTACCGAATAATTGGATTTTTTGTACCCGAACACGGACACGGACACTTTACTGTATGTTCGGGTAAAAATCCGTGTTCGGTCGTTTTATTTCCGGGTTTTGCATGCTTTGGCGCTCTTTTCATGGCGGGCTTTCAACAGCCAATCAACAATCGTTTAACTGGTGTGCCTTAAGCCATCCCAGCCATGCCTGCAAATGTCTCAGTAGCTGTGATTGGCCGTCTGAAGCATGTGACCAAGTCTTTATAAGTTCGAGGCAGCCGCAGCGGCGTCATTATGCTGCTTAGATTCAGGGACAGAGCACACATCAACGTGCTGGCTGCTGATTAGGGAAAGATAGGCAGGAAAAAAACATTTGTGTCCGGATAGAATTGAGGGACAGGTCGGAGTGTTTAGGCAGGGCGAGTTGTAGGCATTTTAGGGATAGAGTCTGCTGAATTATATAGGGTCAGTGTCTTCTACAAACTACAATCGATATTGCTGTGTGGGGGGTGGGGTGAATCTGCACTCAATCCTGATCTACGATCTCTTCTCAATCCTGTTAGGGACAGAGTCTGCTGAATTTTAGGGAAACTGTGTTCTACAAACTACAATCGATATTGCTGTGTGGGGGGTGGGGTGAATCTGCACTCAATCCTGATCTACGATCTCTTCTCAATCCTGTTAGGGACAGAGTCTGCTGAATTTTAGGGAAACTGTGTTCTACAAACTACAATCGATATTGCTGTGTGGGGGGTGGGGTGAATCTGCACTCAATCCTGATCTACGATCTCTTCTCAATCCTGTTAGGGACAGAGTCTGCTGAATTTTAGGGAAACTGTGTTCTACAAACTACAATCGATATTGCTGTGTGGTGTGGGATTGGAGATAGGCAGGTGTCAGTGATCCACATCCATTTTTCTGTGTGTGAGCTGCAGTGAACACAATCTTTTTGGGCTGCAGTGAACACAATCTTTTTGGGCTGCAGTGAACACAATCTTTTTGGGCTGCAGTGAACACAATCTTTTTGGGCTGCAGTGAACACAATCTTTTTGGGCTGCAGTGAACACAATCTTTTTGGGGTGCAGTGAACAAAATCTTTTTGGGGTGCAGTGAACACAATCCTTTTTGGTGTGCAGTGAACACAATCTTTGTGGGGTGCAGTGAACAAAATCCTTTGTGGGGTGCAGTGAACACAATCTTTTTGGGGTGCAGTGAACAAAATCCTTTTTGGGGTGCAGTGAACAACATCCTTTTTGGGGTGCAGTGAACACAATCTTTTTGGGGTGCAGTGAACAAAATCCTTTGTGGGGTGCAGTGAACACAATCTTTTTGGGGTGCAGTGAACACAATCTTTTTGGGGTGGAGTGAACAACATCCTTTTTGGGGTGCAGTGAACAAAATCCTTTTTGGGGTGCAGTGAACAAAATCATTTTTGGGGTGCAGTGAACACAATCTTTTTGGGGTGCAGTGAACACAATCTTTGTGGGGTGCAGTGAACACAATCTTTTTGGGGTGGAGTGAACAACATCCTTTTTGGGGTGCAGTGAACAACATCCTTTTTGGGGTGCAGTGAACACAATCTTTTTGGGGTGCAGTGAACACAATCTTTGTGGGGTACAGTGAACAGAATCTTTGTGGGGTGCAGTGAACACAATCTTTGGGGGGTACAGTGAACACAATCTTTGTGAGGTGCAGTGAACACAATCTTTGTGGGGTGCAGTGAACACAATCATTGTGGGGTGCAGTGAACTCAATCTTTGTGGGGTACAGTGAACACAATCTCATACTGAAGGTTTGAGGGTGCTGCCTGTTCCATACTCCCCCTACTCCTCATCTAGCCTTTTAGGGGTACAAACAATAGTAATTGGGGCCTAGTGTGGTTGTGTACGTGTGATATACATACACTTTTTTGGGATCATATTTTCTATTCCGCTATTTAATCAAAAACCTTTGGGGATCAGTTAAATTGGGGGATAGTCTGTGTTGGTACGTGTGAGAGAGATCCACCTTTCCAAGTTGTTGGGGTTCATCTCATACTTCTGAAGGTTTGAGGGTGCTGCCTGTTCCATACTCCCCCCTACTCCTAGCCTTTTAGGGGTACAAACAATAGTAATTGGGGCCTAGTGTGGTTGTGTACGTGTGATATACATACACTTTTTTGGGATCATATTTTCTATTCCGCTATTTAATCAAAAACCTCTGGGGATCAGTTAAATTGGGGGATAGTCTGTGTTGGTACGTGTGAGAGAGATCCACCTTTCCAAGTTGTTGGGGTTCATCTCATACTTCTGAAGGTTTGAGGGTGCTGCCTGTTCCATACTCCCCCTACTCCTAGCCTTTTAGGGGTACAAACAATAGTAATTGGGGCCTAGTGTGGTTGTGTACGTGTGATATACATACACTTTTTTGGGATCATATTTTCTATTCCGCTATTTAATCAAAAACCTCTGGGGATCAGTTAAATTGGGGGATAGTCTGTGTTGGTACGTGTGAGAGAGATCCACCTTTCCAAGTTGTTGGGGTTCATCTCATACTTCTGAAGGTTTGAGGGTGCTGCCTGTTCCATACTCCCCCTACTCCTAGCCTTTTAGGGGTACAAACAATAGTAATTGGGGCCTAGTGTGGTTGTGTACGTGTGATATACATACACTTTTTTGGGATCATATTTTCTATTCCGCTATTTAATCAAAAACCTCTGGGGATCAGTTAAATTGGGGGATAGTCTGTGTTGGTACGTGTGAGAGAGATCCACCTTTCCAAGTTGTTGGGGTTCATCTCATACTTCTGAAGGTTTGAGGGTGCTGCCTGTTCCATACTCCCCCTACTCCTAGCCTTTTAGGGGTACAAACAATAGTAATTGGGGCCTAGTGTGGTTGTGTACGTGTGATATACATACACTTTTTTGGGATCATATTTTCTATTCCGCTATTTAATCAAAAACCTCTGGGGATCAGTTAAATTGGGGGATAGTCTGTGTTGGTACGTGTGAGAGAGATCCACCTTTCCAAGTTGTTGGGGTTCATCTCATACTTCTGAAGGTTTGAGGGTGCTGCCTGTTCCATACTCCCCCTACTCCTAGCCTTTTAGGGGTACAAACAATAGTAATTGGGGCCTAGTGTGGTTGTGTACGTGTGATATACATACACTTTTTTGGGATCATATTTTCTATTCCGCTATTTAATCAAAAACCTCTGGGGATCAGTTAAATTGGGGGATAGTCTGTGTTGGTACGTGTGAGAGAGATCCACCTTTCCAAGTTGTTGGGGTTCATCTCATACTTCTGAAGGTTTGAGGGTGCTGCCTGTTCCATACTCCCCCTACTCCTAGCCTTTTAGGGGTACAAACAATAGTAATTGGGGCCTAGTGTGGTTGTGTACGTGTGATATACATACACTTTTTTGGGATCATATTTTCTATTCCGCTATTTAATCAAAAACCTTTGGGGATCAGTTAAATTGGGGGATAGTCTGTGTTGGTACGTGTGAGAGAGATCCACCTTTCCAAGTTGTTGGGGTTCATCTCATACTTCTGAAGGTTTGAGGGTGCTGCCTGTTCCATACTCCCCCTACTCCTAGCCTTTTAGGGGTACAAACAATAGTAATTGGGGCCTAGTGTGGTTGTGTACGTGTGATATACATACACTTTTTTGGGATCATATTTTCTATTCCGCTATTTAATCAAAAACCTCTGGGGATCAGTTAAATTGGGGGATAGTCTGTGTTGGTACGTGTGAGAGAGATCCACCTTTCCAAGTTGTTGGGGTTCATCTCATACTTCTGAAGGTTTGAGGGTGCTGCCTGTTCCATACTCCCCCTACTCCTAGCCTTTTAGGGGTACAAACAATAGTAATTGGGGCCTAGTGTGGTTGTGTACGTGTGATATACATACACTTTTTTGGGATCATATTTTCTATTCCGCTATTTAATCAAAAACCTCTGGGGATCAGTTAAATTGGGGGATAGTCTGTGTTGGTACGTGTGAGAGAGATCCACCTTTCCAAGTTGTTGGGGTTCATCTCATACTTCTGAAGGTTTGAGGGTGCTGCCTGTTCCATACTCCCCCCTACTCCTAGCCTTTTAGGGGTACAAACAATAGTAATTGGGGCCTAGTGTGGTTGTGTACGTGTGATATACATACACTTTTTTGGGATCATATTTTCTATTCCGCTATTTAATCAAAAACCTTTGGGGATCAGTTAAATTGGGGGATAGTCTGTGTTGGTACGTGTGAGAGAGATCCACCTTTCCAAGTTGTTGGGGTTCATCTCATACTTCTGAAGGTTTGAGGGTGCTGCCTGTTCCATACTCCCCCTACTCCTAGCCTTTTAGGGGTACAAACAATAGTAATTGGGGCCTAGTGTGGTTGTGTACGTGTGATATACATACACTTTTTTGGGATCATATTTTCTATTCCGCTATTTAATCAAAAACCTCTGGGGATCAGTTAAATTGGGGGATAGTCTGTGTTGGTACGTGTGAGAGAGATCCACCTTTCCAAGTTGTTGGGGTTCATCTCATACTTCTGAAGGTTTGAGGGTGCTGCCTGTTCCATACTCCCCCCTACTCCTAGCCTTTTAGGGGTACAAACAATAGTAATTGGGGCCTAGTGTGGTTGTGTACGTGTGATATACATACACTTTTTTGGGATCATATTTTCTATTCCGCTATTTAATCAAAAACCTCTGGGGATCAGTTAAATTGGGGGATAGTCTGTGTTGGTACGTGTGAGAGAGATCCACCTTTCCAAGTTGTTGGGGTTCATCTCATACTTCTGAAGGTTTGAGGGTGCTGCCTGTTCCATACTCCCCCCTACTCCTAGCCTTTTAGGGGTACAAACAATAGTAATTGGGGCCTAGTGTGGTTGTGTACGTGTGATATACATACACTTTTTTGGGATCATATTTTCTATTCCGCTATTTAATCAAAAACCTCTGGGGATCAGTTAAATTGGGGGATAGTCTGTGTTGGTACGTGTGAGAGAGATCCACCTTTCCAAGTTGTTGGGGTTCATCTCATACTTCTGAAGGTTTGAGGGTGCTGCCTGTTCCATACTCCCCCTACTCCTAGCCTTTTAGGGGTACAAACAATAGTAATTGGGGCCTAGTGTGGTTGTGTACGTGTGATATACATACACTTTTTTGGGATCATATTTTCTATTCCGCTATTTAATCAAAAACCTCTGGGGATCAGTTAAATTGGGGGATAGTCTGTGTTGGTACGTGTGAGAGAGATCCACCTTTCCAAGTTGTTGGGGTTCATCTCATACTTCTGAAGGTTTGAGGGTGCTGCCTGTTCCATACTCCCCCTACTCCTAGCCTTTTAGGGGTACAAACAATAGTAATTGGGGCCTAGTGTGGTTGTGTACGTGTGATATACATACACTTTTTTGGGATCATATTTTCTATTCCGCTATTTAATCAAAAACCTCTGGGGATCAGTTAAATTGGGGGATAGTCTGTGTTGGTACGTGTGAGAGAGATCCACCTTTCCAAGTTGTTGGGGTTCATCTCATACTTCTGAAGGTTTGAGGGTGCTGCCTGTTCCATACTCCCCCTACTCCTAGCCTTTTAGGGGTACAAACAATAGTAATTGGGGCCTAGTGTGGTTGTGTACGTGTGATATACATACACTTTTTTGGGATCATATTTTCTATTCCGCTATTTAATCAAAAACCTCTGGGGATCAGTTAAATTGGGGGATAGTCTGTGTTGGTACGTGTGAGAGAGATCCACCTTTCCAAGTTGTTGGGGTTCATCTCATACTTCTGAAGGTTTGAGGGTGCTGCCTGTTCCATACTCCCCCTACTCCTAGCCTTTTAGGGGTACAAACAATAGTAATTGGGGCCTAGTGTGGTTGTGTACGTGTGATATACATACACTTTTTTGGGATCATATTTTCTATTCCGCTATTTAATCAAAAACCTCTGGGGATCAGTTAAATTGGGGGATAGTCTGTGTTGGTACGTGTGAGAGAGATCCACCTTTCCAAGTTGTTGGGGTTCATCTCATACTTCTGAAGGTTTGAGGGTGCTGCCTGTTCCATACTCCCCCTACTCCTAGCCTTTTAGGGGTACAAACAATAGTAATTGGGGCCTAGTGTGGTTGTGTACGTGTGATATACATACACTTTTTTGGGATCATATTTTCTATTCCGCTATTTAATCAAAAACCTCTGGGGATCAGTTAAATTGGGGGATAGTCTGTGTTGGTACGTGTGAGAGAGATCCACCTTTCCAAGTTGTTGGGGTTCATCTCATACTTCTGAAGGTTTGAGGGTGCTGCCTGTTCCATACTCCCCCCTACTCCTAGCCTTTTAGGGGTACAAACAATAGTAATTGGGGCCTAGTGTGGTTGTGTACGTGTGATATACATACACTTTTTTGGGATCATATTTTCTATTCCGCTATTTAATCAAAAACCTCTGGGGATCAGTTAAATTGGGGGATAGTCTGTGTTGGTACGTGTGAGAGAGATCCACCTTTCCAAGTTGTTGGGGTTCATCTCATACTTCTGAAGGTTTGAGGGTGCTGCCTGTTCCATACTCCCCCTACTCCTAGCCTTTTAGGGGTACAAACAATAGTAATTGGGGCCTAGTGTGGTTGTGTACGTGTGATATACATACACTTTTTTGGGATCATATTTTCTATTCCGCTATTTAATCAAAAACCTTTGGGGATCAGTTAAATTGGGGGATAGTCTGTGTTGGTACGTGTGAGAGAGATCCACCTTTCCAAGTTGTTGGGGTTCATCTCATACTTCTGAAGGTTTGAGGGTGCTGCCTGTTCCATACTCCCCCTACTCCTAGCCTTTTAGGGGTACAAACAATAGTAATTGGGGCCTAGTGTGGTTGTGTACGTGTGATATACATACACTTTTTTGGGATCATATTTTCTATTCCGCTATTTAATCAAAAACCTCTGGGGATCAGTTAAATTGGGGGATAGTCTGTGTTGGTACGTGTGAGAGAGATCCACCTTTCCAAGTTGTTGGGGTTCATCTCATACTTCTGAAGGTTTGAGGGTGCTGCCTGTTCCATACTCCCCCCTACTCCTAGCCTTTTAGGGGTACAAACAATAGTAATTGGGGCCTAGTGTGGTTGTGTACGTGTGATATACATACACTTTTTTGGGATCATATTTTCTATTCCGCTATTTAATCAAAAACCTTTGGGGATCAGTTAAATTGGGGGATAGTCTGTGTTGGTACGTGTGAGAGAGATCCACCTTTCCAAGTTGTTGGGGTTCATCTCATACTTCTGAAGGTTTGAGGGTGCTGCCTGTTCCATACTCCCCCTACTCCTCATCTAGCCTTTTAGGGGTACAAACAATAGTAATTGGGGCCTAGTGTGGTTGTGTACGTGCGAGATACATACACTTTTTTTGATCATATTTCCTATTCCGCTATTCAATAAAAACCTTTGAGGATCAATTGAATTGCGGGATAGTCTGTGTCGGTACGTGTGAGAGAGATCCACCTTTCCAAGTTGTTGGGGTTCATCTCATACTTCTGAAGGTTTGAGGGTGCTTCCTGTTCCATACCCCCCCTACTCCTCATCTAGCCTTTTAGGGGTACAAACAATAGTAATTGGGGCCTAGTGTGGTTGTGTACGTGCGAGATACATACACTTTTTTTGATCATATTTCCTATTCCGCTATTCAATAAAAACCTTTGAGGATCAATTGAATTGCGGGATAGTCTGTGTCGGTACGTGTGAGAGAGATCCACCTTTCCAAGTTGTTGGGGTTCATCTCATACTTCTGAAGGTTTGAGGGTGCTGCCTGTTCCATACCCCCCCTACTCCTCATCTAGCCTTTTAGGGGTACAAACAATAGTAATTGGGGCCTAGTGTGGTTGTGTACGTGCGAGATACATACACTTTTTTTGATCATATTTCCTATTCCGCTATTCAATAAAAACCTTTGGGGATCAATTAAATTGCGGGATAGTCTGTGTCGGTACGTGTGAGATCCACCTTTCCAAGTTTTTGGGGTTCATCTCATACTTCTGAAGCTTTGAGGGTGCTGCCTGTTCCATACTCCTCCTCCTCCTCATCCATCCTTTTAGGTGTACAAACAATAGTAATTGGGGCCTAGTGTGCTTCTGTACGTGTGAGATACATACACATTTTTTGATCATATTTCCTATTCCGCTATTCAATAAAAACCTTTGGGGATCAATTAAATTGCGGAATAGTCTGTGTCGGTACGTGTGAGATCCACCTTTCCAAGTTTTTGGGGTTCATCTCATACTTCTGAAGCTTTGAGGGTGCTGCCTGTTCCATACTCCTCCTCCTCCTCATCCATCCTTTTAGGTGTACAAACAATAGTAATTGGGGCCTAGTGTGTTTCTGTACGTGCGAGATACATACACTTTTTTTGATCATATTTCCTATTCCGCTATTCAATAAAAACCTTTGGGGATCAATTAAATTGCGGGATAGTCTGTGTCGGTACGTGTGAGATCCACCTTTCCAAGTTTTTGGGGTTCATCTCATACTTCTGAAGCTTTGAGGGTGCTGCCTGTTCCATACTCCTCCTCCTCCTCATCCATCCTTTTAGGTGTACAAACAATAGTAATTGGGGCCTAGTGTGCTTCTGTACGTGTGAGATACATACACATTTTTTGATCATATTTCCTATTCCGCTATTCAATAAAAACCTTTGGGGATCAATTAAATTGCGGGATAGTCTGTGTCGGTACGTGTGAGATCCACCTTTCCAAGTTTTTGGGGTTCATCTCATACTTCTGAAGCTTTGAGGGTGCTGCCTGTTCCATACTCCTCCTCCTCCTCATCCATCCTTTTAGGTGTACAAACAATAGTAATTGGGGCCTAGTGTGCTTCTGTACGTGTGAGATACATACACATTTTTTGATCATATTTCCTATTCCGCTATTCAATAAAAACCTTTGGGGATCAATTAAATTGCGGAATAGTCTGTGTCGGTACGTGTGAGATCCACCTTTCCAAGTTTTTGGGGTTCATCTCATACTTCTGAAGCTTTGAGGGTGCTGCCTGTTCCATACTCCTCCTCCTCCTCATCCATCCTTTTAGGTGTACAAACAATAGTAATTGGGGCCTAGTGTGCTTCTGTACGTGTGAGATACATACACATTTTTTGATCATATTTCCTATTCCGCTATTCAATAAAAACCTTTGGGGATCAATTAAATTGCGGAATAGTCTGTGTCGGTACGTGTGAGATCCACCTTTCCAAGTTTTTGGGGTTCATCTCATACTTCTGAAGCTTTGAGGGTGCTGCCTGTTCCATACTCCTCCTCCTCCTCCTCATCCATCCTTTTAGGTGTACAAACAATAGTAATTGGGGCCTAGTGTGTTTCTGTACGTGTGAGATACATACACTTTTTTTGATCATATTTCCTATTCCGCTATTCAATAAAAACCTTTGGGGATCAATTGAATTGCGGGATAGTCTGTGTCGGTACGTGTGAGAGAGATCCACCTTTCCAAGTTGTTGGGGTTCATCTCATACTTCTGAAGGTTTGAGGGTGCTGCCTGTTCCATACCCCCCCTACTCCTCATCTAGCCTTTTAGGGGTACAAACAATAGTAATTGGGGCCTAGTGTGGTTGTGTACGTGCGAGATACATACACTTTTTTTGATCATATTTCCTATTCCGCTATTCAATAAAAACCTTTGAGGATCAATTGAATTGCGGGATAGTCTGTGTCGGTACGTGTGAGAGAGATCCACCTTTCCAAGTTGTTGGGGTTCATCTCATACTTCTGAAGGTTTGAGGGTGCTGCCTGTTCCATACTCCCCCTACTCCTCATCTAGCCTTTTAGGGGTACAAACAATAGTAATTGGGGCCTAGTGTGGTTGTGTACGTGTGATATACATACACTTTTTTTGGATCATATTTTCTATTCCGCTATTCAATAAAAACCTTTCTAGGGCAAGATCTTAAATTACAGAAATATGAGGAGACCGTCAAATAAGGGCCGTGGCCTGGGTCGTGGTGCTGCTGGTAGAGCTCCTGTTGCAAGGAGAGGACATGGTCGATCTGTGCCAGCTACACGCACAAGTGAAACACCTTCCTCAAGTGTGAGTAGGCGACAGAACCTGCATCAGTATTTGGTAGGGCATCAAACGCCCCTAGAAGTGATGAGGCCAGAACAAGTTGAGGCGATAGTAGATTGGTTTGCTGCTGACAGTGCCTCCAGTTCCTTCACATTGTCTCCCACCCAGTCTACTGCAGAAAGGTCAGAGTTGGCACCTGCAGCCAATGTCCAACCGTCTTTCACCTCACCCCCTTGCAAATCAGGCCAGCAGTCTGAGCCCCAAGCCATACAGCAGTCTCTTATTCTTTTTGAGGACTCTGTCAGCAGGGTTTCCCAGGGCCATCCACCTAGCCCTGCCCCAGAAGTGGAAGAGATTGAGTGCAGCGATGCCCAACCACTTATTCCTCAAGATGAGTACATGCAAGGATCATCGCAGCACGTCTCCGATGATGACGAAACGCAGGTGCCAACTGCTGCGGCGTTCAGCATTGTGGAGACCGACAAGGAGGGCAGGGGTGAAGACTGGGTGGAAGATGATGTGGAGGACGATGAGGTCCTCGACCCCACATGGAATGAACGTCATGCAGGTGAACTGAGTAGTTTGGAGGAAGAGGCGGTGGTCGCACAGAGCCACCAGCACAGCAGAAGAGGGAGCAGGGTGCAGAAGCGGAGCGGCCGTGCCCTAGACACTACGCCCGCTACTGCCCAACGCAGCAAGGGAACGAGCGCACCAAAGTCAGCTCAAAGGAGTTCTCTAGCGTGGAAGTTCTTTAGAAAATGTGCTGATGACAGGACACGAGTGGTTTGCACCCTGTGCAATCAGAGCTTGAAGCGAGGCATGAACCTTCTCAACCTGAGCACAACCTGCATGATCAGGCATCTAAGTGCAAAGCACGAGCTGCAGTGGAGTACACACCTTCAAAACCAAGAAACGTCTCTGGCTCATCCTGCTTCCTCTTCTGCTGCAGTCTCGGCCGCTCCAGCCACATCTGTAGTGATACCGGCACCTGCCACCCCGCAAACAGACGATCTGTCAGCAACACCACCACCTGGGTCACCAACAACCATCTCCACAATGTCCCGTGGAAGCGTTCAGCTTTCCATCTCCCAAACACTTGAGAGGAAGAGGAAGTACCCCCCTACCCACCCGCGATCCCTGGCCCTGAATGCCAGCATTTCAAAATTATTGGCCTTTGAAATGCTGTCATTCCGTCTGGTGGAGACGCACAGTTTTAAAAACCTTATGTCGGTGGCTGTCCCACAGTACGTCGTGCCCAGCCGCCACTACTTTTCCAGGCAAGCCATCCCTTCCCTGCACAACCAAATGGGGGAAAAAATCAGGTGTGCACTGCGCAACGCCATCTGTGCCAAGGTCCACCTAACTACGGATACGTGGACCAGTAAGCACGGTCAGGGGCGTTATATCTCCCTAACGGCACACTGGGTAAATGCAGTGGCGTATGGGCCTGAGGCGGATAGCAATTTGGCGCATGTCCTTCCACCACCGAGGATTGCAGGGCGCTTCAGTTTGCCTCCTGTTCCTAACTCCTCCTACTCCGCTTCCTCATCCTCTACCGCCTCCTCATCCGGACAGCGTAACACCTTCACCACCAACTTCAGCACGGCCAGGGGTAAACGACAGCAGGCAGTTTTACAACTTGCCTGTTTGGGGGACAAACCACACACCGCGCAGGAGTTGTGGAGGAGCATGGAACAGCAGACAAATGAGTGGTTGCTGCCAGCGAGCCTCAAGCCCGGCCTGGTGGTGTGCGATAACGGGCGAAATCTCATAGCAGCTCTGGGCCTAGCCGGTTTGACGCACATCCCTTGCCTGGCGCATGTGCTGAATTTGGTGGTGCAGAGGTTCCTTAAAAACTACCCCGATATGTCAGAGCTGCTGCAGAAAGTGCGGGCCGTTTGTGCGCACTTTCGGCGTTCTCACCCTGCTGCTGCTCGCCTGGCAGCGCTGCAGCGTAACTTCGGCCTTCCCGCTCACCGCCTCATATGTGACGTGCCCACAAGGTGGAACTCCACCTTGCACATGCTGGAAAGACTGTGCGAGCAGCAGCAGGCCATAGTGGAGTTTCAGCTGCAGCACGCACGCGTGAGTCGCTCTGCGGAACAGCACCACTTCACCACCAATAACTGGGCCTCCATGCGAGACCTGTGTGCCTTGTTGCGCTGTTTTGAGTACTCCACCAACATGGCCAGTGGCAATGACGCCGTTCTCAGCTTAACTATCCCACTTCTATGCCTCCTTGAAAAAACAATTCGGGCGATGATGGAAGAGGATGTGGCACAGGATGAGGAGGAGGAGGAGGATGAAGAGGTAACATTTCCAAGGCTTTCAGGGCAGTCATTCGCAAGGGGCTCCGAGGGTGGGTTCCTGCACACGCAAACGCCAGGGACGCAATTGTCCAGCAGGGGCACAGTTCTGGAGGATGAGGAGGATGAGGAGGAGGAGGAGCTGGAGGAGGAGATGGAACCATGTTCACAGCAGGGTGGCACCCAGGCCAGCTCATGGCCATCACTGGTGCGTGGCTGGGGGGATACAGAGGACACGGACCATACACCTCCCACAGAGGACAGCCTTTCGTCGCCTCTGGGC
This sequence comes from Pelophylax lessonae, assembly GCF_965119305.1. Taxonomy (NCBI): domain Eukaryota; kingdom Metazoa; phylum Chordata; class Amphibia; order Anura; family Ranidae; genus Pelophylax; species Pelophylax lessonae. The sequence goes on along the minus strand of NC_138770.1, from coordinate 601,174,457 downwards.
AGCCTGGCACACATGAGCGATTACATGCTGCAGTGTCTCCACAACGACCGCCGAGTTGCCCACATTCTAACTTGTGCTGATTACTGGGTGGCCACGCTGCTGGATCCCCGTTACAAGGACAACGTACCGTCCTTAATTCACTCACTGGAGCGCGATCGCAAGATGCGCGAGTACAAGCGCACGCTGGTAGACGCCATGCTGCTGGCATTCCCATCTGACAGCGGGGCCACAGTGGAAGCACAAGGCAGAGGAGGAGGAGGAGGAGGTCGCCAACGCAACCAGGGCACCGCCAGCACCTCAGAAGGCAGGGTTAGCATGGCCGAAATGTGGAAAAGCTTTGTCAGCACGCCACAACAAACAGCAGCACCAGCAGCTCAGATGGAACGTCTTAGCAGGAGGCAGCATTTTACCAACATGGTGGAGCAGTATGTGTGCACACGCCTACATGTAGTGAATGACGGGTCTGCCCCCTTCAACTTCTGGGTCTCCAAATTGGGCACATGGCCTGAGCTTGCCCTTTACGCCTTGTAGGTGCTGGCGTGCCCTGCAGCCAGTGTATTATCTGAACGGGTATTTAGCACGGCTGGGGGCGTTATAACAGACAAGCGCAGCCGCCTGTCCAGAGACAATGTGGACAAGCTCACGTTCATTAAAATGAACCAGGCATGGATCCCACGGGACTTTTCCGTACCTTATGCAGAATAGCAATGGATACCGACCTTACCCACCCATTGTTCCATTTTTGCTCTTTCTCACTCTTTTGGGGTGTACCCTCATTTAAAATTTGTGAAAAGAAGCAGTGTTGGCTACCTCGTCCTCCTCCTAAGGGCCAGATTAATGTAGGGTCTATTGGAGCTGCAGCTCCAGGCCCCTACCTTTTATATAGGCCCCGGGTTGGCCATATTCACTGTTACCGCTCTTCTGTCACTTGTAAACACAGAAGTCTGGCTTCTATGCTCGCTTCCCCAGGCAGCACCCTCAGAACCTCCCCACACAGCGTGAAGGCCGGACAAGGAGGGACAGTTGGCGATGCATGGATGTGTTTATGGGCTTCAGAGACAGCATCCCATGTTGAATTAGGCATGCATGGCTGCACCCTTCCTCCTCTGGGTGCATGGCAAGGCACGGCCCTAAGGCCCTTCAAAATCCTCAGCACCAAGCCCATGATGCTGTTAATCCGGCCCTGGTCCTCCTCCACCGCCGCTTCCACCTACACCGCCCATAGGTGTGCGCAGCCTATTGCATTAAGGTGTGCACCCCAAAGTTGAAATACACATGCATGTGTTTGCCAGCAGGGAGAGTAATGTATCGGGGCCATGTACCTGTAGGCAAGGAGAAATAGAGCAGAGCAGGTCCCAGGGAGATCTTTCCCATCTCCTCACTGGCAATGCTATGTGCCCTAGGTGATTAGGGTGTGCCCAGGCACACCCAGCACACCCTGTGCGCACGCCTATGTCACCGCCACATCCACCACCACCTCAACCTCCCTCCTACTCCATATGGGCCTCGTCCTTCAGAGATGAAGAAGAACATTGTTTTATTTTTCTGTTTTTTTTTGTTGTTTTAAGTTATTTCCCTATCCACATTTGTTTGCAGAGCACTTGCCATGCTCTTAATTACGTTTTGCTGCCATTTGCAGCACTCTAGCCCTTTCCTTTGGTGTTTTAGAGCCATTTTAGTGCCTTAAAGTTCGGGTCCCCATTGACTTCAATGGGGTTCGGTGTCCGGGAAAAGTTCGGTAAAAGTCCGGGACACGGACCCGGACTTTTTTTTAAAGTTCGGCCGAACCCGTCGAACACGGACATCTAGGTGTCCGCTCAACCCTAGTAGTAACCCATATACTGTATAAAAGAAAAAAAACGCAGCGCTTAAAATGTATGAATATTCACAAACACTAGGACCTCCCAGAGTAAGTATCACAGTATAGAAAATATACATTCATAAATATGAAAGTCCATAAATCCTAGGGTACACCCAGGGTGCATAACAAAATAAACTGTAGGTGAGCTAAAAGTCCTCCACCGACACCTAAGTACATCGGGCCTCTTACCCCAAGATATCGACCACTAGAATATAGGTGGTCATAAAAGCATTCCAACACTTTTCTGGCTAGACATGTGCATGACGAAAAAATTAGTTTTGTTTAGTTTCATTTTGATTAGTTAATCTAGTTATTTAGTTTAGTTAAATTTCGTCGATTCATTCAATTCGTATTCAGGATTCGTATTCGGAATTTGTTTTAAGTCTTTTTCAAATTTTCTTTGAATGTACTGATTTTTTAGATTCAAAATGTTCGAATCTATAAATTTTGAATCGGTCAAATCAAAAACTTTAGATATTTTTTTTCGATTTGAATGTGGCAAAGTGAACAAACAAAAGAAAATCTTCATCAAATGATTACAATGACTCTAAATCCTCTTTGGCTTAACAAAAACAGCATTGTTTCGAAATGGTACTCTAAGGGTCAGATTAGACTAGTGCGACTTGTCAGGGCGACTTGTCAGCCTGACAAGTCGCACTCGGTCGCCCGCCATTGATTAGCACAGGACCCGTTCTAATAGGAGCGACACAAGTCGCTCCGACTTAGAAAAAGGGTCCTGTACTACTTTGGGGCGACCTGGAGGCGACTTGCACGCTGTGCACCGCGACTTCACAGGTCGCCTCACAAAGTCGGATCGCGCCAGTCTGAATGGGCTGTAATAACACACAGTTTTTGATTTCAGAAATATGTTTACAATTCAAATTCAACTAAAATTGGATGTAAAATTCGATTCGAATTTCCGAAAATCAGACTTCGTTTATACTGCAATTCAGGTACTCAGATATATCTGAATCTCCAAATAACGAAAAGTTAATCCAAATATCAATTCAGAACTAAATGAACCGCACATGTCTAGCTCTGGCTTGTCTTTGCTCCTCAAAGATAGCACCAGAATGGATCCTGTTGGCCCCTCTGACATAATCTCTCCACAAGTCACATATATCAGAATGAGAACAAACACCGCCTCATAGTGTAGTATGTCAAAACGTTGGGAGATTTTATTATAAATATATCCAGAATACTCACATTTAGAATGGTAAAAACAAGCGTGTCATAAAGCATAAAATCAAATGGTTTCCAACCAACAAGGTGGCCGTGGTCTGGACGTGTTGTAACATAACGTGTGATAGCCAGGCTCAACCCTACGCATTTCGTCCAATCAGAATGTCATCAGGGGCGTGAAATATGTATATACTGTATGAGTGTTAGGACAGAACTCTAAGCTGGCATATGATATAATAAGAAGAAAATATGGGTGCTTAAAGCTGAAATATAAATATATTGCTCTGTAGCCACACAGTTTAAAACTTGAATTTGTGTGCGCTAAATGATATTACCATGGATAAAAGTAGACACCATATCTGTGCGTTCATAGCCTGTGCAGAAAGCAGAGCTGTGGGAGGGGCCCAGCAGCTTCACTCACTACAGACTGCCTCCTGAAAACTGCACTAGGGGGGGGGGGGGGGGAGACAAGACCAGTCACCCTGCACAAGAAGAGAGAGCAGCAGTGAACGGTCTTTAATACAGAAAGTTCCCACACTAAGGAACAGTTTCACACTAAATTACTGCACAGATCTGAAATACACAAAGCACACACAGATTCAAGTAAGAATGCATGACTCTTGTATTTAGACAATATTTGCTTATCCTCGAGGTCAGCTTTAAAGAGGTTGTAAACTCGTTTGATTTTTTTTTTTTTTTTTTTTACACCCTGCAAAAGAAAGACATAATGAGCTAGTATGCATCGCATATTAGCTCATTATGCAATACTTACCTCAGAACGAGCCCCCGCCGTGCCGCTCACTCACCTCTATGACGGGCGACATGTCTAGTCGCCCGTCTTCCGGGATCGCGGCATCCGGCCATCTGATTGGCCGGAGCCGCGGTGACGTCACTCCCGCGCACGCGCGCGGGAGCCGACAGTCACGGCACGGGGCTCTGAAGGAACGGCATGATCGGCCGTTCCTTCAGAGCGCATGCGCCAGTGACGTCACTGGCGACATGTAAGGTAAATATCTCATAAACGGTACATGTTTAGGAGATATTTACAGTACCTATAGGTAAGCCTTATCATAGGCTTGCCTATAGGTACAAGTTGTAGAGGAGGGTTTACTTCCTCTTTAACTGCTTGTCTGAACAGTGGCTGGTAGACTGGGAATTTAACCTCCCCCCATCCGCGCTACAGCCTATATACGGCTGCAGCGCGGACTCACATTTTCGGGAGGCCGTCTTTATACGGCCTCCCAGTAACCCGCTCCCGCGAACGCGCAGCAGGGAAAATCTGTGATTGTGGTGAATGGCCAATCACAGCGGCCATTCACCACGTGATCGGGCCGTCCAATGAGAGATGATCTCATATGTAAACATATGAGATCATCTCTCATCGCCGGCGCTCCTTCCTCACACAGAGCCTGCAGTGTGAGGAAGGAGGGGGAGCCTCACAGCGCCGGGGACACACAGGAATGTAATCAGGGCACTGATCACCAGTGCTCTGATTACTAAAGGTAAAAACATACACAAATTGCCCCCCCATCAGTGCCCACAGTGCCCGCCATCAGTGCCCCCCATCAATGCCCACAATCAGTGCCCATAGTGCTGCCAGTCAGTGCCCATCAGTGCCTGCTCATCTAGGCACTGATGAGCACTGACTGGCAGCACTATGGGCACTAAGTGTGGGCACTGATGGTGCTGCCCATCAGTGCCGCTCATCAGTGCCACCCGTCAGTGTCCATCAGTGCCATCCGCCAGTGCCCATCAGTGCCGCATATCAGTGCCCATCAGTGCCGCCCGTCAGTGCCGCCTCTCAGTGCCCAGCAGTGCCACCTCTCAGTGCCCAGCAGTGCCACCTCTCAGTGCCCAGCAGTGCTGCCTATCAGTGCTCATCAGTGCCGCCTATCAGTGCTCATCAGTGCCGCCTATCAGTGCCGCCTATCAGTGCTCATCAGTGCGGCATATTAGTACCTCCTCATCAGTGCCCATAAGTGCCACCTCATCAGTGCCCATAAGTGCCACCTCATCAGTGCCCATCAGTGCAGCCTATCAGTGCCCATCAGTGCCGTCTCATCAGCTCACATCAGTGAAGGAGAAAAATTTATTTTCAAAATTTACTCGCAGAAAATAAGAAAAACTTTTTTTTTTTTTTCAAAATTTTCTGTCTTTATTCTTTTTTTTTTTTTGTAAAAAATAAAAAACCCAGAGGTGATTACATACCACCAAAATAAAGCTCTATTTGTGTGAAAAAAATGATAAAAATTTCATATGGGTACAGTGTAGCATGACCGCGCAATTGTCATTCAAAGTGTGACAGCGCTGAAAGCTGAAAATTGTCCTGGATGGGAAGGGGGTTTAAGTGCACAGAAGGCAAATGGTTAAAGTGGTTGTAATGGGGAAAAAAAATTATAAAAACAAAACAAACATATCATACTTACCTGCTCTGTGCAAAGGTTTTGCACAGAGCAGCCCGGATTCCTACTTGCTTGCTATGGGGGCACATATGCATGCTCGCTCCTGAGCCGACTCTGTGGGTCCATAGGACACAGAGAGTACCGCTTAGCACCACTCACACCTCACTGACTGTGATTGACAGCAGTGGGAGGCAATGGTGTCAGCTATATTACAGGCTGCTTTGTTTATACAGGATCTGCTGTCAGATATATTACAGGCTTTGTTTATACAGGAGCTGCCATTAGCTGCATTACAGACTTTGTTTATACAGAAGCCACTGTCAGCTGCATTAGAGGCTTTGTTTATACAAGAGCCGCTGTTAGCTGCTGTAGTGCCGGTTCACATTTGTGCTATGCGGGAATGCTGTGAATATACAGCGTGTTCCTGCATCGCATCCGCACCCTGGAGATTCACACTGTCATATGCGATACGCTGGGGGTGTCAATTAAAAGTTACCGACACCCCCAGATAAGATCGCATATCGCAGTGCAATCTGTAAGTTCGCACAGAATCGGATTGCACTAGTGTGAACCACCATGTAAACCGATTCTGCTGCGGACCAAAAAAAGGGTCCTGTGCATCTTTTAGTGCGATTGCGGTGCAAATTCAGCCATACAAACTGCACCGCACAGACAAGGCATGTGATTTTTAGGAGCAGTGCGCTCCGAATTACATGCAATCTCTGTGATCGCACAAATGTGAATCGGCACTTACAGGATTTGTTTATGCAGAAGCTGCTGTCAGCTGCATTACAGAGTTTGTTTATACAAGAGCCATTGCCAATTGCATTACAGGCTTTGTTTATACAGCCATTGTCAGATGCATTTCAGGCTTTGTTTAAACAAGAGCTTCTGTTAGCTGCATTACATGCTTAGTTTATACAGGAGCTGCTGTCAACTGCATTACATGCTTTGTTTATACAGGATCCGCTTTCAACTGCAATACAGGCTTTGTTTATACAAGAGCCACTGTTAGCTGCATTACAGGCTAAAGCCCCGTACACACACGCAGATCGTCGTCATACAAACGTCGGCGGACGAAAGATCTGCCGATTGTATGCGTGTTAGTATGGTGCCTCCGACAGATGTCTGCACACAATCCGCGGACAAGAGTCTTTCTTGCAAACATGAAAATTTTTGTCTGCAGACACCAGAACGGACGATTGTTCGCCTGTCAGTACAGAAATCAGCCGACAGACCGCAGATTTGCAAGACTGGGCATGCTCAGAAAATAAAAAACACAGGGAAAGTTAACCATTACATGACATCACTTCTGCAGTCAGCTGAAGTCTGCGGACAAAATTCTTGTGCTGTCCTTGTGCTGTCTTTGCACTTTTCAACAGACACCGACATCCCGGGGAGAAAAGACGAACATTTGTATGACGACGATCTGCGTGTGTGTATGGGGCTTTAGTTTAGATAGAAGCTGCTGTCAACTGCATTGCAGGCTTTGTTTTTTACAGAAGCTGCTGTCAGCTGCACTACAGGCTTTGTTTATACAGGAGGCGCTGTCACCTGCATTACAGGCTTTTCTTTTACATAGGAGTCACTTTCACCTGCATTACAGGCTTTGTTTATACAGCCGCTGTCAGTTGCTATAATGTCAGACCTCATGTCTTAAAGCGGAGTTCCGGCCACAAAATCGACATAGTCGATTTTGGGCCATCCGCTTGCTTTACGTCACCTGAAAAAGAAATGAGTGGTTACGATTTTTTTTTTTTATTTTTACTTACCTTGTAATTGCAGAAAAATATACTCACCTTTCTTCCACTTCCTCCCTCGGCGGCCGCGGTCTGCGCCGTCACTTCCGCTTTGCAATGATTCCTGGGAGCTGAACGTCATCGCTCCCAGGAATCAATGTGCCTGCACTGGCCCTGACGTCAGTTCCGGTGCAGGCGCGTCATACCTTGCTAAACAGCTTCTGGGCATGCCCAGAAGCTGTGCAGGGATGACGCTGCAGCCCCGGAAGTGACGGCGGGGCTGGCGCAGTGCATCGTGGGACCGAAGAGGACAGAAGAGGATCGCGCTGGCTTCAAGCTGCCCACACCTGAGATGGCAGCGCTGGAGAAGAAATTTTCAAGGTAAGTATTACTTCTAAAAGGTAAGTGTGAACCGGGACAGATCAGAGGCTATCCATTGTGGAATGTACTAGCCCTGACTGTCCTGGGGGTATTTTCATTGAAATTTTTTTTTTTTTTTTTTTTTTTGTGGCCGGAACTCCGCTTTAATGAAATAAAAAAAAAAAAAACAACAAGGTTACTGAGACCACCTTTGGAAAGTCTGCAGAGATAAAGAGACTTGGGAACTGAAGCACACAGCTCTCACTAATAGACTTCCCAAATTCTCAGAACATCCGAAGTCATTTAACAAATTCTAAAATATCAGTTCTGGGTGGAATGACCTCAATATTTACTTCCTTCTTCTTTTTGCTCCTATGATGTGCACAGTTTTGGTTTGGTTTTGGATATGAGCGGTATGTTAGGATGTGCGGTGCAGCCTGGGATACAATGTACAGTAGGAGGAAGATTGCACACTGTACTAGGAGTGCACACTTGTGTTTTGTACTCGGTGTGCGTGTTCTCTCTGTCAGGTGACTAACCCAACTTGGCACGTGTGATGATCTATACAGGAAGAAAAACAATTCCTCCAGATTCACCGACTTATCTGAGACATTCTGGGACACACCATGGAGGAAAAAAAACGCAAGACACACCCACAGCAAGACAAGGGTGCGATTCTGAGATCATTCCGCCCAACCTCCCGTGCTTAATAAAATTCAGACATTTATCTCTGGATTATAGAGAATGCTGGGGGCTGTCTGATGTAGAAATCATGCTGCTAATCTCAGGTAGAAAACTCATCTACTTCTGGTGATGTTAAAAAACAACAGAACACAGAAGCTTCCACACTGACCACATGTTCATACAATTTCTATTGATGTATACTTTACTTATTTATTTATTTTAAAATCACATTAGACATTTAGGCCCCGTTCACATTGCTGCGATCCGACTTGGGGGGGCGTCCTCCGAGGTCGCGGTGCGAGCAGCGCGCCGCGACCTCGGAGCGGCCGCCACGGACTTCATAACATTGAAGTCTATGGCGGTCGCTTCCGGGTCGCCCCAAAGAAGCTCCGGACCCTTTTTCTAAGTCGGAGCGACTTGTTTTTTTTTTTTTTTTTTAAAGCCCGTAGCGTGTGAAACACACTCAAAAGACTTCACCCGGTGCATAAAAAAGTGCACACACACAAACGTGAGGAACACAAAAAGTGCACAGGGTGTGCGAATACAAATGGTCTTCCCTCCGAAGAGGTAGGACCCGAACCTCGATCCCCCGGGGCGCAAGACTCCTGACAGGGATTTAAGGTACTCATGGTCTGTCTGGCCGAAACCAGACCGACCCCGTTCTTCAGGGGGACTGCCGAAACAGCCCCCACCGAGTACTAAGTAGGGCTCCCCCAAAGGGAGACCCCATGAGAGAGGGCGGACTAAGCCAAAAGGCCATATCCACCCCCTCCCAAGACTCAAGGCAGGGCCCGAGGACCCACACCCTACAAGTCGTGCAAGTGAAAAAAAAGGTGATAGAAAGTGACAAACTACAAAGAAAAAGCACACACAAACAAAAAGGTGGGGGAGGGGAAGTGGAGAGGTGAATTAGTGCCCTTGTGAAAATACAAGGGCAGGCCTTCCGGCCGGAATAAAAATTCCTCTGGTCGAAGCCAAAAGGCCTTGCCCAAGAGGCAGGTACTTAAAAAAGTGTGCGTAGGTGCAGTGACCATGGTGCCGAAAAACTCAAGGCGAGCTGCCCCTCACCAGTGAGAATTAAGGCACCCCTGGGCTGCCACCCCAGGGGCACATACACTACGGGCTTTTTCTACCCCGGCCCTAAGGCCAGACCAAGTGTAGCCCTAACCTACCAGGAGGCATCAGAACTTTAGACAGCTTAGGGTGAGCCTGCCTTCAACTGGGGACAAGCCTTTTGCAAGGCCAGATTCAACCCAGGAGGAAAGGCCCTCCCAACGCCATCCGCCATTCCTTACCAATTACATCCAGGAGCAGTACTAACTGGCCACAGATCCAGTTTTCTCGCTCCCTTCAAACTGGTAGGGGCGGACCCATTCAAATCAGGAAGGCATTGGAACCATCCGGCTTTCTCTGGTTTGGCCTACTCCGGTCCTCCAGTTACGCCCAGAGCGCCCCGGTTAAATTCGGCCACCACCGATACTAACCTTCAGGTTCCATTCCAACACTGATAAGAACAGATACTACACTTGATCTTAGCCAAAAGGCCGAGAAGCAACTTGTGTCGCTCCTATTAGAACGGGTCCGAAGCTTCCCTATGGAAGGCGACCTGTGAGGCGACCAGGTCGCCTCACAGGTCGCCTTAGTGTGAACGGGGACTTAGTGTTTAAGGCTGAGTTCACACTGGCATTAAAAGCAGGTGTCCCTCAAACGCCTATGCACAAGATACAATAGACAGATTATTGTGCTGATCACACTATCAAAACATGAAGCGTTAGCTTTGCTTCTCTACAAAATAAAAGCCTCATGGCGAGTCAGGAAGCGTTTGAAGCCTTTCAACACCTCCCATTCAAGTCCATGGTAATGCGTAGTAAATGTGCTGGCATGCGTTTGTGGCACGGTTTTGGTGCGGTTGCATAGCTGAAAAGTCCCTCTGTCCCTCTTCCCTCCTAATCTGTCCCTCATTTTGGTCTGATCTATATAGCTGTATATAAAATGCACTATTTATCTTTCAAAAATTGTTTCCCAGTGCTAAACCTTTCCTTCAATTTCCAAAAAAAACAATAAAAGGAATAGAAGTGTTAAAAAATCCCTTGTGGGTTTATCTAATCTTTTTTTTGTTAATTCTCCTTTAGGGGCTGTGGCAGGGGGTGTGTCCTATGCCTACATATATGTGTTAGTAGCTGTCCCTCGTTCCCATCCCAAAAAGTTGGGAGGTATGCGGTTGCAGCGGGTAAAATTTGTTTATTTCTGTCACTTCCATTGTGGAGCCGTTTTAACACTCATGAAACGTGGAGCATTTTTTAACCCATACTAAAGCTCATTGACACCTGTCTGATGCCCAAACTGCGCCATACAAACGCTATAGGAGTGTTGGACATTTAGTCAAGTGTGAACATTGGCAGTTTTAACGCTCATCAAACGTACTGAAACATTGATTGCTAATTCTCTAAGGTCCGTTCTGCATGAGTATTAGTTAATTTATAAGTTTATACTGGGCATATTGGTGGGCCTATGATGTAATTTTGACACCAGGGGGCGGGGCTTGGTCACAATTGTTTGCACTGATTGGTGGATTGTCTGTTAAATACTTGTTAGTTTGCACTGCACATTGTCACTTGCCTGATGAGCCTCTGTGGCTCTGAAACATTGCTATATATTTATCATCATGTGACCACAGAATAAAGCTTTGGACCCCTTCGAGGAATCCTTGGTGCGCTGATGGCATTTCGTCAGTTTGAGTATCCCCGGTTTCCAACCTATGGTCATTACAGCATCCAGCATCACTGAACAGCCGGTTATCTTGAATGTCTGAGTGGGGAATATTATGTTTGAATCCACGCATAGGACGTTTATGGAGCATTTTTTAATGCTTGTAAAATGCTCCATACTAAAGCTGATTGACGCCTGTCTGACGCCCATACTGACACCATACACACGCTATAGGAGCATTTGTTGAGCGTTGGAAATTTAGTGAAGTGTGAACAAGCCCTAATACTTTACCCATTTTAAAGCTGACCTCCAGCCTTCCCTTCAGTCTTGCACCTCTCCTGTACTGAAATTGCTTACTCTAAATTCACTGCACACTGTGAGCTAATCATAGTGTGGAATAAAGCAAGCAAGTCAGATACAGCTTGCCTCATTTGCTGGTTGATAAACTTCCAGCATTATTTAGCTCTTTCCTCCCTTGCCTGACTGCCCCTGCCCCACCCCTTTTTTTGATTTTAGCATCACATGTGGGCATTACCTAGGGTGGTCTGCATGCAAATACAACCTGCATAGAAATGCTCACTCCTCCAGACTGACATCCACCAATCAAAACATTTTGATATTTGCATAACTCCTCCCTATAGCCAGCCTACAGCTTGCATCAGAGCTGAGGGGTCCTGAGAAGAGTACTGAGGCAGGATGTTGTGATGTTTTCAGGAAGCAATGTACAGCATCCTGCAAGCCCCTCCCACCAGCCATGGTCAGCCTGCTTTGCCTAGAGAAGCACAGTGAAACAGAGATAACATCATTGGATCTAATTTAAAGCGTTACTAAACCCACAACGGTAAAATCAGCCTGTATATGCAGTAAAGCATGCTTGTTATACTCACTTTGGAACCTAAGGGGTTAATCCTCTGCATTGTGTAAAAAGGCTGTTTGATCCTGTCTTTTCTAATCCTTCCATTCATCTGCAGTCCCCAATCCATCTGCTGATAGAACAGAGCCCTGGGGACACTGCACATGCTCAGTTTGGTGTGTATTGCTCGAGAGTTTTTTTTTTGTTGGGAGAGTGTATGTGATCAGCACAGGGCCAATCAGCACTGTCTAGACAGAGGGGGTCAGGGGTCCTGCAGTCTCATTGGACAATTAGGAGAGAATGAAAACGCCTCCTACAAGCTTTAACCAGACACTGGTAGAAGTCACAAGACTGCTATATACTGTTGATGAGAAAAGGTATTTAGCAGTTTATATTTACTAAAATAATTGCTTTTCTGTGTACTGTGGGAGAGCAGATATAGTGAATGCAGGCTTCTGGGTTTGTAACACTTTAAGGCAGGGATCCTCAAACTGCAGCCCTCCAGCTGTTGCAGAACTACATGTCCCATGAGGCATTGTGAAACTCTGACATTCACAGGCATGACTACGCATGATGGGAATTGTAGTTCCTGAACAACTGGAGGGCCATAGTTTGAAGACCCCTGCTTTAAGGTTTGTATTAAAAATAGAAAAGTTGAAATAAAACATTTCATTAGCATGTTGATGAGGGGGGAGAAGGAGGAACCAGGGAAGACAAAATATAAGCAGACTGAACTTTAAATACTCAATGATACTCACTTGCCAGGGTAGTCATAGATTGCCGGAATGATGTCAGATTTATCACCCTCATCCGGAAGCAAATGAAGCCGAGGCCAAGTAGTAAAATGGAGATTCGGACTAAAAACTTCATTGTACGCGTGCAGATGAAAAACTACAACATCAAGCCGGCTTCCTCTCCTGTGCCTGATGAGGGTAAAGTTCTGTTTGTTTCTCCGCAGTGTGACCAGCTCACCTCTGTACTCTCCACCGAGGCCAAGCACTCCCATGTGATAAAAGGGAACAATCCTACACTTCACCTAGCTGGATGTATATTCAATTTCACTAAATAATGGAATCCTGGAGCAATTCCTGAAAAAAGACAACCAACCCAAAACCCAATCCACTAAAACCAAATTTTAATTCCAATTCTAGAAATACATTGAAAATACAGAACTTCATCGGTGTCAAATAAAATTTTTTTAAACCCTACTGCTTAACTCCTGTTTACAAAAAGCTACACCAAATATTTATTTTTTGTGGCCAAAGTCCTTTTTTGGCACTTTTCCACTGCAAGTACCGGCTCGGCTCAATTCGGCCCTGCTTGTCCCGGTTTGCTTTTCCACTGCTGGTACCGCATGGTACGGTGTTGGTACGGTACGGTATGGTTGGCTTTTCCACTAAAGTAGTGGAAGGTAGGTGGGATAACAACGGGGTGGGTGGGATTCTCTGACCAATCAGTAGCTAGTAGTGACTGCATGCAAAGGATTGTGGGATATGGTACCGGGTATGGTACCTCTTGGAACCACAATCGAGGTGGTACTGTTTTTGAGAGCCGTACCGTGCGGTTCCATGCAGTGGAAAAGCGCCGCCGTCCCGTACCATACCGAACCATTCCTACACCGTACCATGCGGTACCAGCAGTGGAAAAGCACAAAAGCGAGCCGAACCGTTCGGTTCCATGCAGTGAAAAAGCGCCAATAGTTATTCCTTTATCACTCCAATCATCCTTCCATAGCCCCTTTATGACCACCCTCCGCAGATATACTGCGGCAGACAGCCGCTCCTGGGCTAAGTGACGTAGGTATACGTCGCTCACTCTCAGGAGTTTAGGGGGCGAGGGCACGCCGCCGCCGGCGCGCTCCTGCCCCCGCTCGTCGGTGGGGAAGCCGATGCACGTGTCAAGCGGCTCCGATTGCTCCGGTTGTAAACACAGCCGACCGTTCTTCTCCCTGCAATGATCATAGAGCCCATGTGATCCTTCTATATAGGATCACATGTCTATATGGTCATTTCAGAAGCCCACGCCCCCCACAATTAGAATCACTCCCCTTTGCTCACATTTAACCTTGATCACCCATAATGTTAACCCCTTCCCTGCCAGTGTCATCATTACAGTATCAGTGTATATTTTTAGCACTGATTACTGTAGTAATGTCACTGGTCCCCCCAAAAATGTCAGTCAGGGGTCAGATCTGTCCGTCGCAATGTCGCAGTCCTGAAAAAATCGCAGATTGCCGCCATTACTAGTAAAAAAAAAACAATAAAAATGACATAAATCTTTTTCGTAGTCAGTAGACGCGAAAACTTTTGTGCAAACCAATCGAAATAAGCTTATTGCAATTTTTTTTTTCCCAAAAATATGTTGCAGAAAACAAATTGGCCTAAAATGTTAAAAAAAAAAAAAAAAATGTTTTAATTTTTTTTTTTGAGAATGTCATATAGCAGAAAGTGAAAAATATAGTTTTTTTTTTTTTTAAATTGTCGCTTACAGTTGCAGTATGGGTATTGACCTCCTAGCCTAATAATGAAAAAATAAATGTGCTAAATAAATAGATCAATATTTATCGAAGAAAGTGCTCATGCTTAAAAAGGTGCGTCAAATAGTGACTGTGCACAAAAATAATAAGTATTAATAAAGTGCAATTGAATTATATCTCTCCTGATGATAACAGCTGATATATCAATCACCACAATAAATAATGAATATGCATATAAACAAGGAAAATATTTAAAACTAAAAAATGTGAAAAAGGCCATCAAAATAAAGTCCATATGTAATTATTGTGTATTATTTTTTCACATTTTTTTAGTTTGAAATATTTTCCTTGTTTATATGTATATTCATTATTTATTGTGGTGATTGATATATTTATTGCTTCAGGTTATGTACACAATATTTTGCACTAGCACTTTTTACAGAACTAAACAGTGTATTTAGCACTTTCCTGTTAGGGAAATTAGTTGTTTACCATTCATAGGCAAAATTGGATTCCAATTAATCATTAGGAACATATATTATACATTTGGCTATTAACTAACAGCTATCCGCTGTTATCATCAGGAGAGATATAATTCAATTTCACTTTATTAATACTTATTATTTTTGTGCACAGTCACTTTTTGAAGCACCTTTTTAAACATGAGCACTTTCTTAGGTCAATATTGATCTATTTATTTAGCACATTCATTTATTCATTATTAAGCTAGGAGGTCAATACCCATACTGCAACTCTAAGATTGAATACAGACAAACTCACAAGATTTGCGCTAATGTTTTCTTGATTATATTGTTTAAATAGCTATGCTATAGGCAATTGGAGTTATTTATTTATATCACAAAATAATCTTCTTTTCCAAAGTTATCCCTAGGCGCCTGATCCTTTTTCCATTGCTATATTTTTTACTTTCTGCTATAAAAAATTTATAATAAAAAAAAAAATTAAACATCACATTTTTTCATCATTTTAGGCCAATTTGTATTCTACATATTTTTGGTAAAAGAAAAAAAAAATCCTAATAAGGGCTCTTTCACACGGAGCGGACCGCATTGCGATCCGCTCCGGCACTTTTTTTTTTTTCACGGAGCGGATGACATTTGTGTCACCCGCTCCGTATGTCCGCATATCATCCCATCCATTTGCGGATGGAATACGGACATAATGCAAGTCTATGGGCATTGCGGATGTCAGCGGCTGACACCCCTGACATCCGATTTTCCTTCCTTTCCGTTTTTTGAACGGAGGAAAAATAGGGTTCTGTTCCGTTCCAAAAAACGGAACAGAACTGAAAGGAAGAAAATCGGATGTCAGCGGATGGTATTCCGCTGACATCCGCAATGCCATTGACTTACATTATGTCCGCAAATCATCCGCAAAAAAATAGGATGATTTGCGGACATACGGAGCGCCCGTGTGAAAGTGCCCTAAGAGTATTTTGATTGGTTTGTGCAAAAGTTATCACGTCTACAAACTAGTGGTAAGATTTATATCATTTTTATTTATTTTATTTTTTTTACTAGTAATGGCAACGATCAGCGATTTTTAGCAGGACTGTGACATTGCGGGGGACTAATCGGACACCTAACTGATATTTTTGACACTTTTGGGGGGACCAGTTACATTACTACAGTAGTCAGTGCTAAAAATATGCACTGGTACTGTACTAATGACACTGGCAGGGAAGGGGTTAACGCCAGGGACGATCAAAGGGTTAAATGTGTCCCTAGGGGATGCTTTCTAACTGTGGGAGGATAGGCTTACTGCATGAACACAGAAACCTGTGTTCCTAAATAGGAGGAACACAGGACCCCTGTGTTCATCACTGACAGAACAGCGGTCTACCATGTTTAAAACGCAGACTGCTGTTCTGTCTCCACAGGGAGAGATCGCGGGTGCCCGACAGCAAACGCTGATTACCTTCCCCTGTGACGAATGGGCACGCTCACCGCGGTCCCACGAATCGACATACAGGTACGTCGTTTTGCAGGACAGAGCCGACCTGCCACAGTAAAACTACGGCTGCTGGTCGGCAAGCAGCTAAAGGCAGAAAGTTGTTTATCTTATTGCATTCTCTGTAATAGGGTAAAAAAACCTTCTGCATGCAGCTTCCCCCAGAGCCCCCATATACTCACTGATTCATCGATGTGCCTGAGAGCAGGGGCTCCCTCAGCTCTCTCCTCAGCCATTGGCTCCCACTGTTAATCACAGCCAATGAGGAGGGAGCGGGGGGCGGGGCCGAATCGTGCTCTCTGTGTTTTATGGACGCTGGAGCAAGCACACACGAGTACCCACATAGCAAGCAGTTTGCTTCAGGAGCACTAAGGAGGGGGAGGGGACTGGAGCACCAGAAGAGGAGGATCTGGGCTGTTCTGTGCAAAATCACTGCACAGAGCAGGAAAAGTATGACGTTTGTTATTTTAAAGAAAAAAAAAAAATTGAACCTTTATCCCTCGTTCACACTGAGGGCAGGTTTGAAATTCAGCTGAACTCGCACAATTTTAAACCCTAATTTCAGTCCGACTTCGGGGGCGATTTGAAAGACATCAGTGCGGGTTCATACACTGATGTCTATTGAAATCGCCACCAAAGTCGCCAAAAGTAGTGCAGGAACTACTTTTGGGAAATTGGTACGACGCCGCAAAGTCTGCGTCTCCCGATTCGGATGGTGCTGTTACCGGCAATAGGCTCTGATTTAGCATGCGATTTGACATGTCAAATCGGCCCGATGTGAACGGGGGCTTATAATCACTTTAACTATAAATTACAGCAAACTTTAACCCCTTTATAACCAGAGATCATTAATATTTTCCCAGAGCACATTTAGCAGCCTCGGTATGTGTTGGCTAACTTCATTACAACTTGTCTACCTAAATAATTGTAATATTGGATTATAATTATTTAGGACATTTATTTATTTAATCAGGGCTTTTATTGTGGTTTTATTATGAGCTGACAAAGGGCCAATCACACCAGAGCATCGATCTCCCTTTTAGCGCTCCTGTAAAACCCAGATCAACAGAAGGACATCTGAAAAACAATCATTTCTAATGTGTCCTATTCACACCATAATACTGCGCATGCATGTCAATGGACATCAAAATGTGTGTCATCGGATGTCAGCGTGCGTTTAAAACCTGACTAAAATGGATGGAAATGTACATGAATTCTTCATACATTTAGGTGCAAGTGATTGTAAATTGGTCCTAAAGTTTTTAAAAAGTATTGTTCCTTATTTGACATTTTAGTATATTTTTACTCTGTAAATAAATTCATTATTTTTTTCATTCACTGTTTTGCACTGTGATGTCTGCAGTCTTCTGGCTTCTGCTGTCTCTATGCCTCTCTCTCTGTGAAGCACAATAACAGCTAGTCGGCAGGTTTTGTTTGTAAACAAACCCATGTGCTCATCATATTTGGGTGTCATGGTGGTCCCAGGATCAGGAACCAATCAGCGTGCTCCTGCCTGTTAGGCTTAATTTAGACATGTGGTTGGGGGGGGGGTGGCAAAAATGCATGGCTGAGCCACTGTTTTGATGCCCAACAACCACCCTCCCCCCCTTAAGCTGCAATAGGCATTGGATGGGGGTATCATGGCGATGCCACAATACTTTTCTTTGCCCCCACAGTAAAGTTTATTCAACATGTAGAGATAACGATAGAGCAGGCAAATGGGGAAGCACTGCAAAAATGGGGTTAAAACAGGCAGCGAGGAGATGTCACGTTGCTTCCCCACTGCCTGTCAGTAGCTTCTGAAGCGCGATCTAAACGTGATGTGGCCTTCAGAGGAAAGGGGGATTTAGACGCACATCTAAAACTATGCTTAATGTGAAACGAATGATGTCGGTGACAGCTCAGTCCCGGAACTAAGAGTATGAACAGCTTTGCGCTTCTAGTTCCAGGATAGAACTCAATTTAACATTCTCTTGGCCTGGGAATCACTGATGAGGAAAAAATGTACTAATTAGAGATATCCAAAGTTGAATAAAGTACTCGAAACCCATACTTGAGTAAAAGTACAAGTGCTCGATCAAAAAGTGACTTGAGTAGAAGTGGAAGTGCTCGATCAAAAAGTGACTTGAGTAGAAGTACTAAAGTATTCAACATTTTTTGTACTTAAGTATTGCAAGTAGTTTTTTTAAAAATTTTGCTACTCAAGTACTGAAAGTAAAAGTACCAGTAGTTTTGAAAAAAAAATTGCTACTCAAGTACTGCAAGTAAAAGTACAATTACTGTGTTATGTAGTTATTAAAGAAAGAAGTCAAAAGTTTGAACATCATTGTTTTTTTATTATTTCAAATGCAACTTGTATTTATACATACAGTAGCATTTATTTTCGTATGCGCTGATAATACACATGTTTTGAGCTTCATGAAACCTGCCAACTACTGTTCTGGCAGTGGTCATTTTTATAATAGTAATGAGTAACTATGCAGCACAAAAAAAAAAAATATCAGAGTAGAAGTATTGAAATCATCGAAAAAATGTAGTGAAGTAAAAGTGGAAGTAGGAGAAAAAAATTCTACTCTAGAAAAGTTCAGATACCGCCTTTCGGTACTTAAGTACAGTAGTTAAGTAGTTCTACTTAGTTACTATGGGGGAGATTTACTAAAGCTGGAGTGTGCAAAATCGGGGGCAGTTCTCCATAGAAACCAATCAGCTTCCAGGTTTTATTGTCAAAGCTTAATTGAACAAGCTGAAGTTAGAAGCTGATTGGTTAGTATGCAGAGCTGCAGCAGATTCTGTGTGCACCAGTTTTAGTAAATCTCCCCCTATACATCTCTGGAGATATCTAGATATTACCTAACAAACCCAAAGCCTCAGTAACTCAAGACCAGTATTAATCAGATATTATTTACTAGGGATGCACCGAAATGAAATTCTTGGCCGAAGCCGAATAATAATGAAATGCTTGGCCGAAGGCCGAATACCGAACGCGGTGTTTCGCATTTTTTCCATTTATTTTGCCAATTTTTAGGGGGCACGCTGATGGGCACATTTTATGTTAGGGGGCACGCTGATGGGCACATTTTATGTTAGGGGGCACTCTGATGGGCAAAACAAAACATTTAAATCAGCGTTGCTCTTAACATAAAATATGCCCATTAGCGTGCCCCTTAACATAAAATATGCCCATCAGAGTGCCCCTTAACATAAAATATGCTCATCAGCATGTCCCTTAGCATAAAATAAGGGGCACGCTGATGGCCACATTTTATGTCAAGGGAGCACTCTGTTGGGCACATTTTTTTTCTTTTTTTTTTAAGGGGCACTTTATAGGGCACTCTAATGAGCATGGCAAGTGGCAACATATGGCAAAATATGCCAGTCTGCACACTAATGCTTGTGCAGCTACTGTATTCTCCCCCAAATGTGCTCCACATACCTGAACTGCAGCCAGGTCGGAGCCAAAAGCCGTGAACAGGGGGGCGGGGCGTGCACATAGTGTCACGCTCGCTGGACCTAGTGTGAAGGAGCCGCAGTCAGGAGCAGGGGGCGGGACGCGCGCGTGACGTCACACCCCCTACTCGCGGCCAGACAGGACACCGGCGGCATGTGAGCAGGGAGCCGGGAGCCGCAATGAGGAAGGGGACTGAAGGACTCCTTCGGCACAAATTTATTCGGCCTTTTTACTTATTCAGCCGAACACCGAAAGTGCTATTTTTTCTATTTTCGGCCGAATAATGTTCGGCCGCTGAACATTCGGTGCATCCCTATTATTTACAGTATCTCACAAAAGTGAATACACCCCTCACATTTTTGTAAATATTTTATTATATCTTTTCATGTGACAACACTGAAGAAATTACACTTTGCTACAATGTAAAGTAGTGAGTGTTCAGCTTGTAAACAGTGTAAATTTGCTGTCCCCTCAAAATAACTCAACACACAGCCATTAATGTCTAAACAACTGACAACAAAAATGAGCACACCCCTAAGTGAAAATATCCACATTGGGCCCAATTAGGTATTTTCCCTCCCTGGGGTCATGTGACTTGTTAGTGTTACAAGGTCTCAGGTGTCTTAAATTTGGTGTTATCGCTCTCACTCTCTCATGCTGGTCACTGGAAGTTTAACATGGCACCTCATGGCAAAGAACTCTCTGAGGATCTGAAAAAAAGAATTGTTGCTCTACATAAAGATGGCCTAGGCCAGTGGTTCTCAACTCCGGTCCTCGGGACCCACCAACAGGCCAGGTTTGCAAGATAACTAAATTACATCACAGGTGATCTCATTTGCTGCTCAGTGATTGCAGTATTCTAGTCTGCATCCCCCAAGGTAATACTTAAAATCTGGCCTGTTAGTGGGTCCCGAGGACCGGAATTGAGAACCACTGGCCTAGGCTATAAGAAGATTGCTAAGACCCTGAAACTGAACTGCAGCACAGTGGCCAAGACCATACAGCGGTTTAACAGGACAGGTTCCCACTCAGAACAGGCCTTTCCATGTTCGATCAAAGAAGTTGAGTGCACGTGCTCAGCCTCATATCCAGAGGTTGTCTTTGGGGAAATAGATGAATGAGTTCTGCCAGCATTGCTGCAGAGATTGAAGGGGTGGGGGTCAGCCTGTCAGTGCTCAGACAATATGCTGCACACTGCATCAAATTGGTCTGCATGGCTGTCGTCCCAGAAGGAAGCCTCCTCTAAAGATGAAGATGATGCACAAGAAAGCCTGCAAACAGTTTGCTGAAGACAAGCAGACTAAGGACATGGTTTACTGGAACCATGTCCTGTGGTCTGATGAGACCAAGCTAAACTTATTTGGTTCAGATGGTGTCAAACGTGTGTAGCGGCAACCAGGTGAGGAATACAAAGACAAGTGTGTCTTGCCTACAGTCAAGCATGGTGGTGGGAGTGTCATGGTCTTGTGCTGCATGAGTGCTGCCGGCACTGGGGAGCTACAGTTCATTGAGTTAACCATGAAGCAGAGCCTCATCCCCTCCCATTGGAGACTAGGCCACAGGGCAGTATTCCAACATGATAATGACCCCAAACACACTTCCAGGATGACCACTGCCTTGCTAAAGAAGTTGAGGGTAAAGATGATGGACTGGCAAAGCAAGTCTCCAGACCTAAACCCTATTAAGCATTTGGGGGGCATTCTCAAATAGAAGGTGGAGGAGCTCAAGGTCTCTAACATCCACCAGCTCCGTGATGTCATCATGGAGGAGTGAAAGAGGACTCCAGTGGCAACCTGTAAAGTTCTGGTGAACTCCATGCCCAAGAGAGTTAAGGCAGTGCTGGAAAATAATGGTGGCCACACAAAATATTGACTCTTTGGGCCCAATTTGGACATTTTCACTTAGGGGTGTACTCACTTTTGTTGCCAGCGGTTTAGACATCAATGGCTGTGTGTTAAGTTATTTTGAGGGGGCAGAAAATTTACACTCTTATACAAGCTGTACACTCATTTTACATTGTAGCAAAGTGTAATTTCTTCAGTGTTGTCACATGAAAAGATATAATAAAATATTTACAAAAATGTGAGGGGTGTAGACAGTGTTTACATGGGCAGGGTTGAGACGGTTGGCGCGTCCCAAGTCTTATGTCCTCCAGCCCCCGCCCCCCCCCCGAGGCCCCCTGTTGTGCCTCCTAGGTCTCAACATTCATCCTTATCTTCCACTCAACAAAGCCTATACCTCTTATGAGCCTAACATTTCCCTTCAAGTGTCACCCACCACTTTCTCATCGGTCCACACCTGGGCTTTTTTCCACTACTAAACCATATAGGCGAGGACCCCATCCACCCCCTCATTGTAATATTAGACTTGTCGTTTCACACACTGTTCCATCCATACCAAAGTCTTCCCTCAAAAATATAAATAATAAAAATAATAATACTACTACTCTCATGAACCAGCCATATTGTCTAGCTAGTGCCCTCTGTCCTCCATTAGCTCAGATTACTCTTCAGGATAATGATACCACAACCAATTTCCATCATGCTGAATCTGTCACTAAGGAGCCCATTGAATTCACTTCCACCATTCCCCCAGATGGTAATCTTGAGAAGAATGCTGCCTTTTCCACTATCCCATCCTGTTCTTTTTTAGTACAGACCCCACCTCGATGCCCTGCAGGCAACTCAAAGAGTGCTCCTCTACCACTGACACAGTAAAGATATTTAATCTTTCTTCCCATGCCCTATTTCCCCATAAAGTTTCACTTCTGAAAAAGGGTCTTAATTTTGCCCCCACTCACTTCACCAACTCATTCACACTGTTCCGTGATTCACATCAGTTTGTAAGTAAGTTAACCCTAAAAAGTTACTATTGCATTAAAGGACAATCTGCTCCTTCAGCTGGTGCTTCTAGTTCTAGTTGGTAATATTGCAATGTAATACTTGATCCTTATACTTACAGTTCAGCTATTTTTTTTTTTGCTTTACTCCCTGTTTCCAATAGTAACATTAAATTCCCTCATACTAGCAGCCTGGTAATGGCTCAGCTATGTCTTCTGTGATTTTTCTCTCCCCTTCCACTTTCCTCCCCTTCCCGCCCTTCTAGCTCTATGCAGCAGCTCAGCTTTCTCCCTCCTTCCCCTCCCATGACCCTCCCCTTCCTGCAATTTTGGCTTTATAATTCCATCTCTTCCTTCCACTGTCCATGCATTTGAAGAGGATGGCAAGTCCCTGGAAACACGTCATGCACACCCCCTCTCCTGACATCCACCAGGTATTTTGACAGCCATCATCCTCATGTGCAGCCTAGAACACCACTGCTAATATCCATACTTTGAACTGGCTGACTCCCTGTCATCCTCTGTCTCTGTTTTGCTCAGTGAAGCCTACAGCCTCACACTGATTACAGCTGCTTGGTCCCAGGTGTTCCCTATCCATGCTGTTTCATGCTAACTTCTATGTATGTGTGCTGCTTATTTTAATAAAGTGCTTTTTATTTGATAGTGACCTCAGTGCCCTGCTTTTCATTTTCTTCTACATTAACCACTTTACCACCGGAGGATTTTGCTGTCTTACGTCCAGTCCACTTTTTGCGATTCGGCACTGTGTGACTTTAACTGACAATTGCGCGGTCGTGCGACTCCGTACCCAAACGAAATTTACGTCCTTTTTTTCCCACAAACAGAGCTTTCTTTTGGTGGTATTTGATCACCTGTGCGATTTTTACTTTTTGCACTATAAACAAAAAAAGAGCGTTTATTTTGAAAAAATAACAATATTTTTCACATTTTTTTATATGACATTCCCCCCAAAAAAATGTAAAAATATTTTTTTTTTTAAATTTTTGGCCAATTTGTTTTCTGCTACCTATGTTTGGTAAAAAAAATCACAATAAGCGTATTTTGATTGGTTTGCGCAAAAGTTATTGCGTTTACTAACTAAGGGAAAGATTCCTGTCATTTTTGGTGTTTTTTTTTTTTAACGAGTAATGGCGGCGATCTGCGATTTTTTTTTTTGCGGGACTGCGACATTGCGGACTCTGGACGGGATCGTGCCACATTCCTGCAGTAGTGTCAATGTGGGCAGTCGTAAAGTGGTTAAGGTGATCCTACCCAGATCCTCTGCAGGAGCTGCAGAGGTTCCAGTCCCTTTTCCTGTTTATCCATCCAGTTGCCTCAAAGTTCCAATGGACCAAGGGACTTTGCACTTCTCCTAGGAGCGCCGTATGTACTGTGTACTTGTACACTCTTTGGATTTGAGTACCATTTTGAGTTGCTACAATGACATTTCAGCAAAATAGACTAGCCTGCTGCATATTTTTCTAATTTTTGAGGGGTGTCTTTGAATTTAGCCCTCTGTAGGTTGATCATTTTCATTTCCATCAAACGATGTGGCATCAATCCATTCCTAACACATTACCCAGTCCATACCAGTATAGATATCCAGCATTATATTTTTCCCATTGAGATCTGATGTGTTTTCAAAGTGTTCCTTTAATTTTTTTGAGCAGTGTATTAGCCGCCCTTCCAGCTTTAGAAAAGGAGAGAAATGATTGACAGGATATAGATAAAAAAATTAAACATGTTTTCCATGATAAACCCTAGAACAGTTTGTAAAAATCAGGGATTTTTATACCTGTCTGTAAATAATAGGGGCTAATAATTGGTCATGCTGTGTTGACTTTTTAAAGTAATACTATAAGCAAAACTTTTTTTTTTTCATTTTGGCTAGAGTATTTGAGAGTTACAACCACTGTCCGATTTTTTATTTATTTTTTTGCCATCTGTGTCCCATTGCGGAGATCTTCCTTCACTTCCTGTCCCATAGGCAAACAGGAAGTGAGAGGAAATGCCTGCAAATTGGGGGAATTCCTTGGGGATCCTCAGGTCACCAAAACTAGTGTAACCATTGGAAGATTTCCCCTTTATTACTTTTCTGAGGACAACCCAAAATTTGGGATTTTCTTTTTACTTTCACTTTCAATGCGGATCGTAAACAGGACAAATCAAGAGAGTGAATTTCCCTAATGGGGGCACACAATAATAAAAACTGACAGGTGTTAAAATCCCTCTCCACTCTATCCAAAACATACAAAAAATTGTTTTGTCTTTAGTTAAACTTTAAAGTGGAGTTCCACCCTCAGAAACGTGTTTTCAATAAAAATACCCCTGGGACAGTCAGGGCTAGTGCATTTCATAATGGATAGCCTCTGAACTGTCCCAGGTCGCACTTACATTTTAGAAGAAATACTTACCTTGAAAATGTCTTGTCCAGCGCTGCCATCTCAGGTGTGGGCAGCTCAAGCCAGGGCGTCCTCTTCGGTGTCCTCTTCGGTCCCTGAATGCCCTGCTCCAGCCCTGCTCGTCAGTTCCAGGGCAGGCGCATCATCCCTGCACAGCTTCTGGACATGCCCAGAAGCTATTTAGCAGGGAATGACGTGCCTTCCCCGGAAATGACGAACGGGGCCGGTGCAGGCGCACTGACTCCTGGGAGCGATGACGTTCAGCTCCCAGGAGTCAATGCAAGCAGGAATTGACAGCGTGGGCCGCGGCCGCAGAGGGAAGAAGAGGAAGTAAGGTAAGTATATTTTCTTCAAAATCAAAGTAAGTAAATTAAAAAAAAAAAATCGTGATTATCCAAATTGTTTTTCAGGTTAAAGAAAGCAAGCGGATAGGCCAAAGTCCGTTTGGAGGGTGGAACTCCGCTTTAAGTGTGGACCAGGCAAAATTTTTATTATTGGTATTTTTATAACATTTCCATGTAATGTTTGTACTGTTTAAATATCAATTGTCTTAGTTTTTAATAGGAGTTCTGTGATTTTTCAGGTGGTTAGTAAAAAATGTGCTCTGTCAGTAAATTTTCCATGTTTTGTCAGTAGAAAATGCTGTGGGAGGTTGGCAACACTGCACTAGAAATGTTTTTATTTAGACCAGCAACATATTTTTTATTAAATTATTACATATTTACTGCCTGTATGCTTGTTAAGTAGTGAAGTATGGACAGGGATGACTGTGCAATTTAAAAAAATAAAAATAAATTTGCAGTGGTGGATCCTGTATTTCTTACCTGTCAGGTTCACTTTAAAATACATGTAAAAAGTTTAAACCTATTTTTGTAAGCTTGCCAGTGATTCACACATATGCATATGCACTTAGACATTTATGCTGATCATAACGGAATTTATAAATATTGTGTACCAAATGTATTGTACAGTTTTGTCCAGTAGATGGCACAAGCGATCAAGGCTCACCACTGTCTTCTGTTACTGTACATTGATCTCTCAATCAGAACGTGACACAATACAATGGCTTTGAAGGAACCTACTAAAGAGGTTTTAAATTTTAAAAAATCCTAATTTCCAAATCGTTTACAATTCATTTGGTGTTCTAACGAATTCTAACTTTATAGAAAGGTTAGAACTCGGGTCAGTCGAAAAACTATCGACCAATTTGAATTCTGTGCAAAGAAAAAGCTGGTTGTTAGGCAACAGGCCGGTAAGCCTCCCGCCTGCGTCCTTAACAATCATGTGTCATCATCTGTCAGCAGGTTTCCCCTTCGTGTCTCGTATACATTTTAAGGGGAATCCCATGCCAAAATCTAGAAAAAAAAAACAGCTTTAAGCCCCCCCCCCAAAATCCATACAGGACCCTTATCTGAGCATGCAGCCCAGCAGGCCAGAAAAGAGGGAGGGAGGAGCGAGCACTCCCCCCCCCTCCCCCTTAAACAATACCAGCCCACATGCCCTGAACATGAGGGGTTGGGTGCTTTGGGGAAAGGAGGGCTCTGCACCCCCCCCCCCACCCCAGAGCACCTTATCCCCATGTTAATGGGGACAAGGGCCTCTTCCCGATAACCCTGGGCTGTGGTTGTTGGGGTCTGTGGTTGAGGGGCAGAGATGTATAGTAACTAAGTATAACTACTTCACTACTGTACTTAAGTACCGAAAGGCGGTATATATACTTTCCTGGAGTATAATTTTTTTTTCCTACTTCCACTTTTACTTCACTACATTTTTTCGATGATTTCAATACTTCTACTCCGATAATTTTTTTTTGTGCTGCATAGTTACTCGTTACTATTATAAAAATTACCACTGCCAGAACAGTAGATGGCAGGTTTCATGAAGTTCAAAAAAATGTGTATAATGTCATGTGTAAATCAGCGCATACGAAAATAAATGCTACTGAAAATGCTAACTGTATAAATAAAATGGTCTACATATCTGCTGTTAAGGGGAAAGAGAACCTCCCCCAAACAAGGAGAGTCACAAGCGTACATAGACCTTTTTTCTGGTAAGAGGCTGATTTTGCTTTTCTCACTGGAAGTTGAGATCACAGGTTTTGCAGTTTTGTTTCACTGGAAGAGTCTATTTGGATACTATTTTGCACTTACCTTCATCCGCCGGGTAAGGGGGGAAATCCATAAGGTGGTGGGAGTCTGCACCTATTATTTGGAATAGCCCCTGTTTGATTCCTGCACCTTTGAAAATATATTCATCTTGTTCTGTCACATATATATGGTATTATGGCATTATGGCATTATATATATGGACTTTTTATTGACTTTGATTTCATACACTCTTCCTTTATTTCATTATTTGAATATAGTGTTGTATATCACATTGGTTTATATATGATTTTGCACACCAATAGGCTGTGAAAAAAAAAAAAAAAACATGCAGGGAAGAGAAGAAGGGATACTTTAAAGGGGAAAGGGAGGGACATACTTTATCTGTTTTTGTTTACAAAAAGTTACAGCCAAAGGAATTGTGATTGTCCTTTAGGTTAATCATTTGAAATAATAAAAAACAATATGATGTTCAAACTTTTGACTTCTTTCTTTAATAACTACATAACACAGTACTTGTACTTTTACTTTAAGTACTTGAGTAGCACATTTTTATTAAAAACTACTGGCACTTTTACTTTCAGTACTTGAGTAGCAAAATTTAAAAAAAAACTACTTGCAATACTTAAAAAATAAACCTATGCGCTAAAATAAGGTATAAGACGTGCTGGATGTGAAAAATGGGTCGATCAATACAAAACAATCGTGGAACACCACGGGAAGAGCAGCCGATTTGATAGTGTCACCACATACCACAATGATTTATAAGGAAAGAAGAAATCAGCGCTCAACTCCTTTAAAAGATGAACCACTCTACATAAATAAAAGCATCGAAGAGAATAAAAAATTCGTAATAAATACAACTCCAGGCGCTTGTGCACAAAAGAACGCACAGTACAAGGTAAAAATGTTCTATGTACTGACATAAAAAGACCAATCAAAGGCTATATTTGTGGTCAGTTAATTAATGATGATTAGAACTGCAAGTATGGATAAGTCGGTGTGGTGTGCCGGAACCGACGTAGGGGGTAGGCCTGTAAATAAAAGAGGGCCCACCCGAGGGAAGGAGTATCAATAAAAAAGGGTGAAGGTGGGTGGGGTGACAGCGAGTGACGCGGCAGGCGGGGAGGGGAGGAGCAGCGTCTTAAAGGCACGCTAGCTCCTCCCACAAATAAAGGCCTGCGGCCTAACACTTGTGGTCGGTTAATTAATGATGATTAGAACTGCAAGTATGGATAAGTCGGTGTGGTGTGCCGGAACCGACGTAGGGGGTAGGCCTGTAAATAAAAGAGGGCAAAAAGTAAGCAGTAAACGCACTTATTCATGACACAGCTTAAGATACAAGATTCTTGAAGGCTAACCTTACCTCTTTCCCCGGGTGTGGGGTGTATGCGTGGAAAATAGCTGATTCCCAGCGCCCTGGTTCTAGAAGCAGCTGAACCGCCCCTGTTCTGAAAGAATGACCGGAATGCGATGAGGGGACCCAGCGTAATACAATGCCCAACGAGCGAATGTAAAATATGAATTAAGTAGTGGTAGGGGGCTACCTGACAGGGGGAAAGCGGAGAGCGGCTGGGAGTGTCCTGCTGGTAGATGATCAGGATTCCAATTCGGCACCAGTTACCCTCAGTCGGGTAGACGGGGATGCCAACGGATGGTATATCTGCCCGGCCTTTGAACATCGGAGTGAAAGGACAGTAGTCCTCTAACTACCTAACCTCTTGAGGAGGCACGATAGCCTATCCGACTGGGTTGCAAAGGTGAATACCCGGGACTAAGGAACCCATGGAGACTAAATAAATGGAGGTTGAAGACTAGGTTTGTATGAGGTACGAATGGTGTCAAGTCCAGTGCGCCAGAAGGTCCGGAATTCCCATCAATGGCAAACGTTGTTGACACGTAATGATCTACCTACCAACCCAATACCTTCCTCACCGGGCAAGCCCTGAGGGTAGGAGAAAGGCTTGGAGCAGACGTCAAAGTGTGGCTCGCACGCCATACAAAGTAAAGTTTGTCCGAGTTATATGATAGTCTGAGCTGAAAGGTGGCAAAAACAGCGAAGCGACCATGGTTGACTGAACGACCGTGTAAGACGAATTCAACTGAGGACCTTGGAAGATGGTCATGCTCTGTCCTGAGTCCTCCTGGTGTTCGTAGATACGGTACCCGAGAAAATTGACACTGAGCCAAACCGGGCTAGCCCGGGATCAACTTGACGAACTTGAGGGACTTGTGATATGTTCGCAGAAGAGGAAGAACTGACCGGTGGCCGTCAACCAGGTCAGCCAGCGAACCAGCCTCATAAAGATCAAGAAGATGAACAGCCCTACTAGATTCAAATGTCGGCCGCCAAGTTGACACTAACTTCGCAGCCATTCCTGGCCAGGAATGCCCCATGCAAACCGCCGTCACTATCAGGTGAAAACCTAATAAGGCCGAAGTCTCACGGGAGGCAGAAAGCCAAGAGACTCTACCGGCCATCAACACCTAACGAAGTGTTAATGTGCTGCAACCCGGAAATGGCGGCTGCGTCTGTCCAGAAAACTGAGGATTGGGCGGATCACGGTGGAATGAACAAGAAGACCCCATACTAGTGTACCAGGAAAACCAAACACATGGTCAGGTCTACCCTAGCCGGGGAGTCTGAACGACCAAGTTCATCTGGAGGGTCCATGATAAGCCCAACAGCCTGGAAATGAATGAACTACCAAGGGGAATAATGCAGATTGCGGAGTTCAAAGAACCAACCAGACTGTAGATCCTTACGAGTAAGATACCAACTTGTGGAACTTGACTAACCTCCTTGCGAACGCCCGAGCTTGACCACAGGGAGACTAGACTGCGTGGTGTGGCACGAGTGTGACGCCTAAAAGGACTAGACTAGAGGTGGGTACAGTGGTCCTGACAAGCGACAGGGGGACGCCTTAAGGTAGTGACAGTGCAACAGTGCCTAGAGACTGACAGGGTAGCAGACGCTAAGTACGACCAACAGGAAAACATCCACGTGATGTAGCACCGTGGGGCATCTAGAGAAAAGGAGGAGGAACCAGCAGGGAGTCTCAGCAAGTGTTGAAACTTCACGGGCTACTCAAGGCCCCGAACGTGAGACTAACAGCAAGGAACATTCTTCTGCCCTTGACACCATGAACAAGGGGGGACGAATGGGTAACAATTCAAAGGCATTGAGTAAAGACTAACTGAGCCATGCGGCCCTACCTGCCTTCAAGTTGCTTGGATGGCATCAATCAGGGCGATAGTAAAGAGAGAATTGGTAGATAGAATGAGCGTAATTCAGGCTCGGGTAGTGGACAAACGAAGAGCAGACAGATTAATGACAAGATGTTTATTGGAACGCGCGCTGCCCAAAGCATATGGAACAGACGTGCAGTAGTCTGCAGGCGCTAAAACAACAGGCACCTCCATAAGGTTATTGTTACCGCATAATTGAGCCAGATAAATGACGGGACGACCAAGCCTGTCCCTTAGGCTACGTCGATCAGGTTCCCTAGCTCCCCCATGAGGAACCAGGAAAGGAGGGATCGGCCTCCGAGGGGCACAGGTCGGCAGTATGAGAGGTGGAAGAGCAGACTGCCCAACGGGGGCACTAAGCCTGTGGAAATACCTGAAAAATAGTACCGAGCCCAAGAGGCTCCAGTGAGAACGGACGTTAACCTGGGCCAAGCTGCCACAGCTTGCTGATACAGACTTGTGGAAGTCGAAGAACAAGAAAACCCCCGTACTTGTGGCCTAAGACAACCACTTACGAGAAGGTGAAACCTAATACGTATCGGCATTGCAGACGCACGGAGCACGCAACGCTGAAGATGCCGGAGGCTAGGATAAAACCTGGAATGGAAGCTTGTTGAATCTTGGGTCTCTGGCCTTCATCATTATGGCCAAATCACCGTAATTGTACACCCGGTTTCCTACACCGTCTGGGGAGGCAGACAGTAAGGAAACCAGAAACATGTCCTACCCCTCTAAGATGTCCTTGCGGAGGGCTGGGGGGGACCATGTGTGCCGGGGTAAGGACTGGGGAAGCAGAAGGGGAGGAAAAAAGGCGAGGCTGGGGGCCTACTCTGTCAGCTGTTGGAGCGAGTGCCTGTAGTGGCTTGGAGGGAAGTGGGACCATGTGGGATGGACAGCGCTTCCAGTTTGGACAGACTGACACTGTTGATTGTAGTGATCATGAGATGGTGTCTAGCGTCCCTTAAAAAGACCGTCCTAGCCCCCCCCCCCCCCCCGAGAGCTGGAACCCAGTCCGGGATCCCCGGGATGTGCTGAGAACCGTTCGCAGAATTCAGCCTACTAGCCGTAGCTGAAAAAAGGGGGGTGCCCCTGAGGCGCCCAACAGACGAAAACCTGGGGATGGTCCAGGGTCTTTAAAAGGGGGGCCCGGCGTGGAAGGTTCTCGGAATTCCCTGAGGGCACCAGTTCTCACAGGGGTGGTAGGCCTAGCGGGTGTGCCTGGGAGAGATGACCCTTCACCTACGATGACTGCTTGAGACATGCTGAAAGAGAAAATAACACACAAAGGAAAATTGGTTAAGCAAACACCGTTGAGCTAAAAACAGAACTGGCTGGCTAACTAGTGCCGAGGCGAAAGCTGACTACCCCGTGACAGGTGAGGCCCTGCTAGTTGCCAAGCGGCAGGTGAGAGGCTCTATCTATGATTTGGGCGTGGGGCACGAGCCACTAGCGTGGTGGCGGGGGGTTGGCCTCTCGGTGACGGTAAAAGATTTAAAACGTGTGGCCGTGACAGGTGAGGCCCTAACTATAACCCCAAGAGATGGGTGGATGCGAGGCACTAACTATGATTTGGCCCGAGGGCGAAAATCTCCGTGTTGAGATTGGGGAGTTGGCCTCGCGGGACCAGCTACCAGGGAGACTAAGGCCAGCGCCTAGCCCTAAATAGCCAGTTCTCTAACCCTATGCGGAGGCTTGATGAAGGGGTAGTGCAACATACCAACGAGGAAGTAGTAGTAGTATATACGGTGGTAGCCTAAGTAGTGTAGTAGTGTGAACAGCGGCAATATATGCGTAATTGGTAGTCATGTAGTGTAGCAGTGTAACCGTAGCACCGCGGTAGTAACAGCGTAGGTAGAGATGAAATTAGTGTATGCAGTAATATGGTGGGAATAGTAACAACAATGATGTAGCGTGGCCGTGTGGTAGCGCCCACCGTAGTGACATGCGCGACGGCATGTATGGCAATAGTGCACGTAAGGTAAAGGTATGCAGAGCATCCGTAGGTGCAAGGCAGTGGCGCGTGCGGTCGTGAATGAAAAAATGTAGCAGTATATGTCCGCCGAGGTGCACACAGTAACGGCATGCAGTGAATCGGAACACAGTTAGTTGTGGTAATGACAGTATGGTCGTGTAGCGGCATGTATATCAATGGTCCAAGAGGTAACAGCAGTAACAGTAGCGTAGCAGTACATTGCGGCAGTACCCATAACAAAATAATGTTTCCAGGGTAGTACGCATAGTAACAATAGAATTCAGGGTAGCAATGCCTATAGTAACAATAGTTTTTTTAAGTAGCAATACTCATAGCAAAGTAGTATTGCGGAGTAGCAGTACCCCTAATAACAACAGTATTAAGTAGCAGAGCCCATGTAACAATAGTATAGGGGTAACAACCCATAGCAAAAGGTATTAGCAGTGCAGTACTCCTGGTCAAAATAGTATTAGAGTAGTACCCATAGTAACAAGCAGCGTCCATAGGCAGGGCCAGTACACATAGTGGCAATAGTAAAACAGCATGGAAATACACAGCTAGTAACAGAGATAAAGACAGAAGTAGTAAGAAGCAGGGCCGTGGCCTGGTGCAGGCAAGGCAGAACAAGACCCCCCCCCCGGAGACCCACGTATGTGGTAGCCGTGGCCTGGTGCAGGCAAGGCAGAAATCAAGCCCCCGCAGGAAACCCAGGAACCCCCCCCTCCCCCCCCCAAGCGGTACCTGCCGCCCGGCGGCCGGATGAATGGACGGGCCGCCCGAGCGGAGGATGATGGTGCAGGAGGCTGGAGGCAAGCAGGAGGCAGGCCGGCGGGAACCGGCGGCGGCAGTGGCGGGGTGACCGTGGAGTCAGCGGAGCCAGCAGAGTCGGCGGTGTCGGCCGGGTCGGTGGTGACAGCCAGGTCGGCGGTGTCAGCCGGGTCGGCGGTGTCAGCGGGCCTGCTACACATCCTGCGGGCCTGGAGGACCGGAAGTTCGGCTGTCCGGTGACAGCGAGTGACGCGGCAGGCGGGGAGGGGAGGAGCAGCGTCTTAAAGGCACGCTAGCTCCTCCCACAAATAAAGGCCTGCGGCCTAACACATATCTACTATCCTCAGGAGTATCTTAAAAGCATAAAATGACTATGGAAGCAATGATATATAAACAAGTCACAGTGGTGTTCTGAGTGTAAACAATAAACAGTGATGCCAACTTAATGATATAGTGATGTGTCACAACGTGTTAAGGGGGTGACAAGAAGTGATAATATCTTATCCAAAATATGTAGCAATAATTCAGCTAATAATGATAAAAAATGCAGTGATGAAAAGTAGATATAAAACTAAAAATACACAATAGTGAATGACACGTGCCAATCTAAAACGTAAAATAGTGAATACTATACAAAATAAATGGACAATTGATGTAGAAAAGTGCTATAGCGCTGAGTTAAGCCCCGTACACACGTACCGATCGTCGGCCGAACGATCGGCCGTCTTTTGTCCAGGGCTGTCGTGTCTGTTGAAAACTGCAAAAGACTGCACACGAATTTTGTCGGCCAACACAACAGCCGACTGCAGAAGTGATGTCATGTGATGGTTAACTTTCCTTGTCTTTTTTCTTTTCTGAGCATGCCCAGTCTTGCAAATCTGCTGTCTGTCGGCCGAAATCTGTACTGACTGGCGAACAATCGGCCGTTCTGGTGTTGGCCAACAAAAATTTTAATGCCTGCACGACAGATTCTGTTCGGCCGAAAATGCGCTGTCGGCTGTCGGAAGCATCATACTAACAAGCCTACAATCGGCCGATCGGTCGTCAGCCGAATCTTTACGGGCGACAATCGGTACGTGTGTACGGGCCTTTAGGTGCACAAATGTCCATGAAAGTCCTTTAACAAATCTATTACAGTGATCAAAGTGCTAGGTGCTCAATTATCCAATAGAAATTCAGGTAAATAGAAGAGTGAGATGAAGCTTCCAATCACAGCCAGGTGCGTGTGTAGGTGAGCTAGCAATCCGACATTAAGTGAAATGGCCGCTCACCTCCATTTACACTCAAATGAGCGTTTTTAGATGCAATCTTTTCTCTTCTCAAACATCTCAATCTTCTCCAACAAATGTAAACTTGTTATATCTCCAATCTTTATGGCGTTTATTCAGGGTTAATATTATATTGATTCCAGCTCAGATATATCTCGATCTCCTTCCTATCCCACGGTACATCTATCAATCACATATATGGACTTCGCATTGGGTTTTGATATTCCGTTCATGCTGATTGCTTTAAACAGAAGCAGTGGGGCAAATCCAGGATGGTTAATTCACAACCCCAGAGCAATAAACTGACATTCCTCCTGAAAAGCACTCTCTGGGACAGCTCCCTATTTGTCTACTTGCAATATTTAAGTACAAAAAATGTTGAATACTTTAGTTCTTCTACTCTAGTCACTTTTTGATCGAGCACTTCCACTTCTACTCAAGTCACTTTTTGATCGAGCACTTGCACTTTTACTCAAGTATGGGTTTTGAGTACTTTATAGAAGTGTGGGGAGGGGGCTTATTGGAATCTGGAAGTCCCCTTTAACAAGGGGGCCCCCAGATCACCTCCCCCCCATGTGAAGAGCCTGCAGTAGCATAGCACCTCCGTGTTGGCGAGAGTAATTATTTTTTTTCCGGGTGTTTCAGGTGGCATGATTGACGACGGATCTACATCGGATCGGGACACTATTTTTTATTTTTTAATAAAGGATTTGTCAAAAACTGTAAGTGTGTTTTTATTATTTTTTGACAGTTTTTTGGTGAACGTGTATCGGGTACTATGCAGCCGATACCCATTTACATGCCTCCCTGGGCTGGGATCTGCTTCCAGATTCCGATTATACCTCCCCCCCCCCTGCAAACCCCGACAACCACAGCCCAGCGTTGTTGGGAAGAGGCCCTTGTCCCCATCAACATGGGGTCAAGGTGCTTTGTGGTGGGGGGGGGGGGCACATGCCCCTGATGTTGAGTATGGTTCAGGAGTTTGGGCGCTCGCTCGTCCTCTCCCCCCCCCTCCCCTTTCCTGATCTGCCGAGCTGTATGCTCGGATAAGGGTCTGGTATGGATCTTGGGTGGGACCCTACAGCGTTTTGTTTTTTTTATTGGCATGTTTTTTTAAACATTTTTCTATTGCCGGCATTCTTTTCTTTACATTCATCTGTCAGTGGGGATGATGGTTGTTAAGCATGTAGGCGGCATTTCTACTATTTCTTTACACAGAATTTGAGTCGGTCGATCGTTTTTTGACCGATCCAAATTCTAATCGTTCTAAAAAGTTGGAATTCGTTAAATTCGGAAAATTAATAAATGAAACAAACTTTAATGAAAAGAAAACTAATTTTAATGAAAACGAAACAAAACTAACTACAGTAAATTAATTCCATAACCAAATTCCATAACAAAACAGAATTAGTAACATAACAAATCTATCTGAAATAAACTAAACACATTTTTCTGTTCTGCATATGTCTGGTATCTTATAATGTTCTACATATCACCTAATCTTGGTGTAAAACTGTTCTCGTACATATCATAGGTTTACAGGAAATGCTTTGCAGAAGTAATCTTAACCATTTCAGCTTTCACACCTGTGTACCCCTTATTGATCATAGCCATACCTCCCAACTTTCTGAAATAATAAACAGGGACACCTTTTAACACACATTTTATAGGCAAAAGACGCATCCCTGCCATGGCCCCGGGTACATGAACCACAAAGATCTAATATGCAAAAAATGATTGGTTAAACCACACAAGTACTTTTTTTTACCTCTTTTTTCATTTCATACTGGCTTTACAAAATACCAAATGCAGTAATATAGAGGTTGGATAATAAGTGCAGTTCAGCATAATCGCTTAAAGCTCCATTTACATCTTTGCGTCCCAGAATCGCCTGGATTCTGCCCGTGATCTTGATACACATCAAATTGCGGGACACCCATGCGATTCCTGTCACTTTCAATGGCACGATTTTGCCATGATTGCCACCCGACGAATCACAGTAAAATCGCACAAACAGAATCACAGGACGCCTGTCACCCAAAAGAAGTACAAGAACTTATTTCTGTGACGCCAAGATGTGAACGGAACCTTCGAGTTTTCAGGCCTTCCCCACCCAGGCCATGCAGAGCAGATTGGAGCTGTCAGTCAAAGCAATGATCAGTGTCAGTCAAAGCAATGATCAGGGTCAGTCAAAGCAATGATTTAGCTTTCACACCCGTGTACCCCTTATTGACTATAGCCATACCTCCCAGCTTTCTGAAATAATAAACGGGGACACTTTTTGACACAATGATTAAAGCAATGCTTTGCAGGGATAAGAAACAGAGAGATCTTTCCCTCTGTACAGACCCCTGGGTGGATTTTCAACATTGGACTGGCTCTAGACTGGGATTGGACACAGCCGACCTGCAGGTCCCAGCCGGTACCTGCTGACTAAGGATAGCTGTGTTCTAACACAGCCAGCAGGGGCACGTGTGCACCCTGAACCCAGAAGAAAGCCAGGATGTACAGGTACATTACAGTGCCTGTACAAGCCGCCCTGCCGCAGAATGTGTACTGCGGCAGGTAGGCAAGTGGTTAAAATATTAATGGTTATCTAAACCCAAAACCAAACAAAAAATCAAGATGTTGCAAATTTTCAGTCTTTAGAAGTGGTGATGCATTATTTTATATTTTTCTTCAGGATTGTTTCCTTTTATATTTTTACCTAGTAATCCTTCAAATAAATTTCTTCCTATCCCTTGGTGCCTTGTATCGGTGGAAGCAGCCATGGCTGGCTTGCAAGCTGGACTCAAATTTTTCTACCTTTCTTCATTTCCTTTAAATGGTGGATTGGGGAGATTAGTAGTTTACAAAAGAGAGATAACCTTGTTTTTGCTTACTTCAACGCATAGGAAGTGACAAGGAAACTGCATCTTTGGCAGGATCAACAAGTGTTTTCAGTACTGCTAAAAATGTTCTTACTGTAGCCTGAAAAGTTAAAACTAATGAGGCCACAAAATATAAGGATGGGTAAGCTGCAATATATTATATTTTTGTTTTTGGGTTTAAATACATTTTTAAAGTGTTGTCAAACAAACCTTAAGGAAATGCCAGGTTTTGGAATTTACAGTGCAAAGTTATTTCTGAAATACACAGGCGTTATTATATATGGACCAGATTAGACACGGAAATAGGTGGGATGCACTACATGACAGTTATCAACCACAAAGCCTGATCAGATCATAAAACATTCACCATATCTTCTAATCTTGGTGTAAAAATGTTCCCATACATATCGTGAATTTACAGCACGATGTTTCACAGAAGTAATCTTAAAACCACGTCCTGTTAGACCTGACTAAATATTAAGGCCAAGCCCCTGCAACAGAAGGACATGTCACCATATACAGCTACAGTATAATTTACAGAAAGGCTCCAGGCTTATAATGAAATAAAACATCCTTAAAGTGTAAGTCCACCCTAACACTAAAATTCCTGCATCTTCAGACATCCACGATCTAACACTAACCTATCTAGCCCTGTAAAGAAGAAATCAGTATACATATCTTTTTTGAAGCTGATCCGACGTGATCCCACGCTGAGCTGTCAGCCGCGGCTTCGCTGTGGAGATGGATGCAGAGGAAGCAGCCGACAACGGAAGCCCCATAGTAAGTATATGGGTGATGTCACTCCTCAATAATTTCCGAGCTGTTGTCGGCAGTGTCCTGTGCAGAGCTTCTGCCTCTGGAGACCAGATCGGCTTCAAAAAAGGTATGTATACTAATTTCTTCTTTACAGGGCTAGATAGGTTAGTGTTAGATCGTGGATGTCTGTGGATGCAGGGATTTTAGTGTTAGGGTGGACTTACACTTTAAGCTTCAGTGCAGTGACTTTGCCTAGGCTGAGATGATGTCATCAGTTTCTTGCAGAGAGGAGGATACATTTCTTCAGTCTCCTTTCCCCCAGTGATCAGACTTCAACATTGTAGCAAGTTACAAGGTGAGAGGATGCTGCAGCGGCTGATCATTAGCATTACTGTTGCTAGTGATCAGTCACAAACAATTGCCAGTGGCGGGACCACTATGAGTCTGCCTGCCTGTCCCTATGGAATGGCTCCCTGGCTAGGTGAGGCAATGAGATGTTGCTTCCATCTCCTGACATTGGGATTTGGCAGCATTCAGGGAAGCGATTCAGCTGCCTCTGCTGACGAGAGAGGGATTACATAGGGACAGGGGGACGGTCTCTTAGCAATTCTGACATTGTCAATTTTGTTGCTGGCGGCACAGTCACCTTTCCGACACTGGCCTTTTAATTACACTTTACTTAGCATGCAAAAATTTAGTATGCCAAAAAATCTGATGTTAGGTGTGTAGCGGGGTTAAATATGCCTAAAGATACTGTTGATATGTGAGAAGGAATTAGGCTCCCTCTAGTGGTAGCTGCATGGAATTTCCCGGGCTGTGACTTCCTTTTTGGCAAGATGAAAAGACTACATCTCCCAGTGTGCATTGTAAGACCAGGGTGCACGGCTGCACCGCACAGCTTTATGGGGGAAGTTATTTAAAGGAAGGGAGGAGCCAAGCTCGGCCCTTCTGCGCTGGACTCCGAGGAACCAACAAGCTGGAGCTGAGGACTGATGCTGGATATTAGGCCAAAGCCTCTAAGCCTGGAGTGACGACGTTGAACCGTCCTATCTCAAGCACGAGACACATTCCCGGTGCCCCTTACCGCTGTTCGCAGAGACCGGAGCCATCCACCAGAAAGACCCCGCGAGGCTGATATAGAGCCAAAGGACTGAGATAGCAGTGGAGCGTGCGAAAGGGAAACTCCTGTTGGTGAGAGGGCACTTGCCCAAAAAGACTGACTTTGTCTGTCAAGGAAGTGGCTTTACTTACATATAGCGAGAGCGCAACAGAAGGTGATATACCCCGGGGTAGATTAGCATATCACTTCAGGACACTCTTAGACAATCAATAATAACTTTAAAGGAGCCGCCAGAGGCCTACCGCCAGAGGCCTACCTCACTCACGGAAGTTACTGCTCAGCTACACCCTGCAGTGACAATCAACAGTTCACTGTTCTTTTTCTCTCTCTTGATCTTCATTCCTAATGCGGATTACAAATATATCTGCGCAGTCCCATTGCTAGCGAAGATTCAAGAAGAAGAAAGAAGAGGACTTTGGGGAAGGGACTCAGATAGGCCTACTTATCTGGTACTGTGTCTAGCATCAATGAGGGAGTAGTGTGGGGTATTTCTTTTATCTTTTAAAGCTGATTTAAGTGACCCATTTTAAGGAACTGTGTTTCATTGTATCTCCCTTGTTCAATTTGATATACAGTAAATTAAGCTTTGGTTAATTACAACCCTGTGTGCTGTTCCATTGTGTCACCCAGAAGGACTACCACCAAGAAGGTAATAAGTCACTGTTGCATACTGAAGTATTGTATTCCAACCTGTGTATCCATTTGATAGTCCAGTCCTATTCTGGGTCAGTTGTGCCTGAGGAGGGATCGAGCCAGTTCTATAGGGTTGTTAGGCAGGGTGTAGACCCAATAACATAATCAGCAGCTCCTGCGGGGGTGGTGCTACAGGTGCAAATTAGGTTTTACAGAGGCTGGAAGTCAAATTTCCTTATCAACATTAAAATTTAAGAAGGACACAGCAATGGTATTCTCTATATTTTTTGACAATTTCGTTTTTAAAGTGGAACTTCAGCCACCCCGCATCATATACCCCTTTCCCTCTCCACTCCATGAAACTACTCTCATTTTTTATTATCTTTGTTCCTGCAGTCTTCAGGCCAGTCTATTGACATCAAGGGTCCTTCTTTCTTGGCATGGAGATGGGTGGTTTAGGAGTACTGTGACCTCAGCTGAGTGATTACACCACCTCAGAGCGTGGGTCCATGACAGCCTAGGATTAAAGAAAGTGTGTTGATCGATGCTGATTGTTATTCAAAAAAGGCCAGTGTTGTGGAATGGGAGAAGAATCTGGGGACAGTGCTGGAGCATGAAGTGTGTGAATAGTTCTACTTTAATGTATTTCTGATAACCTCCTGAAACCATGAAATACCTGGTGGTTTTGCATATATTTTCTTACTGTGTCTGGAATACAGAACATTGTAAGAAATCATTTTTTCTTACTGTATTTGTTCATATCACATGTAAATATTTTGTAATCTTATATCCAGTCAGCAGGTTGAGCTCTTGGCTCCTTCTTACACGC
The DNA here is from genome assembly GCF_965119305.1 of Pelophylax lessonae. NCBI lineage: Eukaryota > Metazoa > Chordata > Amphibia > Anura > Ranidae > Pelophylax > Pelophylax lessonae. The sequence goes on along the minus strand of NC_138770.1, from coordinate 601,133,961 downwards.
TTTACAGTTTCTTCTTACCCAAGATCACTGGGGTAGGGGTGCCTACTTGTATTCTTATATCCACTCAGCAGGTGGAGCTCTTGACTGCTTTGTACATGCTTTTCAGTTTCTTCTCACCCAAAACTGAGTGGTGATCACTGTTTTGTGCCTGCCTACTATTCTTATATCCACTCAACAGGTGGAGATATTGGCTGCTTCTTACATGCGTTATAGTAGGGATGCACCTTTACCATTTTTTTATGAATACCAGTACCTGCCGATACCGATACCTACCGCAACTGTTTTGTTTACAGTTCAGCTGTCAGCAATGATACAAAGCACTGAAAAGTTTTTTACTAATGAAATAAATATATATATTTTTTTCATTTTGCGATTTTTTTTTAAATGTGAAACGTGTAAATATATGTTAAAGGTATAAAAATATTATTGGTTGAGCTAGATGGACCTGTGTCTTTTTTCAACCTGACTAACTATGTAACTATGTAAACAAAGCTGTTAGGTACCAGGTGCTGGAGGCCAATAGAAAAAGGGATTCGGTTGCAGCTAAGTTCCAGATTCTCCTCAAGGTGAGACAGGAAGAGTCGGGCACAAAGTAGCACAGGTCGCCTGCAAGGCTGCTTGCTGAAGGACTCAGGGATACTGCTGATGTACTCAGTGGAGGCTGCAGGCAGGTGGCGCCTGTGAGATGTGACAGGTCTACAGGAACACTGAGACAAAGGGATAGTCAGTTCAAGTCAGGATTCGGAAGCCGGGTGGATAACAGAGCAGACTTGGTCAGGTGGAAAGCCAAAGGGTTAAAACACAGCTAAGCAGGCAGAGAGAATCCGTAAGACAAGCTGAGGTCAAGGTCAAGGAGACAGACAGGAGATAAGTCAGGAACAACAGGTAAAGGTTGGTAACGAAGAATCACTGAAGAAATGAAATACAGGAAGCTGAAGTTCAATCAGCAACTTCAACCACTGACAGGCTTCGTTATAAAGGCCCATATGAAGGGCTGGTGGAGAAGCTGGGTCCTAGAGTCCTTCTCCTGCCGTTGGTGCCCTGGCAGTGCCCCCTCCCGACGGGCAGCCTCCGGATGCCTATCTGGGCCATTTTCTATGGACATCTGGCATAAAATTCCTGGAGGAGTCTTGGGGCATGGATAGGCATGGATATTGATCTTTGGTTTCCAGGAACTTTCTCGGATAATGGAGCTCCCTATCCCATTTCTACAGTCCAAAACTGACTCCACCTCATATTCTGTTTCTTCTCCTACAGTTACTGGTGGTGGAGGTGGATCCACTCTTCCTTGAAATGGATCGAGAATTGCTGGCTTGAGGAGAGAGGCATGAAAAACCAGGTGGATCCTATAGAAATCGGCCAAAGATAATTTGAAGGCACTGGATTTACTTCATGTTTGATTGGAAACAGACCAATGTATCCTGGCCCCAACTTCTTTGATGGGTATGACAGTTTCAGATTGGCAGTTGACAGCCATACTTTGTCCCCGACTTTAAGGGAAAGATTCCCCCTTTGTTTCCTGTCGAAAATATTTCTGTAGTCAGACTGAGCTTCTTGTAAAGACTCTTGGAGGGTTTGGTAATTGTGCTGTATGAAAGTGAGTCTGTCTTGAAAAGCAGGTACTGCTGATTCGGGCATGGTTTCTGGCAAGGCAGAGGGATGGAATTCGTAATTGACCCAAAATGGGGACTGATTCATAGTTGAATGTAACGAGTTGTTATAGGCGAATTTTGCCATGGTAGTAAAGGAACCCAGTCGTCTTGGAAGAAGGCTGAGAAACAAAGCAGGTATTGCTCCAGAGTTTGATTTGTGCTCTCAGTTTGCCCGTTGCTTTGAGGATGGTAGGCCGGGGACAGACAGAGTTCCACTATCAGGGCTTTACAGAGGGCTCTCCAGAACCAAGAGGTAAATTGTACTCCCTGATCCGAAACAATGTTATTGGGTAAGCCGTGGAGTCTGACGATTTCCTTGATGAAAGTGTGTGCAGTATCTGCAGCAGAAGGTGTGCCCACCATATGCAGGAAACAGGCCATTTTTGACAGGCAATCCACTACTTCGAGGATAGAGGTAAAACCTTCTGATGGCGGAAGATCTACGATAAAGTCCATGGAGATCACTTCCCAGGGGCGGTTAGGGATAGTTAATGGTCCTAACAATTCCCAGGAATTTGTTTTGTCACCCTTGTTGCGTAGACACACTGTGCAAGATTTGACATATGCTCTGCAATCCCAACTTAGGTTGGGCTACCAGAAGGACCATTGGATGAGCTCACTAGTTTTATAAGCTCCAAAGTGACCGGCTAACTGGTGGTCATGAAATGTCTTAACATTAAGAAGCCTTGTTTCCTGAGGTAAGAAAACCTTACCCTGGTGCCAGAATGAACCATCTTGTTTTCTTAGCGAAGCATGTTCAGTTTCGGAGCATAATGCGGAAGCCCTTTTAATTGCCGATTTCAGGCTGGGCTGAATTACTAAAAAGTTCTGGGCAGAGAGGATGGTGCTTGGGAGAGCAGGTTTGGTAGATTCAGGGAACAACCGGGATCTCTCAAATTCTCAAATTCACATTTCTCTGCTTTGGCGCACAAGCCATGAGTTCGCAGAGTATTTAGCACTTTTTTGACACTCCCGGTGGAGCTCAAGTGAGGCTGAGAAGATCAGTTTATCATCCAGATAGACGATAAAGTCAAGGTACTCTCTGAAAATATCATTTACCAAGTGCTGAAATGTTGCGGGCGCATTGCATAACCTAAAGGGCATCACCAGGTATTCAAAGCAGCCTTCCATTTGTCCCCATCTCTGATGTGGGCCAGGTTATAGGTCCCCCTCAAGTCCAACTTTGTGAATACTCGGACTGCTCTGAACCTCTGGAATAACTCTAGAACCAGGGGAAGATGGTACCTGTTCTTGATGGTGATTTTGTTGAGCTCCCTGCAATCAATGCAGGGAGTGGTCTTTCTTTTCAACAAAGAAAATGCCTGCGCCAACAGGTGCGGAGGAGGGATGGATAAATCCCTTGGCTACATTTTCGTCAATATATTGCCTGAAGGCCTCCAACTCCACCTCAGACAGTGGGAAGATGTGTCCGAAGGGAATCTCTTCTCCAGGATGCAGCTTGATGGGACAGTCATAGGACCAGTGCAGAGGCAGGGTATTGGCTTTTTTTTTTTTGTCAAACACGTTGCGAAAGTTAGGGTAGACAGAAGGAACGGTTGGACTGGCATCTGTTGAGGATTGAATTATCAGGCTTGCAGGAGGGTTGGCATGCATCGGAATGCCACAAATTTAGTAGCAGTAGTTAGATGTGGTTAGGATTGTGGTTCATCAGACTAGAGAGAGATGATGAACCCAACTCTGACAGTCTCAAATGCAAAGGTTCTTGGTTGTAGGGCAAAGTAAAGTTCACAGGCATTCCTGAAGGCCCTAAACCTCTGTCGGTTCCCTGAGAAGCGCTCCAGAGTAGGGATTCTGGGCTCTGGAGGAGGCAATACCATTGCAGGTGGAGAAGCAGCAGCAGAACTGGAGGGTGCAGTCATGGGGGAGGAGCTTGTAGCTGGGTTTGGCTCGGCAGAAGTCACAGATGCAGTGAAGGTATGAAGAGTGCTTCAAGCTGGAAGTAGCAATCTTGTAGGTTCTTGACTTCTTGCGTCAGAGCCCTCATATGTTGACAAAGAGCCTCCAGCGCAGAAGCACCTTTCTCGGCCTCAGACATAATGGCTGATTTATACTGTCAGGTACCAGGTGCTGGAGGTCAATGGAGAGAGGGCTTCCCTTGCAGCTAAGTCCCATATCCCCCTGAAGGTGAGACAGGAGGAGTCAGGCACACTGATGTACTGAGTGGGGGCTGCAGGCAGGTGGAACCTGTGAGATGTGACAGGTCTGCAGGAACGGTGAGACAATGGGATAGTCAGTTCAAGCCAGGATCCAGAGCCGGGTGGATAACAGAGCAGACTTGGTCAGGTGGGAAGCCGAGGTCAAAACACAGGAAAGCAGGCAGAAAGATTCCGTAAAATAAGTCAAGGTAAAGGAGGTAGGCAGGAGATAATTCAGAAATAGCCAGGTCGGTAATGAAGAATCACTGAAGCAAGGAAACACAGGGACACAGGAAGTTGAAGTTAAATCAGCAACTTCAGCCACTGACAGCCTTCCTTATAAAGGCCCATGTGAAGTGCTGGTGGAGAGGCTGGGTCCTAGAGTCCTTCTCCTGCCATTGGTGCCCCGACAGACGCTGGGTCCTAGAGTCCTTCTCCTGCCATTGGTCCCTAACAAAAGTAAACAAATAAAAAGTTTGAATTATTACTAGTTTATAAAGTACAAGTGAAAAAAAAAAAAATCAGCAGGAAAATAAATAAATGAAGAAGTAGAATAATGAGTTATTAAGGCTGATTAGAATATATTAAGGGTTAATAAGGAGGTAAACTGAGGAACATTTCATTAAAAAATAAATAAAAAATATTAAGGTTGCTTTAACCACTTCCCGCCCTATAGGCAAATGACGGCGGGAAGGTGGTTAGCTTGCGCACAGAGCAGGGATCGTAGGCTCTTTACCATGTGACCAGCTGTGTCCAATCACAACTGGTCACATAGTAAATAGGAAGAGCCGTTGATCAGCTTTCCTCAGTTCGTGCCTGACAGGCATGAGTAGAGGAGAGCCGATCTGCGGCTCTCCTGACAGGGGGGGTCTGTGTTGGTAATCAGAGCATTGATTACCAGTGCAGACCCTTGTGGGGGGTGCCATCAGTGGCCATCAGTGCCACCCATCAGTAACGATATGTGCCGCCTATCAGTGCCCATCAGTGCCGCCTATCAGTGCCCACCAATGCTGCATATCAGTTCTATCTATCAGTGCCACACATCAGTGCCCATCAGTGCTGTATATCAGTGCTGCCTATCAGTGCATTGATATTAGTGCCACCCCATCAGTGCCATCCCATCAGTGCCTCCTCATCAGTGCCTGTCAGTGCGGCCTCATCAGTGCCCATCAGTGCAGGAAAAAACTTATTTATTTACAAAATTGTATAACATAAACAAAAAAAAATTTTTTTTTCAAACTTTTCGGGGTTTTTTTTATTGTGTGGCAAAAAAATAAAAACCTTGCAGTGATCAAATACCACCAAAAGAAAGCTCTATTTCTGGGGAAAAAAATGACATAAATTTTGTTTAGGTACAGTGTTGCATGACCGCGTAATTATCATTCAAAATGCAACAGCGCTAAAAGCTGAAAATTGGCCTGGGCAGGAAGGGGGACCGCCCGTATTGAAGTGGTTAAACTGACTTCATTTGCAGATCGAAGTTTAACCCTTTTACAACCCCTTGAAAAAAGTATAGAATCACCACTCTTGGAAAATGTTCATTCAATTGTTTAATTATGTAGAAAAAAAAACCTAATGTCTCAAATCTATTTTCATTTACCATTCCAACCTTTTGGCTTTAAGAAACGCTTAAAAAAAGGAAAAAAAAAGAAAGAAAACTGTAGTCAATTGCAACTGTTTTTGCAGATGAAGCAGAGGAAAAAAATATGGAATCACTAGATTCTAAGGAAAATATTATGAAATAATGAAAAAAAAAAAAACTCTACAGTACACCACTAGTACTTTGTTGCACCACCTCTAGCTTTTATAACAGCTTGAATTCTCTGAGGCATTGATTTAATTATTGACAAACAGTATTCTTCATCAATCTGGCTCCAACTTTCTCTTATTGCAGTTGCCAGATCAGCTTTGCAGGTTGGAGCCTTGTCATGGACCATTCTCTTTTATTTCCACCATAGATTTTCAATTGGATTGAGGACTATTTGCAGCCCATGCCACTGACATTATATGTCTTTCTTGAGGGAAAGTTTTCACAGCTTTAGCGCTATGGCAAGATGCATTATCAGCCTGAAAGATGATATCATCGCCAAACATCCTTTTAATTGATGGAATAAGAAAAGTGTCCAAAATCTCAATTTAAACTTGTGCATTTATTGAAGATTTAATGACTGGCATCTCCCTCGTACCTTTACCTGACATGCAACCCCATAACATCAATGATTGTGGAAATTTGCATATTTTCTTCAGGCAGTCTTCTTCATACATTTCATTGGAATGGCACCAAACAAAAGTTCCAGCATAATCAACCTGCCCAATGCAGATTCATGATTCATCACTGAATATCACTTTTACCCAGTCATGCACAGTCCATGATTGCTTTCCTTTAGCCCACTATAACCTTGTTTTTTTTCTGTTTGGGTTTTAATGATGGTTTTCGTTTGGATTTTCTGTACTGTATGTAAATTCCATTTCTGACCATTTGTTCTTCATTTGTTTTGTTGGGCATTTTCTGTTTTCAAGGCATATTGCTTAAGTTTTCTACCTTGACACTTTAATGTCTTCCTTGGTCTACCAGTATGCTTCCTTTTAACAACCTTCCCATTTGATTTGTTCTTGGTCCAGATTTTAGACACAGCTGACTGGGAATGACCAACATCTTTTGCAACATTCCGTAATGATTTACCTCTCCTTTCTTTCAACTGACATCTCTCGTGTTGGAGCCATGATTCATGCCAAGCAGGTTGATGCAACAGCTAACCAAGGTGTGCAAGCACTCTTTTTAACTGCAGACTAATCAGCAGATGTTATAAAACAAGAAAGAGCTGCGCTTGGAACAATCAATTCAATAAAAGCGAATAAAAAAGATATATTTAAAAAACTAAGACAACAGCAGCTGCACATATGTCAGGATATAAACATACACAATATATAAAGTAATAGGTGCAGCGCTAGAGAACAAGCGTATAAAAGTTCCAAAAAATCTGTGTGTAGTCCTATTTGGTTTAAATCAGCAAATGTCTGTAATTCCAAGATGGTATTGCTGGGTTAAACATATCACCACCACCAGATGTCACCAAACACACTGACCCTTACCGTCAGGCTGATAAGACTGCACCAGATAAATAATCTCCACGCTGGTTCATCCAAACTTAACCACAGATCTCCATAAGTTCTCAGGAACATGAATGGCAGATGAGTCACAGATCCTCATATGGCCCCAAAAATAGTGAAAAGGCTCATAGTGCAGTAAGTTAAATTACACTCACATTCTATCAGGAAGGCTTCAGCGTATAAACAGTGTGGGTTATTTCCTTCCAAGAAGATGGCCGCTGCGTCCTCCGGTGCAATGACATCACACACTCCATAGCCCGCCCGACGCTGCGTTCCATCAACAATGAGGTCGTCAGGGGCGTGGTTTGCGGGCGGCATCGCGCACATTTATGTACCCAGGACGGAACGAGCGGCACTCAACTAATGGAGAACATCCGCCGGATGTTCATTATGCTCTGAAACAGAACCAGAATTAGTCTATTATGGGCAGCAAAATTGTTAAAGCCAAAATTAAAATTTTGGTACCGTCTTCACCAAGGGTGCCAGTGATCTACTTCCTCCCTAAAATACATAAAAGTTTGACCAATCCCCCTGAGAGGCCCATAATTAGTGGGATTAATTCCATTACTTCCAGAGCAGGGAAATACATTGATTTTTTTCTTGAACCCCTGGTGGTAAATACTCCCTGTTATCTGAAAGATTCCACGCAGGTGATCAACATCTTGCGAGAGGTACAGTGGAGGGAAGGCTTTTTGCTTGTAACAGCTGATGTTACCTCGCCCTACACTGTTATCTCGCATGAACATGGATATGCAGCAGTGGAACATTTTTTGTCCGGGGGGGCCTCCTTACACCCTAGACAGCAACAATTTATATTGTCTCTGCTTGAGTATTGTATGTCACACAATTTCTTTTGGTTTGACGGAAAGTACTGCACGCAGAATAAGGGTGTAGCCATGGGGGCTAAGTTCGCCCTGAGTATGGCGAACTTATTTATGGCCAAGTGGGAGGAGGACGTCATCTATGGAAACCCCAGACCGGAATTATGGCTCTGGAGGCGGTACATAGATGACGTCCTCCTCCTTTGGGAAGGCAGTGTTGAGTCCTTACAGGGGTTCTTCCTTGAACTCAATAGTAATGATAGACATATTTGCCTGCAATATGAGGTTAGTGATAAGGAGATACACTATCTGGATCTGAGGATCAAGATTGAGGAGGGTTCTATCCTTACTTCAACTTTTTTCAAGGCAACGGATAGAAATGGTCTCATTGACACTTCTAGCTGCCATCACCCATCATGGCTTAGGTCAGTGCCTAAGAGTCAATTTCTCCGATTGCGGAGAAATTGTGCTAATTATGAGGACTTCCTGAGTGAGTCTGAGATCCTAAAATCTCGGTTTCACGAAAAGGGTTATGACCCACAGGAAGTACAACAAGCCATGTTGGATGCTGGCAGTAGGGACTGCGAGGAATTGCTGGCCCCTAGGAGTAGAGTGATTAATCGAGATTTTAATTTCTCCTTTCTCACTACATTCTCTAACCAGCATTTTGCAGTTAAGAGGATCCTGCGGAAGCACTGGAGTGTGCTACGTAGTGACGCGGTTTTAGGACCACAGCTCCCAGATAACCCTGTGGTCATTTATAGGGGGGTACCACCTCTAAGATTACAGGTTGCCCCGAACTTTGTCAACCCGCCACGGAAGCCTTCTGCTTTTTTTCAGAGTTTAGTGGGTTACTTTCCCTGTCAGAAGTGCCCCATCTGTATTACCTTCTTCGTGTCATCTACTACACAGGAGAGTTTTGCTATCAAGCAATTTATTACTTGCACAACTAAATATGTTGTGTATATTATTTGTTGTGCTTGCGGTCTGCAATACGTAGGTCGGACCAAGCAGATGTTGGTCACAAGACGCAATGAGCATGTGGCCAACATCCGCAAAGGTTTCCCTGGCTATAGCCTTTCAAAGCACTACACCTTGTGCCACAACAAGGACCCTACGGGTACGGTGTTCATTGGGATTGAGCATTTTGTGGCAAACTGGCGTGGGAGTAATATGGTCAGGGAGATTTCCAAGCTTGAGGCTAGATGGATTTATTGGGCAAAGACGTACGCTCCAAGTATGAATGTGGAGTGAAACGTCAACGCCTTTATATCCAATAGTTAATTTTCTCTTTATTTTTCTTTTGGTTCTCTGATTCCTCATTTATTTATTTTTTAATCATATGTTTAACATTTGGAAATTGTTCAATTTGCACATATGTCTTGTGTATATTTGTTGTGTTGTTGATTTATGTATGTATTTTTACTTTTATTCCACAAGATGGCGCTGTAATGTGCTGTTCTGTGGGATTGTTTCTTTCCTTAGGGAGATGGCACTGTTATATTTACATATTTTGCATATTCTAATTTAGCTTTATATTCCTTTGTCACATTAATGATTAAATGCTGACTGGCTTTGAGAGTACTCCCTTGGATATCACCAGGGCCGGCGTTAGGGGGGGGCAACCTTTGCAACTGCCCAGGGCCCAGAATGTCCAGGGGCCCCGGGCCCCGTGTCACTGTCAGCCAGGGGCGGACTGGCCATCGGGCAGACAGACCGGGCAATGTCCCGGTGGGCCGCGGCGGCGCTCAGAGTCATCAGATTCACAGACACTAGAAGACGTTAACTCACTGCGGTCGGCCGCCGGCCGGTGTACTTGCCAGCTACACCGGCTCCACGGACAATCAGCCTTCTGCTCAGGGGGGGTGTGAGTCACACCCCCCTGAGCAGAAGGCTGATTGGCCGCGGAGCCAGTCCGGAAGTCAAGTAGTCAGTGTGCGTGTGTTCCTTCCCGCGGCCGCCGATGATCACTGAAGCCGCTGCAGATGGGAGCTCCTTCAGCCCGACTCCAGGCTGCTCGCGGGGGGGCGGCGGCGGGGAGAGAAGGTAAGTGACTGCCTGCAGTGCAGCCTGTGCAGCCCCAGCCATGTGTGCTGAATAGGAGGGGGGTGGGGCGGCTCGGCTGCATATAGAGGATTTGATGTTTCCTTATGCCGCTGGATGGATGGATTCTTCTCCTCCCTTCTGCAGGCATTCTGCGGCTGCAGGAGAAATATGGAAATATCAATTTCTCTATATGCAGCTGAGCTGTCCCATCCCCCTCCTAATCAACTTCTTTTACTGCTCCCCCAGTGATCTTAGCCCCCCCCCCAGTGATCTTAGCCCCCCCAGTGATCTTAGCCCCCCCCGTGTTCTTAGCCCCCCCAGTGATCTCAGCCCCCCCCCAGTGATCTTAGCCCCCCCAGTGATCTTAGCCCCCCCCAGTGATCTTAGCCCCCCTCCCCCAGTGCTCTTAAACCCCCTGTACTCTTTAGCCCCCCCGCCCTGTGCTCCTTAGCCCCCCCGTGCTCTTCAAGTCTCCACAGTGCTTTTCATCTCCCCCTATGCTCTCTGGCTCCCCCAGTGCTCTCCACCCCCCTGTGCTCCCTGGCTCCCCCTAAGTGATTTCCAGTTCCCCCCCAGTGCTCTCCAGTCCCCCCCATGCTCTCCATCCCCCTGGTTTTCCCTGCCCGCCACCCCCCCCCCCAGTGCCATCCACACCCTGCGCCCTCTAACCCCCCTGCAATGCTTTCCAAACCCCCCCCCCCTCTTAATTCTCTCCAGTCCCCCCCCCCTTGCCCTTCAGCTCCTCCAGTGCTATCTGCTTTCCCTGTGCTCTCCGGCCCCCCTAGTGTCCTTCTATCTTCTATCATATCTGCAGTCTCTGACCTTCTCTTGTATCACATCCGCAGTCTCTGGACCATCTCCTGTACTATAACTGCAGTCTCTGACCATCTCCTGTATCATGTCTGCAGTCTCTGACCATCTACTGTATCACGTCTGTAGTCTCTGACCATCTCCTGTATCATGTCCTCAGCCTCTGACCATCTCCTGTATCATGTCTGCAGCCTCTGACCATCTCCTGTATCATGTCTGGAGTCTCTGACCATCTCTTTTATCATGTATGCCATACACCTTCCTCTTTACCTTCATCTCTTATATCATGTCTGCAGTCTCTGACCATCTCGTATATCACGTCTGCAGTCTCTGACCATCTCTTGTATCATGTCTGCAGTCTCTGACCATCTCTTGTATCACGTCTGCAGTCTCTGACCATCTCCTGTATCACGTCTGCAGTCTCTGACCATCTCCTGTATCATGTCTGCAGTCTCTGACCATCTCCTGTATCATGTCTGCAGTCTCTGACCATCTCCTGTATCATGTCTGCAGTCTCTGACCATCTCTTTTATCATGTATGCAGTCTCTGACCATCTCTTTTATCATGTCTGCAATCTCTGACCATCTCTTATATCATGTCTGCAGTCTCTGACCATCTCTTGTATCACGTCTGCAGTCTCTGACCATCTCTTGTATCACGTCTGCAGTCTCTGACCATCTCCTGTATCACGTCTGCAGTCTCTGACCATCTCTTGTATCGCCTCTGACCATCTCTTGTATCACGTCTGCACTCTCTGACCATCTACTGTATCACGTCTGCAGTCTCTGACCATCTCTTGTATCGTCTCTGACCTTCTCTTGTATCACATCCGCAGTCTCTGGACCATCTCCTGTACTATGTCTGCAGTCTCTGACCATCTCCTGTATCATGTCTGCAGTCTCTGACCATCTACTGTATCACGTCTGTAGTCTCTGACCATCTCCTGTATCATGTCCTCAGTCTCTGACCATCTCCTGTATCATGTCCTCAGTCTCTGACCATCTCCTGTATCATGTCCTCAGTCTCTGACCATCTCCTGTATCATGTCCTCAGTCTCTGACCATCTCCTGTATCATGTCTTCAGTCTCTGACCATCTTCTGTATCATGTCCGTGGTCTCTGACCATCTCTTGTATCATGTTTGCAGTCTCTGACCATCTCCTGTACTATGTCCAGCGGGAACACTCTGCAGCCACACCGCACAGCACACCCAAGGTAAGTGGAGGACTGGAGAGAGGAGTGACTTCTACTTAGGGATTTATTTTGCAGATAGGCTGGGGTGGCACTGGCGGCAACAATTTTATTCAAAGAAATCAGGATTTCTTCTGCAAATATACTGGCACTGGCAGCAACAATTTTTTTCAAATCAGGATTTCTTTTGCAAATAGGCTGCTATCTGCTTTCCCTGTGCTCTCCGGCCCCCCTAGTGTCCTTCTATCTTCTATCATATCTGCAGTCTCTGACCTTCTCTTGTATCACATCCGCAGTCTCTGGACCATCTCCTGTACTATAACTGCAGTCTCTGACCATCTCCTGTATCATGTCTGCAGTCTCTGACCATCTACTGTATCACGTCTGTAGTCTCTGACCATCTCCTGTATCATGTCCTCAGCCTCTGACCATCTCCTGTATCATGTCTGCAGCCTCTGACCATCTCCTGTATCATGTCTGGAGTCTCTGACCATCTCTTTTATCATGTATGCAGTCTCTGACCATCTCTTTTATCATGTCTGCAATCTCTGACCATCTCTTATATCATGTCTGCAGTCTCTGACCATCTCTTGTATCACGTCTGCAGTCTCTGACCATCTCTTGTATCACGTCTGCAGTCTCTGACCATCTCCTGTATCACGTCTGCAGTCTCTGACCATCTCTTGTATCGCCTCTGACCATCTCTTGTATCACGTCTGCACTCTCTGACCATCTACTGTATCACGTTTGCAGTCTCTGACCATCTCTTGTATCGTCTCTGACCTTCTCTTGTATCACATCCGCAGTCTCTGGACCATCTCCTGTACTATGTCTGCAGTCTCTGACCATCTCCTGTATCATGTCTGCAGTCTCTGACCATCTACTGTATCACGTCTGTAGTCTCTGACCATCTCCTGTATCATGTCCTCAGTCTCTGACCATCTCCTGTATCATGTCCTCAGTCTCTGACCATCTCCTGTATCATGTCCTCAGTCTCTGACCATCTCCTGTATCATGTCCTCAGTCTCTGACCATCTCCTGTATCATGTCTTCAGTCTCTGACCATCTTCTGTATCATGTCCGTGGTCTCTGACCATCTCTTGTATCATGTTTGCAGTCTCTGACCATCTCCTGTACTATGTCCAGCGGGAACACTCTGCAGCCACACCGCACAGCACACCCAAGGTAAGTGGAGGACTGGAGAGAGGAGTGACTTCTACTTAGGGATTTATTTTGCAGATAGGCTGGGGTGGCACTGGCGGCAACAATTTTATTCAAAGAAATCAGGATTTCTTCTGCAAATATACTGGCACTGGCAGCAACAATTTTTTTCAAATCAGGATTTCTTTTGCAAATAGGCTGGCCTGGCACTGGCAGCCAGGCATAGTACTAGTCTAGTACAATGCCTGCCAGTGCCTTGTCTGATCTGATGATGTCACTGCCAGGCTATTTGCAGAAGAAATCCATATTTTTCCTCATTTTTTGATCATGTGTCATGATGACATTGGTTTTGGTAATTGTCTGACTCTGAGGCCAGCCTACTTGCAGAAGAAATCCTGATTTGAATAAAATATTTGCTGCCAGTGCCAGCCTGCCAGGCTATTTGCAGAAGAAATCCTGTTTTGAATAAAATTGTTGCTGCCAGTGCCAGCCTACCAGGGGCTGATCTGAGGTGTGAAGGTGCAGGATTGGGGTGATCTGAGGTGTGAAGGTGCAGGAATCGGGGTGGTCTGAGGTGTGAAGGTGCAGAAATTGGGGTGGCCTGAGGTGTGAAGGTGCAGGAATTGGGGTGGTCTGAGGTGTGAAGGTGCAGAAATTGGGGTGGTCTGAGGTGTGAAGGTGCAGGAATTGGGGTGATCTGATGTGTGAAGGTGCAGGAATTGGGGTGATCTGATTTGTGAAGGTGCAAAGCTCACTTGATTTTTTATTTATTCTATTTAATGTTATTTAATTAAAGCATATTTTCATGTAGTTGTATGTTTTATTTGGCTAAATTGATTAAATGCACCTATATTTTTGGTAGAATATAAAAAAATTTGGGGCCCCACTTTTAGGTTTGCCCAGGGCCACACTTTGGCGGCCCCTCAGGTGAGCACAGCACTGGATCCTGGTACAGGTGAGTGTCTGTTTATTAAAAAATAGCAGCAACAGTTTTTGTAACTGCTGACTTTTAAATTTCAGAAAACAGACAGGAGCTTCTCTTTAAATTGGTCTAAGCATGACTAATGTAACTATGTAAAAATTGCCATACCTAAGCTCTTCAATATTTAGTTGTAAATAACAAATTGTTGTATATTACATATTTCCATGTTTTACTTTTTAAATTAAACTTTATTTTATTAAATGTAGAGATTTATATATTATCCACTAAAGGTAGCTTTCAGTGGTTCAGTGACGTAGTACACTGGCTATCTATTAACAGCTTTTGAGACATCACCCGTCCAGATGTTTGGCCGACAAGGGGACTCAGATTGTGAGATGCAGCAGTAAAGCATTACTGTTATGTAGCACTTCAAAGCAGAAGACAGTTAGTGAGTATGTAATAAGAAAAAATGTCTGTCCCCATGTACATGTATAATTACACCCTATACATGAAAAGAAGCTTTTTGAAACATTAACATATATTGAATAAATTGTTCACATCAGGCTGGGTTCTTTTGTAATGGAGCTCAATGAAATGAACAATTACTATACACCAAGTCCAACAGTCCATTTTTTCAATGAGGACACTAAATACTTATCCCCACCTAAGTCCTCTAAACTGACGCACTTTACCTACTGTATATAATCTCAGAAATAAATGTCTGAATTAGCCTTTTTTAGGAGTGAAATCTATCATAGATTTAGACAGAGATGTGTTTTTTTCTATCCTGAGTCTATAGTAATAGAGCACTAATGCTGAAATAATGCTGGGATAATGGCACCTTTCTTTAGATTGCAACTTAAAGCGGAGTTCCGGCCTCAATAACCAATTTGGGCCATCCGCTTGCTCTAGGACACCTGAAAAAGAAATGGATAGTCCCGATTCTTTTTTTTTTGTTTACTTACCTTGTTATTGAAGAAAATATACTTGCCTTTCTTCCACTTCCTCCCTCTGTGGCTGCGGCCCACGCCATCTCTTCCTGCTTGCATTGAGTCCTGGGAGCTGAACGTCATCGCTCCCAGGAATCAATGCGCCTGCACTGGCTCCGCTCGTCAGTTCCGGTGCAGGCGCGTCATTCCCTGCTAAACAGCTTCTGAGCATGCCCAGAAGCTGTGCAGGGATGACGCGCCTGCCCCGGAAGTGACGAGCGGGGTCGGTGCAGGGCATTTTGGGACCGAAGAGGACGCCGAAGAGGACGCTCCGGCTTCAGCTGCCCACACGGGAGATGGCAGCGCTGGACAAGACATTTTCAAGGTAAGAATTTCTTCTAAAAGGTAAGTGAACCCGGGGAAAGTTTAGAGGCTATCCATTGACTGTCCCGGGGGTATTTTTATCTAAAAAACTTTTCCGAGGCCGGAACTCCACTTTAAGAGTGGAGACAAGCTCAAGAGCTAAACTGAAACCCACGACTTGAAGATGGAGTTGGATGGGGCTTGGAGCTGTATTGTTTTCTCTTTATTAAAGAAGAAAAAAGCATCATAATAATTTACCTGTAAGGCTCTAATTACACCTGAGCGATTTGAATCACAGAAGTAATCGCCACAATTCTGCCCACGATTTTAGAATCGCAACAAAACGCGGAACAAGTTTGCGATGCCATTATTTCTTAATGGCACCTCATATGCGGTACGATTTTGCTGTGATTGTCAAGGGACAAAATGTGCTTCAATCATGGCAAGAATCACAACTGCAAATGCTCCTGGCTCTGTGCCAAGATTTGGTACATGAACTTCTTTGAAGTGTTTTTTGAGCTGAGGGAGACCCATTAAAAAGAAAAAAAGTGTTGCAGCAGATGCAGATGTCACTGCACTCAGGTGTGAATGGAGCCTTAAGTGTTGCATTCCATTTGCTTTGATCCTCCCTGTATCCATTTTGCACTAAATCGCTATCTGAATCTATCTTTAAGGTTTTCTTTGCAGTCATGTGACCTCAAAGCTGCTGTGCTCCCGGCCAAGAAAGCTTAGACCTTGCTGGGAGCTATGGACTTCTGCTCTGATAGATGTTTTCCAAAAAAAAAAAAAAATTAAAAAAAAAAAAACTGATTTTTTTCATTCTAAATTTGTTATCTCGCATACAGCCACTCCCACAACAACAGATATAAATCTAATGAGAAATGTGAGATTCAGGCCGCCATGTAGGAGTATGGAGGATGTAGTCGGGAAGCACTGAAGTGACTCCCATGTCCTCCAGCTTGTGTTATTTTAAATTTTTTATAGCCATTAGGAGTAGATGTCCTGGAGTTATTTTGATTTTTAATTGGAGATCCTAATTTAAGACCTTTGTTTAAAAATATTTCTGTGGTAAAATTAACAGTAAATGTGACGTGTAAAAATCATCAGGATCAATTGATAAGACACAATTCCACTTATTAAGCAGACATAACTCCAGACATTCCAGGAAGACCAGGCATCAAAACCTGAGACTGTCACAGGAAATTGGTCATTATTACCAAGAATAAATTTACAGTAACATTTGCGATATCAAGCAGTACATTATTTTTTGAGAATTGCAAATAAGTGTGCTCAACTTACTTTTTCCAGCTTGAAAGTTGGTGCTTATCCAGCCGCTGCAATTCAAGTTTCTCTATGCTAACTCAAACAGTGTATTTCACTGTTGGGGGGTTCAAAGCTCTAATTTCAGAGCAGGAAGCCACCACATGCATTTGAGATCCCAAATTTTGTATAAATTGAGTAATGACTGTTTTGCAAGAAGATTTACAGTAGCTTTACAAGTCTGCACTGAAAAGTTCTTGAAAAGCCACATTATACAGCAATAGTATATTTTTTTTCAAAAAAGTTACATTTTTTATAATTAAAAATTGGTCCTTGAGCTCCAGTCCAGCGACTCTACTTTGAATAACATGATGTCATCAGTCTGCTGTAGGCAGGCACTGATCTGTGTCAGGCATTTGTGAAAACAACCAAAAACTGCATAGGCACAAGGATTTTCATGATTTTGTGAGCTGGTATCTCAGTCCAGGAAGTAGATAGTGACCATTGATGGAGCCTGAACTAAGCTGATGCTGTCCTAGAGAGAAAAATAGACAAATGCATTGTCAGGGGTGTTGGAAGTACAATGTAAAGTAACATGCACTCTGAACTATAGATGGCGCTGCAGTGATATATTAGCATCTGTGTGTTTATACAATATATTTTTTGTATATTCTGCACATGAAAGAAGCTTTTTTCTTCTTTCTGCTCTCTCCAGGAATGCTGTTCTCCAATGCAAGTTAAGCTGAATTCTACATTCCTCAAGATCTCAGTGCCTCATCTTATTACATAACCAACCAGGAGTAGTCCTATCATCTGTGTGAGAGGAAATAAGTACCTGAAAATACCCATAACTATAACTTCGCATGCATGAACTTAACATGGAATATATACCTATCTGATGTTAGGTCTGTGACGAATACGGGTATCAGACCCCTGGCCTTCTCATCCACCTCGTGACCAAAGACCAAGCAATCTCACACCCTGCCGTCACTTGCGTAACAAGGCCACTCTCAGCTGCGCCCAGCACACAGATTGTCCAGCTTGCGGGACCACAATCTAGATGCCAGCAGACTGAGAGCGATTGTCACCGGGTTAATTACACGATTAACCCTTTCACTGCCACCACCGCTACGTTTCAGCTTAGCGGATGCTCCTGATTTCACAAATATCAATTATGACTTTAGAATAACCGTCTGTAACACACACTGTCACCTGACAAGAATGTTTCAGATAGGTTAGCCTAAACAGTACAAATATCAAGTATGACTTTAAAATAACTGTCTATAACACACAATAGCGCACTTCAGGAGGCAGATTCGTTTGGGTCAAGTTGCGTTTAAGAGCTTAGAGACAAAAGTTAACACTTTTCAAAATAAGGTTTAATTATAAGAAAGGTTTTAAAATTGGTGCGAATAAAAATATTTACAGAAAAATGGGTTACAAAGAAATGGAGACACAATATGCAGCAATTTAGAAAAAGGAGAATAAAAGAATGAAAATACTTGCATTAAAACAGTCCTGGGATTACCTTAAGTTTCAGAGTTGAACAGGTATGTTTGGTTCTCCTTGGGGGCGGTGTTATGCCATCGATCTTAGGATGAGAACTGAGCTCTCTATCCGTTCCTGCCTTTTTCCCTGACTCTCCAGGGGGTGTCACCAGAAGTACTTAGCCAATTGGCTCTGAGTCTATAAACCTCTAAATGCCCGCCCGCTTTGACAGATTAATAAAAGCACTCATATCTTCAATTATGAAACGGTTACACGCTTGAAACCGATATTTTATGGTACGTTTTTGAATGTCCTATCTTTAGACACTAAACATGGGGTATTTCATACTAACATCTGCCCTGTACGCCCTTGGATCGCTAGCTTGCCTTTCCTCGGCATGACGGTGTCCGTGCTTAGACTTAATTCGATTGGTATTTTATGGGGCACCCAAATATCTACTTTTTGTTAATATGTTATGTTTGGTTAAAAAGATATGATTTGAGCCCGGATTGTGAGATGTAAGTTCACAATTTGGCTTGGAGAATGTACAAAGCAATTTCCCTGGACATCTAATCTGACCCCCCTGCTGTCCTCGCAGACACAACTCCTGCTTGGTCAAAGCTTGTGTATAGTAAAGGTGTGAAAAATGTCAGCCTAGCAGGAACCTGGTGAGGGAGTGCCTTTTGGTTCCTCTGATTAGAAAAAGGTGGGGGCTACTTCGCTCAAGGAGCCTGGGTCACTACACAAAATGGACGTTGAGAGGACAAGATGGTGTCCGAACACTCAACACCATTACAAGGTCTACTTAAAAAAACATCTACAATCAGCAACCGATAGTCTGTTGAAGACCTACAAATCTCAGCATAGTCTTCCAGCCTTCAATTTCTAATGCATTCTGGAATTTGTAGTTCCCCATGTGATGTTAGAGCACTTGTTTCCGATTTTGTTCTAAAATTCCATCAGCTGCAGTTGGACTTTTTGCCCTACAGTTCACAAAGGGATGTTGGCCCAAACCCTCATCTTGGAACAGTTGAATAATTAAATACGTTTGGAGTGAATAAAGACTCTTTTTCTAGAACACCTCGATCCCCTTTATCCTGTTTTCTGTCCAAACAGGAGCTGTGATTAAGTCGTTTATTATTGAATCTCTCATCCTGGCAGGAAAATAATATTAAGTTTTACAAGGGCATCAGGATGTGCAACTCTAATACACAAAGAAAACGGGCCAAGTCCTTAAATATATACTGGAACTAAAAATAGGCCTTCATTGTTCAGTCCTTGTGCAATCCCATCCTAACGGAGTAAAGCCTCAGATGTCACTCCTGGGGACATGAATCCAAGAATTTTATCTTCTTGTATGGATTTTAACGAGGCTTTAAACATAGTATAAACCCATTTCAGAGAAAAGATTCAATGCTTCAACTGTAAACTGAAAGTCTAGCACATACAAATGAGATTTCTCCAAAAAAGTCATAGTCACAATTGAATGATAATCAGTATATCACTTTGCCTGTACGGGCCGTCCTTCCACAGTACATTTCAGGCAGGTGGTCCACAAGTAGATAATGTGGTTGCACAAAATAAACACCCTTAAACTAATATTTTGTTGAAGCACCATTTGATTTTTTGACAGAATTTAATCTTTTGGTGTAGGAGTCTGTCAGCATCTTGCCTTGGGAATCTTTGCCCACTCTTCCTTGCAAAAGTACTCAAAATCGGTAAGCTCGTGAGGGCATCTCCTGTGCACAGCCTTCTTCAAGTCATTGCACAGAATTTCAGTTCAATTCCGGTCTGGGCCATTCCAAAATGTTGATCTTCTTCTGGTGAAGCCATTCTTTTGTTGATTTGAAGATATGGTTTTGTCTCATTGATATTCGGAACTGTTCATTAGTCCCTCCACCTTGAGTAAAACCCCAGATCCAGCTGAAGAAAAATTCTGTCACCACCACGCTTAACTGTAGATATGGTGTTTTTTTTTTTTGTTATGAGTTGTGTTGGTTTCGCACCAAACATCATTTTTGGAAATGTACAAGTTCCATCTTGGTCACATCAGGCCATAACACATTTTCTCACAAGCTTTTGGTAGACTTAATGTAGATAGAATTCATTATGGTAAAAAACCATTAGCCTTTACAACCACTTTAAGGTGTAGGAAAACTGCTGAATCTTGAATTCCAGAATTTCCCTCCTATTTTGGGCTGTTTTTTTTTGGACGGTTGCTTTGTCTCCCCAATGTTCAGGTCTTTACATTATACACCGCACTGCATATACCAAGTTATTTTGCTTGTGTTTTAGTGTTGAGTCTTTAGGATGTACATGCCTTTGTCTCAGTGTATTGTTGCATTGAAGGACAGGTAGATGCTTGTTAAACATCCTTCTTAGATTTTTCTGACACTTCAGCTACATACCTAAGGATTTCATTACTCTATGAGTTCTGTTTCTTCCCTCTGTTCCATGGTCCTGAATTTTTGCTTGGCCTTTTAGATGTCTTAGCCCAGTCTGAGTAGCCACAAGGTCTAGTTTAATTTGACCAAATACTACTAGCAACAGTATACCATGAATGAGAACCTACATGTACAAGTTGAATGATAAAAAAAATGAGAATCCCACCCCTTGGTATGCACATGTAGTCTGCTTACGTCAGTCCTTTGTTGTAAACTTTTTGCATAGGTTTTAAAATTTCAGAGAAAGACCACGGCTATCTGATATTTTCAAGAATATAGGAGTGATTGTTCCAATAACATTTATTTGTTACAGTGATTCAAGCATTGTAAACATGCTGTTGTCTACTTCAAGGGCTTGCGTACCCGGGTTGGTTTCCTGCTTTTGACATACATTTGAAATGAACATCAAATGTGGGTCATCATTTTCAAATTAATTGTAATGGAGTAGTGTAGATGACAGTTCAAAGACTGCTTTTTTTCTGAATGCAGAAGGTCCTACCAAGTTATGTTTGCATTGCAGGCAAAGCAGATAAACTTGGCCCTTTCTTGCCAAGCACTGGGTTTTGCATTCGAATACACGTGTTTGAGATGCTGTACACAACCCCTTAAAAGAACATGTGTTTTGCCTTTGCAGGGTAAAGCGACAGGTTCACTTTGTTTCCCCTTCCCCAGTATCTTTGTTATGCTCTCCTGCCATTTCATTCAGCCAATGGGAGTGAATACATTCTTGGTACAGTTATATGGGGTGGAAGAGTCATTACTTAGTCCTGTGTAAGTGCAACTAGAGGGACTTTCAATCTTCCAGTGGCTAAACAGAAAAAGTCCTTATGCACACTGGATATTTCTCTATTTCACCTAGATGCCTTTCCTCCTAACAGGCATTTTGGCAGAAAAAAATGTGTTTTGACGCGTCAAGTGTTTGGGCGCTAATTAATTTATTTGGCCAGCATGATAAGTTATTCTGGCCATTGAAATAAAATTAATAAATGAATGGTCAAGTGCATTGTCAGACATGTTAACCCCTTACTGCCGACTGTACACATATATGCGGCCTCACGGAAATGGATATTTCTCTTTGGGGTGTATAAATATGCAGATCTCTCTTTGCGCTGGGAGCGTGCCTCATAGCATGCTCCCAGTACATAGACCAGACTCTCACCAAGAGCCCAGAGTCTCGTGCGAATGATCAGGATCCGGGACTCCCATTTTCGAGTTACCTGATCGCTGTGATAGCCTCTGATTGACTATCACAATGATCAGTCACTGTGAGCCCACCCCTGTTACATAGTTACATAGTTAGTGAGATTGAAAAAAAGACATCAGTCCATCCAGTTCAACCCATAATGTATGTGTGTGTTTGCTGTTAACCCTACATTGTATACCCCTGTATGTTGTGGTCTTTAAGGTGCCCATCTAATAGTTTTTTTAAACTATCGATGCTCCCTGCTGATACCACTGCTCGTGGAAGAGAATTCCACATCCTTACCGCTCTGACAGTAAAGAACCCCTTACGTAGTTTAAGGTTAAAACGTTTCTCTTCTAGTTTTAGTGTGTGGTCCCGTTGTCTTATTGAATTACTTTACTCTGAAACGTTTGTTCCTTATGCTAGGGTCACCAGTACAGTATTTGTACATTGATATAATTTCCCCTCTCAAGCGTCTCTTCTCCAGAGAGAAAAAGTTCAATGCTCGTAGTCTTTCCTCATAGCCGATGTCCGCCATTCCCCTAATTATCTTTGTTGACCTTCTCTGGACTCTCTCCAGTTCTAGCATATCCTTTCTGAGGACTGGTGCCCAGAACTGGACAGCATATTCAAAACGTGGCAAGAGTCTTATAAAGTGGGAGAATAATCTCTTTATTTGTGGAGTGAATCCCCTTTTTTTTCTGACATGTAGAAACATGTCAGTATTCTGTTGGCTTTGCTTGCAGTGGCTTGGCATTGCATGCCCCTGCCAAGCTTGTTGTCCACTAGGACCCCCAGGTCCTTTTCCGTCTTGGATTCACCCAGAGGTTCCCCCCTAGTGAGTAAATTGTGTTCATATTTCTGACACCCAAGTGCATTACCTTACATTTTTCAACATTAAACCTCATCTGCCATGTAGTTGCCCACCCCATTATTTTGTTCAGGTCTGCTTTTAAGGTTACCACCACATCCTGCATAGAAGATATTGGCCTGCTTAGCATAGTACCGTCCGCAAATCCCGAGATTGTGCTGGATATCCCATCCTCTATGTCCTTTATAAATAAATTAAACAGGATTGGTCCCAGGACAGGTCCTTGGGGGACCCCACTTTCCACATTCGCCCAATCCGAGTACTCCCCATTTATCACCACCCTCTGGAATCCCCATAGAGCCAGTTCTCAATCCAAGCACTCACCCTATGGTCCATACCTACGTACCTCTGTTTGTACAGTAAGCGTTTGTGGGGAACTGTGTCAAATGCCTTTGCAAAGTCCAGATTCACCACATCCACAGTCCTTCCTTTATCTAGAGGGCAACTCACTCCATCGTAGAAGGTTAACAGATTGGTCTCTTTTGACTTGCGGGCTGCACAGCAAGAAGCGTTTAAGTCATTATATTATTCCTTACGTTACCATAAATTTGGAAATAAAGCTGGCAAACTTCTTGCTAAAATGTGCTTGGATACCCACCGCCCGACACATATAACAGCCCTCAAATCAAAAGATGGTACCCTTGTTTCATCGCCTACGGAGGTCAGTAAGACGCTGGTAGATTATTATACTACACAATACTCTACTGATCCTATTGATAATGATTCTGCTCAGACTCATTTAGCGAAAATACGCTTGCCTACACTTACTTCGGCTGACTTAAAGACCTTAAATTCTCCCATCTCACTGGAAGAGATTCGACTTACCATCAAAGCTCTTCCATCAGCTAAAGCCCCTGGTCCAGACGGCTATTCAGCCGAATTTTACAAGCTCACCAATGTTTTCCTTTCATCTAATCTGCTTCCCGTTTTCCAATCAATGTGGTCGGGCGGTCCCTATCTCCCCACGGGATCACTTGCCCACATTAAACTTATCCCCAAGAAAGGGAAAGACCCACTTTTGCCTGGATCATACCGTTCGATATCCCTTATAAACGTGGACGTAAAGATTCTTTTCCGTGTCTTTTATATCCATTGCAGACACTCCCTCTACTTTTGAAGCTCTCTGATGTGCAGAGAATACATAAAGCACTGAATATTTTTCTATGGTCTTCGAAAAAACCTTGTATTGCTTTACAAAAACTTTCTCTCCCTAGGTCTGAGGGGGGGGGGGGTCATATTGCCAATATCCTGATATCCGCCTTTACAATTTAGCATGTTTATTTAGACAGGGTCTCGATTGGCTCATAGGAGCATCAAGATAAGGGCACTAATTCACCTCTCCACTTCCCCTCCCCCACCTTTTTGTTTGTGTGTGCCTTTTCTTTGTGGTTTGTCACTTTTCTATCACCTTTTTTCACTTGGCACGACTTGTAGGGTGTGGGTCCTCGGGCCCTACCTTGAGTCTTGGGAGGGGGTGGATATGGCCTTTTGGCTTGGTCCGCCCTCTCTCATGGGGTCTCCCTTCGGGGGAGCCCCACTTAGTACTCGGTGGGGGCTGTTTCGGCAGTCCCCCTGAAGAACGGGGTCAGTCTGGTTCCGGCTAGACAGACCATGAGTACCTCAAATCCCTGTCAGGAGTCTTGCGCCCCGGGGGATCGAGGTTCGGGTCCTACCTCTTCGGAGGGAAGACCATTTGTTCGCACACCCTGTGCACTTTTTGTGTTCTCCACGTTTGTGTGTGTGCACTTTTTTATGCACCGGGTGAAGTCTTTTGAGTGTGTTTCACACGCTACGGGCTTTAAGAAAATTAAAAATAGGAGCATCAAGATATTCCAAATTCGAGCTTGAGGACGCACTGGAATCTTCATACACCCTGCCAGCCATCCTTCACTCCTCTGTTAGGGTGCTACCGGCCCATCTTAAAACCAATATTGTTATCAGAGATACAGTGGTGGCGTGGCGGGAGGTGCGGAGGATGGTAGGATTGCCCTCTAAAATCTTGAGTTACCTTACTATTCAAGGTAATCCCATGTTCACTCCTTCCACTACACAAGCAGCCTTCAGACAGTGGTCATCTTTGGGTTTAATTAAAGTCTCTTCGTTGTATGAGAACACTACTAACCATTTCAAGCCCTTTCAAATACTGAGACAGGAATTTTCTCTGCCTTCTTCTCATTATTTTTTTTATTTACAAATTACTTCTTTTTTGCGGACTTGTTGTAGATACGAAACAAATCCATTTCAGTCCTCTTTCATCGATGTAGTGCTTTACCGAAAAGAATATTCCATTTCTACTCTATACATGCGTTTCTCACTCTTTAGGCAAGATCCAGCAGATATTATTCCAAAAATGGTCTCACATTCTGGGGGATTGTAACATTATCAGAAAAGCTCCTTAAGAGCTATAAAAGTATTTCTGTATAAGTATATTTCTGTATAAGTATAAAAGTATATATATAGTATTTCTATAAAAGTATTTCATTATTTCTGAAAGTTGGCGAGAAATTCACTTTAGAATAATGCACCGGGCTTATTTTATCCCTTTCGCCATTGTCCAGACGATCCCACCCAAGCTCAATGCCCGTGGTGCAAAGTCACCTGGCCTACACTCTTACACCAACTCTGGGACTGCCCCCATATAAGCAATTATTGGGATAGAGTGCTGGATTATATTCGTCTTATTCCGGGTATGGGCTTACCTAAGATCCCTACTACCTGCATTTTTAGTTGTATACCCTCCCCTACTTCTGGAGCGGGTTCAACCATTACTTTTCTTTCACAATGGACCCACCTTTGTCTTTTGGCAGCATGCAGAACCAACATGGCCAACTGGATCAACCCCACCCCCCCCCCCCCCAAACCTTTTACAGGTTCAACAATCTTTGTTATCCTTATGGCAACTGAAAAGACTTGATGATATGCTATCAAATCTTCATACTATCCCGAGATTTTTTTTCAGATGGAGATCATTTCTGGAATATACATTCTCAGGAGAGACCCTGGCAGATATGATACGCCCCTTTAGATTCACTGAATGGTATCCTACTAGAGACATGGCCAACTCTCTTGGCAATATGAGGGCTGCTACCTCAACTGGCTTAGGCTGAATTTTGAATTCTGCTTTTTCATTCTTTTTTTTCTTTTCCCTTTTTATTTTTTTTTTCTTTCCCTTTTTGAAAGTACATTTTTTGTTTTTGGTTAAACTATTATATAATGTCTTTGTGTGTTCTTCCCAAGTATTTGGCTGTATTAACACTGTTGTTTTATATTTTTCTATTTTTTTTTTTTTTGTTTGGATTTTTTATGTTAAAAATATCAATAAATATTTATAAAAAAAAATAGATTAGTCTGGCAAGAACTATTTTTCATGAATCTATGCTGATTACTAGAAATAATACAGTTTTTATTACTATAGTCCTATATATAATCCCTTAACATCCCCTCCAAAAGTTTGCAGACTACTGATGTTAGGCTAACCAGCCTATAATTCCCCCGGATATATCTCGGCCCTTTTTTAAATATTGGTACCACATTGGCTTTTTTCCAATCAGCTGGCACCATACCCATCTGTAGACTACCCATAAAGATCAAGAACAATGGTCTGGTTATCACCTGGCTGAGTTTTTTAAGAACCCTCGGGTGCAAGCCATCCGGTCCTGGTGTTTTATTTATGTTAAGTGTTTCAAGTTTAGTTCTAAGTTTGTCTTCTGTTAACTACGAGGGTGCTTCCTGAGGTGTATTTTTTATTTTAACATTACAAGCTGGGTTAGTGTAGCCCCCCCAATTCTTTCTTTCTTTTGAAAACAAGAGAAGAATTTTTTTAGCACTTTCGCCTTCTCTTTGTCCTCTGTGCCCAGATTCCCTTCATCGTCTTTTAAGGGGCCAATGTGTTCTGGTCTCGCTTTCTTACTATTTATCTTACTATTTATATACTTAAAGAATTTCTTGGGTTTTTTTTTTACTCTCTTCCACTATACGTCTCTCATGTTCTATTTTAGCCGCCTTGATTTCGCCTTTTCATTTCTTATTGCGCTCTTTGTAATGTTTGAATGCTGTCAATGACCCCTCAACCTTGTATTTTTTTTAATGCCTTTTCTTTAGTTTTAATATACATTTTTATGTTGGAGTTTAGCCACCCAGGGTTTATTTTTGCTCTTTTAAATGTATTCCCTTTTGGGATGCACTGACCAATCCCTTTGTTTAGTATGTTCTTGAAGCACTCCCATTTTTCCTCCGTGTTCTTTGTTCACAGGATTCTATCCCTTTTATATTGTCTAGCAAAGAGTGCAGTTTAGGGACGTTAGCTCTTTTGAAATTCAGTTGTGTTTCCTATTTCTATGATTTATATTGAAACAAATTGACCTATGGTCACTGTTTCCTAAGTTGCCCCGTAATTTCTATATCCATGATGAGGTCAGTATTGTTGGTAACCAGTAGGTCTAGTACCGCATTGTTTCTTGTTGGTGCGTTCACCATCTGACCCATGAAATTGTTCTGCAAAACATTTAGGAACTGCCGAGCCTTGGATGAATGTGCGGTTCCTTCTGCCCAGTCTATATCTGGATAATTAAAGTCCCCCATTATAATGACATTTCCCATCCTTGCTGCCATTCCAAGCTGTGATAGGAGGTCCGCCTCCCCCCTCCTGCCTCTGGTTTGGGGGCCTATAGCATACACCCAATATTACTTTCCCCATAGTGCCTTCCCTTTGAAGTTCTACCCATAGGGATTCCACCTCCTCCTTAGCTCCATTTGTGATGTCGTCCCTCATATTTACCTGGACACTGTTCTTAATATACAGACATACCCCTCCCCCTTTTCTACCTTCTCTAACCCTGCAATATAGGGATTACCCTTAAATGGTTACCAGAAAATCATGAGAGCTGTCAAACCAAGTCTCTGAAATTCACCACAAAATCTAAATCCTCCTCATACATCAGCAGCCCCAGCTCTCCCATCTTGTTGGCCAGGCTTCTAGCACTGGCATACTAACCTCGTAATTTTATCCGGTTGCATACTGTATCTTCATTCAATGTTTTTAGGCTACACTTGCGATTTGTCCCCCTACCCACCATGGGTTTAGGAAACTGAAAGTAACCTACCACTAATGCCCTCATTTCTGCCCGCTTAACCTTGCTCCCCGCTGGCTAATTCTACATCTGTACCCTCCCCCCATTACCTAGTTTAAAAGGCCCTCTAACTTATTGGCCATCCTCTCTCAACTGTCCTTACTAAAGAGCCGGTAGCCGACTGAGAAGTCGGCCCAGTTCTCCAGGAACCCAAAACCCTCCTTACTACACCAGCTCCTCAGCCACTTGTTTACTTCCCTAATCTCTCGCTGCCTTTCTGGCGTGTCTCAAGGTACAGGTAGTATTTCTCAAAATACTACCTTGGAGGTCCTACGCCTCAATTTAGCTCCTAAGTCCCTGAAATCGTTTTTTAGGACTCTCCATCTCCCTCTGACTTTGTCATTGGTACCAACATGTACCATGACAGCTGGGTCTTTCCCAGCCCTTCCTAGTAATCTGTCCACCAGATACATTGTATCTTTCTCTTCTTGCAGGAGAGAAAAAATATAAACAAGCAAAAGTGTGTAAAAAAAAAAAATTAATCAAAGGAGAAGTATAGCTAAAACTATTTGGCTATACTGTACTTCTCCTGTAGGTAACAGAAGTGCAGTTCATTCTGCAGTCCTGTGACATGCTTTCAGTCGACAAAAGGCTAAAGACCGCTGTTGGCTGATGTCACTTAGCAGGTCCAGGCTCTGAAAATATCCCGATCATATGGTCGGAATCCCCCCAGAACCCTGTATAGGCACTTTATTTCCACACTTCTCTATTAAAAATAAACAATAAAAAATAAAGAAAATAACCAGATCATGGTTTGCCAGGGTTAGTGTTAGGGTCTAAGGCCAAGGTCACAGCCAGAAAATTTTGGGAAGAAAAAAAACAATTTTTTTACATTAGTAATAGTGTCAGTGTGTTTTAGGCAAAATGGGCATCTATGTTTCTGGGACCTACTACAGGTACAAACAACAACTAACATACACATATGTGGTACCGCTGCAATTGTCATGAGCAGAAAAACCTATTTTGGGTTGTTCTTAGGTGATAAAATATGGTAATAGCAACAAATTTACAGCTAAATGAAAAATAAAATGGTTTTTTTTTTTAGTTTTTTTTTTTTACTATTTTGGGACAGTTTTCCTTTGATAATAAAAAAAAATCGGGAGAAAGCCAATTTATCCTGAAAATAACCAGGTATATTCGACCTAGATACACAAAGTAGTGGCGATGATATAAACAGTTTTACTAATACATGCCAAAGTTGCAAAATTGTGCTTAGGCATTAACATTTGTTTTATCCTCAGTCACTAAGGGTTTAACACAGTTACCAGCGTCAAGCATTTTTTCTGCCAAAAGGCTGCTGCTCCTGAATGTGCAGCAAGTGTTTTCTGCCTCTAAACTGCTCTAAAAGCCTGAGTGTGCATGGACACATAGGCTAACACGCAAGGTTGTTTAAAGGAAGAAAAATAAAAATGCCAGAAGCCCCAAAGTGCAGCTGAAAAAACATCCTGTGTGTGTGTGCACTAGGCTTAAATCCTAAGATCAGTATGTGCAACCTTTTATATACTGTATATGTAACCCCAGAGCTGTCAGTCCTGGAGAAAACTACAAAACCCACCTTCTTTACTCAGAACAGACATTTCAGAGCCCCTCAACCTGCATGGTGAGAACCCAGAATGACACTACACTTTTCTGATACTGTGACAAGGCGCAGAATTGTCACTATACAGTATATCATTTTTTCCTATATAGTGGTCGTCTAAAAAACCATCTAGCTGCCAAATGTAGCCCTAACATTTAGACCATTGGTCTAGGTCCATTTTTAATATGGTTGTTGTACAGAGAGTGAACTTTAGACACGCAGAGATACCATCTGTATTCAGAAAATGCTGGATCAGCTTCCAGAACTTTCCATTAAAATATTTAACTTTTTGCCCACACAGCTGGATTTTCCGTGACTTTTTATTTCAATAACTTGTTTATAGCACTTCAAGGTTAGTAAATACGTCTGCCATCATGCTGAGTAAAAGATGCGAGAAGTCATCTTTTTGAACAATAAATGTATTAGTGCGTATTTACTAAATTATCACAGAGGGCAAAAGGGGAAAAAAAACAGAGCAGCCAATCACAAATAAATTTAGATTACTTTTGTTAAGAGAGCTGAACTTCAGACAGGAAAAAAAACCACCATTGAACACAGTTTTGTATGCATAAGGCTTCATGCACACTAGAAAACTAACAAACTAAAACGCTACTTCAAGGGCCTTAAAAGTTATCACCTGTTAACTTGATTTCCAGGAATCTTCCAGGACAGCTTAATGAGAGAAAGGCTCCTCCCACCTAGCACAGGAAACACAATCCACATTAGTTCAAATACAGGTGAGAGCCAGAGACCCTCAGTAATAACAAAAAATCCGAAGGTACAGCTAATTTCATAAAGAAAGGGGGGGGGGTGACCAGGGCTATGGAATATATAAAAAAAAGTATATACAGGTGTGAAGCTGCCACCAACCAACCCCTAGGTGTAGGGGTCAAGTATAAATAAAGGGTATGGAAAGGTTGGTACCGGCGCTACCTGTTATAAATATATATTGGCCTAGATCCTATAGGTATATACGTATCATAAAATGAACAAACATATAAATAAATACATGATCAACAAGTGAGGATAAAGTGCAAGTGCCAATAATAGGATCTATATTTGGGCTGGAATGTCTATGCCCATGTAAAGTGCTCAGTGCTGAAAATGAGTGTTAAACCTTAAATAAAACAAGGTGCAAAGGTAATGAATTTATTCATACAGTGCTAAAGGTGCAATATCCAGTGCGGTATTATAGATAAAACAATGCAACAAATAGACTTTTGGTAAACAACCACAAAAATAAATCAAAATAAATTGAATAAATAAATAAATAAAGGGAGAGAACCCCTTTAATACAGTACTGAGGATAGTGCCCGTGAAAAAAGAAAGGGTTGGTGAGATAAATGAAGCTAGTGAATTAAGAGGAGCGGAGGGGCCAGTAGATGTCCAATGACGAAACGCGTAAGAAGGAGTTTCGTACGTCAACGTCACTTCCGGTTTTGCAGTCTCTAGCCGTGGAATGCGGAAGCATCCCGGCGTCTGCACTGAACACTGAACTCGATCAGCCTGAATAGTGAGTCTATCTTACTTGCCTCTATTTGAATTGATATACTGCACAATGGGGTTTTTTCTGTTTTGAGCACACAGATTGGACCTACATCTCTGAGGATCCACCTGAGCTTGGCTTACTACAGCAGATTGGACCCCTTGGATTACTCTTTGCTTGATTTTGGAGATTATCCTTGTCTTCATTCAGCACCCTATACTGAAGGGTGGAAAGGGTGAGTGCGATACCTAGTGGGCTTCACAGGTATAGGCACTTAATTCACTAGCTTAATTTATCTCACCAACCCTTTCTTTTTTCACGGGCACTGTATTAAAGGTGTTCTCTCCCTTTTTTTATTTTATTTATTCAATTTATTTTGATTTATTTTTGTGGTTGTTCACAAAAAGTCTATTTATTACATTGTTTTATCTATAATACCGCACTGGATATTGCACCTTTAGCACTGTATGAATAAATTCATTACCTTTGCACCTTGTTTAAGGTTTAACACTCATTTTCAGCACCGAGCACTTTACATGGGCATAGACATTCCAGCCCAAATATAGATCCTATTATTGGCACTTGCACTTTATCCTCACTTGTGGATCATTTATTTATTTATTTATATTTTTTTCCATGTTATGATAAGTATATACCTATAGGATCTAGGCCAATATATATTTATAACAGGTAGCGCTGGTACCAACCTTTCCATGCCCTTTATTTACAGCTAATTTCATAGCTACCACCCATACTACAACATGTATAATAGGGCGGGAAGCAGAGCTGTCCTCGAAGATTCCTGAAAATCAAGTTAACAGGTAGTAACTTAGTTTTTCCCCAGGCTTCTTCCAGGATGGCTTAATGAGAGTAAAATTATAGAAACCATACCTACTAGGGAGGGACCACAGCCTGAAGCACTTTTCTCCCAAAAGCCTGGTCGTTAGCGGATAAGAGATCCAGATGGTAATGCTTGACAAAAGTCTGGAAACTCGACCAGGTGGCTGCTTTACAGATTTGGATCTGGGTAGCACCTACCATTTTAGCCCAGGCCAGGACATAGTCAGAGCCCTGGTGGAATGGGCTCTAAAATTTTGGGAAGCTTGAAGCCTGCCAGTTGCATAAGCTTCAATGATTGCCGCCTTTATCCATCTAGCGATAGTTGTTTTAGAAGCCGCTGAACCTCTTTTGTGCCCCGAGAATAGAAGGAATAGATTAGGAACTTTCCTCCATTTCTTGGTGCGCTCGATGTAACATAATAAGCACCGCCTTACGTAAATTTTCTGAAAATCTTACCAAGAGTTGCTAGCTTTCCCACAAAACAATGGGATAATGATTTCCTGTGACCAATGAAAGCCTGTCATCACTTTGGGAAGAAAGCCTGAGTCCAGCGATAGAATTACTCTATCGGGCAGAATGGAGCAGTATGGCTCTGCTATGTACATTGCTTGTAGTTCACAGACTCTTCTAGCCGTGACCAGCCCCACTAAGAGCACTGTCTTTTAGATTAATACTTTTAACTTACTTTCCTCTAAAGCAGTGGTTCTTAACCTGGGTTCGATTGAACCCCAGGGGTTCGGTGAGTCAGTCTCCGGGGTTCGGCGGGGGGGACAAAGGAGCAATTGCTCCCCCCGAGAAAATATTACTAATTGTGAGGCCGAGCGCACCCCGGGAAATCAGAGCTGCGGTCGGGACAACTCACAGCCATTACACATAGACACTTAGACACTCCGCCCCCTGTACCTCCCCCAGCAGGTTTCCAGCCTATCTCCTGCAGGCTGCTTGAGTGGGCGGGATGGGGATGTACCTGACCACGGAGATCGCGCCCGCCTGGAAGAGGGAAGTGTGAGCAGCTGAGCAGAGGGAGCTGAGTGAATGTTCCTGGAGGTAGGCTCAGCTAGCTGTACATGGTGGATTAGTTTACAAGGACCTCTATGCTACGTCTGCTGAGTTACTGCAGCTTAGCATAGAGGTGCTGTTAGCTGACAGATGGAAATGCATGTCCTTTTCATTTAGCTCAATAAAGCATTGTGAATACCCCCTGGTGTGTGCCCTCCTGATACCCCATGGAATGCTCTCCCACACCTCCCCAAAGTGTGTTCCCTCTTGACACCCCATGCTATGTCCTCCCAAAACCCCCCCCCCCCCAGTGTATGTCCTCCTGATACCCCATGGTATGCCCTCCCAAACCCCCCCCCCCCCAGTGTATGTCCTCCTGATACCCCATGGAATGCCCTCCCAAACCCCCCCCCCCCAGTGTATGTCCTCCTGATACCCCATGGAATGCCCTCCCAACACCTCCCCCCAGTGTGTTCCCTCCTGACACCCCATGGTATGTCCTCCCAACACCTCCCCCCTCAGTGTGTTCTCTCCTGACACCCCATGGTATGCCCTCCTGACACCCCATGTTTTAATGGTTTTGTTTTTTTGAGATACAGTCGCCAACACTTGCATGGAGGCCCCAGCGAGATTTGAACTCGCGACCCCTGGTTTACAAGACCAGTGCTCTAACCCCTGAGCTATGGAGCCTTCTTTTTTTTTTTTTTTTATGGTTTTGTTAATTTTGAGCACCTATGTATAAATATATACCTAAATATATACCTATGTTTTGAATTTGAAAAAATCATATTTTATTTTTTCAATTAAGAAGGGTTTGGTGAATGCGCATATGAAACTGGTGGGGTTCAGTACCTCCAACAAGGTTAAGAACCACTGCTCTAAAGGTTTAAACGGCTGTTTCGAGAAACTCTGAAGGACCGTAAACATATCCCACGGGGGAAACCTATTGGACCATGGCGCTCTACTCTTTGAGACGGCCTTGATGAATCTTCTTATTTGAGTATGTTCTGAAAATATGATATCTAGGAAACTGGACAATGCTGCCATTTGTACACTCAAAGTATTGGGGGCTAACCCTAGGTCAGATCCATTTTGCAGAAAGTCCAAAAACTGCCAGAATAAATGGTCCAGAAATCCTGTTATTGTCCTTTCGCCAAAAGCAGAATTTCTTCCAATCTTTATTATAGATTAAACTTGTTGATTTGTTCCTGCTGTTTAAGAATGTGTCAATGACTTTTTCTGACAATCCTTTGTTTTTTAACAGGTGCAGAGAAAGTCGGCTCACCTGTGGGTGACCTAAATCTCCCTGGACCAGTAAATCGATTCTCTCTGGCAGTCTCTAGGTTGTTGCTATTGACAGTTTCTGTGGCAAAACATGACTCTTTTGGCTAAGCTGGAGCAATCAGAATTACTTTCGCTCCTGAGGATTTGACTTTCAGAATCACCTTTGGTATTAGCCTGAATGGAGGGAAAGCGTACAGGAGACCCTCTGACTGGAATGCAAAAGCATCCAGACCCAGACTGCCAGGCTCTCTGTAAATTTAAAAAAGTTTTCTACTTTCGCATTTTTGGATGAGGCAAACAGGTCTATTAGAGGTCGACCTCACATCTCCAAGATTGACTCGAGCACTTCCTGATTCAAACTCAATTTCGTGAGACAAATTTTTTTTCTGCTTAACCACTTACCGCCCGCCCGCCGTCATATGACGGCGGCACGGTGCGGCTATTATCCTGGGCGGACGTCATATGACGTGACCCAGGAAATGCAGGGCAGGCGCGCGATCGCGGGTGCGCCGCCGTGCACTGCCGGTGTCGGCGTGTCCCCGGGACACAGCCGGTCACCGGCAGGGGGGAAACAGCCACTGGGCGTGGCTGTTTCCCACGTGATCGGCTGTGTTCCAATGACACAGCCGATCACAATGGAGGCGCCCGGGAGATGACCGCGCATGCGCGATCGGGAGCGTGCAGCTCGGTCATGTCGGTGGCACTGTGTTCCGTAGGAACACAGCTGTCACCGGCAGTAGTAAACAGTCACTGACAGTTACTGTTTACTATGTGATCGGCTGTGAATCCATTCACAGCCGATCAGAAAATGTAAACAAAGAGCAGTAACTCACTGTTACTAGCTCTTCTCCCCTCATACAGTTTCCAGTGTGAGGGGAGAAGAGCTAGAAATAGTGAGTTACTGCTCTGTGTACCTGCAAAAGTAAAATCACACTAATAAAGGTCCCCACACAGTCCTCAGCCCCCCCCCCCCCCAATGTCACCTGTCACCCAACAGTCACCTCATCAGTGCATAGAAATTGACACCCATAACGTTCACATGTGAGCGCAGCGATCGCGGGCAGAATCACCGCGATTCTGCCCGCGATCCGGAAATCATTGCAAATTGCGGGACGCCTGTGCGTTGCCCGTTTTTTGCAATAGCACCCCAAACGCTGTGCGATGTTGCCGTCATTTCCGCCTGCCGAATCGCGGTAACATCGCGCAAACATCGCATGACGCCCAAAAAAGGTACAAGAGTTTCTTTGGGGCGTCATGCGTTGTTTGCGTGATGTTACCTCGATTCGGCAGGCGGAAATCGCAGCAACATCGCACGGCGTTTGGGGTGCTATTGCAAAAAACGGGCAACGCACAGGCGTCCCGCAATTTGCAATGATTTCTGGATCACGGGCAGAATCGCAGTGATTCTGCTAGCGATCGCTACGCTCACATGTGAACGTAGCCTAAAGTTCACCGGTCACCAGAGACTGCCATCAGTACCGCCGTGCACCATCGCCCGTCACCTGTCACCCATCAGTGACCATCGCCCGTCACCTGTCACCCCATCAATCACCGTCACCTGTCACCCCATCAGTCATCGTCACCTGTCACCCCATCAGTCATCGTCATCTCTCACCCTATCAATCATCGTCACTTGACACCCCATCAGTGATCGTCACTTGTCACCCCATCAATCATCGTCACATGTCACCCCGTTAGTGATTGTCATCTGTCACCCCATCAATCATCGTCACTTGTCACCTCATCAATCATCATCACCTGTCACCCCATCAGTCATTGTCACCTGTCACCCCATCTGTCATCGTCACCTGTCACCCCATCAGTCATCGTCACCTGTTTGCCATATACATGCAATCACTTACTGACCGCCTAACGACTATATGCGTCGGCCATTAAAAGCTAAATACTGGGGTTATGGCAGCAGATAGCCCCCATAACCCCGGTATTTTTTGAAACAGAGGGCGGTCGGCTTTCAGATAAGGGTGGTCCCAGTGGTGGATTCGCCGCGGAATTACCCTTATGGTGCAGGGGAAGAGGTGCCCCCCTCCTGCCGCGTCCCAGACGTTTTCCCAGCTTACCGGACCCGCCGGCAGCGGGGAAAACTATCCGGTCCCGGATGCTCAGAGACAGGAAGTCGAGTGAGGGCAAGATGGCCCTCACTCAACTCTATGGTCTTGGAGGACCGGAGCTACGTCAAAAGACGTTGCCTAGCAACCGGTTTAAAGGGCCGCTTTTTTTTTTTTCTTTTTTTTTTTTCCTCTTTCAACAATTTTTTTTTTTTTTTTTTTTTTTTTTAGTGTATTTGTGAGGTGTGAGGTCTTTTTGACCCCAGATCTCACAATAAAGAGGACCTGTCATGCCTATTTCTATTACAAGGGATGTTTACATTCCTTGTAATAGGAATAAAAATGATCAAAACATTTTTTTTTTAAACTGTGTAAAAAATAAAAAAATAATAAATAAAATAAATAGGAAAAAAAAAAATTAAAGCGCCCTGTCCCCGTTAGCTCGCGCGCAGAAGCAAACGCATACGCAAGTCCCGCCCACATATGTAAACAGTGTTCAAACCATACATGTGAGGTATCGCCGCAATCGTTAGAGCGAGAGCAATAATTTGAGCCCTAGACCTCCTCTGTAACTCTAAGCTAGTAACCTGCAGAAATTTTTAAAATGTTGCCTATGGGGATTTTTAAGTACCAATGTTTGGCGCCATTCTGTGAGCATGCGCAATTTTGAAGCATGACATGTTGGGTATCTAATTACTCAGCGTAACATTATCTTTCACATTATGGAAAAAAAATTGTGCTAAATTTACTGTTTTCTTATTTTTTAGTTCAAAAAAGTGAATTTTTTTCAAAAAAATCGCATTTGGAAGACTGCTGCGCAAATATGGTGTGATAAAAAATATTGCAACGATCTCCATTTTATTCTCTAGGGTCTCTGCTAAAAAAAAATATATAATGTTTGGGGGTTCCAAGTAGTTTTCTAGCAAAAAAAATGATTTTAGCTTGTAAACACCAAGTGTCAAAAATAGGCCCAGTCTTAAAGTGGATAAATGGACAACTTTGTGCAAAAGCGCTACTTGGATGTTAGGCCTATGTATGTGGCCAGGCTGTGAAAAAGTGTTACACATGTGGTATCGCCATACTCAGGAGGAATAGCAGAATGTATTTTGGGGTGCAATTTTTGCTATGTACATGCTATGTGTTAGAAATATTGCATAAATGGACAGCTTTGTGTAAAAAAAATGTGTTTTCATTTTCTTTCCACATTTTCCAAAAACTTGTGGAAAAAAATGACATATTCAAAAGACTCATTATGCCTCAAAAATTATACGTTGGGCTGTTTGCTTTCCAAAATGGGGTCATTTTATGGGGGTTTCCATTGTCCTGGTGCTCCAGGGCCTTCAAAAGTGCGATAGGTTGTCAGGAAATTATATGTGTAATTTATGCTCCTAGAATGCCGGACGCTGCTACTTGGATGTTAGGCCTCTGTATGTGGCCAGGCTGTGAAAAAGTCTCACACATGTGGTATCGCCATACTCAGGAGGAGTAGTAGAATGTGTTTTGGGGTGTAGTTGCAAGTATACATGTGCTGTGTGAGAGAAATAACCTGTTAATACAGCAATTTGTAAAAAAAAAAAAAAAAAAAAAAAAATCTTCATTATGCAAAGCATTGTGGGAAAAAATTACAACTTCAAAAAACTCACCATGCCCCTTATTAAATACCTTGGAATGTCTACTTTCCAAAAAGGGGTCATTTGGGGGGTATTTGTACTTTCCTGACTTTTTAGTGTCTCAAGAAATGAGATAGGCCTTCAGTACATCAGGTGTGAGCAAGTGTGATCAATTTTCAATGATTCGCACCATAGCTTGTGGACTCTATAACTTTCACAAAGACCAAATAATATACACTTACTTGGGTTATTTTTACCAAAGATAAGTAGCAGTATAAATTTTGGCCAAAATTTGTGAAGAAAAATGACTAATTTGCAAAATTTTATGACAGAAACAAAGAAAAATGCGTTTTTTCACAATATTTTCAGTCTTTTTTTATTTATAGCACAAAAAATAAAAAACCCAGTATTGATCAAATACCATCAAAAGAAAGCTCTATTTGTGTGAAAAAAAAGGACACAATTTTTGTATGGGTACAGTGTTGCATGACTGAGTAATTCTCAGTCAAAGTGTGAGAGCGCTGAAAGCTGAAAATCGGTCTGGGCAGGAAGGGGGTGAAAGTGCACTGTAGGCAAGTGGTTAAGAAATCTGCCAGAGAATTCAGCTCAGCTTTGAGCTGAATGGATGCCATTGAGAGGATTTTTTCTTCTGCCCATGTTAGGACCAGTTTTGCCACTTCCATGAGGGAAGGGGCCAATGCACCCCCTTGTTTATTTATGTAGGATACTGCCGCCGCATTGTCCGACAAAACCAATTTATGTCTTCCTTTTTTGTTGGGTCTGAAGGAGAGAAGGGCTTTCCATACTGCCTTTAGTTCCCTTACATTGGAAAAGCAGATGGCCTCTGATCTCTCCCATTTTCCCTCAGTAGCCAAACGTTCCATTTGGGCTCCCCCAACCCCACTTACGTCCGTTGGTATCCAGACTGGATTTTTCTGCGTCCAAGATTTTCCTTTTGGCAAGTTGTCTACCTGCAGGCACCAATGCAAGGACTCTTTTACTTGCTTTGGCAGGGTCACTCGATCATTCAAGGTACTCTGTTGCCTGTTCCACACTGAAAGGGAGAAATTCTGCAGAATTCTCATGTGTGCTTGAGCCCAGGAGATCACTGGGATTGATGCCATCATCAGACCCAAAAGCCTCATCATTTCCCTGATGGATACTGCCTGTCTCAGAAGGAGATTGGAGGTTTCTATCTTCAATAGATCTTTCTTCTCTTCTATATATTTTTGTTTTCACTGAATCTAGTATGTACCCTAGAAAGACAACCTTCTGCGATGGTTGCAAATTTGATTTTTCCAAGTTCACAATCTACCCCATCGATTTC
Source organism: Pelophylax lessonae (assembly GCF_965119305.1). Taxonomy (NCBI): domain Eukaryota; kingdom Metazoa; phylum Chordata; class Amphibia; order Anura; family Ranidae; genus Pelophylax; species Pelophylax lessonae. Next base: position 601,095,233 of record NC_138770.1, on the reverse strand, counting down.
AGATGACTGTGCAAATATCAGCAGATTGTCCAGGTAGGGTTTTATCTGTATACCCGCGGTCCTCAACCCCTGTAAGGCTTTTGCCAGGACCATGGAGCCGATGCAAACCTGAACGGGGGGCATTAAACTGGAAAAAGATGGTCTGGCCTGGACCTTTCACTGCAAATCTGGGGATGGGTTTGGAGTAGCTTCTGATCAGAATATGCAGGTATGCATCTTTTAGATCGACCGTCGCCATGAAAGCTTCTCTGAATAATAGAGATGAAAAGAAAGGGTGCGCTGATAGATTTGAGATGGCAGCAACTAGGATTCCAAAAATCTTATTGGAATTAACAAATGATAAAAATAAATAAAACCAGTGCGCTCTAAGAATAAATAAGCAAAAATAATCCTCCAATAAATTACAAAAAATCATGGAAAATATAAATATAAAAATAAATAAATATATATAGTGTGGTGTGCAACGCCACCAGTGCACAGTGATATCATACAAAATAATAAATTAGGTGAATAAGTCCACAAATAATAATAGTGTAGATGAGTCATTGGCTTTTGTCTTTGGTTTAGGAGGGATTAAACAGAAATCCCCCTCTACCTTTACCCTTCCTTTGTTACCAGGGTCTACTTTGGTCCTTTTTGCCTGCGTCCTTCTGACTGATTTTCTTGAAAGGAAGGAAAAGGCTTTTTAGACTGTTGTCTCTTTGGAATTGGAAAGCCTTTCTTGTAAGCAGACCTCTCCAAAACTGAATCCAGGTCTTTACTAGGGATGATCGAACTTTTGAAAAGTTTGGTTCGGCCAGAACATCCAAACTTCCCGAAAGTTCGGCCCGGATTTCAGAACCCCATTGAAATCAATGGGACCCGAACTTCGGTAATCAAAAAACACAATTTTTAAGCCCTAAAACCCAATAAATGCCCCTAAAAAGTCCCTAGGCCCCATTAACTATTAATCACACAAAAAAAGTTCTTAAAAATTGTCATTTTTGATAAAAAAAGCCAATTATTGAAAAAAAAAAAAAAAAAAGAGAGATTTTTTGATTTTGGGTTTTGGGTTCTTTGCAGTCAGGAAAAACATCTGAACTTGTGTATAGTGGTACTGTGCACAAGTTCAGATGTTTTGCCTGCCTCCAAAAACCCCTAAAAAATGCCAGCAAAAACACACCTGGGCATTTTTTTTTTTGACGCTAGCGTTTTTTTTGGCATTTTTTGGGGTTCTTTTGAGGCAGGCAAAAACATCTGAACTTGTGTATAGTGGTATATATACACACATAATTATATGTATATAGACACCTAGCCATATATAGGTGTGATAGTAGCAGAAATATATTACTGTAAATGATTTCATTAGCGCAAGCATATATTTCTGCTACTATCACACCTATATATGTCTAGGTGTGTATATAAATATATGTATGTGTGTATATACACCACTATACACAAGTTCAGATGTTTTGCCTGCCTCCAAAACCCCCCAAAAAATGCCAGCAAAAACACACCTGGGCATTTTTTTTTTTGACGCTAGCGTTTTTTTGGCATTTTTTTGGGTTCTTTTGAGGCAGGCAAAACATCTGAACTTGTGTATAGTGGTATATATACACACATAATTATATGTATATAGACACCTAGCCATATATAGGTGTGATAGTAGCAGAAATATATTACTGTAAATGATTTCATTAGCGCAAGCATATATTTCTGCTACTATCACACCTATATATGTCTAGGGGTATATATACAGACATATATGTGTATATATACACCCCCTATACACATGTTCAGATGTCATGTCTGACATCAAACATGTCCTCAAAAAAGCACTGGCAGTGGCAACCCCTGCAGCATGAAAAATGCTTGCTGGTGAGAAGCCATATTTCTGTCCCGAAGCAACTCAGAGAAATGATCATTTCTCTATAGCGGTCACCCTGCTATGGAAGGGTTTTGTCACCCTTCCATAGCAGTCACTGTCAGTTAACCCTACACTACACTACGGTCCCCTTACACTTAACACTTTCCCTACAGAAACTAAATTTTTGAAGCTAACTTAAGTGTAAAGGAGCACTCTAACTACACTAGATATCCCTTTCCTCACACTAATAAATGCTAAATGACACTTTTAAAGTAAAATTAACAGAACTGCTTCCACTCTCTTCCATGTCCAGTATAACAATGCTAGGAATATGGCGGGGGCTATCTTATATACTGGGGGGGCGTATTCACTAATGATTGGTCTAGGGACCCCCTAGTCACTCCAATCACCTTCCTAGCATTCTCCTGCCCCCTCAATTGGCTTTTGCTAATGGTTCTGGTCCAATCACGGGCTTTTAAAGCCCATTTCCTGAAGCATTGCATTTTGGTCGGTTCTGGTTGCCGAATTCCGAACTTTTTGGGCAAAAAGTTCTAAATTCAGCCGAACCTCGAACACCCAATGTTCGGGCCGAACCGATGGTGGACCCGAACCGTTCGATCATCCCTAGTCTTTAACAAATATTAAGCTCCCCTTGAACGGTAATAAGCATAACTTTGCTTTAGAAGCCGCGTCTCCTGCCCAGGCTTTAAGCCAGATCGTTTGCCTCATTTGTGAGAGCTGTACATCTAGCAAAAAATCTGAGGGACTCTGCGGAAGCATCTGCAATATAAGCCATGGCCTCGTTGAGGATGGAGAGTGAATCCAAAATTTCCTTTTTAGGGGTGTCTTGCTCTAGGAGGATCTTTAACTGCTTCAAACAGAGATCCAGTGTCCTGGCTACACAGGTGGATGCATAGGCCTGTTGAAAGTTAGCTGTACCTGCATCCCATGCCTTCTTCAAATAACCTTCCGCCTTTTTATCCATGGCATCTTTAAGTGCTCTTGCGTTTTCAAAAGATATGTCTGATTTTCTGGCCACTTTGGAAAGAGCTGCATTCAGCTTTGGACATTTCCCCCATAACGTTGCATCCTCTTCCTTAAAAGGAAACCTTCTTTTTAAACTTCTGGGGAGAAAGACTTTCTTTTCGGCTCCCTGCATTCCTGCAGTATGGTATCTTTCAAAGCGGCTTGTACGGGGAACGTTCTTGCCTGTTTTGATTGTAAACCTGCATAGAGTTTATCATGTACTGACAAACTTTGGCTCTCTTTTTCTTCTAATTCCAAAGTATCGTTTATTATCTTGAGTAAAACGTCTGTCTCGTCAGAGGGGAACAGAAATTTTTGCACCCGACTTGCTTAATCCTCCCTTACTTCTACTTCTTCCACGCTAGAATCTTCACTGGAGATATCCTCCAGCTGTTCCAGCACCCCCTATCCTTCTATGACCAGCGCAGATGTATTGGCCTGAGATGCTGTAATAGCATATGAAGTACTGGGCTGAGACACGCCCGAAGGACCTGGCTCTTGCAGAGAAGATCTAAAAGACTTGAAAGTTTTTTTAAACATAGAGCTAGTTTCTTTTTTAGTTAGAGTGTCAATGCAGACTTGGCAAAGCACTTTTTTCCCAGGCGGAAGACAACTTTTGTTTTCATGAGGCACATATCTTATTGGGATTGTCCCCCGAGACCGCCCCATCTTTATGTAGCACCCTACAAGGTAGATGCTAGGTAAAGTATAGTGGGCCTTGGCTGCCTAACAGCAGGGCCATGATTTTCAGCTGGGCTGTCATGCCTCCCAGGTGTGGTTGCTGAGGGGGGAGTCTCCCCACTGGCTCCATGAGAGGATTCTCATTGGGCAGTGGAGGAAACCCAATCAGAGGCACATTCAGGCCTGTATCTACCCCAGAAGGCATACTCTGCCGTAGAGGATTCTGGGAGTGGGTATAAATTTGAGGGGAGTGCATGACGCAGTGTCTTTAGCGGGAAGCAGAGTCCCAGGAGGGAGAGTACGGCTGTCTCTCCTCCTGTCAGAAGGATCGGTGTCTCGGGTGGCTTGCCTGAGAACACAGAGAGAGAGCTGAGCTGCAGAGAGGATCCGGTGTGCTGAGGACCAGCGGAGAAAGAGGGGGTTCAGATCCAGGAAAGTATTCCAAGTTCATGAGTACTGTGTGAACTACCCCTAGGGGTCTGCCCAGCTTAAAGGGAACCACTCCGGTGAATGTCCCTGGGATCCAGGAGCTAGCTAGTGTTAAAGGGGGTGCCTAGTGAGAGGACCCTGAAGTGTCAAAGGGGGTGCCTAGTGAGAGGACCCTGAAGTGTAGAGGGGGTGCCAGCGGTTGGGCCCTGAAGAGTTAAGTGTACAGTGTGTAGTGTACAGTGTTAAGAGTTGCAGCAGCACAAGCAGTTACAAGGAGCTACCTCAGTCAGTAAAGGGCTGGAGGGAGCTGTTCACCAGACTTTTGAGCTAAACAGAGTGTCAGGAGTCAAGTGTATTACAGTCCTGGATCTTCTGAGTTAACCAGTGTGTTAAAGTCGAAGTTCTAGCACAGTTCAGCAAAACAGTATCTTCAAGCGCCAGGAAGCGTTGGTCGGCATTCAGCTGGCGTCAAGACAGCGCTAACAGGCATTTTTCTGTAAGGAGTCCCAGTTAAACCTAGTTGAGCCAGAGGAGTATCCCACTCATTCCCTTCTCCCATCCCCATTACAAAATAAACAAAACAAACCAAAGATGCCGGAATGGTCATTCTCTCCAATCTCACAGTGGGGTATTCAACTTAACCACTTAAGCCCCGGAGGATTTGGCTGCTAAAGGACCAGGGGTTTTTTTGCGATTTTTTACTGCGTGACTTTAACGGACAATTGCGCGGTCGTGCGACGCTGTACCTAAACGAATTTGACGTCCTTTTTTTCCCACAAACAGAGCTTTCTTTTGGTGGTATTTGATCACCTGTGCGATTTTTTGATCACGCGCTATAAACAAAAAAAGAGCGTAAATTTTGCAAAAATAACAATATTTTTCACATTTTTTTATATGAAATTCCCCAAAAAAAAAAGTAAAAATCAAAATTTTTTAACATTTTTCGGCCAATTTGTTTTATGCTACCTATGTTTGGTAAAAAAAATCGCAAAAAGCGTATTTTGATTGGTTTGCGCAAAAGTTATCGCGTTTACTAACAAAGGGAAAGATTTTTGTCATTTTTGGTGTTTTTTTTTTTTTTAACGCGTAATGGCGGCGATCTGCGGTTTTTTTTTCGGTACTGCGACATTGCGGCGGACAGATCGGACCCTTGACTGACATTTTTGACACTTTTGGGGGTACCAGTGACATTACTGCAGTAATCAGTGCTATACATATGCACTGTTACTGCAAAAATGACACTGGCAGGGAAGGGGTTAACTTTATTGGACAGGGAGGGGTTAAGTGTGTCCTAGGGGCGTGATTCTAACTGTGCAGGGACATTCCTATTGGTGTAAAAGCAAAGATCAACCGTTCTACATAGTAGAACGGACAGATCTTCACTTTTACACAGGGAGAACTGACAGGCAGCTTGTTTACACAAGCAGCTCTGTCTTTCTCCCTTCACAGGAGCGATCGCAGTGTGACTGGCGGACATCGAGTCCGCCGGTCACACGCACTGACTTGTCTGTGAACGAGCCGCGGCGGGCGCGCGCCCGCCCGCGATAGGCTCGCAAGTCAGTGACAGGCGAGTGACGTACCGATACGTCACTCTGCCTGGCCGGGGCTGACCGCCGCAGTATATAGTCGTGCGGCGGTCGGCAACCGGTTAAATGTGTTGGAAGTGTTACCGGTAACAATGGCAGACCCATATCAGGCCCAATGCCTGGAAAACCTGCTACATTTATCTTCGCGGCTCTTGCCCTGAAAGGCACAAGCGAACACTGAGCGGGAAAAGAAATTGCCAAGTGCAAAAATCCAAACGACACACAAAGGAGAGAGGAAAATCACCAGTGATCCCCACACCTTTGCAAGCTAAAGCAGTGTACATGACCACAGTTACCACTAGTGCCCCTCCACCAGTGTCAGGTAACAGAGCTGATGACCCTCCATCACTCGCTTACCTTAGGGCCAGGATCCCCATGCGTCCCCCAATCCACCCCCTCTGCAGGAGCCACCTCCATTGATTTGCAGGGAGTCTGGGCTTGCAGCGTCCTTTAAGGGGAGCCCGGTCCAGTTCTGCAGCATTTGCCCCCACTTTTGTGGCTGGTTCCCCCCGGTCTCCAGGTTTCCCAGGCGCCAGCCTTAAAACCTAAATGGCCAAAGTGACACTTCCGCCGCGTCACCTCCATGCCGGGGCCACCGCGTCACTTCCGCCCGTTCCTCGAGGCCAAAAATTACCCGGCTCCAGCATTTTATCCACCTAAACTCCCACGCTGCCAGAACCCAAGAACGCGGCCTGAGCACAGAAAGAATGTCGCTGCACAGGATCTGCAAGCCTCTGCAACCCTCCAAGGACTTGGTAAGCCTCCACTGTGTTGAATCCAAACTGAAAAAAGACCGCTTCAGGTGAGATAGTGTCAGGTGCTGGTCGGATCCGTAATCCAAGCACTATTTGGTCAAGAAGAAAGTGACCGCACTCCGAGATGAAATCAAACAGGAGTATATTTATTCCACATCAAAATAGGCATCAAAATTCAAAACTGTGAGACATAGGACAGCAGGAAGGAGAGAAGGGCTTTCCATACTGCCTTTAGTTCCCTTACATTGGAAAAGCAGACGGCCTCTGATCTCTCCCATTTTCCCTCAGTAGCCAAACGTTCCATTTGGGCTCCCCCAACCCCACTTACTCACGTCCGTTGGTATCCAGACTGGATTTTTCTGCGTCCAAGATCTTCCTTTTGGCAAGTTGTCTACCTGCAGGCACCAATGCAAGGACTCTTTTACTTGCTTCGGCAGGGTCACTCGATCATTCAAGGTACTCTGTTGCCTGTTCCACACTGAAAGGGAGAAATTCTGCAGAATTCTCATGTGTGCTTGAGCCCAGGAGATCACTGGGATTGATGCCATCATCAGACCCAAAAGCCTCATCATTTCCCTGATGGATACTGCCTGTCTCAGAAGGAGATTGGAGGTTTCTATCTTCAATAGATCTTTCTTCTCTTCTATATATTTTTGTTTTCACTGAATCTAGTATGTACCCTAGAAAGACAACCTTCTGCGATGGTTGCAAATTTGATTTTTCCAAGTTCACAATCTACCCCATCGATTTCAGATGACTGTGCAAATATCAGCAGATTGTCCAGGTAGGGTTTTATCTGTATACCCGCGGTCCTCAACCCCTGTAAGGCTTTTGCCAGGACCATGGAGCCGATGCAAACCTGAACGGGGGGCATTAAACTGGAAAAAGATGGTCTGGCCTGGACCTTTCACTGCAAATCTGGGGATGGGTTTGGAGTAGCTTCTGATCAGAATATGCAGGTATGCATCTTTTAGATCGACCGTCGCCATGAAAGCTTCTCTGAATAATAGAGATGAAAAGAAAGGGTGCGCTGATAGATTTGAGATGGCAGCAACTAGGATTCCAAAAATCTTATTGGAATTAACAAATGATAAAAATAAATAAAACCAGTGCGCTCTAAGACTAAATAAGCAAAAATAATCCTCCAATAAATTACAAAAAATCATGGAAAATATAAATATAAAAATAAATAAATATATATAGTGTGGTGTGCAACGCCACCAGTGCACAGTGATATCATACAAAATAATAAATTAGGTGAATAAGTCCACAAATAATAATAGTGTAGATGACAAATATTAGTCCATTAAAAAAGTGATGGTTAACTGATGCAGTGATTCAAACAATCCTTGCAGTGCAACATTTCCTCAAAGCATTGAGGTGAAATGGCTCCTTACCAGATATCAACGGGCCAGTCACATAGGACATACAACCAGTAGATAAGACCCAAGTAGTAACTTCACCACAGCACACAATGTGACACCACATGCAAATATATGGGATGGTCTCTTACCAAATGACTATGGACTAATATTTGTCATCTACACTATTATTATTTGTGGGCTTATTCACCTAATTTATTATATTGTATGATATCACTGTGCACTGGTGGCGTTGCACACCACCCTATATATACAGTATTTATTTATTTTTATATTTTCCATGATTTTTGGTAATTTATTGGAGGATTATTTTTGCTTATTTATCCTTTGAGCGCACTACTTCTCTGAATAATAGCCCTCTCATTGTGAAAATCATGTCCATCATGAATTTTTTGTAAACAACACTTTTGTTGACTTCCTTTAAATTCAGGATCATCATCTATTTCCCCAAAGGTTTCCTTCTGATGAACACATGGTAATAGAACTCCTCATACCCTTGCTCTCGAGGGAAGGGGACATGGCTCCCTGATCCAGAAACTCCTGGATTAGATTCATCATGACCATTGCCATGTCTGATTCTTTTGGCAGCGGAGTCACAACAAAAACGCCTTGCGGGTATTTGATGGAATTCTATCTTGTAACCATTGCCGATTCGATCCAGGATGAACTCGTTGGTTGTAACCTTTTGCCAAGAGGGTAGGAAGGCCCCCAGCCTCCCTCCTACCCTGCAAGGGGAGTCATTGGCTTTTGTCTTTGGTTTAGGAGGGATTAAACAGAAATCCCCCTCTACCTTTACCCTTCCTTTGTTACCAGGGTATACTTTGGTCCTTTTTGCCTGCGTCCTTCTGACTGATTTTCTTGAAAGGAAGGAAAAGGCTTTTTAGACTGTTGTCTCTTTGGAATTGGAAAGCCTTTCTTGTAAGCAGACCTCTCCAAAACTGAATCCAGGTCTTTACTAGGGATGATCGAACTTTTGAAAAGTTTGGTTCGGCCAGAACATCCGAACTTCCCGAAAGTTCGGCCCGGATTTCAGAACCCCATTGAAATCAATGGGACCCGAACTTCGGTAATCAAAAAACACAATTTTTAAGCCCTAAAACCCAATAAATGCCCCTAAAAAGTCCCTAGGGTTCTGGGTCATGCCCCATTAACTATTAATCACACAAAAAAAGTTCTTAAAAATTGTCATTTTTGATAAAAAAGCCAATTATTGAAAAAAAAAAAAGAGAGATTTTTTGATTTTGGGTTTTGGGTTCTTTGCAGTCAGGAAAAACATCTGAACTTGTGTATAGTGGTACTGTGCACAAGTTCAGATGTTTTGCCTGCCTCCAAAAACCCCCAAAAAATGCCAGCAAAAACACACCTGGGCATTTTTTTTTTTGACGCTAGCGTTTTTTTTGGCATTTTTTGGGGTTCTTTTGAGGCAGGCAAAAACATCTGAACTTGTGTATAGTGGTATATATACACACATAATTATATGTATATAGACACCTAGCCATATATAGGTGTGATAGTAGCAGAAATATATTACTGTAAATGATTTCATTAGCGCAAGCATATATTTCTGCTACTATCACACCTATATATGTCTAGGTGTGTATATAAATATATGTATGTGTGTATATACACCACTATACACAAGTTCAGATGTTTTGCCTGCCTCCAAAACCCCCCAAAAAATGCCAGCAAAAACACACCTGGGCATTTTTTTTTTTTGACGCTAGCGTTTTTTTGGCATTTTTTTGGGTTCTTTTGAGGCAGGCAAAACATCTGAACTTGTGTATAGTGGTATATATACACACATAATTATATGTATATAGACACCTAGCCATATATAGGTGTGATAGTAGCAGAAATATATTACTGTAAATGATTTCATTAGCGCAAGCATATATTTCTGCTACTATCACACCTTATATATGTCTAGGTGTGTATATAAATATATGTATGTGTGTATATACACCACTATACACAAGTTCAGATGTTTTGCCTGCCTCCAAAACCCCCCGAAAAATGCCAGCAAAAACACACCTGGGCATTTTTTTTTTTTGGACGCTAGCGTTTTTTTTGGCATTTTTTTGGGTTCTTTTGAGGCAGGCAAAACATCTGAACTTGTGTATAGTGGTATATATACACACATAATTATATGTATATAGACACCTAGCCATATATAGGTGTGATAGTAGCAGAAATATATTACTGTAAATGATTTCATTAGCGCAAGCATATATTTCTGCTACTATCACACCTATATATGTCTAGGGGTATATATACAGACATATATGTGTATATATACCCCCTATACACATGTTCAGATGTCATGTCTGACATCAAACATGTCCTCAAAAAAGCACTGGCAGTGGCAACCCCTGCAGCATGAAAAATGCTTGCTGGTGAGAAGCCATATTTCTGTCCCGAAGCAACTCAGAGAAATGATCATTTCTCTATAGCGGTCACCCTGCTATGGAAGGGTTTTGTCACCCTTCCATAGCAGTCACTGTCAGTTAACCCTACACTACACTACGGTCCCCTTACACTTAACACTTTCCCTACAGAAACTAAATTTTTGAAGCTAACTTAAGTGTAAAGGAGCACTCTAACTACACTAGATATCCCTTTCCTCACACTAATAAATGCTAAATGACACTTTTAAAGTAAAATTAACAGAACTGCTTCCACTCTCTTCCATGTCCAGTATAACAATGCTAGGAATATGGCGGGGGCTATCTTATATACTGGGGGGGCGTATTCACTAATGATTGGTCTAGGGACCCCCTAGTCACTCCAATCACCTTCCTAGCATTCTCCTGCCCCCTCAATTGGCTTTTGCTAATGGTTCTGGTCCAATCACGGGCTTTTAAAGCCCATTTCCTGAAGCATTGCATTTTGGTCGGTTCTGGTTGCCGAATTCCGAACTTTTTGGGCAAAAAGTTCTAAATTCGGCCGAACCTCGAACACCCAATGTTCGGGCCGAACCGATGGTGGACCCGAACCGTTCGATCATCCCTAGTCTTTACCAAATATTAAGCTCCCCTTGAACGGTAATAAGCATAACTTTGCTTTAGAAGCCGCGTCTCCTGCCCAGGCTTTAAGCCAGATCGTTTGCCTCATTTGTGAGAGCTGTACATCTAGCAAAAAATCTGAGGGACTCTGCGGAAGCATCTGCAATATAAGCCATGGCCTCGTTGAGGATGGAGAGTGAATCCAAAATCTCCTTTTTAGGGGTGTCTTGCTCTAGGAGGATCTTTAACTGCTTCAAACAGAGATCCAGTGTCCTGGCTACACAGGTGGATGCATAGGCCTGTTGAAAGTTAGCTGTACCTGCATCCCATGCCTTCTTCAAATAACCTTCCGCCTTTTTATCCATGGCATCTTTAAGTGCTCTTGCGTTTTCAAAAGATATGTCTGATTTTCTGGCCACTTTGGAAAGAGCTGCATTCAGCTTTGGACATTTCCCCCATAACGTTGCATCCTCTTCCTTAAAAGGAAACCTTCTTTTTAAACTTCTGGGGAGAAAGACCTTCTTTTCGGCTCCCTGCATTCCTGCAGTATGGTATCTTTCAAAGCGGCTTGTACGGGGAACGTTCTTGCCTGTTTTGATTGTAAACCTGCATAGAGTTTATCATGTACTGACAAACTTTGGCTCTCTTTTTCTTCTAATTCCAAAGTATCGTTTATAATCTTGAGTAAAACGTCTGTCTCGTCAGAGGGGAACAGAAATTTTTGCACCCGACTTGCTTAATCCTCCCTTACTTCTACTTCTTCCACGCTAGAATCTTCACTGGAGATATCCTCCAGCTGTTCCAGCACCCCCTATCCTTCTATGACCAGCGCAGATGTATTGGCCTGAGATGCTGTAATAGCATATGAAGTACTGGGCTGAGACACGCCCGAAGGACCTGGCTCTTGCAGAGAAGATCTAAAAGACTTGAAAGTTTTTTTAAACATAGAGCTAGTTTCTTTTTTAGTTAGAGTGTCAATGCAGACTTGGCAAAGCACTTTTTTCCCAGGCGGAAGACAACTTTTGTTTGCATGAGGCACATATCTTATTGGGATTGTCCCCCGAGACCGCCCCATCTTTATGTAGCACCCTACAAGGTAGATGCTAGGTAAAGTATAGTGGGCCTTGGCTGCCTAACAGCAGGGCCATGATTTTCAGCTGGGCTGTCATGCCTCCCAGGTGTGGTTGCTGAGGGGGGAGTCTCCCCACTGGCTCCATGAGAGGATTCTCATTGGGCAGTGGAGGAAACCCAATCAGAGGCACATTCAGGCCTGTATCTACCCCAGAAGGCATACTCTGCCGCAGAGGATTCTGGGAGTGGGTATAAATTTGAGGGGAGTGCATGACGCAGTGTCTTTAGCGGGAAGCAGAGTCCCAGGAGGGAGAGTACGGCTGTCTCTCCTCCTGTCAGAAGGATCGGTGTCTCGGGTGGCTTGCCTGAGAACACAGAGAGAGAGCTGAGCTGCAGAGAGGATCCGGTGTGCTGAGGACCAGCGGAGAAAGAGGGGGTTCAGATCCAGGAAAGTATTCCAAGTTCATGAGTACTGTGTGAACTACCCCTAGGGGTCTGCCCAGCTTAAAGGGAACCACTCCGGTGAAGGTCCCTGGGATCCAGGAGCTAGCTAGTGTTAAAGGGGGTGCCTAGTGAGAGGACCCTGAAGTGTCAAAGGGGGTGCCTAGTGAGAGGACCCTGAAGTGTAGAGGGGGTGCCAGCGGTTGGGCCCTGAAGAGTTAAGTGTACAGTGTGTAGTGTACAGTGTTAAGAGTTGCAGCAGCACAAGCAGTTACAAGGAGCTACCTCAGTCAGTAAAGGGCTGGAGGGAGCTGTTCACCAGACTTTTGAGCTAAACAGAGTGTCAGGAGTCAAGTGTATTACAGTCCTGGATCTTCTGAGTTAACCAGTGTGTTAAAGTCGAAGTTCTAGCACAGTTCAGCAAAACAGTATCTTCAAGCGCCAGGAAGCGTTGGTCGGCATTCAGCTGGCGTCAAGACAGCGCTAACAGGCATTTTTCTGTAAGGAGTCCCAGTTAAACCTAGTTGAGCCAGAGGAGTATCCCACTCATTCCCTTCTCCCATCCCCATTACAAAATAAACAAAACAAACCAAAGATGCCTGGAATGGTCATTCTCTCCAATCTCACAGTGGGGTATTCAACTTAACCACTTAAGCCCCGGAGGATTTGGCTGCTAAAGGACCAGGGGTTTTTTTGCGATTTTTTACTGCGTGACTTTAACGGACAATTGCGCGGTCGTGCGACGCTGTACCTAAACGAATTTGACGTCCTTTTTTTCACACAAACAGAGCTTTCTTTTGGTGGTATTTGATCACCTGTGCGATTTTTTGATCACGCGCTATAAACAAAAAAAGAGCGTAAATTTTGCAAAAATAACAATATTTTTCACATTTTTTTATATGAAATTCCCCCAAAAAAAAGTAAAAATCAAAATTTTTTAACATTTTTCGGCCAATTTGTTTTATGCTACCTATGTTTGGTAAAAAAAATCGCAAAAAGCGTATTTTGATTGGTTTGCGCAAAAGTTATCGCGTTTACTAACAAAGGGAAAGATTTTTGTCATTTTTGGTGTTTTTTTTTTAACGCGTAATGGCGGCGATCTGCGATTTTTTTTTCGGTACTGCGACATTGCGGCGGACAGATCGGACCCTTGACTGACATTTTTGACACTTTTGGGGGTACCAGTGACATTACTGCAGTAATCAGTGCTATACATATGCACTGTTACTGCAAAAATGACACTGGCAGGGAAGGGGTTAACTTTATTGGACAGGGAGGGGTTAAGTGTGTCCTAGGGGCGTGATTCTAACTGTGCAGGGACATTCCTATTGGTGTAAAAGCAAAGATCAACCGTTCTACATAGTAGAACGGACAGATCTTCACTTTTACACAGGGAGAACTGACAGGCAGCTTGTTTACACAAGCCGCTCTGTCTTTCTCCCTTCACAGGAGCGATCGCAGTGTGACTGGCGGACATCGAGTCCGCCGGTCACACGCACTGACTTGTCTGTGAACGAGCCGCGGCGGGCGCCCGCGATAGGCTCGAAAGTCAGTGACAGGCGAGTGACGTACCGATACGTCACTCTGCCTGGCCGGGGCTGACCGCCGCAGTATATAGTCGTGCGGCGGTCGGCAACCGGTTAAATGTGTTGGAAGTGTTACCGGTAACAATGGCAGACCCATATCAGGCCCAATGCCTGGAAAACCTGTTACATTTATCTTCGCGGCTCTTGCCCTGAAAGGCACAAGCGAACACTGAGCGGGAAAAGAAATTGCCAAGTGCAAAAATCCAAACGACACACAAAGGAGAGAGGAAAATCACCAGTGATCCCCACACCTTTGCAAGCTAAAGCAGTGTACATGACCACAGTTACCACTAGTGCCCCTCCACCAGTGTCAGGTAACAGAGCTGATGACCCTCCATCACTCGCTTACCTTAGGGCCAGGATCCCCATGCGTCCCCCAATCCACCCCCTCTGCAGGAGCCACCTCCATTGATTTGCAGGGAGTCTGGGCTTGCAGCGTCCTTTAAGGGGAGCCCGGTCCAGTTCTGCAGCATTTGCCCCCACTTTTGTGGCTGGTTCCCCCTGGTCTCCAGGTTTCCCAGGCGCCAGCCTTAAAACCTAAATGGCCAAAGTGACACTTCCGCCGCGTCACCTCCATGCCGGGGCCACCGCGACACTTCCGCCCGCTCCTCGAGGCCAAAAATTACCCGGCTCCAGCATTTTATCCACCTAAACTCCCACGCTGCTAGAACCCAAGAACGCGGCCTGAGCACAGAAAGAATGTCGCTGCACAGGATCTGCAAGCCTCTGCAACCCTCCAAGGACTTGGTAAGCCTCCACTGTGTTGAATCCAAACTGAAAAAAGACCGCTTCAGGTGAGATAGTGTCAGGTGCTGGTCGGATCCGTAATCCAAGCACTATTTGGTCAAGAAGAAAGTGACCGCACTCCGAGATGAAATCAAACAGGAGTATATTTATTCCACATCAAAATAGGCATCAAAATTCAAAACTGTGAGACATAGGACAGCAGGTAGACGCGTTTCACGACTAAAAATGACGCATACTCATTACCAACTGGTAAGCGACATTTTAAGTCGTGAAACGCGTCTACCTGCTGTCCTATGTCTCTCAGTTTGGAATTTTGATGCCTATTTTGATGTGAAATAAATATACTCCTGTTTGATTTCATCTCAGAGTGCGGTCACTTTCTTCTTGATCAAATAAGCCTCCACTGTGGCTCCCTATAACAGACTTAAATGAAGAGGGAGAGGGGTCCCTCCATTCTTACCCCCATACCAGAGGTACTGGGGGGCCCGAGTCCCCCAGCTGCCCTCCCCAGGGACACTGCCCCAGTTTGGGAGAGGCCAGGATCAGGAGGCTCCTGCCGCCTAGCACGGAGGCCTGACAGCATGAAGTTTTCTCTTAAAGGGATCCTGTCTGGGCAAGGAAACACAAAATACTAAGGGTCTCTGGCTCTAACCTGTATTTAAACTAATGTGGATTGTGTTTCCTGTGTTCGGGGGCAGGGGCCGATCTCTCATTAAGCTCATTAAGAAAAACTGCTTTAAAAACACTAGACAAAAAAAAATGTGAATGTTTTAGCCAGAATTTAGCCAAGTTTAGCACAGTGTAAGCTACGTTTAGTAGCTTTAAGCCACGTACACACGTACCGAATGATCGGCCGTCTTTTGTCCGGTGCTGTCCTGTCGGTTGAAAAGTGCTAAAGACTGCACACAAATTTTGTCGGCCAACAACAGCCGACTGCAGAAGTGATGCCATGTGATGGTTAACTTTCCGTGTGTTTTTTCTTCTCTGAGCATGCGAACAATCTGCCGTTCTGGTGACGGCCAACAAAAATTTTATAGCCTGCACACCCGATTCTGTTCGGCCGAAAAGTCGCAGTCGGTTGTCGGAAGCATCATACTAACAAGCCGACAATCGGCCGATCGTTCGGCGGCCGAATATTTACGGCCGACAATCGCTACGTGTGTACGGGCCTTTAGTGTTAAGGAGTGCGGCCACATGCATCCTTAACAACCAGGGGCCTTTTAAAAAAATGTGTGCACATTTTGATTTTGTTTTTGCCACTTTTTTGGTGAATGAGTGGGGGTACAATGTACCCTTACTCATTCACATGGGGGTGCAGGATCAGGGGGCCACTTTGTTAAATAATTCACCCCCCGCAACCCTACAACCACCAGGCCAGGGTTGTGGAGAAGAGGCCCTTGTCCTCATTAACATAGGGACAAGGTGCTTTGGGGGGAACCTGCCCCATTTTGAGGGGATGTGGCCTGGAATGGTTCAGAAAAGGGGGGGGGGGGTGCTTGTCCTGCCAAGCTGCATACTAAGAGTCTGGTATAGGTTTTCGGGGGGGTAAAATTTGTATATGTTGCCAGAAATTTGCGGGTTTTACATGGATGTTCACAACCACTGATGGCCACAACTGTGGAAAAAAATTACTTCCGATCATAGGCATGTGCACAGGGTGTGCCAGGTGTGCCTGGGCAAACTATATTCACCCTATGTAGTGCAAAATCCCCCTGTTTAGACCCCTGATGTTTCACCAAAGCCCCCTAACAGGGCTCTTAAAAAAATTGTAAATAAAATTGTAAAAAATATTTAAAAATAAAAAATACTGACACTGTCCACTG
Organism: Pelophylax lessonae; assembly: GCF_965119305.1. Classification (NCBI taxonomy): domain Eukaryota; kingdom Metazoa; phylum Chordata; class Amphibia; order Anura; family Ranidae; genus Pelophylax; species Pelophylax lessonae. Next base: position 601,078,858 of record NC_138770.1, on the reverse strand, counting down.
CCATACTGACAGCAATCTCTGCTCTATTGACACTATCCACTGCTCTACTGACACCACCAGTATATATACACATGCACACCCACGCATATGTGTTTGAGCTGTGGGGTGCACACCCTAATTTAAAAAGCTGTGCACACCTACTGTATGCTTCCGATGATTTAAAGCAGAACTTCACTCTCTCAACCATCATTGACTATTTCTAATCCTTTTGCTTCTAGCATTAGTAAATAGATAGGAGAGTACAGTATACCATACTTCCTGGTATCCAGGCCTTGGCAAATTAAGTCATACATCTCAGGAGTGTTCAGGATAGGAGGAGGGGCTTTCTCAGCTCAGCACACCCTCCTGCTTGCATGCCTGAGCTAAGGGCAGATAGATCCCAGGAAGAAAATGATACAGGAATCATCTGCCCTTACTCAAGATGGCCATGGAGACATGGATCGATGGGTGAGTTTGTTTTGAATAATAACAATGGATTAAATCGCATTTTTGGGTTGTGGAGCATCAACCTCCTGGTTGTGAGGTTATGCCTCCAGGAGCTCTGCTTGAAGAGTGTATACTCTTGGTAGGGTCTCTAATTTGGATGGTCAGGGGTCAGATAAAGGGCCTCCCACAAGAGCAGAGGAAAGGAAGGGGTGGTCTTGCTTACTAGGTGTAGGAAAGCCATTCTCTCCAGGGGAGGCAACCTTCATGAACAACCTCTTTAGATCAGACAACCCCAATGAACAAACTCAATGAGTCAATGAGGAAAGTGAAAAAAGATGCAGCCCACCTTTTGAAAAAAAAAATTAGTAAATGCACCAACAATGATTAAAAAAAAATGCATTCATTACAATTCGGATTCAGACCTGCAGAGCATTGCAATCATAATCAATGTGTTGCACATACAATGCAAAGGCTCTTGTATTATTTACCCCCAGTCCCAGGTTTGTTCAGAGGTAAGGAACTTCTGGAATGGGGCTGGAGAAAGTTGTGAATGAACTAAGCATGCAGGAGTGTCACCATCTTGCTGTCAATGTGCTCTGCTGATTCCTTCTACAGCAGTGACGGATGGGACTTGTAGTATGTTCGTTGATAGATCCATGTGAATAGATAACATGGCAATAACAACCAGCTACAGTACAAGAAGCATGCCACAATTTAGTGCATAATTGCAAACTTATCAAAAAAATTTTCAGGTACACCTTTTTTGCTGTGCATCCAGCGAGTCATTGTAGGCAGAGAATGTACTTTAATTAGGGACGAGGCATTAATTTAAAATGTGTGTGATTCTACAAGCGGCATATTGTTTAAGCCAGGCATCCCCAACCTCTGGGCCGCGGACCGGTACTTGTCTTTGGCCTGTTTGGATCTAGGCAGCACACATTCACATGGGAATGAAGAGCTGCCGGAGTGCTGTCTGTTCCCAGCTTTAGCAGGAGGTAGTGTGGTGTACAATTCAGCACATCACATGGCTCCCTTTTTTTTATACAAACTTTATTTGAAGTATACAAAACATTCATTTCATCATTCATGGTAATGTACAGCACATTGCTGTGTGATTCAGCATAGTGCGCTGTAACAAAATGCAATTGTTATTTATGTGTCTACGCGTTAACCTGCATTTTACAAGTGTGCTAAAATGCAGATCAACGCAATTGTGTGTAAAATGCGCATAAAATGGATGGAAATGTGCATCCATTCTTACTGCATCTTACTGCAAGCCAGTGTGAATTCAGACTGTGTCTGGTGGCAGGCTATATTTAAAACATTATTCTCCAGCAGGACACAACCCCAAACATACAGCCAATGCCATTAAGAACTATCTTCAGCGTAAAGAAGAACAAGGAATGTAGGAAGTGATGGTTTGGCCCCCACAGAGCCTTAATCTCTTTTTTCTAATTTTTAGAGACTCGTAAGGCCAATGTGGCACCTATATTTTAAAAGGGATTGAGTCTTTACCAAATAATTATAGACCTGTTAGTTTAACTTTTATAGTTGGGAAGATACTGGAAAGTTTAATAAAAGTCCACCTAGATGAGTTCTTGCTGGAAAAAAATATTTTAAGCAACGAACAACATGGATTCATGAAAGATAGAAGTTGTCAGACAAACCTGATTTCTTTTTATGAGGCGGTAAGTAAAACCTTGGACAGAGGGGTGGCTGTGGACGTAGTATACTTGGATTTTGTAAAAGTGTTTGACACAGTTCCCCACACATGACTTATGTGTAAGGTAAAGTCTACAGGCTTGGAAAGATTCGTTTGTAAATGGATAGAAAACTGGCTAAAAGGTATAATTCAGAGAGTAGTGGTTAATGATTCTTACTCTGAATGGTCTAAGGTTATCAGTGGTGTACCCCAAGGTTCAGTGTTGGGACTAGGAATCGACCGATATCGGTTTTTCGTTGCCGATACAGATATTTTGGCCATCGCATATCGGTATCGGCTGATATGGGCCGATATTTTGTACATTCTATGTCAGGGTCCGAGACTAGTCTTCTCCTCCTCCAACCATTAGGTGGTGATGCTCATGTAAGGGTAAAATTATGTCACATAGCATAATTCCGTTTACAAATGTTATTCAATATGCCACTCACATATGTACAAATTAAAGATATAAGTAATTCCACATTAGCAGATCTGCTGGCAGATCGGTATCTCTCACCCACCGTCCGGCATACGATCTCGGAGGTCACGTGCATGGTCTTGCCGGGTGACCACCGAGATCGTCATCGTATGCCAGATGGAGTGGTATCACCTGGGTATCACTTACGGCAAGTGGGTGAGAGACGGATCAGTATCGGGTCTGTGGGAGATGGAGCGGGTGAGAGACAGAGCAGTACTGAGTGGATGCTGAGCGGAGCGGTATCACCCGGGTATCACTTACGGCAAGTGGGTGAGAGATACCGATCTGCCAGCAGATCTGCTAATGTGGCATTGCTTAAATCTTTAATTTGTACATATGTGTGTGGCATATTCAATAACATTTGTAAACGGAATTATGCTATGTGACATCATTTTACCCTTACATGAGTAATATTTGGAATATTGGCAATATCGGCCAGTTCCGGGGCCAATACAGATATATCGGCAAAAGTCAATATTGGCCCTCGATATATCGGCCTTGCCGATAATCGGTCGATCCCTAGTTGGGACCCTTACTTTTTATTATATTTATAAATGATATAGGGTCTGGGATTAAAAGTACCATTTCAGTCTTTGCAGATGACACCAAGCTTTGTAGTGGAATACCTTCCTTACAGGATGTCTCCAACTTACAAGCCGACTTCAATTCACTGTTTAATTGGGCAACTATGTGGCAAATGAGGTTTAATGTGGTTAAATATAAATTGTTGCACTTTGGGGCCAAGAATATGCATGCATCATACATACTAGGGGGAATACAACTGGGGAACTCCATAGAGGAGAAGGATCTCGGTAGATCCTAAGCTTAATAATAGCATGCAATGCAAAGCTGCGGTTTCCAAAGTAAGCAAAGTCCTTTCTTGTATTAACAGAGGCATGGACTCCAGAGAGAGAGATATTATTTTGCCCCTGTACAAATCATTAGGAAAACCTCATCTGGAATATGCAGTTCAGTTTTGGGCACCAGTTCTCAAAAAGGTTATCGGGGAACTGGAGAAAGTGCAGAGAAGGGCAACCCAACTGATAAGAGGCATGGAGGACCTCAGCTATGAGAAAAGATTAGAGGAACTGAATTTATCCTCTCTTGAGAAGAGGAGATTAAGGGGGATATGATCAACATGTATAAATACATAAGGGGTCCATATAGTGAACTTGGTGTTGAGTTATCAACTTTAAGGTCATCACAGAGGGCAAGGGGGCACTCTTTACGTCTAGAGGAAAAGAGATTTATTCTCCAAATACGGAAAGGTTTCTTCACAGTAAGAGATGTGAAAAAGTGGAATAGACTCCCTCCAGAGGTGGTTCTGGCCAGCTCAGTAGATTGCTTTAAAATAGGAATGATTTGATATGTAATAAATAAAAAACATTTTACATTTTTATACGTATATACACTGGTTAACTCAGAAGATCCAGGACTGTAGTAAGACTTGACTCTTGACACTCTGTTTAGCTCAAAAGTCCGGTGAACAGCTTCCTCCAGCCCTTCACTGACTGAGGTAGCTCCTTTTAACTGCTTGTGCTGCTGCAACTCTTAACACTGTACACTTCACACTGTATACATTAACTCTTCAGGGCCCAAACGCTGGCACCCCCTCTGACACTTCAGGGTTCTCTCACTAGGCATCCCCTCTGACACTTCAGGGTTCTCTCACTAGGCACCCCCTTTACCGCTAGCTAGCTCCTGGATCCCAGGGACCTTCACCGGAGTGGTCCCCTTTAAGTTGGGCAGACCCCTAGGGGTAGTTCACAATACTCACGACCTTGGCAGGCTTTCCTGGACGTGAACCCCCTCTTTCTCCACTGGTCCTCGGCACACCGGATCCTCTCTGCAGCTCAACTCTCTCTCTGTGCTCTCTGGCAGGCCGCCCGAGACACCCGATCCTTCCGACAGGAGGAGAGACAGCCATAGTCTCCTTCCTGGGACTCTGCTTCCTGCCAAAGACGCTGCGTCATGCGCTCCCCTCAGACTTATACCCACTCCCAGAATCCTCTGCGGCAGGATCTGCCTTCTGAGTAGATACAGGCCTGAATGTGCCTCTGATTGGGTTTCCTCCACTACCCAATAAAAATCTTCTCATGGAGCCAGTGGGGAGAGTCCCCTCTCAGCAGCCACACCTTGGAGATATGACAGCCCAGCTGAAAATTGTGGCCCTGCTGTTAGGCAGCCAAGGCCCACTATACTTTACCTAGCATCTACCTTGTAGGTTGCTACACTACTTTAAATTAAAAAAAAGAATGTATGTCTCCTCTGCTAAAGTATCGTATATCATGCTTTCTGGAGCATTTCCAAGATCAACGCCACACTGAACTGATAAATGTAGTTTTGGGTGGACATCGGCACGTCCAATGATACCCATCATCTGAAATGTCTTCCGTGTGAGATGTCCCTGAGCACTTTGTCTCTTGGATCCTGCTAAAGGATTTTATGAAGTTTTTACTCCCTCTGAAATGGATTACTCAAGTATGTATTTTTTCCCACTTTATGAGGAACCCATTGGGGGAAGTAGCACTGTCATTGGCCTTTGTAATGGCTGAACTGGGAATTCAGATGAGGCTAACACAACACAAGATTTAATCTGCCAGCAACTGTGTGAAATATCTGTTTTGGGTGGAAATGGGCTATTCATCTTTCTTCCTCATACATGAATGAATGTATGTATGGCAAAGGGTAAAAGGAAAGGGAAGACACTCCATCCTATGTAAGTACACGCGTCTTGCCATACAAATGATGCCTGCATCATATTCCTGGAATTCCAGATAAATCTATTTTCCGGACAAAATAAACCTTAGGCATGTCTAAAAATATACTCAGAAAAAAAAATGTGTTTAGATTTGCTGGTTTGCGCAAAAAAAAAAATTCTGGAAGGAGGATTTGCCCCAAAATGAAGGACCGTCATCAATCAGCAGAAGTCAGTTTGGGATGGAGGTGTAGCAACCATAACAGGAATCAGAGCCTCGCTCCACAGGAAATTTGTATTTATACAGAAGAATTCCGTGACAAAATAGACAGCATTCTTTCTAAAATTAAACGGACGGTATGTGAGTTTAGATCTTGCAAGTCTGGCAACTGAATATTTCTGGGCTGTAGAAAAAAAAAAGTCTCTGTGGCACTGGACAAGTAAAAGCACCAAACTGCCCGTATTCACCACAGTGAGTGTACACCAGACCACCGCCCTCCCACCCACACCATCAATATTACTGGACCGCCAGTACTGAGGGCAAGTGTGGCGCTGCCATGGCCTCCAGTGTGAACTGAAAAATTCTTTATATTAACAAATATGAATGATTTCCCCTACAACAAGGTAGAACAAATGTTCAGTGAAAATATATTATAATATACAGTGTCCCTGGTCTGCTGTAATACTCCAGTATAATAGTGTGAAAAACTAAAGTGGACCTGGCATCTACATACATTTTTATACTAAAGAAGTATTAAACCCAAAAGCAAGCATTTATTATATTGCTGCTTACTAATTCTTAGATGCGATGCCTGTATTCAGGGCCGGTGCAAGGGGTGGGCAGGAGGGACGGCTGTCCTGGGCGCAATGTTTTATTGCAGGGATGGGGGCTCCCTGTGCCATTTGCTTCTGTTACAAGGCTGGCAGGTGTAGTGACAGTGAGATCACTGCTACCGCCAACCCTAAGGGAAACGGGGGGGGGGGGGGGGGCGCAGTTTACCATCTTTGCCCTGAGCACTGGACAACCTTGTCCCAGCACTGCCTGTATTAGTTTTATTTTTTAGGCTTTCCTTTGCTTTCACCTGGTGATCCGGACTACAGGTCTGTTGTTTTTTAACAGAACAAGCCCCCCTGCGAATGTAGCAGTTAGAATGTTGAGACATACCATTTACCACTGACAGTGGTGCATACAATAATCAACTTTTATCTATTTATGTAAAATATTTAAACCAAAAGGATATAAAAAAAAAAAAAAAAATGTTGCTGTAACTGCTTGTGTAACTACCTTGTAGTTGGGATGGAGTTTGGCTTCAATTTGTTTGTGTATCTAAACCTACCAGTGCATCTAACACTCCCCCCCCCCCCCTCAGATTAACAATGCTGCTGTCCAAATATGCCCCCTGTGCTCATTCATCCAGAGTGGGGACACTCTAATACAAGAGGTGTGTTAGTGGCAAGATCAACAGGTGAAAACAGAGGGAAAAGGCATAAAAAAAAAAAAAACAGAAACAAAACAAATGCAGCCACCGCATCCAATGATTGGTAAGCTGTGATATATTACATTTTTGGTTTTGGGTTTATTATTGCTTTAAGCACATGCATGCTAAACACTTCCAGGTAAGTATTAGCTCTCATAGAGATCACAGTATACCCCTAATAAAGCCTTCCTCTACTTTTCTCTCTATAAGGACAGTACCAGCTTTGTTCAGCCATGATCCAGGGTCACCATCTTTTACAAGACTACAATGCTGGCTCAGAGATGATGACACAATCATGTAAATCCTGGTGTCTGTACAGTTCTTGGCTGTGTTCACAAAAGTCTGACCCAGATCAGCCCCAGCTACAGCCTCTCACCTTGTCACTGCTACAATATTACAATGTTGCCATCTGATCACCAGGCGAGAGGAGACTGAGAAAATACTTCCATCTGCCTGCAGCTGACAAACAAAGCAAAGTAACTGGGCTGGAGTTCAATGACTTGCTACAAAGTTACAATGTTGCAGTTCTACCACAGAGGAGAGGAGACTGAGAAAAAGCTTCTTTTACTTTAAAATGAACTTGTGCACACACTATAGACCAGTGGTCTCCAAACTTTGGCCTGTGGGCCGGAGCGGCCCTCTGTTTGCCTTTATTTGGCCTTTTAGACACTATTCCTCCCAATGATACTGGCATCAACGATATGGCACCATTCCTTGCACTGGATCTAACAGAGGGGCATAATTCCTTCCACTGACACCAACAAGAGCGCATTATTCCTCCCACTGACACCAATGATGGGGCGCCATTCCTTCTTCGACCATCACTGATGGATCATTATTCATCCTACTGATATCAATAATGGGACACCATTCCTTGCACTGACACTAATGATGGGTCATTATTCATCCTCCTGACACCAGTGATGGGGCATCCTTCCTCCCACTAATACCAATGATAGAGCACTACTTCTCCTGTTGACAGCAATGATGGGACAATATGCTTTCCACAGATACCAAGGATGGAGCACTATTCCTCCCAATGACACCAATGATGGGACACAATTTCTTCAACTAACACCAATGATGAGGCACTATTCCTACCATTGACACCAATGATGGAACACTATCCCTTCCACTGACACTGGGTCACTGATCTTCCCACTGATATCAATGATGTGGGACAATTCCTCCTGCTACTGACCAAAGGTATTATGTACTTTTTTTACTCTAAGTGACCACCAGGCCTGAGTCACTTTTTACTCTTACTGATGCCGAGACATTTTTCACTTATACTGGCCATAGTTTGTCCTTCCTAAAGTCTGAAAGACAGTAAACTGGCCCTTTGTTTAGAAAGTTTTGAGACCCCTGCTATAGACATGTAGCACAGACCCCAAACTGGGCTGGCTGATTTATTCCAGGTTCCATTCCCTGAGAGGCACATGGCAGCCAGGCACACAGCAGTTCACAGTCACTCAACTCAGAAAACAGACAGTGCATGTATTTTTGTAGTTTATTTGCTGGTATTTTGCTGGTATTTTGTGGGAAGCTTGAGATACTCCAAACTAGCAGAATAATAATGGAGGACACCTCTAACTGAGCTGCCTCTACAGGGTGTAGCCACCCTTTTGTATTCAGTGTTTAGTGAAGTACAACTCAGGGGCTGAGTCAGCAAAGGTAAGGCCTGAGTCAGCAAACTGGAGTGAGCTCTCCCAAAAGGTGACAAGGACAGTCCCTTGGATCTTTTAGGCTTGTACTACTCACAGTGTCCTGTGTACTTCCATGCTGTCTTGCAATACCAATGAGTCTCTGAACTGGATGGCTCAGGTTAAATCCTCTGTGGACTTTCTGCACTGCTCTTCAGGAATTCAGGACATGTGTCCCCTAGCTCTTAGCTGGAGCTGGAACCCAGATGGCCTCTTGTAAGCTGCAACTATCAGTCCAGAAGGCCTCAGCCTTCAGGCTGGGTCTTCTGCCTTAGGAACAAGGACCCTGCTGTTCCAGGGCCCTGCCTATTTATACCCACCTCAGCCCCCTACTGGCAATTATACCTGCCAGGGATTGGTTGAGTGGAGAGGGCGAGAGCAGCTGGTTCAGTCTCCTAGCAGCTCGCCGAGAGGCTGATCAAGCTGTTGGTCCAGGCAGTTGGGATCTTTCCTCAGTCTGGACCAGCGGGAGCAGCTGGTTTAGTCTCCTAGCAGCTTGCTGAAAGGCTGATCCAGCTGTTGGTCTAGGCAGTTGGCATCTTTCCTGAGTCTGGACCAGCTGAGAAATAGCAACCCACAGCAGGCCTGAAAACGGGTCACAGGATTGCAGATCGAACTTCACTTCTGTGACCTACAAGAGAAGTATAGCCAAAATGGCTTTGCCCATACTTCAAAAACTCATCCACTAAAGCTGTTCATACATGTATAGAGATCTGATTGGATGCAGCCACTGCTCGGTGGACAGTTGCTCCAACATCCCACATTTGATTGCGAACACTGGCTTGGTGTATGATGGAGCTTTATAATGTAGCACTGCCCCCATGGAAGCTGCTGAGTACATAACTATCTTGGGTCTCCCTCTGATTATCCTGTTGCCTGACATCAGGTATTTTCACACACTTCCAGGTGCACACACACTCTTCCACTCCTTGTCTTCAATGACCAGTCTAGGGGATTTGTTTTTGGTGGGTTTTTTTTTTTTTGAGAACTTGGATAGGAGAAGGGATTGGTGGGATACTCCAAATTCCACTATGTACAGGTGAGGACAACTCTAACCTAACCTCACTTAGGAGAACTGAATAGCAGATCTTCTGCTGAACTCTACAGCACTTGCATGGGAAGAATAAGTCCTTTGCTTGTGTTAGCAGCAGACTTAGTGAACTCTGTATCTTCAGGACACTAGCCAGTATCCCCTTTAGCTTACACCCAGCCCACTGACTTTCTAACACTCAGAGGGGGATTCTAACAGCACAAGTCTCTAGGATCCCTGTGAGGAGTCTGTACTCACAAAGCCCTGTCCACAGGTCACCTTCTTCTGTGATACCAGACAGGATCCATGGACATTCTCCCACAGTCAGCCCTCAAAAGAATCCCTAAGTTTCAGCCTCTTTGTTTCTGGCCCTCAGGTCGACCACCTGAGGCCGCATGGCAGCCTGCACTGGGGAAGGGCCGCAGCCCCCTCCCCACCTGGACTCCGCTCTCCAGCTGAAAACCCCACATGTGCACCTCAGATTTCAGTACAGTCACCCAGCATGCACCAGGGCACCTCCCATGCCTATTGGCCAGGGCTGTACCGATATTCCCTGCTCTCATCTACATAGTTTCCTCCCACTGTCCAATGCACTGTATCACTATTGGATCAGTGTGAAACATCAAGCCAGAATGAGCAGCACCAGAGCACACTAGGCAGGTTCTATTCAACAATCGCAGCTCTCTGTTAAGCAGAGAGTGCCTAGATGTACCTGCTGCCTTCCTTTTAAGCAGAGAAACCAAAACTTTATACACCTGGACTAGCACCTATCTAGAAGGATGCTACACTAATATTTTATCGTTTGTCACAGGTGAGTCAGGCAGTGGTCTGAGCTCCCAGATACATAGTACATTTACAGAAATAACAGGAAGTGCTTATCAACTGCTCAGGAAGTCCTACTGCTAAGTGGAAGTGTTAGTTAATGTTCCTGCTGCTGTCACTAGTTGCTCAGGAATAATTTATGGCATTTGGCGGGCGTCAGGCCCCGGGCTCGGGCCTGGGAGGGGAGCACAGTACGGGAAAAAACAAGCGCAGGCTCAGTCTCTGCTATCTCACATGTGTCTGTCCCCGCGATAAGAATGTCATTGTACAATATTGAGAATTATTCTCGTTTTCCTCTTTTGGTGAATGACGTTCTTTTTTTTTTCTGCCTAAAAAAAGAATGTTTGGCTTATTTTTAAACTCAACATTTTTCGGAGCCATAGAAGGCTTTATTTTTCATTGCTAAATCACAGCATATCACTTTAAAATAGTTTTTGGCTTCAAATGTCAGAATCAATTCTAGGAAAGAATAAATGAAGATAACGATATATACCGCATTTAGGACGTTTTTAAAGTTGAATGCCAGCCTTCCCTTCAGTCATGCACTGTTGTACAGGATCCTCTCCTGTGCTGAAATTGCTTACTCTGATTTTACTGCATACTGTGAGCTTGACACAGTGTGCATTAGATGCAGCAGCAAGTCAGAAAGAACCCACCTCGTTTTGTGGCTGGAGGATGCCAAGCATCAACAGATCTTTTGTCCCCAGCCTGGCTGTCCCTGGATCACCCCTCCAGGCATTAAAGTGAAGTTCCACCCTGAAATTTTTTTTTACCTAAAAATGCCCCTGGGACAGTCAGGGCTAGTGCTTTTAAGCAACGATAGCCTCTGAACTGTCCTCTGTTTAACTTACCTTTTAGAAGAAATACTTACCTTGAAAAGGTCTTGTCCAGCGCTGCCATTTCAGGTGTGGGCAGCTGAAGCCGGAGCGTCCTCTTCGGTGTCCTCTTCGGTGACGTCAGAGTCTCAGAATGCCCTGCACTGGCCCTGCTCGTCACTTCTGGTGCAGGCGAGTCATCCCTGCACAGCTTCTGGGCATGCCCAGAAGCTGTTCAGCAGGGAATGACGCGCCTCCACCGGAAGTGACGAGCGGGGCTGGTGTAGGCGCATTGACTGCTGGGATCTATGACGCTCATCTCCCAGGAGTCAATGCAAGGAGGAAGTGACGGTGCGGGCCGCTGCCACAGAGGGAGGAAGAGGAAGGAAGGTAAGTATATTTTCATTAAAAAGAAGGTAAGTGAAACAAAAAAAAAACTAAAATTATCCAATTCTTTTTCAGGTAAATTAAAGCAAGCAGACTGTGAACATTTTTTTTTCCGGGTGGAACTCCACTTTAACCACTTCAATACCGGGCACTTTTCCCCCTTCCCGCCCAGGCCAATTTATAGCTTTTAGCGCTGTTGCATTTTGAATGACAATTGCGCGGTCATGCAACACTGTACCTACACAAAATTTATGTAATTTTTTCCCACAAATTGAGCTTTCTTTTGGTGGTATTTGATCACCGCAAGATTTTTTCTTTTTTGCTAAACAAATAAAAAAAGACCGAAAAGTTTGAGAAAAAAAAAAGTTTTTTTTGCGATTGCTGTGACCAAGTCACACACAATGCAGTTTTAACCAACTAGCAACTGAATACAACTACCAACTACCAAAGATGTTTTCATCGTTTCACGGTTTCAAAAGATGTTGTCTATTTGTACCCACACATATTGTCTTGTCATGTGTACATTTGGCCAGCACTGCCATATTTTTTTATGTCCAAAGGAAAACCTGAGAACCTCCAAAGCATAGTAAAGCTGGTCAAGGCATAGAGCAGGACAGTACATTAACACAGGGAACACTTGGTTCTCACTGTATATTGATCTCATACTGACTAGCACTCGATGGGTGTGATGATGTCATGAGTTAAGCCCCTCCCTACTCATTTCACATCAATACACATTGTCGGTGGAACGAGAGCAACCTGACGACGTTCCCCTTAACTGGTGACGTCATCACGCCCACCGAATGCTAGCCAGTGCAGCGTTTTATTACTGTGTGCTGATTTATTTTCTTAAATTGTGAGTACCTGTCTATGTTTTTTAAAATAAATGTGCAATACAGAGTTACACAATGTGTGCCCTTTGTTCCTTTGCATAACATCCTGCATGGGGTCATCTGGCCGGGTTTACTAGAACTGGAGGCACCTTGGAAGCCTAGGAATGGTGTGTATGCTGGTGGCTCACTGTTAAAAGCTGAAATCATCTAAATTATAACATGCCTCATTGATCCCTGTGATTGGGGATCAACACAGTCTGGTAGGAGGCTCATTCATGTGGTGAAAGGCACACGGGCATAAGACTGGTGGAAGGCAGGAATTCTATGTTTACCTTTGTCTGAATGGGATCACTTACTTATAATGATTGAAAATAAGAGACTTCCTTAAACATAACGCATTGAATTGCGCAAAAATGCAAGCAGCGTCAGATGCACCTTCTGGTGTGAATGGAGCCTTAAGGTACAGATTTTTGTTTTAACCTTTTGCTTTATTTTCTTCTCTGTATCAATACTTTCGTGTTTTCTTTCCTTTCAGATTATTCTCCTAAAACTCACACTTAAAATATTCTTTTTTTTGGGTCATTTAGCATCTCCCTGGGTTGTCCCCTGATACCTTCTAATATTTATTTACTCCAGCGGCCTTCTCACATCCTCATTGTGTCCGGCACGCAGCCAAGGACGTAACCCTCCCTGGTATATATATATAAATAATGGTAGAAGACGTCACTGGATCACCAGGTGACACAGAGCGGAGTACAGAGGGCATGCAGTGTACAGTACGGAGCTTTTTCAGGTCATTGCTCCTGACACAGGAACACCAAACCCTCGGGATAGGCCGAGATGTGTATATAGAAGTCACAGCGGGAGACAGGATGTCAGATAACAGGGACAAGATAGGATAACACTGGGTGGATCTATTCTGAGTGCAGGCCAGATAATAAATTATAAATTTGTGTTGCATTAAAGCTGAGCTCCAGGCAAATAGCTAAATATACAAATGGAATACATATATGGAAGCTGTTTTACCAGCCAAATAATTTGTATTTCTGTTAATCCAGCCCTGAGATTTACACAGCTCTGACACATAGCACACCATGCCTGGCAGGGCAAGAGACCTGATTTTTCACTGCTGTAGTTCAGTAACACTTACAGGTCTTGTCCTCCCCCCCAGCCTGCGACTGGACAGTAAAGGGAGACGCTGCAGACTGATGGATTCATTTCTCTGGCATACTGCTTCTCCACCATCATTGTTTTTAGTATATGAGCACTGCATCAAAAATGATTGGCTCCCTGTGCTGTTTCTCCCTCTCCCACTCAGAGCTCAGCTGTGGAGGGATTTCAACAGTGTTAATTTTGTCGACTAAAACCGACTAAAACGTTTTCTTCGACTAAATTAACACAATTGTAGTCGACAAAAATACGACTAAAACTAAAAGAATTCAGATGACTAAAAATACGACTAAAACTAAAATGGCATTTTAGTCTTAAGACTAAAATACGACTAGAACTAAAATGGCATTTTAGTCAAAAGACTATAATTAAAACTAAATCGAAATTTGCTGCAAAAATGAACACTGGTGCATGCTCAAAGCTCAATACCATAAATAATAACATATTTGATTTTTCACTCCAGGACCAGCAGTAGTATATAATGAGTTTGGAAATTGTAGAGAAATGCTTAAATAATGTATTACAAATTACAATTGAACTACACCCATTCGATTATAAATGACTAAAATGAGTTTTAGTCAACTAAAATATACTGGAGTTTTAGTCAACTAAAATGAGTTTTAGTCGGCTAAATACGACTAAAATTAAAACACTTGCAGAAGACTAAAATGGGACTAAAACTAAAATGCCATTTTAATCCTAAGACTAAGACTAAAACAAAATTGATATTTGCTGCCAAAATTAACACTGGATTTCAAGAGTCTCATACTGAGGAAAATTCGGATACTTGCACTGCTTTCATTTGTTTCTTTTATCTGCCTGGATTTTAACTTGAAAACCCAACTCAGGGCTGCTGTTAAATTAGCCATGCAGTGCCCCCCCCCCCCCCAAATTAGCCATGCAGAGCCCCCCACCCCCTGCACTGCATGGGTAAATGCTTGTTTTGCTGAAGGAGAAAGGAAAGAGTGCAAATACTTACCTTATTGTCTGCTCCCCACTGGAGCTTGCACTTTCCTCTGCTCTGTACAAAGCTCTAGATTGTGGGTGGGCTCCCACCGTCACCCATGCAGGACTGCTGGTACATTTTAATTTAGCAGTACAATACTGACCTGCAACCAGCTGGTGAAGCAGCTTCAGGAGGCCATGGACAACCATCATGGCTACAGGCTAAACTGTACCTTTAGTACTTCTCCCTCCCCCTGAGTGTAGCTCAGGCAGTCTAACATTTACATTGGCCCTTGTTCCTGCAGTCTTCACTATGCTGAGACCTCGTTCATTCCTATGGGGAGCTGTACTCATGGCAGACTCGAGCAGTCCTGCGGAGTACACTTCCAGCCAAAGAAGCCATTCACGATTGGACTTATTGAATACATTTTTTAGCATAGTTTTCTATTTTATTAAAACTGTATAGGCTTACTCATGGAAGATGTATGTTTCCCAATTTTTTTTTTTTGTTACCTTTGCAAATTTAGTCTACTTTACTACTTTTAGGACTACTTATGCAGCTGAGAGTTGTCTCCTTGTCAACTGCATGATCTACTAACACACACTGGGGGGAAATCAATAAAGCATCTGCAGCACTTTTCTGGTGGTATGGTCCCTTTTCAGAATCCTGCACCTAATTAATGAAACCCTTGGGTTTCTGTAGGAGTTCTGACACATGCAAGAAATTCAGATAGTTCTTTGCACCTCTTCCACAACGTGTCACTGTGGCTGTGATAAATTCTTAATTAATTACTGCCAATTTGTAGAAAAGGAAACTGGAAGTAATTATGGCAAACATCAAATCTTAACAAACAGAGCCAAAAAAGAGAACCATACATTATATAGTATAGTAATTTATTAAAAAACTCAGCTCTTCACCACGTAAAAGTAAAAACATATAGGTATCAAATAAAAGCTTTAAAATAGAAAAAAATGCAATACGCAGCATTAAAGCATTAATTACAATAGGAGTGCACTCACAAACATGGCTGCCGGAAATGGAAGTGGCAGCTTGACGTCAGCACATAACTCCGCCCCAACGCGTTTCGTACAACAGCACATCTTCAGGGGACGCTTCAGGGGGCTAAAGTGTGCTGAGTAAACCTTTGTTTATTTGTGCTGTACAAAGCTCTTTCATGTGTACCGTGTACCTTTCTTCAAAAGTTAATTATAATTTGGGGTGGCTGCCATTTTTGTTTAATTTTCTTGCTGGAATCAGAGTGGGGACACACTGGATGCCCGAAGCTGCCATTGTGCTCCTGCTGGTCTTCTAATTTGTCCCTGTGTCCTTAAGGAAGAATGGATTGCCTTCAGGTATACCGTCAATTGAAAAGCAAGGGGGATAAATGAAGGTGTGTGAAAAACAGCCGGTCCCTAGTTTGAAATACTTACCCACCAGTCTGCTAACAAACCAAATAAACCTGTCTAACAATATAGGTTAAAAACAGGAGTTTAGTTAACACACATTTGCAAATGCATGCGGAAGCTGCAAGGCCAACAACAAGGCATCCTGCGTATCTTGCAGAACCTAACAATAAATAACACTGCTCAACCTGAGTGTCTAAGTGTCTTCACAAAAGGAAGGACATGCTGCTAATAGATGGATGGGAAACAGATGGGATTGGAGACCGCCCAATCCTCCCCCATCTGCTCCAATCCATGACTGGCAATGAGAAACGCATGGCTCCATTTACAGGGATGGAGACACTGAGCAGTGCTCGCCAGTTCTCACATAAAGTCCCAAAATTGCCCATTTTTTGTGCCTTCAGGTATACCTGCCTTTAATGTATCCATTGCTATATATGCTCCAATATAGAGACTCTAATTTACAACAGTTTCAAATTTTTAGACAGTGCCATTTTGGGTTTCTGCAGGCTAGCTGGTAAGTGTGCTGGGAAATCTTCTGTCTGTTTACATTGTGCAAACCTTATGTAGCACATCCCACATAGGAGCTGCAGAAATTAGGAAACCCCACTGATACATGGCCAGGCACACAGCATATCCTTTATGCATTCAGAGGCAGAAAACAGTCCTTGGCTTGTTTTGATGTTTTAGTAGGGGTTGACTTGGATTGGGTAGGAACTTATGGGATGCCCAACTTGTAAAATGTCCAGAACTATGAACAAAGGAACAACTTCCTCCCTATTTACACAGAGTACTCTTCTTCCTTCGTCCTGCACAAACTTGGTTCACGGGTTATAACTCCTGCTGATCACTCCAGAGGAACTAACAGTCTTTTAATGTTAAATCAGCAGCTGCCCAATACAGGCCATGAACATCTTGTCCCTTAAAGAATAGAGTAGCACAATATGAAGTGAAATTTCCTTCTGCCTCTTTGTAGATCCTAAGCCCAGTTCTACTACCGCAGAAGATACCAGCCCACCTGGCTGCTTGCTTTCCCAGTCCTCCTGACTGACACACACTTCCCCAGTCTTGCCCGACTGGCACACTTCCATGGAGATTTCCCAGGGCAAGGATGAACACTAAGCACACTGCTGTCTTCAGAGAGCACTGCTAAAGCTGACAGTCTCTCCCCTTGTGTTGTACCTGTCCAAGCCTAAGCTTACTCACTGTCTGTCTTTGCTCTGTCCCACTGCCTCTCCTGAAGGTTTTCCTCCAACTGCCTCTTGTGGTGTGATCCTTCTAGGCCCGCTATCCCGAGCCTCCAAGCTGAGGTACCACCCTTATCTGGCAGGGATACCGACAACCTCTCCTCAGCACTCCATCTACCACCCGACTCCCCTGCTGGCTTGGCCCATGTCTATTTATGGGATTTTCTCAGTCCCCTGCCAGCCCATCACTGGAAATTGGCTGAGGTCCCATAAATATTCAAGGAAGCCCCTCCAAACCCCTGCCCTTTATTTCTAGAAGGTTCACCAACCTTCCAGATACCGGGGGGGGGGGGAGGCACCAGAGAGCTGCCAGGATGAATTATCCAGCCCTGAGCTCTATTAACCCTGACCCAATTCAGTGACTCAGGTGTATCCCTTGCCAGAAATATCTCACACTAGTAGCACACACTAGAGGGTGCTACACCTACTTCAAAAGCTAGTTATACATTGGGGTGATTGCCATTTTTGGTTTAGCTTGCTTGTTTGAATTTGTAAAACGAAGGCGCAACAGAATTCTAAAGACTGTCTACAACATTCTTTAAAAATTCCAGGAACTTTCAGCTCCTCAATGTGAATTAGTTTATTGATGCCAACAACATTCACACAGCCGCCAGAAACAATCACTCTGTGTGTAAGATGTTTATCTCTTAAGATCATCAGCTTGATTTAGTGATTACTATAGGGGTTCAGAAGCCTGAAACCACTCTAGTATATTCTGCTACAGCGATTGCTGCTAGATTCCAGGTCTCGTGCCGAACAGCTTCCCTGCTGCTTAGGTAACACAGGTGGACATTCGCTTTGCACGGATGCCATTTTAGAGAACACTCTGCACTTTCTCAATGAATGCAAAGCATTATCTGATTAGAAGAGATGGAGATTACGATGCCATCTGCATTGAGAAATTGCAAAGTATTCTCTGAATGGCGCCCATGGCAAGAAACATTCTACTGTGTTCAGTAAGCAACGGGGCAGATGCAATAATGCATACTTACACTGGCCCAAGCGGGACCAATGTAACTATGCAAAAATATTCATACCTGCAGTTCAGTTTTAACCTCTTTACGCCCATGCTATAGCCGAAAGACGGCTACAGCGCGGGCCTAAATTGCCAGGAGGCCTTCCATGTACATCCTCCTGAGCATGCGCTGCCTTAACCGCTTGCCGACTGCTCACAGTATATTTCCTGCGGCAGTCAGTCCCTCACAGGCAGAGTGACGTAGGTCTACGTCGCTCGCCTGTGAGGCTCTGGGGAGCGAGCGCGTGCCCGCGGAGGCGCGCTCCCGCTCCCGCACGGTCACGGACCCCCCCGCGCGTGTGACCAGTGGACTCGATGTCCGCCGGTCACTCGGCGATCGGCGGGGGAGAGGGAGAATGTCAGGCAGCTTGTGTAAACAAGCCACCTGTCATTCTCCTCGGTGTAAAGACAATGATCACACGGATCTACTATGTAGATCCGTTGATCAGTGTCCTTACAGCTCAAGCCACAGCCAATCACAGTAGAAAGCACGCCCCTAGGGACACACACAGCCCCTCCCTCCCAAATAAAGTTAACCCCTTCACTACCAGTGTATTTTTACAGTAACAGTGCATATATATAGCACTGATTACTGTAGAAATGTCACTGGTAACCCCAAAAGTGTCAAAAATGTCAGTCAAGGGTCCGATCTGTCCGCCCCAATGTCGCAGTACCGCAAAAAAAAAATCGCAGATCGCCGCCATTACACGTTAAAAAAAAAAAACAACAAAAATGACAAAAATCTTTCCCTTTGTTAGTAAACGCGATAACTTTTGCGCAAACCAATCAAAATACGCTTTTTGCGATTTTTTTTACCAAACATAGGTAGCATAAAACAAATTGGCTGAAAATTTAAAAAAATTTTGATTTTTACATTTTTTGGGGGGAATTTCATATAAAAAAATGTGAAAAATATTGTTATTTTTGCAAAATGTACGCTCTTTTTTTGTTTATAGCGCAAAAAGTAAAAGTCGCACAGGTGATCAAATACCACCAAAAGAAAGCTCTGTTTGTGGGAAAAAAAGGACGTCAAATTCGTTTAGGTACAGCGTCGCACGACCGCGCAATTGTCCGTTAAAGTCACGCAGTGCCGAATCGCAAAATACCCCCTGGTCGTTTAGCAGGAAAATCCTGCGGGGCTTAAGTGGTTAAATAAGCAGTGCCACCTATCAGTATCACCTACCTGTGCCCATCAGTGCCCTTCAGTGCTGCATATCAGTGCCCATCAGTGCCACCTATCAGTGGAGCCTCATCAGTGCCTCTTGATCAGTGCCCACCAGTGCTGCCTCATCAGTGCCACCTATAAGTGCCTGCAGCCTATTAGTACCAATCAGTGCAGACTCATCAGTGCCCATCAATGAAGGAGAAAATTACCTGTTTGCAAAGTTTTATAACAAACTATGAAAAGTGTTTTTTTTTTTTTTGTTTGTTTAGCTTGTTTAGCAAAAAAAAAAAAAAAAACCCAGTGGTGATCAAATACCACCAAAAGAAATCTCTATTTGTGTGAGAAAAATTATAAATAATTCAATTGGGTACAGTGTATCATGACCGCGCAATTGTCATTCCAAGAGCAACAGCGCTGAAAGCTGAAAATTGTCCTGGGCAGGAAGGGGGTTTAAGTGCCCAGTAAGCAAGTGGTTAAAGGCAAGAAGTGTAATTGCCTGAATTGTACCCAGCGTCAGCCTCATGCACTCTGTATAGCAGGGCTGGAGTGTAGAGGAACCAATCAGTTCATGTGCTGACAAACAGCATGCAGATAGGAGAAAAGAGCAGACCAGAGGGTTGAGCTCATCACTGTGCTGCTTCTCCTTTCACTGTCAGGTAACAGGCTAAGATGGGTCAAGGATGATCTGGGCTGAGAAGAAGTGGGTTGAATGATGCTGCCCATCAGACTGAGGACATCTAATGGCAGAAAAGAAAGTACTGCAGCGGAAGTCACTGAATTGAAGCTAAATGCTTGCAATATCTTCATATAGAAATATGAAGATTTATTCCCATTGCCATGAAATCTGTAATTCCTAAATAATGTGTGTATTACATATCCCTCAATGTCAGACAGGTTTTTCCCATGGTTTGTGTATTGAGATAATGTGTATTCCAGCTTCAATGAGAGAGAAACACACAGACTGTCATTAGCATTCTTGTCCTATTGTTGTGTATTTGGAGGAAATGTGGATTGTGCTGTCCCATTGGCTAATGCTAATGACCTCACATTGTTCTGCCCAGATGGCCAGATAATTAGTTTAGGTTTAATTCTGTTCCTGTATACACTTTAATCTGCATAAGATAATGTATTCAGCCAGAGGGGAGGGATTGTGTACACTGTATGGGAGTATAAAACCCTGTTCCTATTGGATTGTGAATGTCATGTCCTGTCCCCAACAAGGTCCACCTGGGCGGTAACCTTGTGGGGAAAACTATATAAAAGTCTGTTTCTTGTTCAATAAAGAGTTATACTTCACCCTCAATCTAGAGTCCTGTCTCTCATTGGGGGAATCGGCTACAATGGATTGCTATGTCCTCCATACTCCCTTGGGTAATCACTAAGCTCTTGTAAGAGCTTGTGTAAGAGCTTGTTTTGCTGCACTCTCTGGGGAAAGAGAACCTGGAGCCTTGTCGTAGGTCCAGGGTGGGTAGGAGACGGCAAGACCCTAACAAAGCTGCGGTGGTTCGTGGGGTCTGAAGTGGTTACAGTGTCTGGTGGAGTGCTTGGAGCCCTCGGAAAGCACTAGGAGCATCAGTCAACGGAGGTAACAGGTCAGGGTGCCGGTTGATCCATTTCACCTTCTTATCCACCAATAAACAAGACTGTGTAAAAAATTTGGGAGGATGGAAACTTTACAGGTTCAAACACCAATAAAGAAAAGTTCTATTAACCACTTCAGCATCTGGAAAATTTTACCCTGTTCATGACCAGGCTATTTTTTTTGCTGTTTAGCACTGCCCTACTTTAACTGATAATTGAGCGGTCATGCAACACTGTACCAAAACGAAATGTATATAATTGTTCTGTTCTCACTACACGTATGCCCCAGGCGTGTGCAGCTCAACATACAGCTAAACCTTTAATCCTGCAATAACCAGTCCTTTTGTAACTTAAGGCTTTATTCCAGAGATAGAATAGTGGTCACATGACAGGTTACAAGTCAGAATGGATATGCAAATAGGATTGTGAATAGAGTCAGGTGAAACTGTAAATAAACATATAAAGGCATATAATCAGTATACAAACATAAACAGTATATGCATTGAGTATATAACTGACAGTTCTTAGGCATACCAGCGATGCTTCAAAGGGGGGTTCAGGAATCTTCCCACAGGAACCTCAGATGCTGTCTGGCTGTGTCACAAGGTGATCTAAAATGGAGATTCTCTCAGAGAGGGGTGGAACTAATGTCCAGCAATAGAAAACAGGAAATACCATAAAGTGCTGTATAACAGTCTATGTCAAAGTGGCATCTTGTGGACAAGATGCTTATGCTGGAGGCATGACAACAGTGGCGTACCTAGAGCATTTGGCACCCGGGGCGGATCCTATATCTGGCACCCCCCCCCCCACCGACTTTAAAATGTAAAAACACCCACAAAAAATGTAATGTTTTCAAGAATATTTTTTGCACAAATTTCACAGCCCCCCATCACAGTGCCCCTTGCAGTGGCCCTCCGTCTCTCTAATCACAGTTCCCCCTTTTGCACTCTCTGCCTCCCCTGCACAGTCCTACCTTCAGCATAGATAGATAGCTAATATTAGCAATGTGTTTAAGTTTGAGTAAGAGATTGGAGACTTGCTAAAAGAGATATTCAGAGACTACAGACATGATACAGGAGATGGTCAGAGACTGCAGACGTGATACAGGTGATGGTCAGAGACTGCAGACATGATACAGGAGATGGTCAGAGACTGCAGACGTGATACAGAAGATGGCCAGAGACTGCAGACATGATACAGGAGATGGTCAGAGACTGCAGACATGAAACAGGAGATGGTCAGAGACTGAGGACATGATACAGGAGATGGTCTGAGACTGCAGACAGGATACAGGAGATGGTCAGAGACTACAGACATGATACAAGAGATGGTCAGAGACTGCAGACATGATACAGGAGATGGTCAGAGACTACAGACATGATACAGGAGATGGTCAGAGACTGCAGACATGATACAGGAGATGGTCAGAGACTGCAGACATGATACAGGAGATGGTCAGAGACTGCAGACATGATACAGGAGATGGTCAGAGACTGCAGACAGGATACAAGAGATGGTCAGAGACTGCAGACATGATACAGTAGATGGTCAGAGACTGCAGACATGATACAGGAGATGGTCAGAGACTGAGGACATGATACAGGAGATGGTCAGAGACTGCAGACATGATACAGTAGATGGTCAGAGACTACAGACATGATACAGGAGATGGTCAGAGACTGCGGACATGATACAGGAGATGGTCAGAGACTGAGGACATGATACAGTAGATGGTCAGAGACTACAGACATGATACAGGAGATGGTCAGAGACTGCAGACATGATACAGTAGATGGTCAGAGACTGAGGACATGATACAGGAGATGGTCAGAGACTACAGACATGATACAGGAGATGGTCAGAGACTGCAGACATGATACAGGAGATGGTCAGAGACTGCAGACATGATACAGGAGTTGGTCAGAGACTGCAGACATGATACAGTAGATGGTCAGAGACTGCAGACATGATACAGGAGATGGTCAGAGACTGAAGACATGATACAGTAGATGGTCAGAGACTGAGGACATGATACAGGAGATGGTCAGAGACTGAGGACATGATACAGTAGATGGTCAGAGACTGCAGACATGATACAGGAGATGGTCAGAGACTGCAGACATGATACAGGAGATGGTCAGAGACTGAAGACATGATACAGTAGATGGTCAGAGACTGAGGACATGATACAGGAGATGGTCAGAGACTGAGGACATGATACAGTAGATGGTCAGAGACTGCAGACATGATACAGGAGATGGTCAGAGACTGCAGACATGATACAGGAGATGGTCAGAGACTACAGACATGATACAGGAGATGGTCAGAGACTGCAGACATGATACAGGAGATGGTCAGAGACTGCAGACATGATACAGGAGTTGGTCAGAGACTGCAGACATGATACAGTAGATGGTCAGAGACTGCAGACATGATACAGGAGATGGTCAGAGACTGAAGACATGATACAGGAGATGGTCAGAGACTGCAGACATGATACAGGAGATGGTCAGAGACTGAAGACATGATACAGTAGATGGTCAGAGACTGAGGACATGATACAGGAGATGGTCAGAGACTGAGGACATGATACAGTAGATGGTCAGAGACTGCAGACATGATACAGGAGATGGTCAGAGACTGAGGACATGATACAGGAGATGGTCAGAGACTACAGACATGATACAGGAGATGGTCAGAGACTGCAGACATGATACAGGAGATGGTCAGAGACTGCAGACATGATACAGGAGTTGGTCAGAGACTGCAGACATGATACAGTAGATGGTCAGAGACTGCAGACATGATACAGGAGATGGTCAGAGACTGAAGACATGATACTGGAGATGGTCAGAGACTGAGGACATGATACAGTAGATGGTCAGAGACTGAGGACATGATACAGGAGATGGTCAGAGACTGCAGACATGATACAGGAGATGGTCAGAGACTGAAGACATGATACAGTAGATGGTCAGAGACTGCAGACATGATACAGGAGATGGTCAGAGACTGCAGACATGATACAGGAGATGGTCAGAGACTGAAGACATGATACAGTAGATGGTCAGAGACTGAGGACATGATACAGGAGATGGTCAGAGACTGAGGACATGATACAGTAGATGGTCAGAGACTGCAGACATGATACAGGAGATGGTCAGAGACTGCAGACATGATACAAGAGATGGTCAGAGACTGAGGACATGATACAGGAGATGGTCAGAGACTACAGACATGATACAGGAGATGGTCAGAGACTACAGACATGATACAGGAGATGGTCAGAGACTGCAGACATGATACAGTAGATGGTCAGAGTCTGCAGACATGATACAGTAGATGGTCAGAGTCTGCGGACATGGTACAGGAGATGCTCAGAGGCTGAGGACATGATAGAAGATAGAAGAGCACTAGGGGGGCCGGAGAGCACAGACGAAGCAGAGAGCACTGGAGGTGCTGAAGGGCACGGTGGGGGGGGGGGGGGGGACTGGAGAGAATTAAGAGAGGGTTTGGAAAGCATTGTAGGGGGGTTGGAAGGTGCAGGGGGGTGGATTGCACTGGGGGGACAGGGAGCACTTAGGGGGGTGGGCAAGGAAAATCAGGGGGGTGGAGAGCACTGGGGGGACAGGGAGTACTTAGGGGGGTGGGCAAGGAAAATCAGGGGGTGGAGAGCACAGGGGGGGGACAGGGAGCACTTGGGGGGAGGGAGAAAGCACTGTGGGGAGTTGAAGAGCATGGGGGGGGGCTAAAGAACAGGGGGGTCTAGTGCACTGGCGGGGGGGGGGGGGCTAAAAGCACTGAGGGAGGGATTAGGAGCACTGGAGGAGGTTAAGAACTTTGAGGGGCCAGCAAAAGAAGTTGTATAGGAGGGGGATGGGGCAGCTGCATATAGATGAATTGATCTTTCCCTATTCTTCCTGCAGGAGGGAGAGGAGGAGAATCAGTTATTCAGCAGGAAGCTGCAGGAAGAATAGAGAAAGATGAATTCCTCTATATGTAGCAGCCCCATCCCCCTCCTATCCAGCACACACTTTTGCAATGGGCACTCACCTTCTTCCCGCCGAGGCTCCGCCCCTTATTCCCGCCGCGGCTCCGCCCCCTTATTCCCGCCGCGGCTCCGCCCCCTTATTCCCGCCGCGGCTCCGCCCCCCACTAGCAGCACGGACTGAAGGAGCTGCCAGCCACTGCAGCTGCCTTCACACTGCGGGATCTGTCTGACTCTGAACACACCGGGCAGGACACAGGCTGACACCCCCTAGTGAGTGGCACCCGGGGCGGGCCGCACCCCCGCCCCCCCCATTGGTACGCCACTGCATGACAATAATTCTTTTCACTCAAATAGAGCTTTCTTTTGGCAGTATTTGATCACCACTGGGGTTTTTTTGTTGACAATATAAATGGAAGCAGCGGTTCTGGTATCTACTGCAGCTGCATGCTTCCTCCAGCTCGGCTCCTGTCACACTGATGGCCAGGAACCAGCCAGCATTACCAGCCAGCTGTACCAACCAACAGTACCCACCAGCAGTACCAGCCAGAAATACAAGCCAGCAGTACCCACCAGCTGTACCAGCCAGATGTACCCACCAGCAATACAAGCCAGCAGTACCAGCTAGCAGTACCAGCCAGCAGTACCCGCCAGCAGTACCTACCAACAGTGCCCACCAGCAGAACCCACCAACAGTACCCATCAACAGCACCCGCCAACAGTACAAGCCAGTAGTACCCACCAAGAGTACCTGCCAGCAGTACCAACCAGCAGTACCCACCAGCAGTACCCACCAGCAGTACCAGCCAGCAGTACCCACCAACAGTACCCAGCAGCAGTACCAGCCAGCAGTACCCACAAACAGTACCTGTCAGCAGTACCCGCCAGCAGTACTAGTCAATAGTACCAGCCAGCAATACCAACCAGCAGTACAAGCGAGCAGTACCCACCAGCAGTATCTGCCAGCAGTACCAGCCAGCAGTACCAGCCCTGGAGGACATCCAGCAGCAGCCACCAGCAATTACCACATGGGGGACTGCAGCAGCCAGCAATGCCTGCAGTAATTCTGAGGAAGGAATAAAATTTGAGGTCAGTTGAGTTGCAGGTAAACTGCAGTGCATCCATGTGAAAGCAGCCTTAGGCCCCTTTTTCACGATCGGTCTGATCAGGTCCGCCTGTCTGTTTTTCAGTTGGACCCATTTGGACCCTCCATTCACCTCTATAGAGTGGCAGATGTAAACGGACTTGTGTCCGTTTACACCCGCCTATCTCCAATCCGATCCACTTAAAAAAACAGAAGGGGATCCGTCCCCTTTTGTCTAGGCAGGTCAGCTTGGAGGGCCTATAGAGTCGAGCCGGTTGTGTCCGTGTCTGCTCTGCATATGCTGAGTGGACATGGACCTTTCATCTGCCCACTCCGCTCATTGTGGCCCATGACTGGTTACCAAGTCGCTAAAGTGGCCCACGCTCCTCAAAAGTTATATGTATACATAAACATACTCTTTTTTATTTTGAGGTGGGGGGGATCTTGGGTTAGTTCCCACAATTTTTTCGCAGGACTTGACCCCTGGGTTAAATGTGTGCCTAACAATATTTTGTGTGTGTACTGTGTGCTGCTTTTACTAAGCAATGTGCCGGTATTTCAGGGAGAGAAAAAAAACGGCACATCGCTGCTGTTAGGAGAGAGCCCCGTGTTTGTTTACCTACAGAGAGCTATCTTCTGTGATTTGCTCAGCCAATCAGCACAGCAGGTTCTGGCCATAAATCACTGGCTGGGACCCGCTCGGCTTGTGCTGTAGCGAATGGCAGCACGGCCTGGGCAGTGGGCGCACGCTTACACCCTCCCTACCCAGGAATACAAAATCACATAAATGTACGTGATCCAGTGCAGCAGGGCCGCCCTAATGTAGGGTTGCACACTTTGACCAATAACTTTTCTTTTTAATTATCTATTAATTTTCAAGAGTTGATTGTCAATATCTTCCAACGGAGTTAAAAAGCCCCTTTATAAAGTGTACCTGTAGTGTGGATGAATATTGAGTGCCACCCATGGCGTTCATATAGTGTCCATTCAATGCTGGCTGTGGCTCGTTGATTTGTGGAAAAAGTGAACTGTGTGTTTTGGGAATGAACTCACCTTGAACTCGCTGCCTTGTCCAGGACACTTGCTCCGTGGGCCGCGCTGCAGCAAGGGAAGGGCTGGAGCAGCTGCGGGAAGGAAAAGACTTAAAATAACTTCATGTTTTCTGCAGTGACAAATTGATTGGAGAATGCGGCTTGCAATAAGGTGAAAGGGACCCTGATTTAGAAAAATATGTTGGCACAGCTAACTCGTTCAGGAGTCTGATGCTTATCTGTGCAAGCAAATACACACAGGATGTAAGGCACATAAAGATAAACATATCAACTATCTTTTCCCCAACAATTCAGACATTTGACAAAAGCATGTATCTTACCACAAGAATAATAATATCTATTTATCTCTGCCTGTTAGCAAGGAGTGAAATTAAAAGTTTTAATTTTTCTGAAATTTTAAAGGAAATTGAGATTTTGGTGAAAGGTGTCATTTTGGCAAAAAAAAGCATTGGAGAAAGGGAAAATTAAATGTTTTTGTTGGTTTTTGTAAGGGTGCAAAAAGCTTTAAATGGCTTATGAAGGGTTTGGAAGCTCCTTACAATATCCTCATTATTTTATTTATTGATTTTTTTAACACATTTGTTTTTTATCCTATACAAGTCCTATTCACTATAATGTTTAAAGAGCTAAAGGACTCCCGGATATAAAGAAGTCAATTCCAACCCATCCCATTCCAACCCAATATATACTGATGTCTCTTCATCATGGAGGGCACCTTTGACTCCCTCCCTTACATATTGTCATTTTTAGATTGTGGTGGTTCCCCAATAGATTTGAGCACAGAATACATATGCATAAAGTGTTTGATATTGCCTTTCACATAATATCTGCATATGCAGGGTAACCTTTTATTAATATGATCTTAAAACCAGGCTTTATGGGATCTTTCTCAGCCAAGCCCTGGGAAAATTGTTTTTGCAATTTTTTAAAGAAAAGTGTTTGGATGCATTGTCTTTTGGTTTTACATATACAGTATCTCACAAAAGTGAATACACCCCTCACATTTTTATATTTTATTATATCTTTTCATGTGACAAGACTGAAGAAATGACACTTTGCTACAATGTAAAGTAGTGAGTGTACAGCTTGTATAACAGTGTAAATTTGCTGTCCCCTAAAAATAACTCAACACACAGCCATTAATGTCTAAACCGCTGGCAACAAAAGTGAGTACACCCCTAAGTCAAAATGTCCAAATTGGGCCCAATTAGCCATTTTCTCCCCCCCCCAATGTCATGTAACTCGTTAGTGTTACAAGGTCTCAGGTGTGAATGGGGAGCAGGTGTGTTAAATTTGGTGTTATCGCTCTCACTCTCTCATACTGGTCACTGGAAGTTCAACATGGCACCTCATGTCAAATAACTCTCTGAGTATCTAAAAAAAAGAATTGTTGCTCTACATAAAGATGGCCTAGACTATAAGAAGATTGCCAAGA
This sequence comes from Pelophylax lessonae, assembly GCF_965119305.1. Taxonomy (NCBI): domain Eukaryota; kingdom Metazoa; phylum Chordata; class Amphibia; order Anura; family Ranidae; genus Pelophylax; species Pelophylax lessonae. The sequence continues at coordinate 601,050,397 of NC_138770.1, read as the reverse complement.
TCCTGAATCTGAGCTGCAGCACGGTGCCCAAGACCATACAGCGGTTTAACAGGACAGGTTCCAATCAGAACAGGTCTCACTATGGTCGACCAAAGGAGTTGAGTGCACTTCCTCAGCATCATATCCTTTTGGAAAAAAGATGTATGAGTGCTGCCAGCAATGCTGCAGGGTTTAAGGGGTGGGGGGTCAGACTTTCAGTGCTCAGACCATATGCCGCACACTGCATCAAATTGGTCTGCATTGCTGTCGCCCCAGATGGATTTCTGGAGCCATGTCCTGTGGTCTGTTGAGACCAAGATAAACTTATTTGGTTCAGATGGTGTCAAGTGTGTATGGCGGCAACCAGGTGAGGAGTAAAAAGACAAGTGCGTCTTGCCTACAGTCAAGCATGGTGGTGGGGCTGCATGAGTGCTGCCGGCACTGGGGATCTACAGTTCATTGAGGGAACCATGAATGCCAACATGTACTGTGACATACTGAAGCAGAGCATGATCCCCTCCCTTCGGAGACTGGGCTGCAGGGCAGTATTCCAACATGATAACCCCGAACACACCTCCAAGATAACCACTACCTTGCCGAAGAAGCTGAGGGTAAAGGTGACGTACTGGCCAAGCATGTCTCCAGACCTAAACCCTATTGAGCATCTGTGGGGCATCCTGAAATTGAAGGTGGAGGAACGCAAGGTCTCTAACACCCATGAGCTCCATGATGTCGTCATGGAGGAGAGGAAGAGTATTCCAGTGGCAACCTGTGAAGCTCTGATGAACTCCATGCCCAAGAGGGTTAAGACAGTGCTGGAAAATAATGGTGGCCACACAAAATATTGACACTTTGGGCCCAATTTGGACATTTTCACGTATAGGTGTACTCACTGTTGTTGCCAACAGTTTACACATTAATGGCTATGTGTTGAGTTATTTTGAGGGGACAGCAAATTTACACTGTTATACAAGGTGTACATTCACTACTATACATTGTAGCAAAGTGTAATTTTTCCAGTGTTGTCACATGAAAAGATATAATAAAATATTTACAAAAATGTGAGGGGTGTACTCATTTTTGTGAGATACTGTACACGCAGCAGATATTCCAAGTAAAAGCCTGCAGTTTTTTTATTGCTTTACAATACATTTCTTTAAAGTAGAGGTAGGGCCTTTTTTTGGCCATATTTTCCTGTTGGTCACTGGAGTGCAACGTCATACCATTGCGTCGCTATTCCTGGTTCCTTGTATTTGTTACTAACTGACAAACGGTACAGAAGTGTAACGATTTTACATCTCGCTGTGAGGGTAGTTTGTAAATATTTTTCCCATAGATCTAGGAATCGGAGCAGTAGCTGCAAGGTTTCTGATAGAAGTAAATTACAGTGCATCCAGAAAGTATTCACAGCGCTTCAATTTTTCCACATTTTGTTAGGTACAGCCTTATTCCAAAATGGATTAAATTCATTATTTTCCTCAAAATTCTACAAACAATACCCCATAATAACAACTTGAAAGACGTTTGTTTGAAATCCTCGCAAATGTATTTAAAATAAAAAACTAATAAAAAATCCCATGTACATAGGTATTCACAGCCTTTGCTCAATACTTTGTTGAAGCACCTTTGGCACAAATTACAGCCTCAAGTCTTTTTGAGTATGATGCTACAAGCTTGGCACATCTATTTTTGGGCAGTTTCTCCCATTCTTCTTTGCAGGACCTCTAAAGCTCCATCAGCTTGGGTAGAGGGGGACGGTGCACAGTCATTTTCAGATCTCTCCAGAGATGTTCAGTCGGGTTCAAGTCTGTCCTGTAGCCACTCCTTTGTTATCTTGGCTGTGTGCTTAGGGACGTTGTCCTGTTGGAAGATGAACCTTCGCCCCAGTCTGGGGTCCAGAGCACTTTGGAGCAGGTTTTCTTCAAGTATGTCTCTGTACATTGCTGCATTTATCTTTCCCGAGATCCTTACTAGTCTCCCAGTTCCTGCCGCTGAAAAACATCCCCACAGCATAATGCTGCCACCACCATGATTCACTGTAGGGATGATACTGGCCAGGTGACGAGCAGTGCCTGGTTTCCATCAGACATGACGCCTGCCATTCAGACCAAAGAGTTAAATCTTTGTTTCATCAGAACAGAGAATTATGTTTCTCATGGTCTGAGACTCCTTCAGCTCCCTTTTGGCAAACTCCGGGCAGGCTGTCATATGCCTTTTACTGAGGAGTGGCTTCCGTCTGTTCACTCTATCATACAGGCCTGATTGGTGGAGTGCTGCAGAGATGGTTGTTCTTCAGAAAGGTTCTCCTCTCCCCTCAGAGAAAGGTTCTTGGTCACCTCCCTGACTAAGGCCCTTCTCCCTTGATTGCTCAGTTTGGCCGGGCAGCCCGCTCTAAGAAGAGTCCTGGTGGTTCCAAACGTCTTCCATTTACGGATGATGGAGGCCACTGTGCTTATTGGGACATTCAATGCTGCAGAAATGTTTCTGTACCCTTCCTTAGATCTATGCCTTGATACAATCCTCTCTCGGAGGTCTACAGACAATTCCTTGGACTTCATGGCTTGGTTTGTGCTCTGACATGCACTGGTAATCGTGGGACCTTATATAGACAGGTGCGTGCCTTTCCAAATCATGTCCAATTAACTGAATTTACTACAGGTGGACTCCAAACAAGTTTTAGAAACATCTCAAGGATGATCAGTGGAAACTGGATGCACCTGAGCTCAATTTTGAGTGTCATGGCAAAGGCTGTGAATACTTATGTACAAGGTATTTTTTGTTTTTTATTTTTAATAAATTTGCAAAGATTTCAAACAAACTTCTTTCACATTGTCATTATGGGGTATTGTTTGTAAAATTTTGAGGAAAATAATGAATTTAATCCATTTTGGAATAAGGCTGTAACATAACAAAATGTGGAAAAAGTATATGAAAAGGAGAGTGTGTGCCGCATTTTGCCCTCATTTTGACAATCTTGATCAAATAGGGTCATGTGCCATTGGAAAAGGTGAGCGTTTGACAGTGATTTGCGGTACTGTGAACGTTGTAGGATCTTCAGTGGTTCCAATGACATGAAAACAAGGTGTTGTAGCATAAAATGAAATGAAACTGTTGACCTGACTTTGTTGGTTATGTAATGTGGCGCCTGTGTTTTGTTTTCTGACACAAGTGGTAAAGCCCAACTCTGGGCAAAAAATGTTTTCCCATGCAGTGTGGCTGTGCCCACACTGCATGAGTCAACTGCTTGTTTTTGTCTAGGGGATTGGAGAAACCTTATACTCACCCAATCCTTCTCTCTTCCTGCCGACTGCGCTCCCCCATGATCCTGCCGTGGACTGTTCCTGACGTCCTCACGTCAAAAGCAGCTCTATGGGCATGATAACATCAGGAACAGTTCATGGCACAAGACCACTAGACTGTGGGGGGGGGGGCAGCAGGATTAACAGGGAGCAATCTTGTGTGGGAAATATTGGAGGATAAGGTAAGTACAAGATATCTCTGCTCTCCTCTTCCCTGGACAAAAATGAGCAGTTGAACCATGCAGTGCAGGCACAGTCCCACTGCAAGGGAAAACCTTTATTTGCCTAGAGTTGGGCTTTAACCACTTACCGTTCGCCCGCCTCAGTTTTACTGCGGCAGGCTGGCTCGGCTGCGCGAACCGATGTAGTACTAAGTAGGTCACGTGCGTGGTGCTGGGGGGCGAGCGGGGATCACGATGCACGGGGCTGGTGGCACCAATTGCTGCTGGCCACCTGCGATCGCTCCCTGCTGAGAGAGAAGAACAGTTGTAAACACAGCCAACCGTTCTTCTCTCTGAAATGATAACAGAGTGCCTGTGATCCTTCTATATAGGATCACAGGTCTCTATGGTCATTTCACAAGCCCCTCCCCCCACAGTTGGTAAACACTCCCCCAGACTTACATTTAACCCTTTGATGACCCACTAGGTTAACCCCTTCCCTGCCAGTGTCATTAGTACAGTAACAGTGCATATTTTTAGCACTGATTACTGTAGTAATGTCACTGATACCCCCAAAAGTGTCAAAAAGGTCAGTTAGGGGTCCGATCTGTCCGCCGCAATGTCGCAGTCCTGCTAAAAATCGCAGATCGGCACCATTACTAGTAAAAAAATAAAAATTACATAAATCTTTCCCCTAGTTTGTAGACGCGATAACATTTGCGCAAACCAATCAAAATACGATTATTGCAATTTTTTTACTGTATTTTCCGGCGTATAAGATTACTTTTTACCCCAGGAAAATCTTCTCAAAAGTCGGGGGTCGTCTTATACGCCGAGTATATTATTTTTAAGGTACCTTCAAGAGAGATGCCCAGGAGATGGGAGCAATGCAGGGACTTTTTCTTCAGTTTTGAGCGCATGTATAATATCGGCACCGCAACGCATGTTCAGGAAGTTCTGGATAGCTGCTCTCTGGCAGTGGAGTGATCTGACTGTTATGCACTCTATTGCTCAGGCGATGGAACTATGTGAGGTGACTCGCAGGGAGTGGGAGATTTAAGACGAATCCCGATGGCGGCGGGTAGCATGGCACTGGCAGCACACAGTGAGTAGGGACTATAATTGCATATTGTAATGTCTTGAGTACCGTACTGTAGAATCCTCAAAGTGCCTTATGATGATTAGCATTAGGATTTTCAGTCACACAGTGCACTAGCTGCTGCATGACTCTGTCACAGTGTGCTACATGGCTTTTGGGTGCTAACTTCGTTAATTTATGGCTGTACTGAATGATAGAGTATAACACAGTTTAGCAATAACAAAATCGGTACCCAAAAGCCATGTGACACACTGTGACAGAGCCATGCAGCACCTAGTGTGCTGTTTGAATGGTTATCTCACTTTCTTACAGTACCTTGGAGACATACGAGAGATCTGAGAAAATGTTTTTCAATGGTGTTGCCTTGCTTCGGAAGGGGGGTAGTCTTATATGGTGAGTATAGCCCAAAAGCGATGTTTTAACTTGAAAATTAGGGGGGTCATCTTATACGCCCAGTCGTCTTATACACCGGAAAATACGGTACCAAAAATATGTAGCAGAATACAAATTGGCCTAAATGGATGAAAAAATTAGATTTTTACATTTTAATTTTTGGGAATGTTATATAGCAGAAACTGAAAAGTACTGTTTTTTTTTTTTTTTCAGAATTGTTGCTATTTTTTTTTTTTTAGCGCAAAAAATAAAAATCACACAGGGGATCAAATACCACGAAAAGAAAGATATATTTGTGGGGAAAAAAAGGACGTCAATTTTATTTCGGTACAGCATGGCACGACCACAGAATTTTCTTTTAAATTAACGTAGTGCCTGTTGGAGATACAACAACTTTAAGCTTAGTCTATTGCAGTTCATAAATAGGACAGTAGATGTCGCTAATGCTAAGTGATATGCTATGCATTCTCTATGATGTGTTGTCATTTCCTGTACACTGCACTGTGCTTGTTGGTTATCTTTTCCTGTCTGTGTTTTCCTCAACATGAGAAGGCAATCTGTGGTTATGTTCCAATAAAGAAGCCAGTTCCTGTTTACTTCACAATGTCTGATCTGAATGGACTCCGCTGCACCCAGTGATTGCACTCTGCAACAGGTTATGGGCCCAGGATCCGGATAAAGTCTTATGACCAGGTGCGGCCCAGGCAGAACAAAGCCTTGAATGGGAGACAGTGTGACTGATGCGGAGATCGACATAAGGAAGCTTTCCGGTGACATCTCCTATAGACAAGTAAGACTGTTTATATATAAAGGAGGGAAAAATGGCCGGAAACTCAGAACTTAAACTCTCAGTGGCTAAGCTGAACAATGACAATTATCAGCTATGGAAGTTTAAAGTGGAAATGCTATTATCTAGAGAGGACTTATGGGAGGTTACCACTACAGAGAGGCCACAGGACAGTAATCAGGACTGGCACAAGAAAAACAGACAGGCACGGGCCACCATAAGCTTACTAGTGGAGGATGATCAGCTCATACATATACGCCATGAGGACACAGCGAAAGGCATGTGGGACATACTAAGAAGACTGCATGAAAGATCCAGTTTAAACAGCAAGCTGTTTCTACTGCGGAAACTCTACGGAATGAGACTTAGCAGAGAACAGGACATGCAGGAGCACATAAACGCAATGCTGGAAGTGATTGCACACCTCAGATCAATCGGGGAGAATATAACAGACAGCCACGCTGCAGCCATGTTGTTATGTAGTTTGCCTGATACATATACTGCACTGATCAATGCACTGGAGACACGACCTGAGACAGATCTGACACTAGCATTTGTGAAAACCAGGCTCATAGATGAGTATCAGAGAAGAAAGGAATTAGTGCATGACTCCACAGAAACCGACACCAGAACCGCTCTTAAAGCTACAGACACAAGGTTACACAGGAAAGAGACCAGAGTGTGTTTCAGATGTCACAAACAGGGACACATAAAGAAAGACTGTACTATATGGAAAGCAGAGCAAAGAAGAGAGCATCCATCTTATGCTAAACAAAAGGTCAAAGCCATAATCAATGATCCATGGGAAGGAAACTGGAATGCCACATTTAAAGTGACAGGCAACAATAAATGTCAAGACTGGTGCATCGATTCGGGGGCAACCAGTCACATGACAAGTGATAGAAGTTTTTTTCACAGAACTTGATCTGAACAACAAAGAAACTATTTATCTTGCAGATGGAAGCAAAATCCATGCAGAAGGATATGGGCATGGAACCCTTGTATGCCCTGATGATGCGGGACACAATCTAGCCATACCAGTGAAAGATGTGCTTTATGTTCCTAATCTAGAAGGAGGACTCTTATCTGTGAAGCGTCTAACAGCCAGAGGACTCATTGTAACATTCCAAGGTGACAAGTGTTCAATCCTAAACAGCAACCAGACAGTAGCAAGTGCCAAGCTGGATGATCATCTACATCACCTCGACACAGTGAAGGAAAAGGTGAGACTATGTACACACAAGCACAATGACTGTATACATATATGGCACAGACGTCTAGGTCACAGACACCCAGAATGCATACAGGAACTACAGAGGAGGAATCTGACAAGGGATCTAACAATATCCCCTTGTGCAGTTACTGCTAAGTGTGAATGTTGCATTAAATCCAAAGCTACAAGAGCAACACTTCCCAAAGTCAGTCAGAAGAGAGCTTTAAGACCACTTGACTTAGTTCACAGTGATGTGTGTGGTTCCCCTAAACCCACCTACACCTGGAGGCAAAAGGTACATAGTGACTTTCATAGACGACTATTCAAGATACACAGTCACCTACCTAATGCAACACAAGAGTGACGTTTTTGACAAAGTACAAGACTATATAATAAAGACCAGTAACAAGTTTCAGAGGAAGCCTCTCATACTTCGGAGTGACAATGGAGGTGAATTCGCGGGATATAAGATACAAGAGTACTTAAAACAGAATGGAATAGAACATCAAAAGACAGTCCCATATACACCAGAACAAAATGGAGTAGCTGAAAGAAAGAACAGAACTCTGACTGAAATGATCAGATGTATGCTGACAGACTCTGGACTACCACAAAAATACTGGGGTGAAGCAGCTATGACAGCTACATATTTGCAGAATAGACTTCTTTCCAGAACAGTAGAGAAAACTCCATATGAACTTTGGCACAATGAGAAGCCAAATGTAAAACACCTAAGAGTTTTTGGATGCAAAGCATTCATCTACATACCTGAAGAAAAACGCACCAAACTCCAAAACAGAGCATTTGAAGGTATCTTCGTTGGATACAGTGACAATGTCAAAGGTTACAGAATCCTTAATCCCAAAACAGACAAGGTTACCATTAGCAACAGCATAACTTTTGTTGAAGATTTCAGAGACAATGTAATGACTACAGTAGAAGCAAGAATAGAAGAGAAAACTGACATTGACCAGCCCATCTCTGTAACTTCTGAACAAACAGTTGAAGTGAGTGCAGACTCTACCAGTACTGAAGAGCAGACACAAGAAGGCTCAGACACAAAACTGAGACGTTCAACAAGAGAAAACAAAGGTAAACCACCTGTACATCTCTCAGACAAAGCAAGTACTGCCAGTATCAACGAACCTGCAAACTGGGAAGAAATATCTCAGCTTTCAGAACAAGAAGCAAGTAAATGGATAAAGGCTGCTGATGAAGAGATAAAATCCATGCATGACACTAAAACATGGACACTTACAGAACTACCACCCGGAAGGAAAGCCATAGGCTGTAAATGGACTTTTAAAGTGAAATACAATGCAGATGGTACAATTGAGCGATACAAAGCAAGACTAGTAGCCAAGGGCTATTCTCAAAAATATGGAGAGGACTATGACGAGACATTCGCACCAGTAGTCAAGCACACTACACTTTACTGACAGTAGCCGTTACAAGGAAAATGCAAGTGAAACATTTTGATGTGAAAAACGCATTTCTACATGGCGAGCTAACAGAAGAAATTTATATGGAACAGCCGCCAGGGTTCAAAGATGAACAAAGGCCAGACCTAGCTTGCAATCTTCGCAGGAGTATATATGGACTAAAGCAAGCAGCCAGAGCGTGGAATATAAAAATAAATGAAGTGCTTACACATCAAAACTTTCTGAGGAGTAAAGCAGACCCCTGCTTATACAGAAAGAAATTGGCAGACAGATGGGTCTATATGCTTATTTATGTGGATGATATCCTGATTTGCTTTGAGCAAGAAGGGGATGAAGCAGAAATTCTAGAAAAATTAAATCAGAACTTCAACACCAAAGATCTTGGCAACATAAAGAATTACCTCGGCATCCAGATCGAGAGAGAGGAAGATGGCAGCTTTCTTCTGAACCAAAGACACAAAATACAAGAAATAATTGAAACATTTGGAATAGAAGACGCCAAACCAGTAAAGTCTCCTATGGAAACCAACTACCTAAAGGAGATGAATTGTCAAGATAACCCATTACCTACTAATACTCAATACAGGAAGGCAATAGGAAAATTGCTATATCTTACCACTGCTACAAGGCCGGACATTGCAGCAACTGTTGGAATCCTATGCAGAAAGGTTTCGATGCCAAGTCAAAAGGACTGGAATTCTGTAAAGCGAATCATTCGCTATCTTAAAGGGACTTTGCACTAGAAGTTAAAGTTACCAGCGAGTGATGAAAGCACCTTAACAGGATATGTGGATGCTGACTGGGCAGGAGACACCAGCGACAGGAAATCTACCAGTGGATACTTATTTTTTCTGTCAGGAGGTGCCATCAGTTGGACTAGTAAAAAGCAACTCTCTGTTTCACTGTCGTCTACTGAAGCAGAATACGTTGCTGCAGCGCAGGCAAGTCAAGAAGTCACATGGCTGAGACAGCTATTAACAGATTTAGGTCAACCACAGTTGGGACCAACAGAAATCTATGAGCACAATCAAGGATGCCTTGCACTTGCGCGCATGGAAGGAGTTAATTCAAGAACCAAGCACATTGATGTGAAGTTCCACTTTCTTAGGGATCTTCAAGAGCAAGGTCTTCTTGAGTTACTTTATTGCCCAACCGAGGATATGACAGCAGATATCCTTACAAAGCCTCTGACCGCTGAAAGACACTCAAGGCTTACGAAGAAGATGGGTTTAATAGACTAAGCCTTAGCTGTTGAGAAGGGGTGTTGGAGATATAACAACTTTAAGCTTAGTCTATTGCAGTTCATAAATAGGACAGTAGATGTCGCTAATGCTAAGTGATATGCTATGCATTCTCTATGATGTGTTGTCATCTCCTGTACACTGCACTGTACTTGTTGGTTATCTTTTCCTGTCTGTGTTTTCCTCAACATGAGAAGGCAATCTGTGGTTATGTTCCAATAAAGAAGCCAGTTCCTGTTTACTCCACAATGTCTGATCTGAATGGACTCCGCTGCACCCAGTGATTGCACTCTGCAACAGGGCCGAATCGCAAAAAAAGGCCTGGTCATTAAGTGGGTGAATCCTTCCGGTCCAGAACTGGTTAAAGGCAATATCTTGTAGGCCAGATTCAAACTGTGGGTTTCCCATAAGGGTAAGGGAGATGGTGAAGTATGCTGTAAATGCCTAATTGCATATATGCTAGGCTGGTGAAATGGTGGGATGTTTACTGAGTTCCGTTGTTGGAATGTAAGGTGTTTAAGGATGTAGGGGAGACCAATTTTTCCATACCAACCCGCTGTTTTGTGTTGTAGGGTCTGTGTCAGTCCAAACCTCCCATCAAGTGCACAGCAATCTGGTATAGTTTAACGTCTGGGTGTGACATCCCTCCATTTTCCTAAACATATGTTATGTTCAAAGTGAGCAGGTTTTGAGAACACCGATTATGAAAGATCTTTTTTTATTCATCTTCAGAACATGGAGTACTGAATGTTCTCATTGTAAAAGGAAATTGGACCCTCCTCCTACCCCCATCTTAAGTTATGATTTATTTTATGTATCCCGTGCATGAGCAAGATCCTGCTTGAATAATATTGTATAAATGTTTCTGGATGTGTCTCTTCAAGAAAGACATTTCTCGGAACTAAAAGAATGTTTGGATGAGATCCCATATAAATTAAAAAAATATTTACCAGGATTATTCTTTGAACCATAGTAGTAAAAAGTTGTGCAAAATGGGCAATCCTACATGCTGTATCATGCCATGCAGAGGAAAAATGCCGATATGAGAATTAACTTTGTCTATACCAATTTTTACCTAAAAGAACCATTGGCTTTTTTTTTTTTTTTAAGTGTAGCCAACATCAGATATATTTTACTATACATTTTATGTGTCATGGTAACACTTCCAGGTATTTATTACCTGTCACAGAGAACACAGTACTCCCCCTAACAATAACATTATTTGCTTTACCCTCTTTTGAACAGCCTGGACAGTTATCAGTCCCAAACTCAGGCAGGAGGCAGGTCAGCCTTCCTAGGAGGCTTTACAGCCTCACATTGGGCTGCCATGTCTGCCCTGATATAAGAACTTAGTGATTATAAAGTCTCTTTAAAAATAAATAAACATGTCATACTTACCTGCTCTTTGCAATGGTTTTTCACAGAGCAGGCCCAATCCTTCCCTTCTGCAGTCCCTGCTGGCGCTCCTGACTCCTCCCTGCTGCAGAATGCCGCTTGCTATGGGGGCACTCATGTGGGCTATGTGTTTCCATAGATGCTCACAGTGCAGTTCAGCCTCGCAGCCCGCTCTTTCCTTACAGAATGTGATTGACAGCAGCAGGAGGCAATGACTCCTGCTGCTACCAAGATGGCCAGTGATGAGAGAGAGAGAGCGGAGAGAGCTGCTGCTCATGGGCACAACACTGGATTGAGATCTGGCTCAGGTAAGTATTAAAAAAAAAGTATTATTGCAGAGAATGCATTAAGGTAAAAAAAAAATCGACCTTGACAACCACTTTAAAGTGGAACTAAAGGCAAAAATTGTAAAATTGTGAACAGGTAGGCTACTTTTTGGAGAAGAGACATGCAATGCCTCTTTCATAGTTAAATACACTTACCTGCTTGCTCGCAATCCCTTGCAGAATGTACACTGAGCTGCACAGATCTGCTTACATTACAGCACACAGCCAGTGTGCCATGATACTGTCACTCCCATGCATGGGGTATAAAGATAAAAGGAAAGCCAATATGCTTCCAATGGGGTATGAGACGTATAGGGGTGGAGTGGATATGTCAAATATAAATAAATCGAAATGTGTGAACAAATAGATGATCTGCAGAAAGAGCAGCCATTTGTGTAGGGTCACTAAGTACTTAATGCAATAAGGATAATAAAAGAATCAGCGCCAATCAAAATGACTGAAGGCTCCACCCACAGCCTTCTGCAACCTTCTGAGACACATCACAGGTCCCGGAGGACTACAGGACACTTTCCAAAGCGCAGGACGGCTCACACATGCGTAATAGGAAATCTGAAGGCTTCACTACCAGTTTCCCTTACCTGAGATGCCGGTGCCTGCACCTGAAGACAATTGAAGAACCGGCTCAGGTGAGGGCCATCAGTGGATCTCTGGACATCCCTGGATTACTATACAGTCAGCAGCTACAGTATTTGTGACTGCTGAGTTTTTAAGGGGGAGACTGGAGCTCCCCTTTAATTTTTAATTTTGACTGAAAAGTACTATAAGAGCTAAGTTCACCTTTTGTAAAAACAATATAATAATCATAAATGCAAATTACTTTTCTAGTAAAAAAAATTGCATTTATTTCTTTTTTTTTTACCTTGGAGCCTGCAAAGCATTGTGCCTGTGAACAGTAGTTTGTGGGCGCAATGTCAGGTTTCTGCTGACACTCCTGACAGCTGTCTGCCTGTACCTCCATACGGGCAGACAGGTACTCAACTGCAGGAAGAGCCAGTGAACTATTAGGGCACTGATTAGTGCCCTTGTAGTTCTTTGAGACCTTCAAGCCATCTGCCGCAGTGGAAGACTGAACTTCTAGTTAATTTATTCACATATCTTTGTAAATTAATGATGTGGTTGATTGGGCGGAGCCCTGCACAGCCACACTGTTTTTAAATTGTGAAAGGGTGGGGGATCAGGGGGTGTGGGGGCTGCTGCATTAGGAACATGTTACATGTTACACCCTGAATACAAATGCAACATGTAACATGTTACTCAGGGGGAAGTTATCCTTTAACACTATAACTTCAATGCAATATTTTAGAATGAGAAGAGGCTTTAAAATAACACTTTTTAGGTCTGCTTTGGCCTTCCGTGAAATACAGGTTTGTCTCCAGCAGTCATTAGCATAGTTTAGTCTTGTATTTATGTTATCTGAAGTGAGCACCACATTTTAAACTAAGAATGAGTCAATCAGTATAATGTGTCTTAGGAATGGCTATACCCATCTCCAGTTAACTTCCTTGGGGTCGATTCCCATTGGGTTTGGCCAACTTCAAGAAAGTTCACATGCTGAACCCAATCCCTTTGAAGTCAATGCAAGCTGCATTTGTCAAATCAAAAATGTCCATTTTCTGGGCTAATAGGGATACTGGCAACAAAGGAAGCCAGTAAAGAAATGTAATTTGTTGGTAATTTAAACTTTTTTTTATTTTTATAAATATCAGTCTGGCAGTGGCATATGCTACAGCAAGAATGACAATAAAATATTGTGAAGAATCTCCCCAAAATGCATGCCCAACCCTTTAGGTCTGGTATGGATTTTGAGGGGACATAACATGCAAAAAAAAATGACTACGGGGATACCTAATGTGTGAGACTTTTTTGCTACCTGGATGCATAGAGGGACCCAAAATCCAAGGAGTACCTTTTGGATATTTAAGGGGGAAAAATAAAGAAAGCTTCTGACTTCCTGATTACCTATCACACTTTGAGGTCTTGAAGTACCAGGACTTGCAAACGTTCCACAAAATGACCACATTTTTCAAAGTAGACCCTTCAACTTATGTCATTAGAGGCATCGTGAGTCTTTTTAAGATCACATTTTTGCCACACATTCATGGAAAATGAGGGAAAAAAATAAAAATGTTTTGATTCCTAAGTATGTAGATACCATATTTGTGAGAATTTTTGTGGAGCCTAGCTGCGTGGAGGGGCCAAAAAAAGTAGCACCTTCAGGATTGCAAGGGTTATAAATTAGGCATCTAATTTTCAGACTACTTATCACATTTTATAGGCCCTGGAGCGATAAGACAATAGAACCAGCCACAAAATTACCATATTTGAAAAGCAAAAGAAAGTGGATCTTTTGAATATTTTTTATCTTGCCACACGTTTTTGGAAAATGAAGAGAGAAAAATGGATTTTTGTAAAATCTTACCGTAAAATCCTTATCTCTTAGCTCATTGACAGACGTAGTCCTCGGTGATACAGCACCTTCGGGTTATGTTGCCTCCACAGGAGTAGGACTAGACAGGAAATGAAAAATGCTCTGGCCACACCCCAGGGGCAGTCCCCGAGGGTATATCCTCTCTCTCTCTCTGCCACAGCAAATCAGTTATGTCACAAAAGCAGTGCTTAGAGAATTTAACCCAACCCAACTCGAAAACAGAGGGGCGGGTACTACGCCTGTCAATGAGCTAAGAGAAAAGGATTTTACGGTAAGATTTTACAAAAATCCATTTTTCTCTATCGCTCATTGACAGACGTAGTCCTCGGTGATACAGCACCTTCGGGAAGTCCCAGAGCAGTATCACAAATGAGGGGTGGGAAAATGGAAATCAAATCCAAATCTAGAAGGGCCAACCGGTGCCAACTAGAAGTTTACAATGCTCATCCTTAATGGTGAGACTCAACAAAAAAATTTTCAAACAGAAAAAAACCCTCGAGGTAGACCACCGGTCTCCTCAAATTGCGGCCTGCAAAACCTTGCGGCCAAATGAGGCATCCGCCGATGCCATCACATCAATTTTATAAAATTTTGTAAAGGTATGTACCGACGACCAGGTGGCCGCTTTACATACCTGGACCACTGACGCCTGATGGCGAAAGGCCCAGGAAGTACTGAGCGCTCGAGTGAAGTGCGCCCTAACAGGGAACGGAGGATTCCGACCCTTAATAGAATAAGCCTGTACCACCGTCTGACTGATCCATGTAGATATGGTCGCGGCAGACACAGGCAACCCCCTTCAAGGGCTATCCGTGATCACAAAAAGTGAGTCCGTCTTACGAAAACCACTTTAGGAAGGAAGGATGGATTCGGAAGAAGAACCACCTTATCCCTATGAACCACCAGATCTGGGGAACGACAGGATAATGCGGCCAGTTCTTACACCCTGCGTACAGAAGTAATGGCCACCAAGAAGGCCACCTTCTGGGAATGTAAGCAAGGGAATCTCCCTAATATCTTCAAAGAGAAGTTTCTGAAGAACCGACCACACTAAATTAAGATACCAGGCGGTAAGGGTGCGCACACTGGCGGAGCCAGATGTCGCACCCCCTGGATGAAATACCGCACCAAGGAATGATTAGCCAAAGGTTTCTTGAAAGAAGATTGCTAACGCCGAAAACCTGACCCTTGATCGTGCTCAAGGATAGTTTCTGCTCAACCCCTTGTTGCAGACAGACCAAAATTCGGGTCACCGAATAGGTCTGTGGGGGAAATCCAATAGATTCACACCATGCAATATAAGACTTCCATGTGCTGGAAGTCGCTTTCCTTGCTTTAACTGGAGGTAGGAATAACTGAAGCTGACACTCCCTTGTCCTTCAGTACCTGGGTCTCAATGGCCAGGCCATTAAGCCAGCGACTGTAAAGCAAGATGGAAGATCGGTCCCTGAGACCGCAAATCCTCCCTGAGAGGAAGTCTCCAAGGAGCGTCCGCGACTAGCCTCGCCAAGTCGGCGTACCAGGCTCGACGAGGTCAATCCGGAATTTCCAGAATAACTGGAATTCCCTCCACCTCTATCCTGCGAAGAAGTTCCCGCAGCAACTTGAGAGGATGGAAGGCATGCCGTAGCTGATACTGCCCCCACGGGGCGATCAGCGTTTCTGCTGCGTCCGCTAGAGGATTGTGGCGCGAGCTACAAACCTCCGCACCTTCCTGTTAGGCCAAGGTGCCAACAGATCCACATCCGGGATGTCCCAATGAAGGGACAGCTAGGGAAAAACCTCTGGATGAAGAGGCCATATGCGATTGGATCCGAATCGGGCTGCTCGATCCAGTAAATCAGACAAAATCTGATCGCTCTCAGTTCCGATACCCTTATTGGTAATCTGGATACTATCGGAAGAAATGACTTCCCCTGGTTGAGCATCGGAGACTTCCTGGTCCGCTCGCTCAACCGGATCCGATTGTCCAGGGAATCGGAATTCTGATTCCATTAAAAAAGAATCTCCTTCAGGAGAATTCGAGTATGAGACTGGGTATACGGTACTGCCTCTAAGAAGGCCACCATCAGTCCCAGCCAATTGACGGACAGCAACATCCGAATCGTTGACTGAACCTTCTGGAGTTTCCCAGCAAGGAGAAACTCTCTTGCCCAGGATGTATCCAACCTTAGGCCCAGATAGTTCAGTCTCCTGGTGGGAACCAGGGATGATCTTTGGGAAAGCGAAAAAACGCTGATGTCCTGCGATGATGGGGATATAAAGATAGGCATCCTATATGTCTATGGACGCCAGGAAATCTCTTTGATGCAGGGAGGCCACCACTGTACGGATGGACTCTATTTCTTCCCAAGTCCAGATTTGGACGCACCTTGCCCTCTTTCCTGGGCATTGTGAATAGGTTCGAATAGAACCCCTGAAACCGTTCAATGTTAGAAGGGAAGAATCGCACCGGTGGAAGTGATCGAAACTCGATCCTGTGTCCTCCAGAAACCGGTGAAGACATCCCCCCCCACCCCAGAGATGGGTAGGGGCGCATCAGGCTATATTCTTCAGGCTTGGCTGAGCCGGACTCTTTGTTTACCCGACCAGCGCCCTTTGAAACCCCTCTAAAGGGGCTTTGGAGGGTTTCGCCTTATCGCCCGCCCTCGCGGAACGAACAACTCTATATGAGCAGAAAAGGAAGGTCCTCGTTAGTTACGAGGTCTTTTTATCCTAACAGTCTGTGGCAAGACAGCAGGTGGTACCGTCTATCCTATAAAGAGGAATTCCTCAAACAGATAGCACCTAGCCATGCGTTTGGAAATAACAGGGGTTCGTTTCAAAACGACCCCATTTGGGTAAAGGAAAATCCTTCGCCCTTTTGGTAGGCTAACAAGTACCAAAAAAAGGAATCTCAGTTTCAGCTACCTCTGCCGGTGTAACCTCAAGACTAAAGGTTTCCCGGACGGACACAACTAGTGCATCCACCACTCTTGTGCTATGGCGGAGGCAGAAACGTGCTCCTCACTGCTGAGGAGATATTACCTGAGACAACAGCCCCCTAAGAGGGACCTGCAACTGCATTGACCAGTTCCGAATCCGTATCTGAAGTATCTGATAAACAATAGGGGTAGGCGGGGGTCGCTTCTTGATCCCCGTCCCTGACAGGCCACCTCCACCCGGGATACCAAAGACTCCAAAATTGCCGATAATGCATTAAAAACAAGTGGGGTACTGGAAGGTCCTGCGGCCACCTTGAGGGGATCAGGTGGGGATACCTATGCGGCAGGGTCAATGATTATACAAGACACTTGCCAGCGACAAAAAATGACAAAGTAAAAAAAAAACTTTTTTTTTTTTTTTGTGTCCCCCAGTCGCAACAGCGCCCCTCAGTGTTACCTGCCTTTTTGGACCCCACAGAGAGAGAGACAGACCCCAAGGCTCATCCCTGATGCACAGAAGTTTTCATCAGCTTGCTCAGTGCTTGTCTTGTTATAGACAGGAAGTCTTTGGCCCTATTTCCTGGGTAAAAGAGGCGGCTCCGCCCCTTAACACGCCTGCTGGCTCCTCCCCCTGGCTCCATGAGGTGTTTGAGTCACCCCAAACATGGCCGCCCCCATGCTGGAGACACGAGGCTACACCAAAATGGCGGCCTCGTGCGATCTACCAGACAATGGCGGCGGCCTGCACAGAATAGCGGCATGTCTGCAGAAGGATCTCGGCCTCACAACCCTTCACCCTCATGGTGGTCAGCGTGGTCGGAGGTACCGGACCCTAGCGGGCCGTATGCGGTCCGTGGCCGTCGGGAGGCATCTGCTTAGCTGGAGGAATGATCTGGAATGCAGTATACATGTATAGACATCGCCCTGTGGCTACTGACAGGTAGGATACCTTATACTATCACAGTAAAGTTCTAGTACTGCCACTGACTACAATCATTTACACATTTTTACAATTAGATTGTCAGCTCCCAAACCAAGCCTCCTGGCTTCTTGTACACAAAAATCACACTCAATTAGGGGGATCTGTGACATGTTGTAGGATAGAGGGGAACCCATCCTTACCATTACAGAGAGGGGCCCGCGTTCACCACAAGACCCGTCAGGGGGAAAGGGGGAACATACTACTCACCATACCGGAACCAGGCGGGCGCCAACTCCTGACAGTACCCCTCTCCACCGAGGTAGGAGGGCTGTCGACCAATACGGGCGCCGTGACTCATGGTCTTTGGCGTTTCAGCGAGACGTTTAACTCGCAGGGTCAGTCCCCGTCCAGTGGGACTATGTCGCGGCCGACCCAGCGCGGAGCTATGGCCTGCACGCGCTCGTAGGCTGAACTGGGGTGACCACTGGATCTCAACATCCCACCCGTCGCCCAGTTCAGCTTTCTTGCTTGAAGATCTCACAGGAACACTGGAGAAAAAAAGCTGTCTTAAAAAATTCTTTTCTAAGAAAAAAATCCTGCCAGGACCGAAGATCCCAGCAAGGTATCTAGGTCCTTACTCCTGACTAGGGTTGAGCGGACACCTAGATGTCCGTGTTCGACGGGTTCGGCCGAACTTTAAAAAAAAGTCCGGGTCCGTGTCCCGGACTTTTACCGAACTTTTCCCGGACACCGAACCCCATTGAAGTCAATGGGGACCCGAACTTTAAGGCACTAAAATGGCTCTAAAACACCAAAGGAAAGGGCTAGAGTGCTGCAAATGGCAGCAAAACGTAATTAAGAGCATGGCAAGTGCTCTGCAAACAAATGTGGATAGGGAAATAACTTAAAACAACAAAAAAAAACAGAAAAATAAAACAATGTTCTTCTTCATCTCTGAAGGACGAGGCCCATATGGAGTAGGAGGGAGGTTGAGGTGGTGGTGGATGTGGCGGTGACATAGGCGTGCGCACAGGGTGTGCTGGGTGTGCCTGGGCACACCCTAATCACCTAGGGCACATAGCATTGCCAGTGAGGAGATGGGAAAGATCTCCCTGGGACCTGCTCTGCTCTATTTCTCCTTGCCTACAGGTACATGGCCCCGATACATTACTCTCCCTGCTGGCAAACACATGCATGTGTATTTCAACTTTGGGGTGCACACCTTAATGCAATAGGCTGCGCACACCTATGGGCGGTGTAGGTGGAAGCGGCGGTGGAGGAGGACCAGGGCCGGATTAACAGCATCATGGGCTTGGTGCTGAGGATTTTGAAGGGCCTTAGGGCCGTGCCTTGCCATGCACCCAGAGGAGGAAGGGTGCAGCCATGCATGCCTAATTCAACATGGGATGCTGTCTCTGAAGCCCATAAACACATCCATGCATCGCCAACTGTCCCTCCTTGTCCGGCCTTCACGCTGTGTGGGGAGGTTCTGAGGGTGCTGCCTGGGGAAGCGAGCATAGAAGCCAGACTTCTGTGTTTACAAGTGACAGAAGAGCGGTAACAGTGAATATGGCCAACCCGGGGCCTATATAAAAGGTAGGGGCCTGGAGCTGCAGCTCCAATAGACCCTACATTAATCTGGCCCTGAGGAGGAGGACGAGGTAGCCAACACTGCTTCTTTTCACAAATTTTAAATGAGGGTACACCCCAAAAGAGTGAGAAAGAGCAAAAATGGAACAATGGGTGGGTAAGGTCGGTATCCATTGCTATTCTGCATAAGGTACGGAAAAGTCCCGTGGGATCCATGCCTGGTTCATTTTAATGAACGTGAGCTTGTCCACATTGTCTCTGGACAGGCGGCTGCGCTTGTCTGTTATAACGCCCCCAGCCGTGCTAAATACCCGTTCAGATAATACACTGGCTGCAGGGCACGCCAGCACCTCCAAGGCGTAAAGGGCAAGCTCAGGCCATGTGCCCAATTTGGAGACCCAGAAGTTGAAGGGGGCAGACCCGTCATTCACTACATGTAGGCGTGTGCACACATACTGCTCCACCATGTTGGTAAAATGCTGCCTCCTGCTAAGACGTTCCATCTGAGCTGCTGGTGCTGCTGTTTGTTGTGGCGTGCTGACAAAGCTTTTCCACATTTCGGCCATGCTAACCCTGCCTTCTGAGGTGCTGGCGGTGCCCTGGTTGCGTTGGCGACCTCCTCCTCCTCCTCCTCTGCCTTGTGCTTCCACTGTGGCCCCGCTGTCAGATGGGAATGCCAGCAGCATGGCGTCTACCAGCGTGCGCTTGTACTCGCGCATCTTGCGATCGCGCTCCAGTGAGTGAATTAAGGACGGTACGTTGTCCTTGTAACGGGGATCCAGCAGCGTGGCCACCCAGTAATCAGCACAAGTTAGAATGTGGGCAACTCGGCGGTCGTTGTGGAGACACTGCAGCATGTAATCGCTCATGTGTGCCAGGCTGCCCAGAGGCGACGAAAGGCTGTCCTCTGTGGGAGGTGTATGGTCCGTGTCCTCTGTATCCCCCCAGCCACGCACCAGTGATGGCCATGAGCTGGCCTGGGTGCCACCCTGCTGTGAACATGGTTCCATCTCCTCCTCCAGCTCCTCCTCCTCCTCATCCTCCTCATCCTCCAGAACTGTGCCCCTGCTGGACAATTGCGTCCCTGGCGTTTGCGTGTGCAGGAACCCACCCTCGGAGCCCCTTGCGAATGACTGCCCTGAAAGCCTTGGAAATGTTACCTCTTCATCCTCCTCCTCCTCCTCATCCTGTGCCACATCCTCTTCCATCATCGCCCGAATTGTTTTTTCAAGGAGGCATAGAAGTGGGATAGTTAAGCTGAGAACGGCGTCATTGCCACTGGCCATGTTGGTGGAGTACTCAAAACAGCGCAACAAGGCACACAGGTCTCGCATGGAGGCCCAGTTAAATTAAATAGCGGAATAGAAAATATGATCCAAAAAAAGTGTATGTATATCACACGTACACAACCACACTGGGCCCCAATTACTATTGTTTGTACCCCTAAAAGGCTAGATGAGGAGTAGGGGGAGTATGGAACAGGCAGCACCCTCAAACCTTCAGAAGTATGAGATGAACCCCAACAACTTGGAAAGGTGGATCTCTCTCACACGTACCAACACAGACTATCCCCCAATTTAACTGATCCCCAAAGGTTTTTGATTAAATAGCGGAATAGAAAATATGATCCAAAAAAAGTGTATGTATATCACACGTACACAACCACACTAGGCCCCAATTACTATTGTTTGTACCCCTAAAAGGCTAGATGAGGAGTAGGGGGAGTATGGAACAGGCAGCACCCTCAAACCTTCAGAAGTATGAGATGAACCCCAACAACTTGGAAAGGTGGATCTCTCTCACACGTACCGACACAGACTATCCCGCAATTCAATTGATCCTCAAAGGTTTTTATTGAATAGCGGAATAGGAAATATGATCAAAAAAAGTGTATGTATCTCGCACGTACACAACCACACTAGGCCCCAATTACTATTGTTTGTACACCTAAAAGGATGGATGAGGAGGAGGAGGAGTATGGAACAGGCAGCACCCTCAAAGCTTCAGAAGTATGAGATGAACCCCAAAAACTTGGAAAGGTGGATCTCACACGTACCGACACAGACTATCCCGCAATTTAATTGATCCCCAAAGGTTTTTATTGAATAGCGGAATAGGAAATATGATCAAAAAATGTGTATGTATCTCACACGTACAGAAGCACACTAGGCCCCAATTACTATTGTTTGTACACCTAAAAGGATGGATGAGGAGGAGGAGGAGTATGGAACAGGCAGCACCCTCAAAGCTTCAGAAGTATGAGATGAACCCCAAAAACTTGGAAAGGTGGATCTCACACGTACCGACACAGACTATCCCGCAATTTAATTGATCCCCAAAGGTTTTTATTGAATAGCGGAATAGGAAATATGATCAAAAAATGTGTATGTATCTCACACGTACAGAAGCACACTAGGCCCCAATTACTATTGTTTGTACACCTAAAAGGATGGATGAGGAGGAGGAGGAGTATGGAACAGGCAGCACCCTCAAAGCTTCAGAAGTATGAGATGAACCCCAAAAACTTGGAAAGGTGGATCTCACACGTACCGACACAGACTATCCCGCAATTTAATTGATCCCCAAAGGTTTTTATTGAATAGCGGAATAGGAAATATGATCAAAAAAAGTGTATGTATCTCGCACGTACAGAAACACACTAGGCCCCAATTACTATTGTTTGTACACCTAAAAGGATGGATGAGGAGGAGGAGGAGTATGGAACAGGCAGCACCCTCAAAGCTTCAGAAGTATGAGATGAACCCCAAAAACTTGGAAAGGTGGATCTCACACGTACCGACACAGACTATTCCGCAATTTAATTGATCCCCAAAGGTTTTTATTGAATAGCGGAATAGGAAATATGATCAAAAAATGTGTATGTATCTCACACGTACAGAAGCACACTAGGCCCCAATTACTATTGTTTGTACACCTAAAAGGATGGATGAGGAGGAGGAGGAGTATGGAACAGGCAGCACCCTCAAAGCTTCAGAAGTATGAGATGAACCCCAAAAACTTGGAAAGGTGGATCTCACACGTACCGACACAGACTATCCCGCAATTTAATTGATCCCCAAAGGTTTTTATTGAATAGCGGAATAGGAAATATGATCAAAAAAAGTGTATGTATCTCGCACGTACACAACCACACTAGGCCCCAATTACTATTGTTTGTACCCCTAAAAGGCTAGATGAGGAGTAGGGGGGGTATGGAACAGGCAGCACCCTCAAACCTTCAGAAGTATGAGATGAACCCCAACAACTTGGAAAGGTGGATCTCTCTCACACGTACCGACACAGACTATCCCGCAATTCAATTGATCCTCAAAGGTTTTTATTGAATAGCGGAATAGGAAATATGATCAAAAAAAGTGTATGTATCTCGCACGTACACAACCACACTAGGCCCCAATTACTATTGTTTGTACCCCTAAAAGGCTAGATGAGGAGTAGGGGGGGTATGGAACAGGCAGCACCCTCAAACCTTCAGAAGTATGAGATGAACCCCAACAACTTGGAAAGGTGGATCTCTCTCACACGTACCAACACAGACTATCCCCCAATTTAACTGATCCCCAGAGGTTTTTGATTAAATAGCGGAATAGAAAATATGATCCCAAAAAAGTGTATGTATATCACACGTACACAACCACACTAGGCCCCAATTACTATTGTTTGTACCCCTAAAAGGCTAGGAGTAGGGGGAGTATGGAACAGGCAGCACCCTCAAACCTTCAGAAGTATGAGATGAACCCCAACAACTTGGAAAGGTGGATCTCTCTCACACGTACCAACACAGACTATCCCCCAATTTAACTGATCCCCAGAGGTTTTTGATTAAATAGCGGAATAGAAAATATGATCCCAAAAAAGTGTATGTATATCACACGTACACAACCACACTAGGCCCCAATTACTATTGTTTGTACCCCTAAAAGGCTAGGAGTAGGGGGGAGTATGGAACAGGCAGCACCCTCAAACCTTCAGAAGTATGAGATGAACCCCAACAACTTGGAAAGGTGGATCTCTCTCACACGTACCAACACAGACTATCCCCCAATTTAACTGATCCCCAGAGGTTTTTGATTAAATAGCGGAATAGAAAATATGATCCCAAAAAAGTGTATGTATATCACACGTACACAACCACACTAGGCCCCAATTACTATTGTTTGTACCCCTAAAAGGCTAGGAGTAGGGGGGAGTATGGAACAGGCAGCACCCTCAAACCTTCAGAAGTATGAGATGAACCCCAACAACTTGGAAAGGTGGATCTCTCTCACACGTACCAACACAGACTATCCCCCAATTTAACTGATCCCCAGAGGTTTTTGATTAAATAGCGGAATAGAAAATATGATCCCAAAAAAGTGTATGTATATCACACGTACACAACCACACTAGGCCCCAATTACTATTGTTTGTACCCCTAAAAGGCTAGGAGTAGGGGGAGTATGGAACAGGCAGCACCCTCAAACCTTCAGAAGTATGAGATGAACCCCAACAACTTGGAAAGGTGGATCTCTCTCACACGTACCAACACAGACTATCCCCCAATTTAACTGATCCCCAGAGGTTTTTGATTAAATAGCGGAATAGAAAATATGATCCCAAAAAAGTGTATGTATATCACACGTACACAACCACACTAGGCCCCAATTACTATTGTTTGTACCCCTAAAAGGCTAGGAGTAGGGGGAGTATGGAACAGGCAGCACCCTCAAACCTTCAGAAGTATGAGATGAACCCCAACAACTTGGAAAGGTGGATCTCTCTCACACGTACCAACACAGACTATCCCCCAATTTAACTGATCCCCAAAGGTTTTTGATTAAATAGCGGAATAGAAAATATGATCCCAAAAAAGTGTATGTATATCACACGTACACAACCACACTAGGCCCCAATTACTATTGTTTGTACCCCTAAAAGGCTAGGAGTAGGGGGAGTATGGAACAGGCAGCACCCTCAAACCTTCAGAAGTATGAGATGAACCCCAACAACTTGGAAAGGTGGATCTCTCTCACACGTACCAACACAGACTATCCCCCAATTTAACTGATCCCCAAAGGTTTTTGATTAAATAGCGGAATAGAAAATATGATCCCAAAAAAGTGTATGTATATCACACGTACACAACCACACTAGGCCCCAATTACTATTGTTTGTACCCCTAAAAGGCTAGGAGTAGGGGGAGTATGGAACAGGCAGCACCCTCAAACCTTCAGAAGTATGAGATGAACCCCAACAACTTGGAAAGGTGGATCTCTCTCACACGTACCAACACAGACTATCCCCCAATTTAACTGATCCCCAGAGGTTTTTGATTAAATAGCGGAATAGAAAATATGATCCCAAAAAAGTGTATGTATATCACACGTACACAACCACACTAGGCCCCAATTACTATTGTTTGTACCCCTAAAAGGCTAGGAGTAGGGGGAGTATGGAACAGGCAGCACCCTCAAACCTTCAGAAGTATGAGATGAACCCCAACAACTTGGAAAGGTGGATCTCTCTCACACGTACCAACACAGACTATCCCCCAATTTAACTGATCCCCAGAGGTTTTTGATTAAATAGCGGAATAGAAAATATGATCCCAAAAAAGTGTATGTATATCACACGTACACAACCACACTAGGCCCCAATTACTATTGTTTGTACCCCTAAAAGGCTAGGAGTAGGGGGAGTATGGAACAGGCAGCACCCTCAAACCTTCAGAAGTATGAGATGAACCCCAACAACTTGGAAAGGTGGATCTCTCTCACACGTACCAACACAGACTATCCCCCAATTTAACTGATCCCCAGAGGTTTTTGATTAAATAGCGGAATAGAAAATATGATCCCAAAAAAGTGTATGTATATCACACGTACACAACCACACTAGGCCCCAATTACTATTGTTTGTACCCCTAAAAGGCTAGGAGTAGGGGGGAGTATGGAACAGGCAGCACCCTCAAACCTTCAGAAGTATGAGATGAACCCCAACAACTTGGAAAGGTGGATCTCTCTCACACGTACCAACACAGACTATCCCCCAATTTAACTGATCCCCAGAGATTTTTGATTAAATAGCGGAATAGAAAATATGATCCCAAAAAAGTGTATGTATATCACACGTACACAACCACACTAGGCCCCAATTACTATTGTTTGTACCCCTAAAAGGCTAGGAGTAGGGGGGAGTATGGAACAGGCAGCACCCTCAAACCTTCAGAAGTATGAGATGAACCCCAACAACTTGGAAAGGTGGATCTCTCTCACACGTACCAACACAGACTATCCCCCAATTTAACTGATCCCCAGAGGTTTTTGATTAAATAGCGGAATAGAAAATATGATCCCAAAAAAGTGTATGTATATCACACGTACACAACCACACTAGGCCCCAATTACTATTGTTTGTACCCCTAAAAGGCTAGGAGTAGGGGGAGTATGGAACAGGCAGCACCCTCAAACCTTCAGAAGTATGAGATGAACCCCAACAACTTGGAAAGGTGGATCTCTCTCACACGTACCAACACAGACTATCCCCCAATTTAACTGATCCCCAAAGGTTTTTGATTAAATAGCGGAATAGAAAATATGATCCCAAAAAAGTGTATGTATATCACACGTACACAACCACACTAGGCCCCAATTACTATTGTTTGTACCCCTAAAAGGCTAGGAGTAGGGGGAGTATGGAACAGGCAGCACCCTCAAACCTTCAGAAGTATGAGATGAACCCCAACAACTTGGAAAGGTGGATCTCTCTCACACGTACCAACACAGACTATCCCCCAATTTAACTGATCCCCAGAGGTTTTTGATTAAATAGCGGAATAGAAAATATGATCCCAAAAAAGTGTATGTATATCACACGTACACAACCACACTAGGCCCCAATTACTATTGTTTGTACCCCTAAAAGGCTAGGAGTAGGGGGAGTATGGAACAGGCAGCACCCTCAAACCTTCAGAAGTATGAGATGAACCCCAACAACTTGGAAAGGTGGATCTCTCTCACACGTACCAACACAGACTATCCCCCAATTTAACTGATCCCCAGAGGTTTTTGATTAAATAGCGGAATAGAAAATATGATCCCAAAAAAGTGTATGTATATCACACGTACACAACCACACTAGGCCCCAATTACTATTGTTTGTACCCCTAAAAGGCTAGGAGTAGGGGGAGTATGGAACAGGCAGCACCCTCAAACCTTCAGAAGTATGAGATGAACCCCAACAACTTGGAAAGGTGGATCTCTCTCACACGTACCAACACAGACTATCCCCCAATTTAACTGATCCCCAGAGGTTTTTGATTAAATAGCGGAATAGAAAATATGATCCCAAAAAAGTGTATGTATATCACACGTACACAACCACACTAGGCCCCAATTACTATTGTTTGTACCCCTAAAAGGCTAGGAGTAGGGGGGAGTATGGAACAGGCAGCACCCTCAAACCTTCAGAAGTATGAGATGAACCCCAACAACTTGGAAAGGTGGATCTCTCTCACACGTACCAACACAGACTATCCCCCAATTTAACTGATCCCCAGAGGTTTTTGATTAAATAGCGGAATAGAAAATATGATCCCAAAAAAGTGTATGTATATCACACGTACACAACCACACTAGGCCCCAATTACTATTGTTTGTACCCCTAAAAGGCTAGGAGTAGGGGGGAGTATGGAACAGGCAGCACCCTCAAACCTTCAGAAGTATGAGATGAACCCCAACAACTTGGAAAGGTGGATCTCTCTCACACGTACCAACACAGACTATCCCCCAATTTAACTGATCCCCAGAGGTTTTTGATTAAATAGCGGAATAGAAAATATGATCCCAAAAAAGTGTATGTATATCACACGTACACAACCACACTAGGCCCCAATTACTATTGTTTGTACCCCTAAAAGGCTAGGAGTAGGGGGAGTATGGAACAGGCAGCACCCTCAAACCTTCAGAAGTATGAGATGAACCCCAACAACTTGGAAAGGTGGATCTCTCTCACACGTACCAACACAGACTATCCCCCAATTTAACTGATCCCCAGAGGTTTTTGATTAAATAGCGGAATAGAAAATATGATCCCAAAAAAGTGTATGTATATCACACGTACACAACCACACTAGGCCCCAATTACTATTGTTTGTACCCCTAAAAGGCTAGGAGTAGGGGGGAGTATGGAACAGGCAGCACCCTCAAACCTTCAGAAGTATGAGATGAACCCCAACAACTTGGAAAGGTGGATCTCTCTCACACGTACCAACACAGACTATCCCCCAATTTAACTGATCCCCAGAGGTTTTTGATTAAATAGCGGAATAGAAAATATGATCCCAAAAAAGTGTATGTATATCACACGTACACAACCACACTAGGCCCCAATTACTATTGTTTGTACCCCTAAAAGGCTAGGAGTAGGGGGGAGTATGGAACAGGCAGCACCCTCAAACCTTCAGAAGTATGAGATGAACCCCAACAACTTGGAAAGGTGGATCTCTCTCACACGTACCAACACAGACTATCCCCCAATTTAACTGATCCCCAGAGGTTTTTGATTAAATAGCGGAATAGAAAATATGATCCCAAAAAAGTGTATGTATATCACACGTACACAACCACACTAGGCCCCAATTACTATTGTTTGTACCCCTAAAAGGCTAGGAGTAGGGGGAGTATGGAACAGGCAGCACCCTCAAACCTTCAGAAGTATGAGATGAACCCCAACAACTTGGAAAGGTGGATCTCTCTCACACGTACCAACACAGACTATCCCCCAATTTAACTGATCCCCAGAGGTTTTTGATTAAATAGCGGAATAGAAAATATGATCCCAAAAAAGTGTATGTATATCACACGTACACAACCACACTAGGCCCCAATTACTATTGTTTGTACCCCTAAAAGGCTAGGAGTAGGGGGGAGTATGGAACAGGCAGCACCCTCAAACCTTCAGAAGTATGAGATGAACCCCAACAACTTGGAAAGGTGGATCTCTCTCACACGTACCAACACAGACTATCCCCCAATTTAACTGATCCCCAAAGGTTTTTGATTAAATAGCGGAATAGAAAATATGATCCCAAAAAAGTGTATGTATATCACACGTACACAACCACACTAGGCCCCAATTACTATTGTTTGTACCCCTAAAAGGCTAGATGAGGAGTAGGGGGAGTATGGAACAGGCAGCACCCTCAAACCTTCAGTATGAGATTGTGTTCACTGTACCCCACAAAGATTGAGTTCACTGCACCCCACAATGATTGTGTTCACTGCACCCCACAAAGATTGTGTTCACTGCACCTCACAAAGATTGTGTTCACTGTACCCCCCAAAGATTGTGTTCACTGCACCCCACAAAGATTCTGTTCACTGTACCCCACAAAGATTGTGTTCACTGCACCCCAAAAAGATTGTGTTCACTGCACCCCAAAAAGGATGTTGTTCACTGCACCCCAAAAAGGATTTTGTTCACTGCACCCCAAAAAGGATGTTGTTCACTCCACCCCAAAAAGATTGTGTTCACTGCACCCCACAAAGATTTTGTTCACTGCACCCCAAAAAGATTGTGTTCACTGCACCCCAAAAATGATTTTGTTCACTGCACCCCAAAAAGGATTTTGTTCACTGCACCCCAAAAAGGATGTTGTTCACTCCACCCCAAAAAGATTGTGTTCACTGCACCCCAAAAAGATTGTGTTCACTGCACCCCACAAAGGATTTTGTTCACTGCACCCCAAAAAGATTGTGTTCACTGCACCCCAAAAAGGATGTTGTTCACTGCACCCCAAAAAGGATTTTGTTCACTGCACCCCAAAAAGATTGTGTTCACTGCACCCCACAAAGGATTTTGTTCACTGCACCCCACAAAGATTGTGTTCACTGCACACCAAAAAGGATTGTGTTCACTGCACCCCAAAAAGATTTTGTTCACTGCACCCCAAAAAGATTGTGTTCACTGCAGCCCAAAAAGATTGTGTTCACTGCAGCCCAAAAAGATTGTGTTCACTGCAGCCCAAAAAGATTGTGTTCACTGCAGCCCAAAAAGATTGTGTTCACTGCAGCTCACACACAGAAAAATGGATGTGGATCACTGACACCTGCCTATCTCCAATCCCACACCACACAGCAATATCGATTGTAGTTTGTAGAACACAGTTTCCCTAAAATTCAGCAGACTCTGTCCCTAACAGGATTGAGAAGAGATCGTAGATCAGGATTGAGTGCAGATTCACCCCACCCCCCACACAGCAATATCGATTGTAGTTTGTAGAACACAGTTTCCCTAAAATTCAGCAGACTCTGTCCCTAACAGGATTGAGAAGAGATCGTAGATCAGGATTGAGTGCAGATTCACCCCACCCCCCACACAGCAATATCGATTGTAGTTTGTAGAACACAGTTTCCCTAAAATTCAGCAGACTCTGTCCCTAACAGGATTGAGAAGAGATCGTAGATCAGGATTGAGTGCAGATTCACCCCACCCCCCACACAGCAATATCGATTGTAGTTTGTAGAAGACACTGACCCTATATAATTCAGCAGACTCTATCCCTAAAATGCCTACAACTCGCCCTGCCTAAACACTCCGACCTGTCCCTCAATTCTATCCGGACACAAATGGTTTTTTCCTGCCTATCTTTCCCTAATCAGCAGCCAGCACGTTGATGTGTGCTCTGTCCCTGAATCTAAGCAGCATAATGACGCCGCTGCGGCTGCCTCGAACTTATAAAGACTTGGTCACATGCTTCAGACGGCCAATCACAGCTACTGAGACATTTGCAGGCATGGCTGGGATGGCTTAAGGCACACCAGTTAAACGATTGTTGATTGGCTGTTGAAAGCCCGCCATGAAAAGAGCGCCAAAGCATGCAAAACCCGGAAATAAAACGACCGAACACGGATTTTTACCCGAACATACAGTAAAGTGTCCGTGTCCGTGTTCGGGTACAAAAAATCCAATTATTCGGTACGAACACGAATAATACAGTCCGTGTTCGCTCAACACTACTCCTGACTAGACAGAAAAAAACTGATTTGCTGTGGCGGAGAGAGAGAGGATATACCCTCGGGGACTGCCCCTGGGGTGTGGCCAGAGCATTTTTCATTTCCTGTCTAGTCCTACTCCTGTGGAGGCAACATAACCCAAAGGTGCTGTATCACCGAGGACTACGTCTGTCAATGAGCGATAGAGAAATTTTTTTTTTTTTTTGTTATTTCACAAAGTGGTCCATTTAATAAGATATTTACTGTACCAGTGGTCAGCGAACATAGCTTAGTGTAGCATCACCTAAAGTAGTCCCCATACCCTGGGCCGGCGCTACCTAACAGGAAGGTAGGCACCAGACAGGAGGGCGGGGTCTTATCCCCTGCTCGGTCCACCAGAGATATCAGGCAGGGGCGCTGTGACACAGGGGAGAGGTGAGCTGCGGGTTGTCAGTGTTTCCCCCACTCGCCCCCTCCTTTTTGCTGTCAGCAGTGTGGGATAAGAGAGAGCGGCTCACACCAGCTTTCTGCCAACTAATTTTCCCTCCCCATTGGCCACAGTGGAGGGCCAATCAGAAGAGAATAGAGGAGCCACATGTGGTACTATGCACAGGGTTCCACCCCTCTGCACTGGGCTCCTCCCCAGCAAGCCTGTAGTGTGCCTAATGTCTGGAGCTGTCCCCTGCCGTGTCCCCTCTCTGGAACTCATCACAAGTTAGTGTCCCTGGACAGGGGAGGTATCCAGGCGTGTGATGGGGGGTATCTGGGGGGTGTAATCAGGATGGGGGGTATCTGGGGGTTGTTATCAGAGTTGGAGGGTATCTGGGGGGTGTGATCCGAGTGGGGGGTATCTGGGCATGTGATCAAGGTGGGGGGTATCTGGAAGGATGTGATCAGGATGGAGGGGTATCTGGGATGTGTAATCAGAGTGGGGGATATCTGGGGGGTGTGATCAGAGTGGGGGTATCTGGAAGTGTGTGTTTAGAGTAGGGGGTATCTGGGGTGTGTGATAAGAGTGGGGGGGGTTATCGGAGGGGTGTGATCAGAGTGGGGAGGGGGTATCTGAGGGGTGTGATCAGAGTGGGGGGTATCTGTGGGGTGTGATCAAAGTGGGGTATCTGGGGGGTGTGATAAGGGTTGGAGGATCTGGGGTGTGTGATCTGGATAGATGGGTATTTTGGGGGTGTGATCAGAGTGGGGGGGGTATCTGGGTGTGTGATCAGGGTGATGGGGATATCTGGGAGGTGTGATCAGGATAGAGGGGTATTTTTGTGGTGTGATCAGAGTGGGGGGTATCTGGGGAGTATGATCAGAGTGTGTGTGGGGGGGGTATCTGGGAGTGTGATCAGGGTGGGGTGTATCTGTGGGGTGTGATCAGAGTGGGGGGTATCTCGGGGGGTGGTGATCAGAGTGGTGGGGGGGGGGGGCTCTGGGGTGTGTGATCTGGATAGAGGAGTATTTTGGGTGTGTGATCAGAGCGGGGGGTTATCTAAGGTGTGTGATCAGAGTGGGGTGGTATCTGGGCATGTGATCAGGGTCAGGGGGTTACTGTGGGATGTGATCGTGATGGGGGGTATCTGGGGGTGTGATCAGAGTGGGGAAGGTATTTGTGGTGTGTGATCAGAGTGGGGGGGTATCTTGGTGTGTTATCAGGGTCAGGGGGTATCTGGGGGGTGTGATCAGGCTAAAAAGGGTATTTTGGGGTTTGATCAGAGTGGGGGGGTATCTGGGTGTGTAATCAGGGTGGGGGTATCTGGGGGGTGTGATCAGGATGGAGAGGTATTTTGGGGGTGTGATCAGGATGGAGGGGTATTTTGGAGGTGTGATCAGAGTGGAGGGTATCTAAAGTGTGTGATCAGAGTTAGGTGGTATCTGGGTGTGTGATCTCAGGGTGGGGGGGTATCTGTGAGATGTGATCAGAGTGGGGGTATCTGGGGGGTTGTGATCAGGTTGGAGGGGTATTTTGGTGGTGTGATCAGAGTGGGGGGTTATTTGAGGTGTGTGAGCAGAGTGGGGGCCTTATCTTGGTGTGTGATCAGGATCGGGAGGTATCTGGGGGGTTTGATCAGGATAGAGGGGTGTTTAAGGGGTGTGATCAGAGTTGGGGGGTATCTGGGTGTGTGATCGAGGTGGGGGTATCTGGGGGGTGTGATCAGGATGGAGGGGTAGTTTGGGGGTGTGATAAGAGTGGGGGTATCTTGGTGTGCGATCAGGGTAAGGGGGTATCTGGGGGGTTTGATCAGGCTAGAGGGGTATTTTGGGGTGTGTGATCAGAGGGGGGGTGGTATCTTGGTGTGTGATCAGTGTCAGGGGGTATCTGGGGGGTTTTATCAGGCTGGAGGGGTATTTTTGGGGTTTGATCAGAGTGGGGGGGAGGGGTATCTGGGCATGTAATCAGGGTGGGGGTATCTGGGGGGTGTGATCAGGATGGAGGGGTATTTTGGGTGTGTGATCAGGGTGGGGGGTATCTAAGGTGTGTGATCAGAGTGAGGTGGTATCTGGGTGTGTGATCAGGGTGGGGGGGGTATCTGTGAGATGTGATCAGAGTGGGGGGTATCTGGGGGGTTTGATCAGGATGGAGGGGTAGTTTGGGGGTGTGGTAAAAGTGGGGGTATCTTGGTGTGTGATCAGGGTAAGGGGGTATCTGGGGGGTTTGATCAGGATAGAGGGGTATTTTGGGGGGGTGTAATCAGAGTGGGAGGTATCTAGGTGTGTGACTGGGATTGGGGGTATCTGGGGGGTGTAATCAGGATAGAGGGGTATTTTGGGAGTGTGTTTAGAGTGGGGGTATCTGGGCATGTGATCAGGGTGGGGGTGTGTGATCAGGATGGAGGGGTATTTTGGGGTGTGATCAGAGTGGGGGGTATCTGGGCATGTGATCAGGGTGGGGGGGTGTGATCAGGCTAGAAGGGTATTTTGGGGGTTTGATCAGAGTGGGGGGGGGGGTATCTGGGTGTGTAATCAGGGTGGGAATATCTGGGGGGGGTGTGATCAGGATGGAGGGGTATTTTGGGGGTGTGATCAGGATGGAGGGGTATTTTGGGGGTGTGATCAGAGTGGGGGGTATCTAAGGTGTGTGATCAGAGTGAGGTGGTATCTGGGTGTGTGATCTCAGGGTGGGGGGGGGGGGTATCTGTGAGATGTGATCAGAGTGGGGGTATCTGGGGGGTTGTGATCAGGTTGGAGGGGTATTTTGGTGGTGTGATCAGAGTGGGGGGTTATCTGAGGTGTGTGAGCAGAGTGGGGGGTTATCTTGGTGTGTGATCAGGATCTGGGGGGTTTGATCAGGATAGAGGGGTGTTTCAGGGGTGTGATCAGAGTTGGGGGGTATCTGGGTGTGTGATCGAGGTGGGGGTATCTGGGGGGTGTGATAAGGATGGAGGGGTAGTTTGGGGGTGTGATAAGAGTGGGGGTATCTTGGTGTGCGATCAGGGTAAGGTGGTATCTGGGGGGTTTGATCAGGCTAGAGGGGTATTTTGGGGTGTGTGATCAGAGGGGGGTGGTATCTTGGTGTGTGATCAGTGTCAGGGGGGTACCTGGGGGGTGTGATCAGGCTAGAGGGGTATTTTCGGGGTTTGATCAGAGTGGGGAGGGGTATTTGGGTGTGTAATCAGGGTGGGGGTATCTGGGGGGTGTGATCAGGATGGAGGGGTATTTTGGGGGTGTGATCAGGGTGGGGGGGTATCTGGGTGTGTGATCAGGGTGGGGGGGGGGGTATTTGTGAGATGTGATCAGAGTGGGGGGTATCTGGGGGGTTGTGATGAGGTTGGAGGGGTATTTTTGGGGTGTGATCAGAGTGGGGGTTATCTGAGGTGTGTGAGCAGAGTGGGGGGTTATTTTGGTGTGTGATCAGGGTCAGGGGGTATCTGGGGGGTTTGATCAGAATAGAAGGGTGTTTTTGGGGTGTGATCAGAGTTGGGGGGTATCTGCGTGTGTGATTGAGGTGGGGGGTATCTGGGGGGTGTGATCAGGATGGAGGGGTAGTTTGGGGGGTGTGATAAAAGTGGGGGTATCTTGGTGTGTGATCAGGGTAAGGGGGTATCTGGGGGGTTTGATCAGGATAGAGGGGTATTTTGGGGGTGTGTGATCAGAGTGGGGGGTATCTAGGTGTGTGATTGGGGTGGGGGGTATCTGGGGGGTGTAATTAGGATAGAGGGGTATTTTGGGGGTGTGTTTAGAGTGGGGGGTATCTGGGCATGTGATCAGGGTGGGGGATGTGAGATCAGGATGGAGGGGTATTTTGGGGTGTGATCAGAGTGGGGGGTATCTGGGTATGTAATCAGGGTGGAGGGGTATCTGGGGGGGGGGGTGTGATCAGGATGGAGGGGTATTTTGGGGGTGAAGAAACGAGTGGAGAGCAAAAATCTCCACGTCCAGGTTCCTACATACGCTGCATACATATCATGCGCCTGGCTTGTGACTGACTCCACCCCCCAAAATGGTAGCAGTCATTAAAAAGGTGGGGTATAAATGGGCAGGGCAAAGAGGGTGGAGTCAGGGGCAGAGCCAAATGGGCAGCAAAATTAGGTTTCATGGCTAGGAGGCAACACTGCACTGGTGTGGTGGTGATCAGGATTCAGGAACACTGTTACTTGCTGCACTGCCCTCAGGAGTAAGCAATCCAGTCGTTTATGTCCAATTGCTGGAGGGAAGTGGTTAAAGAAAGCCTGTCCTAAGAGAATGATGTAGGCTGCCATGGTTAAGCTCTCCTTTATTTGCCTGGCTGTCAGTATGGTGCTCTCAATTTTCAAAAATGTTTTTTGTCATTGACCTGGATCAAGTGTAGGGACAATTCAACATACTTGTTCCAGGTCATTGACTCAAAAGGACTAAAGCCAGACATTGCAATGCAAACTGAATTTTCCTTTACATTTCGCATGATAGGTGTGCTTTAAAACAGAGCTGAAATTTGGAAGCCGTGCCCAAAAAGGCCGAGAATAAAGGACTGGTCACCAGTATTGCCTGTGGTCTCCCTGCAGCTGAATTTTTTCCCCCCATGACTGACATATTATGCCATGTTCTTCACCGTGTCTCTGTGTAGAGGCAGGCCTTTGCTTCTTTATGTTACAGCAGTGGTGGTCAACTTGAAAATGATAGAGAGCCTAAAGTGGAACTCCAATACTTCCAGAGAGCTGCACAATACTGTATCTGTGCATTTTCATGCTTTGAGGGGCATTGTCTCAAGTTAGGCAGCTCATTCAAAATAATTGGGCTAAAATGTATCTCAATGCCCAGAAATGTCAGTCCTGCTGCATTATTTGAAGCAAATTGCAATACACAGTAAAAATAAACCACAGCCTTGATGTCGGTGAGTGCAATAATAACCCCCAGCATTGGTGTCAGTTGAAGCAATAATAACTGCCAGCATTGGTGTTGGTAGATGTAATAATAACCCCCAACATTGGTGTTAGTGACAATAATAATAAACCCAGCATTCATGTCAGTGCAATAATAACCCACAACATTGGTGTCAGTGGATGCCATAATTACCTCCAACATTGGTGACAGTGGATGCAATGATAGTCCCTAACCATGTCAGTAGATTCAATAATAGTCCCTGACATTGGTGTCAGCAGATGCAGTAATAGCACCTAACATTGATGTCAGTGGACGCAATAATAATCCGCAGCATTGGTGTCAGTGGATGCAATAATAGCCCACAAACACTGGTGTCAGTAAACGCAATAAAAAATAAAAAAAAAACAGCCTTAGTACTATAAATCCACTCCATGTTGGTGGTGTCTGGAAGTGAAAGTTAATCCTCCAATCCCCCTGCATTTTTGGTCAGTGGTAATCAGTGTTGGGGGTAACTAGTTACAAAGTAACTGATTACAGTAACTACATTACTTTTTTTGGTAACTAAGTAAAGTAACTAGTTACAATACTAATATTGGTAACTACACTACTTTACTAGGCTATAGGAACGCGCTTTCCTGCGTTACCCAAGCCATGCGATACAATCGTTATTTCGAAGAATAGAGAGGGATGAAGTTTATGACTTTTTGTTGCACTTTATGTTTTATTCTGTTTTTTCAGGTTTTGTTCTCATGTTTCCCAAAGCCTGTGTTTATACAATAAACTCTATGCAGAAAGAGTGTCGTGTATCTTCTTCTACACGGTCAATTAAGAAAGAGGAAAGTAAAGTAATAAGTAGTGAAGTTACTTTTCAAATGCAGTAACTAGTAAAGTAATCTCATTAAAATTTACAGAAGTAACTAGTAACTAGTTACATTTTTTGAGTAACTACCCCAACACTGGTGGTAATGAAAGTTAACCCTCCCCCCCCCCCACTCATTGGTGGTCAGGACAGTGAAAAGTGTCACCCCTCCCTTACAGATTGTGTCAGTCAAAGTTGACCCCCAGAGTGGTGGCCATGTCAGTGAACTTTACCCTACTTCCCCCTTACCTGATTATATGTTCGTGCACGGCTCTCTCTAGCGCCAGGCTGGGACTTTACTTGTACTGTGGGCAGAGATTGCTCCAATAGCCTGAAGCCCACAGAAAAGGGCTGGAGGGCTGCATGCACCCTGTAGGCCGCGTGTTGGGCACTGGGGTGTTAGAACCACCATTAAGGATATAGTAAAGTGCCATAACCAAATCTCCCTCCAAATCTGGAGAGACTAACAGTAAGAGACAGCAGTTATTTAGGTCTTACACTAAAGCTGGCCATACAATAGCCGAAAAATAATTAGAACACATTTTTGAAAAACAAAAAAATTGGCCGTGAGAGCAGGCGATGGTGCCATCATGTAATGACCGAATTTCAAACAATAAATCGTTCAATGGACGTTTATTGTTTATTTTGTCACATATGCCTAGTGCAAACAGTTCGGCCGAGAAACACAATAACCTTTCAATTTAACGTTAGTTCAGCAGAATTTTCCAAACTGTTCCTTCGATTTTTCGGCTCTGAAAAGTTAAAACCGATTTTCTATTTGTGCCCATTAACTGGACGAAAAATGAACGATCGGACCAAATGACAGATTTTCAAATGGTTTTTCGGGTAGTGTATGGCCAGCATTAGGGTTGCCACCTCATCCCTTTAATCCAGGACATGTTAATTACACAGGTTCTGAGGCTGATATAATGCACATCAGGCACTAAGTCAGTTTAATTACCACCTTAATCAGCCACAGAACCTGTGTAATTAATATGTGTCCTGGTTTAAAGGGATGAGGTGGTAACCTTACTCACACTGTAGATGTATAGCTATGAGGCTTTAGGACAGAAGTGCCCAGGCACACTCTAATAACAGAAGTTGCTTTGCTTTTTTCCAGGGGTAATTTAAGACCAAAAGTAGATTTTTTAGGGTACTGCGTAGACACAATTAACATTTCTACAATTTCTGAATATTATAACAAATCTTCACTTTTTGAGCTAATTTCTTCTTGAAGTTTTTTTTATGACATTTTAACAAAAAAGCAAAAGCACAGTATCCCTCTTATTATCATCCACCTCGAGTAGGATGCTAAAAGCTCTTTATATTTCTTTTAAACCTGACTCAGCACACACTGCATTATCCAGTATCCCTTGGGGGCTGGAAGATAATATCCAACTCTCATGCATTCATTCTCTGAGATCTGGAATAATTGTTTTACTCTGTGCTTATTGACTCATAAAAGGATGGAAATGGGATAGTAAACCAGCTGAGAATATGATTGAAACTGTATTTATGAATAACTATTGCTGCCACTCTATGGACTGAGCCAATTTTGGGTTGCCAGTCTCTCAGGGTTTTTTCACACTTGGTGTGATTGCCTGATCCGAACCGGAGTTCGATTGCTCCCCAATCCCCCTGCCCCCGATGGACTGTGTTCACATTTGATTTTTGTATCCGAACCGCGGTACACTTGTGTCATCAAGCTGCAGCCGGCGCATACTCATGTTGCTTGGCAACCGCTGTAAACGAGAAGGTGCCAAAATGGATAGAATTGCTTGCTTTGGTACGATTCCGTTCTCATCAGAAGCAAACCGTACTGGAGTTCACATGAACCGTACCCCAGACGACCCTTTTTAAGTGGACTCGGGTACGGTTCGCAGGTGCACACCCGAGTTCAAAGGCAGTGT
This sequence comes from Pelophylax lessonae, assembly GCF_965119305.1. NCBI lineage: Eukaryota > Metazoa > Chordata > Amphibia > Anura > Ranidae > Pelophylax > Pelophylax lessonae. The sequence continues at coordinate 601,012,119 of NC_138770.1, read as the reverse complement.
TCACATCATCAAAAAGAACCGAATTCTGACGTCAATCGAACACGGGTTCGCACCAAAAGTGCTAGTGTGAAAACACCCTCAGAGCTGAACTCTAGGCAGACAGTTGTGCTGCATGCCAATAAAAGGAGAGAGCAAAGTGACAAAGAAATGAGCTTATTAGTCTACTGCCGGGGGTCAGCAACCAGTAGATCGCGGACAGGTGGTCCATCGTTCCAGAGCATTAGAGTGCAATGCAGAGGGACTACTTGTAAAGTTGGAGCTGTAGTAGGGAGCAAGAGTAGCATACTCCGATCCCTCCTCTGTAGTGCTGGCTCCTGTCCCATGTGGAGTGATACCAACTGCACTCCACCTATGCCAGTCTCCAGAGTGGTGCCAGCAGCAGGAAAGAAGAGATCTTCCGGTGAGTGTGATGCAATACACAGGGCATAATAGTATAGGGCTGCTTTCTCACTGACGTGCTGTGGTTTAAACCCATGATTGCCATGTAATGCATGTGGTTGTAGTACGAAAATTGAGGTTTAAATCGGGTGTGCGGAGGCGACACTGTGCCTGGTGATCTTTGATTTCTCCTATGCTGTTCAAGTAGATCTCCGCATCTTTAAGCTTGCCTATCCCTGGTCTACTGCTTATGTCCAGTCACAGGCTGGGGGAGGGGCAAGACCTGTAAGTATAACTTAAACACAGCAGAAAAATATCGAGTCCACTGATACTGTGCTGTCATTGGCTGTTTGACCAATGGATGATCAAACATACAAATGCTTTGGCATGCAAAATATCTCCTTTATATTTATTTCATCTGTGTGCTTAGCTGTTTGCGTTGTTCAGCTTTAAGTTGGCCATATATGAGCAGATATATCCCTGAGATTGATGGGTGGTGAAATATCTGCCTTTTCTTTGTCACAGTTGACTAACCTGAAGGCTTTAAAGCTAAACCCCAGGCAGATATAGAAGGCACAAAATAATGCTGCTCTGTCATTAAATTGGAACTAAACTGTATCCAAGCACCACAAACTGCAAACACTCATTGATTCATTTTTAATATTCAAAGCAAACTCACTCATTTTTGAGCAATCCATTTAAAAAACAACCCCCCTAGCATCTTGAGCCATGGCCATCTTGAGTAAGGGCAGATGATTAATTTAGCATTTGCTTCCTGGAATCTGTCTGCCCTTAGTTCAGGCATGTAGGCAGGAGGATATGCTTGGCTGAGAAAACCCCTCCTCCAGATGAAAGAAAAAAAAAATGTCCATGAAGACTCCTTGGTTGTATGAGCAGTAAACCAGGAAGCAACTAAAGTTGATTTAGAGTGTTTAGTTCCACTTTAATACATTAAATTTATTTATTTTTAAATGCAAGCAGTGTGTACCTCAATTTGATCTGGTATCAGCCCTTTGCAATCTTAAGACAGCAGAGCTCAGTTAAAGTAAAAAAAAATACAAAAGGATTGGAATGTATATAATTTTATTTTTATTAATCATATGTTACATTTTATTCATAAAACCATTAGTCAGAAGTTCGCCCCATCAGGGTGTGCAGGTTAAGTCATCAATAGCCATGGTGACCACAGCCACCTCATTCCCTGCTTCAATCAACCTTGGTTATATCTGTATTATACAGTGTATACATAGCTACACTATGAATACAGTCACTATCTACTTGTAGAAACCGATACTTCATTGAGTGGCCCAACCAACTGAAGATGTGGCAAGGGGATGCATTTCATACAAAATATATTTCTGGGTGCACAAGGGTTAGACAATTGTTATCTGGGTGTAGGGCGATTACAGTTATTTAGCATTTAGCAGTGGAGTTCTTACATAAAATGTAAGTATAGAAGCAACCCGGCTGCAAACGTTACTGTGATTTGACCATTAAAGTGTATGTATGGCCAAATCTTTTTGTTTTGAATAGAGTAGGGAGGGGTTAAACCCTTCAGTTCTTTTTTATTCTGTGTGTGTGGAGATTTTCCCTTACTTCCTGCCCTGAAATGGGAACATCTTTTCAAAATGAGGGAATTCCCTTCTTGCATAGTTGTCACCAAAGCACGTGTTGAAATATTTTCCCTTCACCTCTTGTTCTTGTGACAGATGTAAAGTTTTGGATTTCCCATTACTTTCTGTCTCGGTGACAATGATCACCAGGACTAATAGAGAGGAGAAACCTCCAAAATAAAAGTTCCAGCCAAAAGAAAAACAATTAGTTATACATTGACTAAGTTTCTGGTGCCCTTCCAAAAAATGCAAGACCTTAAGGCTGCATTCACACTTGAGCGTAGCTTTTTACCGTGATTTTTACCGCGATTTTCAGGCATTTTTGGAGGCAGGCATTGACATCTATCAAAAACGCTGGTAATCAGCCCAAAAAGAAGCTCATGTACTTTTTTCAGCCACAGGTGTTTTGCAAAACGCTCAGATGTGAACAGGGGCCATTTAAATGAATGGGGTTTTACTTGTTGGGCGATTTGGAATGGTTTTTTTGAGCGTTTTTGGAGCTGAAAAACACTCAAAAACGCCCAGATGTGAATGGAGCCTAAGAGAGGGTGAACGAACCTTCACAGCAATAAAAACAAACCAAATTTATAGAAAGCAGTAAGGGTGTAACACCAATGTTCATAAATTCCAGTAAAGTCTTCTAATAAATAATTGGTAGGAAAAGAAAAAACAAAGCACTTTAGGGGTTCAGACCCCACCCAGTCACATACTAGGAAAAGCCTGATGGCAGTGTATGTGCCCCTGGGGTGGCAGTCCAGTGGTGCCGTAATTCTTATAGTGGGGACATTCATCTTGAGTTTTGGCACCAAGGTCACTGCACCATGTACACGCTTTCTTTGATACCTGCCTCTTGGGCCTGGGCCTTTTGGCTGAGACCAGAGGAATTTTTTTATTTCTGGCTCAAGGGCCAGCCATGATATTTCACTGTAGCACATGCACTTATCCACTTCCCCTTTCTCTTTTTTTTAAATGTGTTTGTCACTGCACTTTTGAACAGCACGTATGCACTTTTCCCACCCCCCGATTAGTAGGGTGTAGGTCCTCAGGCCTGCCCTGAAAGTCTTACGGGGAGGGCACGTGGTCTTCTCGTCAGGTTCTCTCCCTCCCATGGGGTCTCACTTCAGGGAAGCCCCTCCTAGTACTTGGGGTTGGTCTGTTTTGGCAGGCTTCCCAAAGAAAGGGGTCTGCCTGGTTGCGGCCAGGTGGGCCAGTGAGTACCCCAGCCCCTATCAGGAGCCTTGCGCCCCAGGGGGGATCCAGGCAAGGGTCCTTTCTCTTCGGAGGACCATGTGTACACCCTGTGCACTTTTTTGTGTTCTCACTTTTTGCTTCGGGTGTTAAGTTTTCACGTGTGTTTCACTACACTTTTCTGGACTCTATGAACATTGATTTGGGGCCATTACTGCTTTCAATAAATTTAGATTTTCCTCAGGACCCTTCTCTCATTGGGATACTCTGGTGTGCATCGCTGAATCAAGTCAGTTTAAAAATATATATATTTTTTTAGTTTTGGATAAAGAGGAATTACAAAGCTGTCTGTGTCCCCTTTAGGGAGATTCACACTCTCTATTTATCCTGTTTACCGTTATCATTGAATGTGAAAGTAAAAGACAATCTCAAATTTTGGATTGTCCCTGGAAAAGAAATAGAGGGAAACCTTGCAATGGGGACACTAATTCTGGTGACCTGGGAGTTGCAGGGATTTCCTCTCACTTCCAGTTTGGCTATGGGACAGGAGGTGAAGGTAAATCTACACAATGGCACACAGAGGGCAAAAAATCAACTGACAGGGATTATAATCCTCCCTTTCTCTATCCAAAATGAAAAAAAAAAAAAAAAACATTTTTGCCTAAAGTTCTAATTAATAAAAATGGTAAATTATATCACTGGATATCAAAAAGAGAAGATTTTGCACCTCCTATGTACAAAGTATGTATTCCAACAATATAAACATGTTAGTGGCCCAACCTCCCCCTACTCCATCCAAAACTAAAAAAAAGAAAGTTTTGCTTTTTGATAAACTTTTTTAAAATACACGCTGAACTGATCTTTTTGTGCAGAGGATATCTTTGGCCTTGTAAAAAATGATCTCAAGAGCACAAGGATTTATGCAGGGCATACACACTTTGCTCATTTTTATCTGATCGACCATCTGCTTCAAACTATAAAATCATTTAGGAAACAATTGTTTTATATAGCACCAACTGTAAATTTGATAAGTCAATCTCATAACTTGCAATGACAAAAGTCAATAACATTGTTAAATGTCACCCTGATGACATGATTTCGTGCTTACATAGAAAATAACACAATCAAGGCAAATTTTCATTTTTTAAAAAGGAAAAAAATGACAATGGGATAAACCACTTGTCAGCAATCATTTGACTAAACAATCACATTTGCAACCCATCCAATAATTTCCGGCTTCACTGGGATGTTGAGAAATAGGTCTTAGAGGATGTAAGTAGCAATTCAAACATATTCAGCATTTTTCTAGATGCAGTCAAACTTAACAATTGGTTCATATATGCATATGACCAAAACATAGGGGCTGCCACTGCTTAGCTGACCCAAACAAGAATGCAGATCAAAGTCAAACTTTTATGTATATTAATTCCAAGTTAGAGCGTCCGAAAATATTGAAGCATAAAAAATATTATGTCAGCCATACTGCAATTTGATTGTTTAAAAAAAAAAAAAAAAAAAAAAAAGAAAGAAAGAAGTGTATTCCATTTCATTCAGCAGCCAAATCCAATTTTCTAACACTGATAAAAAAAAAAATCAGATATCTCTTCTGGGCAACCATGGCAAAAAACACTTATTTCATGGAGACATCTAATGGGATGCTGGATACTTACAGTGGTTGTAAAGGCTAAAGGTTTCTTACCCTAATGCATTCTCTGCATTAAAGCGGTTGTAAAGGCAGGTTTTTTTTTATCCTAATGCATTGTATGCATTAAGATAAAAAAAAAAACCTTCTGTGTGCAGCAGCCCCCCTCAGCCACCCTAATACTTGCCTGAGCCCATCTCCATCCAGCCATGTTGCAGGAGTGTCTCAGCTGTCTGGAACTCTCCTTCTCATTGGCTAAAACAGCAGCGTGGAACGATCGGCTCCCGCTGCTGTCAATCAAAGTCAGTCAGCCAATCAGGAGAGAGATGGGGGTGGGGCCGCAGCAAAATGTCTGAATGGTGCTGTGGGGCATTCATCAGGAGGGAGGGGCCAGGAACACCAAAGAGGGACCCAAGAAAAGGAGGACCCGGGCCACTCTTTGCAAAAACTAACTGCACAGAGCAGGTATGACATGTTTGTGATTTTTTTTTTAAACGAGACTTTACAATCACTTTAAGGTTAAAATTTTTTTTTTTAGGTGCAGCTCTCCCTCTGCCCCTCCTCAATACTTACCGGAGCTAGATCCCGATCCAGAACTGTGCATGAGAGCAGTGGTGCTGCTTTCTCGCTCCCTCCTCACTGGCTCCTGCTGCTGTCAATAAAATCCAGTGATGGGCGAGTGGGGGGCAGTGTGGCTCAGGATCGAACCTGCATGAGTGCACCACTAGCATGCAGCTTGCCCAGGGGGCACTCGGCAGGAGCCATGAACGTCGGGGAGGAGACCCCAGAAGAGAATTGGGGCTGCTCAGTGCAACACAATTGCCCAGAGCAGATAAGTACTGTATAACAATGTTTGTTATTTAAAAAAAAATAAAAATGTAATTACTTTAATGCAGACTTGGGGAAGTAGCTGCATTATATGTTAACCAGACCATATACAACTCTCTTTCTTTTGTTCAGCCAGGGTGGATTGAGAAATACAGTGGCACTGACTGCATTTTATAGGATGCAGTTATTGTTCGGCTGATAATTTTCCACCTGGCTCAGCTGATTTTTAAATCTACCTTTGTTATACCAGATGGTACTTGTAGGGACACCCATGGCTGGAACTAAGGCCAATTCAGCAGGCATCAGCTGAAGTTCAAGCTGTCTATGGCCAACTTTAGATTTCAGTTGTTTGTAGTAGAATAGTGGGACCTCTCCTCTCTCATATGACAAAAAAATTATAAGATACTACAGACATAGTACAACAGATGGTAAAAGTCTGTGGATATGATACAGAAGACAAAGGCTGTGGACATGGTAGGTGTGTGGTTGGAGACTGGGAACTCCAACAGTCACAAGAAAATTGCTAGAAATCACTGCCAATACAGCCCCTACCACATCAATGTTCCCACCGCTAACTGCAAGTTCAAATGATACAGGTTGAAATCAGGGCCAGCCTGGTTATATCCTGAAAAATCAAACGTCAAGCCTAAAACGCATCTGAATCCAACGAAAACACTGTATCCTATATTAACTTTCCTTGACAATGAATTCTAATTCTTCCTCTGTCAATCCTGCAGCATTCATTTGACGCTATCAAAACTTCTTTAGATCACTTGCTGGACCCTCTATACTCCTCATCCTAATCCATGTAAATTCTCATGTCTCCCCACCCAGAAACCACAATATTCTTGAAGAACATGAAGGACACTTGCCCCGATTCCCAGCTACAAAGAAGAAAGTGCAATGTGCAGAAACCTTTAGCAATTACCAAACCATATTAATTAATTTATTTATTTTCAGTGCTCCAACCTAAAATTTTCCAGACTGTAATCTGCAGACCACTATGCACTGGAAATTCCCTATCTTCCCACATTCTGCTGTTGGATGTGGTGTCACTGGTGGCAGGTGGTCAGCTTCTACCTGACCCAACTTTATGACATCATTAGCTACTGGAGTCAGCAAAAACTGCTTTGGCTCCAATCCAGCCAGGAGTAAAATCTCTGGCTAACACTAGGGTGAAGCCCAGCACGTACTGTAGGTACCAATGGAAAGAGTGGAGATATTCTGAACAGTAAGGAAAGAGTTTTGACTAGTGTGTGTTGTAGCAAAGTGATTAGAACCATAGAAAGAAATATATAAAAAAGAGGAGTAATGTACAGGTGGGAAGCTGTACAGAACAAGTACATAGAGCAGCCTTTCTCAACCTTTTCAACACAGAGAAACCCTTAAAAATAACTTTCTGGCCTCAGAAATCACTATATCTACAACTCATGATACATTAGTGTGATGGTCGGTAGGAAGATTGCTCCTTACACTTGTGGTCCAATCGAAGAAATATCCCATTACAGATAGCTAAAAAGATCAATAACGTCATTGGGAACCTATCTCAGAGGCACAAATTGCTTATTGCTCAAGGAACCCCTAAGCAACCTCTGGAGGAACCGTGATTGAGGAACTTTGATATAGAGTATGGTACCACAGCAAAACAGCAATAAGTCAGAGAGAGGAGGAAAGAGACCACGATCAATAGAAATATCATCCTTAAAAAGGCCTTGTTACTGTCCTCTAAGCGTCTCTTGTAAGATGAAAATATGAACCCCCAGGTAATTTTTTTTTTTTAAAGGATGAAGAGAAATTCAGGCATAAAATGTCCACCAATCTGTGACTTGGTACCTAGAATTAATCCCTGCTCCATGTATGTTGTACAGGTTCAAGACAGATTTACATGACAAGCCCATTCATACCACAATACAGTACACTGCATTGAGGCACATTTGTGTTGGGCAGCATGGAAAAATAAAAAAAAGTTCTGCACATTTCTTTCAAAATGAATCCTACCACCAGGCACAAAGCATTTGCATCTGGGTGTTATGGTGTGCTTTATTGCCGGGTGTTCTAGTGCATTGCATATAGTCATGGAAATAAGCACACCTCATAGAAATGATGTTTGATGTTGATGTTTAACATAAATTGAACAGACAGATTCAAATGGCGTCTACAGATAAATATGATATACTTGAACAAATTAAACATAAAATTGACATGATGTAGTCATTTTCATAATCTAAGAAACAAAAATTCAGATCTGTCATATTGAAAAAGTAAGTACAATTCTACATCTACTATGACTTCAAATTTTTGAAATGAGAATTCAGTGTTATAGATTAGGTGCCAATAATCAGAACTTCCTTTGGAAGTATGTAGGTGGAACCTGTTTTATTTAACTCTTAGATATCTTGGGTCCAGTGTTCCCTTTGCTATTGTCATGCGTGATGCCATCATGCCAAGATCAATAGAGCTCCCTGTGGCCCTCAGAAAGAAGATTGTGGATTCCTATAAGTATATAATGGATTTAAAAAGATTACAAAATTATTTTAAATCAGTCATTCCACTGTAAGGAAAATATTCTACAAGTTGCATAGATCTCAAAGAACTGTGGATTTGTCCTGGACTGGCTGGCCCAGCAAATTCAACCCAACTTTATACAACCTAACAGAGATTGCACCAATTCAGAGATGTGATGGTTTATTTAAAAAAACATTTGCAGTCAAAGAGCCGGTTCACACTGAGGCGACACCACTTTGGGGGGTGACCTGTGAAGTCGTGTGCACCGCTGTGCACCGCGACTTCGGCGCGACTTGCAGGGACTTCACATAATGGAAGTCTATGCAAGTCGCTCCAAGGTCGCCCCAAAGTAGTACAGGACCCTTTTTCTAAGTCGGAGCGACTTGTGTTGCTCGTATTAGGACGGGTCCTGTACTACTCAATGGACCGCGACCGACCGCGACTTGTCAGGCTGACAAGTCCCCTGACAAGTCACGGCAGTGTGAATGGGCTCTTAAAATAATATTTTACCAAGATTATAGTTTGCCATTGAACATACAGGCAAATACCAGAATCTCTGAAGACTGAGCAATAAAAGATAGTTGTTTGGTCACAGTAACAGTAGACATGCTTGACGGTTTATCAGAAGAATCTCATAGCAACTGTGAACCATGGTGGTGGAAATGTTATGGTTTGAGGTTGATTTGCTGCTTCACGGCCTAAGCAGTCATTGAGTCAGCTATACATTCATAATCATATCAAACCATGCTTGAAAAGAATGTGAGGCAATCATTCCAAAAGTTAAAGTAGGTCTGGAAATGAGTCTTTTAATACAATCATTATAGCACACTAGGAAATGCACCAAGGAGAAGAATTAGAGGGTTATGGACTACCATAGCCTATAACTCTCTAAAGGAAAGCTACAAACTTCTTGCAACTGAAGGGATTTTGCATGCAGAAGTCGTCAAACATTTCAGAGACTGGTGAGCCGTCACTTCTGCTAAAGGGACAACACCAGATTTGATGCCTATACAGTACTTGCTTTTATACGTATAATGATATTGTTATTGCCCTTCACACATTACCACTGCTATATGCAGTGCCCAATTAAATAATCCTATTTGTGTGTATACCTGTGTACTTCCTATTACTATTACTTCCCGATCTTCAGTGTACAGTGTGTAAATCAGGACGATGAATCATACTGACACATCACAACACTATCAGATCCAACATCACATCCAGACAAAGCAAGGAAATTAGCAAGAGCTGGGAGTGGAAGAGCTTTGTAAAATATAGAAATATAGTAAAATAAAGAATTACAGTAAAACACACCAAGCAAGACTTTGAAGTATATATTTATAAAATAAGTTACATATTATAGACAAAAGATAAAAATACTATTTTTTTTTTCACACTGTTTTGCAGTGATTTCTTATCCTGGATGGAAATTTACAGTAAAAGTTCTTCAGCAATTGTAATGATTACTGAAAATGACTATGAGGTTGCTTTACTAAAACTGGAGGAGTACAAAATCTGGTGCAGCTCTGCATAGAAACCAATCAGCTTCCAGGTTTTTTTTTTTTGTCAAAGCTTAAAGTGGAGTTCTACCCTAAAATTATACTTACCTCTATCTTCTCGCTCCGGGTGAACTGAAAAACAAATGGATAATCGCAATTTTAATTTTTTTTTTTTTACTTACCTCGTTAAGAAGAAAATATACTTACCTTACTTCCTCTTCCTCCCCTCGGCGGCCACGGCGATTCGTCACTTCCTGGCTTGCAATGATTCCTGGGAGCTGAACGTCATCGCTCCCAGGAATCAATGCGCCTGCACCGGCCCCGACGTCAGTTCCGGTGCAGGCGCCGTCATACCTTGCAAAACAGCTTCTGGGCATGCCCAGAAGCTGTGCAGGGATGACGCTGCGACATCGGAAGTGATGGCGGGGCCGGTGCAGTGCATCGTGGGACCAAAGAAGACGGAAGAGGACACAGAAGAGGATCGCGCTGGCTTCAAGCTGCCCACACCTGAGATGGCAGCGCTGGAGAATACATTTTCAAGGTAAGTATTTCTTCTAAAAGGTAAGTGCAACCCGGGACAGATCAGAGGCTAGCCATTATGAAATGCACTAGCCCTGACTGTCCCGGGGGTATTTTTATTAAAAAAAAACGTTCACTGGGTGGAACTCCGCTTTAATTGAACAAGCTTTGAATCTGACTGGCTACAATGCACAGCTGCACCAGGTTTTGCACTCTCCAGTTAGCTAAATCAACCCCACAGTATTCTTAGGCCAATGGCAAACTAGCAATCTGAGAACTTACCAGCGACATATTTACGAAAATGTGCGATCACCTGTCTATAAGGCTGATTAACTAAAACTGGAGAGTGCAAAATCTGGCGCAACTGTGCAAAGAAACCAATCAGTGTTGAGGTTTTTGGGTCAAAAGCCTAATTGGTGGTCGCTTTTTAGCTGCCACCTTCTTGCTTCATGGTGACACCAGATCTGCCACTTGCTAGAAACAATATGAGATGCCGAAGTGTGAAATCACACTGTACTTGAAGATACTAGTCTACTGCCAATGGCCTTAACTGACAGGCTTTGAGTCAGTAATGTAACCATAGGTTTAATGCTAGTACTTGGCTTCAGTCGACCCACTCGCCTTTCCTAAGTAGCACATGTTATTCCATTTGGAAATTGCTTTCTGAGGAGACAATGCCTCCCTCAGATCTTTCTTTTCCCCTGTTACTTTTGAGTATTGTCTTACACCCTCCATTTCCCTTCCCTCTTTCCCTGCCTTACTGTGCCCCATTCGCACATTTAACGCCTTACATTACCACCCTCCACCAGATGGGCGTAGTGATTGCCACCCAGGGAACTGTTCTAGCTAACTGTATGATGTCTTACATGTGTAGAACAGAATAATCTAGCATGTGCGTTAATTTTTATTGCACTAAGTGCCGGTTCACACTACCGCGGCATGACTTCGGGGGCGACCTGTGAAGTCGCGTGCACCGCGACTTCCGCACGATTTGCACGGACTTCATATAATGAATGTCAATGCAAGTCGCTCCGATGTCGCACCGAAGTAGTACAGGAACTATTTTCTAAATTGGAGCGTCTTGAGTCGCTCCTATTAGAACGGTTCTCGTAGCACAGAATGGACCGCAACTTGTCAGGCTGATCAGTCGCCTGACAAGTCGCGGTAGTGTGAATGGGCACTAAGGCATTCTGTCTTACTTTGTCTTTGATAACATGAAAATAAAGATTACATAACAAAAAGCCTAATTGAACAAGCTGAAGTTAGAAGCTGATTGGCTACCATGCACAGGTGCGTGAGATTTTGCACTCTTCTGTTTTAGTAAATCATCCCCTATGTGTGGCTCCATCATTGGCTGGATGAGTAAGACGTCACTCACTCGCTAACAAAAACAATATAGAATCTTAAGCCTCGTACACACGCAATGATTATCGGCCGACCGATCTTCCGACTTTTGTCCAAGTTGTGCTTGTTGGTTGGAATGTGCCTAGACTGCACACAAATTTTCTCGGCCAACCAAAATCTACTTCAGAAGTGATGTCATGTGCTTGTTTACTTTCCGTGTGTTTTTTCTTCTCTGAGCATGCCCAGTCTTGGTCATCAGATTTTTGTCTGCCAAAATCTGTACTGACTGACGGAAAATCGGCCGTTGTGTTGACGGCGGACAAAAATTTTATAGCCTGCACACCAGATTTTTTTCGGCCGAAAAGTCGGAGTCGGTTGTCGAAAGCATCATACTAACAAGCCGAAAATCGGCCGATCGGACGTTGGCCGAAAATTCGCGGCCAATAATCGATGCGTGTGTACGAGGCATAAGCAGCCAGAGAGAGAGCAAGCAATGCCTTCCTTATCCAGCAGATGAGTGTTTCACTGCCCTGCTGGGCTTTAAAAGATTCAGACACTTGTGAGTTCTAGCCAGCACCAGAATCACTAATGCAACATGGGCCTTACAGTTGGAACTCCCACTAAATACACAGATGGAATACATTTAGATCTAATGTTTTCCCCGCCTAGGGATTTTTGATTCTTTTCAGCCTGTCTTGCGATTCACACAAGTCTGCTGCACTGCACGGCCATGATGGTGACAACAATTTTACCTGAATAAGCATTGCAGATTTCTGTGTCATCTATATGCACTCTGTATAATCAATAGGCATCATCAAGCTTTGATTCCAGTGAGCAGACAGATGATGGTGCCCCCCAATGTGTGAAGGTGGCAGATTTGTGTAAATCAAAAGTCTGGTTGAGCAGAATTAAAATATTTTGACAAGTAACAGCTCACATATACACTATATGGATAAACATTTACAGACACCCATCTAAAATGATCGAGTTCAGGTGCACAAAGCCAGATCTATAAAGACTTGGTTTCATTAGTTTTATGGAGTAACTTTTGCAGCCTGCACAGGGCCCCGTCCTCAACCCTACTGAACACCTTTTGGATGAATTTGAACATCACCTGTGACCCAGGTTTTCTCATCCAACATCAGTAACTGACTCCAGTAACACTCTTTTGGCTGAATGGGCAGATATTTCCACAGACTTTTTTGAAAATCTTGTGGAAAGCCTTCCTGAAGAGTGGTGGCTAGAACAGCTGCAAAGGAGGGCCAAGTCCATATTATTGCCCGTGGTTGTGGAATTGAAGTCCATTTAGGTATGATGGTCAGATGTCCATAAACTTTTCACCATACAGTGTATATATTTCAAGTTGGTGTTTAGAAATTTGCCTGGATTAAAAGGGCCAGTAGACCGAGGATTGCTGACTCCACCATCCAATTCATGAAACACTCAAAAATTTGTATGCAAAAAGTTCCTTTATGAACACAGAATGGGAGATAAATGACCTTGAATTCAACAGGCAACTGATCACATCCTTTATCATCCCATGTATTTGGACATTTTAGGCTGAGAAAGGGCTAAATACAGGTTATTAGGATTACTAATAGGAAGTCAACTATGTGCAGGGAAAGATCTCTTCTTGGAAATAGATCTTCAAGGGCTATAACATGATTTTCTATTACATCTAGCTGAAAATATTCTTAAGCCCTGGTTCACACTTATGCGAGTGCGGGGTTCGCATGTAATGTCGGAGCGCACTGCTCCTTCATTACATGCGATCGGCTGTGCGGTGCGAGTTTAGCCATACACTTTGTATGGCTAAATTCGCACCGCACCCACAGCAAACACGCACAGGGACCTTTTTTGGCAGCCGCATCAGGATCGGATCGCACAGCGGTTCACACTTGTGCGATCCGATTCTGTGCGAACTGCAAGATCGCACTGCGATATGCGATCAAACTGGGGGTGTCGTTAAGATTACATTGACACCCCCAGCGTACCGCATATGGCAGTGTGAACTGCCGGGGGTGCGTGTGCGAATGTGGGAACAGGCTGCGGATTCGCAACCTTCCCGCATCGCATAAGTGTGAACCGGACCTAAAAGCACATTTGTTTTTAGGTATACTGTTATATACACAGAACTATGGTGGCCTTTCCAAGGAGTCAACTAAAAGTCATGAAATTGGAGTCTCACAAAGACTGATTCCATCCTAATGGCAGCTGACTCTACTGTCTGTAATGGTAAGAGGGGCTTATTTGATTGGGTAGCATTTACAATTATGCAATTCCCAGCAACCAAGAGGCTGGTAACAGTGAACATGGGATATGATTGTGGCTTTTATTTTTTTTTTTTCAACTAATTTCCCTCCAAGCAAGAAACAAAAGATGGATTCCTTTAAAAGGGGTCTTTACCTTACTATGTCATCACTGGGTCTCTGTGCTTTTGCATGCACTGAAAGCAGATTAGGTCTGGTGGGAGGGGCCATCAGGGTGCTGTACAAAGGTTATAAAACACATCCCAGGACCCTGTCTCAGTATTCCATTAAAGAGTGGTGGGCTGCCTTCTGGGAGGAGTTATGTAACTATCACAATGTCTCGATGGGTGGATGTCAGTCTGAAGGAGTGGGTGTTCCTAGGCAGACTGTATTTACATACAGACCACCCCGGGTAATACCCACATGTGAGGCTGATGATTGGAAGTACTGAAATCCACAGAATAAAAGTGGGGAGGCTCGGGACAGTCAGGCTACATCTGACTTACTGTAGCTTCTAATGCACATTGTAAAAAGCTCACAGTGTGCAGTAAAAACAGTCCAGAAGAGGAGTCTTCACAACTATGCAAGACTGAATGTAAGGTAGGAGTTCAGTGCTAATTGCAATTTTTTCATAACAATGATTGTCAGTATAATGGCAGAAGTGTGGTGCTTTTTGGAAGGGGAAGTGTGATTGGGCTACTAAAGAACCTAAAAGTGGCTGACGGGGAAATGCATAAGAACACCTGCTCTGGGCAACCAATCAAAAATGAGAATTTTATTATTCTAACTACACTTAAAGCGTAACTCCACCTTTGTTGAGAAAGAAAAAAAAAAAACATTCCCTTCTGGGTGATCTCTGTACATTGCAAGGATTGTAACAACCTTTGTTGCAGATTCCTACCTTTTGTTATTCTGAAGAAATTATTGTTTGTTCCTCTGTGCTGAGTGGGTCTAATGGGAGTGGTTTCATAATTATCTATCAGCTGTGGCAGCTGCAGGGCTCTAATGAGGAAAGCAGCTGGGCCTGCATCCCTTTAGACGTGTTCCTATTGGGAGTATCTCACCAAAAATGTCATTTTTGTTGCAGGGGATGCCAGAAATCTGATTGGTATCTTAGGCAGACTTCTGGAAAAATTGGTGAGCCAATCACATAAGCAGGAAATTATGTTTCTGGGGTGTGGTCAGTTCACATTCTGTGTACAGGACAGCTACAGGTAGCCATATTGCATTGCATTTTCAGAAAATTAAAACAGCTGCAGATTTAAAAGGAAAGGTCATTTTTAATAACATTCAATTACAATATGATTTGTGTCGCAATTGCATATGCTATGTCTTTCCCCACAAAAGTGGAGTTACCCTTTAACTGACAAAAGCTGCGCAATGTTACTTTTCTTTGTGCTGTCTTATCTGAACTTGTATAAAGTCTATGCCAAGTAATTTAAATGATAACTTTAGCTTTTTAGCTGTTATGGAATATTCGCTCTGTAATACTTTGTTAACGTTCATATTCATCCCTCATCACACTTACATTGCCATCTCGTCAACCTCTGGCCAAATCGCTCTTACAGCTCTTAGTTTAAAAAAAAGTCCAAGCTCTTGTTCACATTGGAGCGACTTGTCATGCGATTTGACAGGTCAAATCACATGACAAGTCACACCCTACTGTTGACAATGGCCATATTCAAATCCATGCGACGACGAATACGCGAGCTGCATCAATTTGAAAAAGTAGTTCCTGTACTACTTTTGCCGATTTCAGTGCGACTTAAATAGACATCTTTGCATGAAGCCGCACAGATGTCTTCAAAGTTGCCCCTGAAGGTGCACTGACATGCGGTTTTGAAATTGTGCAATTTCAGATGAATTTGCACAATTTCAAAACCACATTGAATGTGAACGAGGGCTAAAGGACCAAGCATGACACGCCCCAAACAATTGTTTTTTGTTATAACAATTCCAATATTCATGGTTTCCTTGTATGATTCGTTTTAAATATATTTTCTTTCTGCAATTAATATATATTAATGTATTATTCACGAGCTCATAGTTAAAAAAAAAAAAAAAAAAGATTTGTTGTTCACAGTTTATGTATTCCAATCTTTGTTCAATTGGTCTAAACATGGATAGATTTTCCTTGGTTATGTCTCTGATTTAAAGTGGAATTCTAGGCATAACTAGTCCTAAAAATGCGCCCTACCCCTCCTAACACCTAATGTAACCTGCGTAAGAAAGATGTATATACTTACCTATGCTCAGGCCACTCTGGTTCGGTCACATGATCCGGCTCTTCTGTGTCAGTCAGCAGCACCGCTTGCTGGGGAGAGAAGTGAATGCTGACAATAGCAGCCTATGTCACCACACCCAGGCATTGCCAGTCGTTTAGGTGCTCCCTCCTTTCTCCTGCAGCCAGCACTGGCTGACACAGGGGAGCCGGATCACATGACCAGGTTACCTCAATAGGTTACTCAACATAGGGGTAAGGAGGGAGGGATGGAGCATTTGTAAGATCAGTTAGGCATAGCCTGGGATTCCACTTTAACATCATGCTTATTATTTTTTTATCAGATCTATTTCCTTTTTTGCATTTTAGCCATACTAGAATAGGATTTACATATACTTTTATTAGATTTATTTATTATTGTTTCCTGCAGGTGTAGTCAAGAATCTTAAAATGTTATGCAATTAGATTTTGGGTCTCCACAACCATCTATTTGTTTTAGAGCCCTGAAGAAGCGGGGGATCTTTGAACCCCCGAAATGTGTTGGCTGTTTATATTGACTTGCTGTGAATGAATCACCATTAAAAGATTTAGGACTCTCAGTTCTAATCTGGTACTTTCATTGGATGTTCTATGCCCACCTTGTGCTGACTGGTAGCCTAGTTACCATACAGCATAATATGAAGCTCCAGGTAGCTGAGCTTTGTGCTGCAGACTCGGATATAAGAAGCGGCCATACAGTGGACCTTTATTTTTTTATTCTTTCACATGTACCTGACAGACCTGGACCCCCATAAAAATGGTTTCTTTCATAGAAATAGTTTTTTCTTTTAATACTGCATTGAAGTTGATGTTATGTGGCACAAAGAGATATAAATACTGCTTTCACTGAACTTTTTTAAACACAACTTAAGGGTCAGTTCACACCACATGCAGTCCAGTGCGTTTTTTTCTGCACCAAAAACATAGGGAAAGTTAGTTATATGGTTTCCAATAGCATAGTTCACACCAGTGCAGTCAGTTACAGGGCGTTCCAGTTCCAGAAAAATAAAAGTAGAACATGCTGCATTTTTCCTGCACTGGACTGTACTGGAACTCCTTAAAACGCTTAAAATATGCACTAAAATGCATTAAAAAATGCACCAGACCCCAGTACAGTGGAAAAAAACAGGAAAAAATAAGAAAAAAGCATCTGGAATGCATCCATAAACCCATCAAAGAACGCACTGGAACTCGTCAAAAATTCCTGTGCAGAAATGCATCTGGAAAGGAACTGGAGTGCATTTGTGGTGTGAACCAGCCCTCAGTTTTGCAAAGAGTGGGAAAAGCTACAACGTCTGCCAGATTTCTTGGCTTTGTCCCCACTAGGGAGACTTTGGGGTTAATTTGCTAAAACTGGAGAGTGCAAACTCTGGTGCAGCGCTTCATAGAAACCAATCAGCTTCCAAGTTACTTAGTCAAAGCTTAATTGAAAAAGCTGAAGTTAGAAGCTGATTGGCTACCATGCAGAGCTGCACCAGATATTGCACTCTCCATTTTCAGCAAATCAACCCCATTGTGTCACTACCTGTCCCCTGATGGAAGTTCAACAAACCAACAGTTTTCTTAGTAAAAACCTCTATCATGTTTTTGATGTCTGTGTCCCCATTGGAGAGATTTCCCCTCACTGTGACTCATTGTGTCACTGTAAGGGGAAATTTGTCCTGGTGACCATTGTCACTGGTTCAGAAAGCTCAACTTCAGATATAAGAAAGGCAAAAAATAATGCAGCTCTGAATTCATCAATACATAATTGAATGTATTTTTGAAGTACATGCGGTGTAAGTACCTGAATTTGACCTGGTATCAGTCTCTTCTACAGCAGAGCTCAGGTTGGGGGAGGGAGAAGCAGCACAAAGAACCAGTTAGGAGCAAGGAGCAAGCTGATAGTGGGAGAGAGCAGAGCGACAGAGAGATGAGCTTATTAGTTTACTGCTTCTTCTTTCACTGTCCTGTCACAGGCTTTAAGTGACATAAATACAAATCCTAATGCCCCGTACACACGCAACGATTATCGGCCGACTTTTGTCCAGTGTTGTTGTGTTGGTTGAAATGTGCTCTAGACTACACACAAATTTTCTCGGCCAACAAAAATCTACTTCAGAAGTGATGTCATGTGCTGGTTTACTTTCCATGTGTTTTTTCTTCTCTGAGCATGCCCAGTCTTGCTCATCAGATTTTTGTCTGCCAAAATCTGTACTGACTGACGGAAAATCGGCCGTTGTGGTGACGGCCAACAAAAATTTTATAGCATGCACACCAGATTTTTTTCGGCGAAAAGTCGGAGTCGGTTGTCGGAAGCATCATACTAACAAGCCGAAGAACGGCTGATCGGACGTTGGCCGAAAATTCACGGCCAACTATTGACGCGTGTGTACGAGGCTTTAGGCGGGTCCCATAAATGTACAGTTTTTCATCTATGTGTTTAGGTTTAGGCCTGGAGGTTATTACCAGAGCAGAAGAAAAGGGGGAGATCAGAGGTAAAGCTTCCCCTAGAAGATTTACATCTCCAAGACCGGAAGTGAAAGGAATTCTCTCTGCTGGACGAAATATAAACCCAACAAACGTTGTAACCCTTCCCCATTCTAATCACTTTTGGCTGGATTGGACCTTCTGAGAACTGCATCCATCAACCATTCTCACCCAACCTCAATATCACTTGACATTCCTCATACATTAACACTGTCCTGTGAAAGATAAAACATCAAATGTGCTAAAATGTCATCATTAAGATCTAGCTACAAGGATGGATTACAGAAATGTCGCTATCATGACAAGACGGCTACATACACAGAACAACATTAAACAACAAATGGATAGGACACCAATGAGGTATTTAGATAGCAAAGAAAAGGAACTGTAAGCACAATACAGCGCAACACAGACTGGGAAGTACGGCGCGTCTTTTCGAGGTCTCTTTTTTTTCCCTTCTTCAGAAATGTTTGTTTTAGTAGTTGTCAGCCCGAAAACAAACAAAACAAAAAAACTCCATTAGCTTTAGGTTATTCTGTTAATAAAAGCTCAGCGTCCTTTTTTTTTTCTTTAGCATCCTGATATAGATAGAGAATTATCAACCAAAATGCTCACAGTAGGTCCACTTCACATTACACATTTGAACTTCTTGTGTCTCCTCCGTCTTTATCTGGTCAAAATTACTCGATCATTTTTCTTTTGGATGGTGGGATGAGATGGCAGGGGAGATCATTGGGAAGCTCGTGGCCTTCTAGTTTAACCTTAATGAGGTGATTGGCTAAGGCAAACTCTTCGTCGTCCAGCAAACCGTCCTTGTCTATGTCGGCCAGTTTCCAGATCTTGCCCAGCACTGTGTTAGGCAGTTTGGACTTCACCATTTCCTTCTTGGCATTGGCCCCAGTGACTTTGCCATTCACAGGAGACAGAGTATAGAAGATTTCATCGTACATGGGCTTGTCTCTGGATACCACCCAGTCTGCATCATCAATGCCTTCTCCTGCCCCCTCACCGTAACCGTGCCCAAATGGGCCATTCTGGGTGCCCTCAAATGCACCTCCCTTGACTATCTGAACTGGTTTCTGAGTTTCCTCCTGTCTAACTAGGACCATCAAGTGGGCGATGTCATGTGCTAGCATCTCGTCCACGGTTTCCAGAAGCTTGTTCTTCAAGGGTTGGAATTTTGTGAAGTCTTGGGATTGTAAAAGGTCCTAAGTAAAAAAAAAAAGAAATTTAGAAGCTCACTTAACAAGTATTTAATCTTTACTTGTAACGTTTTTAAAGAAGAACTTCAGGCACATAAAAATCTTAATTAAAGGCTAATTTCTCCTTAAAGTGCATATATTTTTTCAGGTAAAAAAAAAATGTACATTATTTTTTTTCCACTGTAGCCTACCAAGAATTGCTCCCATGATCAGTAGGTTGCAGCTGCAATGCCTGGCTTCCGACAGACTCTCTGTATAGCTGTATGCCCATACCTTCCATAAGGAAGATCAATTAACTACAAGAGCGCTCATCAGCGCCCTTGCAGTTCGCTGAGAAATACAAGCCATCTGCCGCAATGGCACACAATAGTTATAATTTATTCAGTCACAGAACTCTGTGAATGAACGACATGGCCCTGTGGGAGGAGCCCGCATGGTCACACTCTTTAAATTGTGACAGCAGGAGCGGAGAGAAGATCCTGGGTCCGCTGTCAAAGCGAGGGATCAGGGGGCCTGGGCAGGTGCTCTTTGATAACATGTTACACCCCAAATATGGGTGTAAAATATAACTTGTTACCAAAGGTGAACTTATCCTTTAAATATGTTCGTCAATAGCCACAGAGGAACTAAATCCACTTTGTTTGCACCAAATATCTTGCAAACCCAGATTTTACTATATCAGTGGTATTATCGCTGTGCTGCAATTAGCTCGTGTAGAGAGCAGAGCTGTGGGAGGGAACCAACAGACCCCACCAACTACAGGCTTTCTGTAGAGAACTACAGTAGGGGGCAGATACAAGACCAGTCACCCTGCACAAAGAGAGGGATCAGCAGTGACTGGTCTTCATTACAGGAAGCTCCTGCACAGAAAAAATACACTAAGATTCAAAAGAGAATACACATGCCACTTAGAAACTATTTGATTGGGTTTAAATAGACAAAACAGAAAGAAATATGCATGCATGCATTGCAGAGATGTACTGATTATTATTTGCATATACATAGTTACATAGTTAGTCAGGTTGAAAAAAGACACAAGTCCATCCAGTTCAACCAAAAAAAATATAGAAGTTAAACTAACAGGTCAATAGTTACTTGGCAAAGACTTTGATCCCTTTTTAAATCTAGGCACCACATTGGCCCTACGCCAATCCAGTGGTACTATTCCAGTCCTTAACGAGTCCCTAAAAATTAGAAACAAAGGCTTAGGAATTACAGTGCTCAATTCTTTTAGGATACGTGGGTGGATGCCATCTGGTCCAGGCGCTTATATCCACCCTTATTCTGTCTAAATATTTCTGGACCATATCACTTTTGAGCCATTGTGGATCATTTGGGGCTGTGTCAATACCGTCCTCATTATGGTCATGAGCTCCCCCATGCTCTTTTGTATATACAGAGCTGAAGAAAGTATTTAATATATTTTTGCCTACTCTTTGTCCCCAGTTACCACTCCTGATTATTTTGTAAAGGGCCTACATGCTCAGACCTAACCTTTTTACTGTTAATATATTTGAAGAATTTTTTGGGGTTTGTCCTACTATCTTTTGCAATCTGTCGTTCATTTTGAATTTTTGCGTCCCTGATTTCCTTTTTACATATTCTGTTATATTCTTTGTAACAATTAAACAATGATAGTGTTCCCTCAGTTTTATATTTTTTAAAAGCTCTTTTCTTTTTATCTATAGCTTTTTTAACTTTTGCCGTGAGCCACATAGGTTTTATTTTTAGCCTTTTAAAACGTATTACCCATGGGAATATACTTTGCAGTGAGTTTGCATAAAGTCTTTTTGAAAACTTCCCATTTCTGTTCTGTGCTCATCGATGCCAATATTCCCTCCCAGTCTAAATTCTGTAGAGCAGCCCTCATCCTTGGAAAATTTGCTCTCTTAACCACTTTACTACTAGAGCATTTTGCTGTCTTACGTCTGGGCCACTTTTTGCAATTCGGCGCTGTGCGACTTTAACTGACAATTGTGCGGTCATGCGATGCCGTACCCAAACAAAATTTACGTCCTTTTTTTCCCACAAACAGAGCTTTCTTTTGGTGGTATTTGATCACCTGTGCGATTTTTACTTTTTGCGCTATAAACAAAAAAAGAGCGTTTATTTTGAAAAAACAACAATATTTTTAACATTTTTTTTTATGAAATTCCCCCCAAAAAAGATGTAAAAATCATTTTTTTTTTTAAATTTTTGGCCAATTTGTTTTCTGCTACCCATGTTTGGTAAAAAAAAAAATCGCAATAAGCGTTTTTTGATTGGTTTGCGCAAAAGTTATTGTGTTTACTAACTAAGGGAAAGATTTATGTCATTTTTGGTGTTTTTTTTTTAACGAGTAATGGCGGCGATCTGCGATTTTTTTTGCAGGACTGCGACATTGCCGCGGACAGATCGGACCCTTGACTGACATTTTTGACACTTTTGGGGGTACCAGTGACGTTACTGCAGTAATCAGTGCTAAATATATGCACTGTTACTGTAAAAATGACACTGGCAGGGAAGGGGTTAATTTTATTGGAGAGGGAGGGGTTAATGTATGCCTTGTGCTTACTAACGTGTGGGGGGGGGGAGGGGACTG
Source organism: Pelophylax lessonae (assembly GCF_965119305.1). NCBI lineage: Eukaryota > Metazoa > Chordata > Amphibia > Anura > Ranidae > Pelophylax > Pelophylax lessonae. The sequence continues at coordinate 600,989,842 of NC_138770.1, read as the reverse complement.
AGTGAGCCAGGGACAGATCGGATGTTCAGCTATGCTGAACACTCCGATCGGTCACTCCCTGTCACTTAGGAGATCCGCCCGCTCTGTTTACACAGGCGGGCGGATCTCCAAACTGGATTTCCGACGATCGGGGCAGAGCAGCGGCGATCGCCGCCGCTCCTCCCCTGGCCCGACTCCCGTTGTGAATGAAATCAGTGGGAGCGTGCCTCCGGCGGCGCGCGAGCGCTGCCTACAGGGGGAGGAGTCTGGCGACGTAGGTCTATGTCGTCAGACCTACAAGAGCCACTTTGCCGCAGTAGTACTACGGTACTCAGCGGTAAAGTGGTTAAAGTTAAGTGTTTTTGTATTTCCTGTATGCGTTTTTTGCTTACAGCTAACATTAAATGAAATCATGTTATGGTCACTGCTACCCAGATGTTCTTTTATATGAACATCGTTAATAAGCTCTGCATGGTTTTAGATTACTAGGTCCAACAGAGCATCATTTCTAGTGGGGGCCTCAAACTGCACCATAAAATTGTCTTGTAATAGGTTTATAAATTTTTACCCTTTAACTGTTCCAGCAGTGCCATTACTCCAGTCAATGTCTGGGTAGTTAAAATCCCCCATTATTAACACTGTCCCAGCCCTTGCAACCCTTCCTATCTGTGCCAGGAGCTGAGTCTCCACCTCCTCATTAATACTGGGAGGTCTATAACAAACTCCAATGATAATTTTTGTTTTACGCACACCCATGTACATTTCAACCCATACTGCTTCAGATTCATCACACTCTCCATCAACTAGGTCATCTTTCACACTCACTTTGAGATCACTTCTCACATAGAGACAAACACCACCACCCCTCCATTTTACCCTGTCTTTCCGAAAGAGAGCATAGCCAGGAATATTAATAGCCCAGTCATGTGAAGAATGAAGCCAAGATTCAGCAATACCAATTAAGTCATAGTTCTCCTTGTGCACCAGAGCTTCCAACTCACCTATTTTGCTTGGCAGACTTCTGGCATTGGTAAACAAACACTTTAAATCATTGTCCCATTTTGCACACTTATTTTGCATGTTTTTAATTTTGGTACAAATAGTACCATTTCCATTACCATATTGTATATACATAATATTACAGCATCAAGCTTTCATGCATCTGAGCATGCAAACCCAGAAGGATCCACATTACTAATATATTATAAATGAGGTCCGTACAAATATAATACAGAGAGGAATCAATCACAGATATCCCGTTACTTGTGCCAGAGCCCTCTTCTGAAAAAAGAAAAATGTTTTCTGCTTGGATCTTCTTCCCTCGGCACGGAGCCAAGTTTACACCAGCGGGATCTGGAACTTATCACTACTCCTTGCCATGGCTTTTATTAATCTAGTAAATGACAGTGTTGCCTTGGAAAAGTTTGACATTTTCCTAAACAAGAAAGTTCACTTATATTTAGCCTTTTTTTATCTTTAGAAGAACTGCTATAGATTTTTTCTAAAACCATTCAATATCTGAATAATACATATTAAAAGATCACTCCACTTAAAATTGATATTTCATAATGGCTTCATATATTTCAGTTTTTGATACATGCTGATAAGTTAAGCAACCTAACCTTTTTCTTATATCTCTCGGGAGTCCAGAGGTGAAGTTAGAGCAAACAATTAGGTACAGGAACACAGATTCCGCCCTTTAAAAAATATTTATTTGTTCCAGCACCTCCAGGCTCTCTTGGATGCTGACAGCATCCAATTCCAATTGTGGAACTACTGACATGTACTGTAAGCAATAAGCCCTAAAGTGGTTGTAAACCCACTTTATTACTTTTACCTATCGGTAAGCCTATATTAAGGCTTACCGATAGGTGCTGTAAATATCTCCAAAACATGCACCGTTTAGGAGATAAATACAGTGTATGCGCTCTGAAGAAATGGCCGCCTGTGCCATTTCTTCAGAGCCCTATGCTGTGAGTGACGTCACGCGGCTCCGGCCAGTAATACAGCCGAGTCCGCAGACCCGGAAGAAGATGGGTGAACATGGATGCACCCGGCAGCGGGGACAAAGTGAGCTTCATGGCAGATAAGTGTCACATAATGTGCTAGTATGCGTTGCATACTAGCACATTATGTATTTACTTTGCAGGGGGGGGAAATTTTTTTTTCTTACATAGAGTTTACAACCTCTTTAATAGCTGGACCACTAGCTATTGTTTTAGGTAAATCTGCAAATTTAAAAAGATTACAAACAACTTTTAAAATTAGAGCTGAACTCACGGCTGGAGACAAAGTTACCTCGTGTGCCCCACCTCTAAACTGGCACCATTTCTCAACTGTTTTACTCCAGAGGAACCCTTGACCTAATTTTCAGGTCTCAAGGAACCCCTGCTAAAACCACTTTATTTTGAATTCAATTCGTTGGGTGAGCGGAAGCCAGTGAAGGGCTACACAGAGAGGAGCAGCGGACACTGAGCGATTGGTAAGGTGGATGAGTCTGGCAGCAGCGTTCATGATGGATTGAAGGGGGGATAGCCTGTGTAGAGGTAAGCCAATGAAAATGGAATTGCAGTAGTCGAGGCGCGAGATGACCAGGGAGTGAACTAGGAGCTTTGTTGTGTCTTTGGTTAGAAAGGGGCGTATTTTGGAGATGTTGCAGTGGTTGAGGCGGCAAGATTTGGACAGTGATTGGATGTGGGGCTGCATTAACCCTGGAAGTATGCAGGCAAATTTATATGTGAGGTCAATCTGCCGCAGCTCAAGGAACCCTGGCAACTTCTGGAGGAACCCTAAGGTTTTATGGAACCCAGGTTGAGAAAAGCTGGTCTAGACGATAACAAAAATATATTTTTTAGACTTTATTACTCACCCCTCCGGCAGCTGGTGCTGTTCTCTTTTCTCTGGCACTCCCATGATTTGGGCAGACCCTTAAAGCCCTCATGTACAAAGCAGGACCACTAGTCCTGCATTGAAGATGATGCTGTCAGGGAGCTGCAACCAGTTGGGCAGTGAAGACAGGCAGCTTCGGGGGACCAGTCATATAGCGTGGGCAAATCCTAAGGGAGTAAGGTTTGTATTTCACCCTATTCCTATTCCAGTTCCCCTAGACAAAATGAGCAGGCAACTCTTGCAGTGGAGACAGGAGCCCATTGCAAGGGTAACTTCCACGAATAAAAATGTGAATAAATGAGCTTGGTAAGCCCAGACAAACTACAGTGCTTAGGAGTGGTCTGAAAAATCAGTCATAACATGGAAGGTAATTGCAATGAATCCACCAAATGGATGTATCATTCAAAATGGGCAAAAAAACTAAAAGTACCAAATAATAAATAAGGGATGAAAATTGTGGAAAATTATTGGTAAATGACAATACTAATGACATGTACTAACAGTATCAAAAGGTTTGCGTAGGAATGCCCAGGGTGCTAAACATAGCTAAAACTAAGAGCTGCAGCTAGAAAACCAGAGGGTGCTCACTTTCCAACCACTGAAAGAAAACAAAAGAAACAGCACAACCACATAGTTTAGCATTAAAAAAAATAAAACAAATGACAATTTAATGGAAAATAGAAATGCACTCACATAAGTAGGCATGCTTAGGGCATGACACAAGGGTGACTTGGGAGCCAGAAGAACCACCAGCCTTTGCCACTGGCTTGGGATGAGGCATGCTGAAGTTGCAGGAAGCCACTGCAACTGCAATCAACATTCAACCCAGGACTGGAATTGTAGACACATGCGTTGTAGACATGCCTCAGGCTGATGAATAAGCCAACCTCCTTTAAAACACTCCCCTTGTCTACAATCCATGAGTCCATGCTGACTGCAGTTGCAGTGACGGCAGCTTCCTCCATCATCAGCATGCCCCATCCCGCTCAGACATTTCTGGCTTCAAATCACCTTTATGTCATGCCCTAAACATGCGTATTTTTGTGAGTGCATTTCTATTTTTCAATAAATTGTCACATATTGTATTTTTTAAATCTACACCATGGGGTTCTGCTGTTTCTTTTGTTAATTTCTTCTCCAGCCTGGATTTCAGCTGTAAAATGGTAAATGTTATATGATATTTTAGTTACGGAGTTTAGATCGGGGGTCTTCGAACTATGGCCCTCCAGTTGTTCAGGAACTACAATTCCCATCATGCCTAGTCATGACTGTGAATGTCAGAGTTTTACAATGCCTCATGGGATGTGTAGTTCCGCAACAGGTGGAGGGCCGTAGTTTGAGGATCCCTGGTTTAGATCTTCTTTAAGTGCCTGGGATCCAGGGTACTGAGCAGGATGAGGGAGTTAATAAGCAGGCACCTAGGGGGGGCAGTTATGTGATACCAGTAGAAGTTCTGCATGGCTTCAGGTTTCAGTTCATGGCTTCAGTTTTCTTTAAACTAAACTGAGCCCCTAACATTAACCTAAAACCTCAGGTGAAATGGATGCTATCTCAGCAATAATGCTACAAGAGATACTATCAAGCCATGAAAATGCTATTGCAACAAAGATATAATGCGCTGAAATGTTTGGAGCCTATGACTGTGTAAGCAATTTGCGCAACAGACAAAAAAAAGAGCTGCTAGCACAACAAGTGTGTATAGTTACAATTTAAGAATATAAAGTGCTGTGGGTGTCACGTCTTTTCATTGTTTTTATAGTTGTGGACTTATCACTTTCAAGGTTAGAAGTTTTGTTCAACATATATAGGAGCCTAATCCCAAGACTCACTAATTACTTATCACCATTTTTGCTTAAGCCCCGTACACACGTACCGATTGTCGGCCGAACGATCGGCCGTCTTTTGTCCAGGGCTGTCCTGTCCGCTGAAAAGTGCAAAAGACTGCACACGAATTTTGTCGGCCAACAACAGCCGACTGCAGAAGTGATGTCATGTGATGGTTAACTTTCCGTGTCTTTTTTCTTCTCTGAGCATGCCCAGTCTTGCAAATCTGCTGATTGTCGGCCGAAATCTGTACTGACTGACGCACAATCGGCCGTTCTGTTGTCGGCCTACAAAAATTTTAATGCCTGCACGACAGATTCTGTTCGGCCGAAAATGCGCTGTCGGAAGAATCATACTAACAAGCCTACAATCGGCCGATCGGTCGGCGGCCGAATATTTGCGGCCGACAATCGGTACGTGTGTACGGGGCTTTATTGTTTTTTTTTGCATATAATCATCCCTTTGCAATCATTATTTTTTTATTCATGTTTTTTTTCTTTTGTTTAGAGCAGCACTTTATATTCTGATGAAGATTTGGAGCCTATTTACAAGGTGCTGTATCACGGCAGCCGAAAAAACCTCTCCCGAAATCTGCATCAAACTGGACTGAGTAGGGCACACACAGGTGCAGCATTATATTCATAAAACTACGGTACCTGCATCTTCTTCAGGTTGGGAAAGTCTCCCGGGGAGATCTGATGTTCCTTTTCAATTCGAGCGTAGATATCACCCAGACTGGCAACCAGCTCTTTCTTTTTGTTATCCTTGCCAAACACCGTTGGCATCTCCTTCTTCAGGGAGCTGATAATATACGCGTGAACCTATGACAACACAGCAGTTAGAAGATTATTTTTGAAACTCAACTTCAGCCAAACCTTTTTTGTTAATGTGTGCAAGAGAATGGACAGAGGGGGGTCTATGCCCCCATTGGATAGATGTTCTCCTATTTCATTTTCGAATTGGAAGTTTTGGAAAATCTCTCCAGTGGGGATACAGACTTGAACAAACACTTCTTTTTCAGTAAAATGGGGATGGGTTATCATTACTATGTTTCCCTGTCCTAGTAACCTCCCTCATTTTCTGTTCTGCTGTCACAAGGATAGGAAGTAAGGTTAAATCGCCCCTAACAATGTCGAGCATAGCAAAATATATTTTATCTTCTCACGTCTATCCAAAAAAGAAAAAAAAGGACTTGGGGCCCTCTCACACTTTTTTTTCCGATCAGGTCAGCCTGTCAGTTTTTCAGGGGGACCTGATCGACCCCTCGATTCACCTCTATGGAGCAGCGGGTGTCAGCAATGACATGTCCACTGACACCCGCTGCTATCCGATTCGATTCTGACTGCCAAATCCAGACGAATGGTGACCCTATTTTCCATCCGTCTGGAGGATCAGATCCGTTTTCATCCGATCTCCCCATAGAGGAGAGCAAGACTCTGACAGGTCCGTCTCTGCACAGTGAGCGGAGATGGACCTGTTATCCGCCTGCTCAGCGGAGATCAGCGAATCGATACCCACGAGCAAGCAGATTCCGTCAAACGGATCCACCCAGAGTGAAAGGGCCCTAAGGGCTTATACACAATCGAATCTCAGCTCTGTGCTATGATGCTGTGATGTGAATGCTGGAGCCCAGGATGGCAAGCCACTTCCCTGCTCCTCTATCCACCCAGCTAGTAGATGGACACCAGCACTGTCCCTTGCAACCTGATACTCAATGTGCGCTCCCCAACAGGAGGTTAAGGAATTTCTGCAATGAAGGACCTGAAGCCAGTGGTGGTGAATACTACATAATGTGTTTGTGCTCACATATACTTAAAAATGTAAAGATCGTTTTTTACTAATTTTCTTAGAATGCATTACTTAAACAAAATGGGTACATGCAATACTACTTTAAATATACAGGTATAGGCATATACTGGCACTTAAAAGGCCTTTAATGTTAAGTCCTTGTGTAATTCTATTCCTTTAGTCATTGTGTAATTTTATTCCTATCGAGTAAAGCCTGCTTTATTTACTTTCAGGAAATCTGCAATGAACAATAATATGCAGTCTTGAACTGTATAAAGTAACAGCCCACAGGCTAGGATTCAGAACAAATCAGGTGTCCCTCTGGATGTGAATGCTGCTTCCAGAGTTGGAATCACATGTAATGAGGGGGTGGCGGTACTTGAATAACCTGAAGCAGATTGTGACCTGTTCTACCTGTGATTACATGAGTGCAATGCAGCACATAAAGCATCATCTGTGGCTCATACTGACCATACTGAATCAAGCAGGGAGTTGCCCACTACTGTATATAGTTAAAGCAGCAGTAAACTGCTTTTTTATTTTTTTAAACCTGCATACAATGTCATGATGTGCTAGTATGCATTGAATCTTCACTCAGTCTTCCTTCCGGATTTGCGATCTCTTGCTGTGTGAGTGGCTGGAGCCACGATTATGTCACTCCTGCCCATGAACACGGGAGCCACTGTTTACGGCACATGACTCACAGGACTCTGAAAGAACGGCATGGGTATGCTGTTCTTTCAGAGTGCATGCGCCAGTGACGTCACCGGCTGCATCTACAGTAAATATCTCCTAAACAGTGCAGGTTTAGAAGATATTTACTGTACCTATAGGAAAGCCTTATTATAAGCTAACCTATAGGTAAAATACATGCATGGGAGTTTACTCCCAATTTAAACAGTGCAGGCTGTAGACAGGCGAAGTAAACAAAGTAAAGATTATACTGGGCTGGATCTGTGATGACAGCTTTCAAAAGCACTGGGGAAAAAATAGCAGAGTTTATATTTGTAAAGCTGCTTGGTGCTGGATATATTAAAAAAGCAAATACATTTTAAAAGTGCAATTATTCTTAATGGTAAATATTGTAAAAATTAATCAAAATTGTTTCCTTTAAAAAAGCTCATTCAAAACATTCTTGTGTCACCAACTTCCAAATATTTAAAATGTAACCATTTAAACATTAAGTAATGCAAATATTAACTAAGCAAATAAAGAGGGGATCCTGCCCCCCCCCCATGAAAAAAATTAAAAGTCATCAGCTACACATACTGTAGCTGCTGACTTTCAGTATTAGGACACTTACCTGTCCTGGAATCAGCACCCCAGCCAATGTTTCCATCAGCTCTTGGGTGCTGCCGCCTCCATTGCCTGTAAGGAAAACCGGTGGTGAAGCCTTGGGGCTTTACCGCTGGTTCCCTAATGCGCATACGTGAAGCGCACTGTGCCTTCTGAATGGCCCAGGAATGGGGGGGAGGCAGATAAGCCGAACTTTGCTTTAAACCACCAAATAATTATGATTTCGATGTTACAGCAGGGTAATACTGCACACTATGTTCCGGATACAGGAAAAACAAAATAACAAAAAAAAAAGAGTGCGCAAACCTCTAACCATAAAAATCACCATGAAAACAAGCAGTAAAGTCATGCAAATAATATCAACATCAATAAATAAAACCCCCAATATAGTGGAAAATTAAAACCATATACGTACAGTATAAATCAAACAATGATACAATAGAAATAAAAGTCCACTGCCAAATGAATATTCAGGGTTCCACTAAGTCCAATGTAAACAATCTTGTGTGAAAATGAAAGTCCAGTCTAAAAAGTATTTTTCCGGGCTCCATTAGGGCGCCGGTGTAAAATCTTGTGTAAAAATGAAATGCTTTTGTCCCATACCATCTTAGACATAAATATATGAATTTCCTTACCTGGAGAACCAGGATCTCCAGATTATAAGAGATCACTAACGCAGGATACACCAAATGTGAATCACACCAGGGTATGGTAACATCCTCCATGCCCACCAAGTCCTCCACTGGCCTATTCCAATAAACATAACTGTTATTAACGAAGCAATTAATGTCTCCTGGTTCAATAATACAGTTATGTTTATTGGGGATCACATGATTGGGAGACCATTCCACTGGCTCCCGAATGCAAATAATGACTGGGAGCAGTCGAAAACAATTTGTTCAGTTTGCTGGAAGCAGGCAGTGGGCACGCTTTCAGTATAGAATCTTGGAGCCACGTGGATGCATATGTAAGGCAGCTGGCTGTTAGTGCGGTTGTAAACCTTGTAAAAAAAAATGTAAAATTCACCCAGAAAGGCAATATCATAATGTGCTAGTATGAGAGATCTACCTTAAAATGAAGCCCTTCAACAGTGCACTGTCACCACTGCAGAGACCTCCGTCTTTACCCGGTTTTGCTTCTGGGTTCGCTGACTGCAGCTGTCTGTCTGACTGAGCTGCGATGACATCACTCTGGCGCATGCACAAGGGAGTCACAGTTTAGGGCACAGACCTCAGAAGGAATGGCACAGTACGTCCTTCTTTCAGAGCGCATGCGCTGGTGACGTCACCACCTCATAATGTTTAATAACCTCCTCCGGTTAACGTTTGGGAAATATTCATTTAACCTACAGGTAAGCTTTATTATAAGGAGGCTTACTTGTAGGTAAAAATGGCACACATTAGTTTACTACCACTTTAAGGTCCATTGCATATATATATATATATATATATATATATATATATATATATATTGTGACAGGAAGTCAGGTAAATCTGGGGTCACAGAGAGGAGACACATTCCCACCTGGTTTTGAAAGTTCACCAATTACTATAGGGTGTCGGCTGCCAAAGGCAGCAGGAAGGTGTAAAGAAGTTGAAAGGCCTTCAGCTGTTCGGAATGAGGAAATGAAGGCCTCTATAATTTGTCCAGAGGAAGTCTATGGATTGCTGCCTCCTGTCGCCGTGTGGGCTGGGAGAGTAGGACAGACAGATGTGTGCCTCCCGACGCTGAGGAAGCCTGGGAGAAGGATTGCTGCCTCCTGTCGCCGTGTGGGCTGGGAGAGGAGGACAGACAGACGTGTGCCTCCCGACACCGTGTGGGCATGGGAGAGGGACTGCTGCCTCCTGTCGCCGTGTGGGCTGGGAGAGGAGGACAGACAGACGTGTGCCCCCTGAAAGCTGTGTGAGCATGGGGAAGACCACCTAAAGCGATGTGAAGCTGAGGAGGGTAACAAGTGTGAAGACTACTTGAAGTGAGCTCTTCGATCGTTTCTAGGTGAAAAGAAACCAATGGACATTTCCTGTGTGAAGGGGAAATTAACCAGTTGTGAAGACTTCTCAAAGGTGAGAAAATAAACTATTTCTATGTGGAAGAAATAAAGGAATGTTTGCCATGTGAAGAGACAAGCAATGGGGACATTCTCATTGTGAAGAGTAAAGGGACCTGTTAAATGAACATGTGCTGTGTGAAGAGATAAAACATGGACTGTTGAGTATCCGCTGTAAGATAAGAAAGTCTGCCCAACAGTAGGTTGGGGACAGACTCTTAGGTAGGTTCCAGTGTGAGAAGGTAGCCGCCCACAGAGGCAAGGATTTATTTTGTCTTTTATTTTATTTTGCTGGTTTTGACGCTTGCAGTCTGGTGAAGAAAAATGCTTTTATAAACCAAACTGTTCTTTGCAAGCACTTCTCGGCTATCTTCTTGTGAAAACGCACCCCCCAAGGGGTCATCCACGCCTACCACCGAGCTAATCCCTTACAAAATTATATATATATATATATATATATATATATATATATATATATATATATATATATATATATATATATATATATATATATATATATATATATATATATATATACATATACATATACATACACACACACACACATACACACATACATACATAGGAGATAAGGGAACATATAAAGCTATTACTTGGTACACTATTTTATACATGTGTTTTGTTTGTTCATGAGCCGACAAATGGGCAAAAATTAAAAACGTGCAATATTAATTGTTTTTTACTTAAGATTCACAAAATATTTTTTCAACATTTTGTCATTTGACAGTTGCAGCCTGTCAGCATGAGCTGTCAATGTGTCTCTCTCTGTGTCAGGGACAGCTGAAGCCAATACGTTTATTTGTAAACAAACATCATGTGATCTCCATGATAAAGAGCGTTGACCACTGGCTGTCACTGATAACCCAGATTTAGAAATAGCAGTGTTCACAGCTATGTTCTTTTAGTTCTAAAATAGAACATAGTTTTATATTTACCTAATATAACATAACATAGAATAATATTTTATCATCACCAGATGTTAAGAGCATCAGCAATGTGACTCACTTTTGCCAGCCGTGCCCTTTTGATCAAGTCGTTGAGTTTTCTCAGGGCTGCATTTCGTGGAAGGCTCTGAATATCTCTAAAGAGGTCTTGCTCCTCGGCTTCGAACAGTTTTCGGTTATCAGGGATGAGAAGTGGGTGGGACCAGAAAGAACCAATGTAGACTCTGATCACCTCTGGGGTGTTGACAATTTTCCCTAGGGACCACATGAGGGCACCATAGACCCTCATCAGCTGCTGGGTCTCTATCTGGTCCGCCTTGTTGAGGACTACACGCATTTTGTCTTCATGGTTCTTCAGAGCTTTGATGACTTCTGAGAACTCATCGGAAATGTCCAGCTTGTGAGCATCAAACAGCAGAATGATGCGGTCCACCCTCTCCGCGAACCACTCCAACACGGCTGCAAAGTCATATCCTGCAATGACACAGTACAGATATTACAGGCCATTAGTATAAAGAAACATGGAACTGCAAATATAAGGTCTGTTGGGACGAAAATCCTGCATGTTACTGTATTAGAAAAAAAAATAAACCAAGTAGCGGAAATACAGGTGAAGTTAATCTTGTGATATTAAGAGGACTGAAGTATTTGTATGCTATTAGAAATCTATAGTCAGACAGGGTATGTCCCATTCTCTGTTTCTTTACAGTCTTCATTACATAAAAACAGTGTCCCTTATCTTGAAAAAGCCTCCCTAAGCAACCAAAACACAGTGTTTTGGGTCAACCGGTATATTAAAGTAGAAGTAAACCTCTCCATTTAACATCTATTGACAGTTGATAGTAGGGATGCACCGATCCGATATTCGGATCGTAAATCGGCCCCGATCCAGACAAAATAGCTGGATCGGAGATCGGTAAAGTTCAGCCGTCCCACGGGCCGATCCGGTTTTTGCTGAGTAACGGCTCAGCCATCCCTTAATGGGTGCAGTAGTATGGGATGGGAGCCGCCAATTCCTGTATAGGTCCGGCTCACAGGCGGAGTGATATCAGATGCACTCCGCCTGTGAATGGAGGAGCCACACACATGAAGCAGCGGCTTTGCAGCCGCATGCTTTGTGTGTAGCTCCGGATCGGTATCGGCGATTTCACCTCGCCAGATATCGGTATCGGCTCCAAAAAAGCCGGATCGGTGCATCCCTAGTTGATAGTGGTGGAACAAATACACCTAAAACTCAATTTGTTGTTCATGTAAATCTGAGCTTTAGCTACTGAACTCTGTAAGCAATGTAATATTTATTTTGATAAGGCAGCTCAGAATGGACAGGTAAACATGTGAAAGTTACAGCTCAACCTATTGGCTTGAGAAGATAACAAAAGAAGTAAATGTATACATATGTGGAATAAACACCGGTCTATTTTCAGATAAAAATGTTACCAAAAAAAGGCAAACTCAATGAACCACTTGGTCTTTTATGTTTTTAACTATTCAAGTGCAACATTCCAATTTATTCAAGTAAAACAAAATGTAAAAAAACAAACATTGTAAAATATTTTTTAAGCTATACCATAATAAATAAAGAAAACAAAAAAGATTCAGTACATCTCTGCTATACATGCACATTTTCCCATATTTTGTCCTTTCAAAAATGCTTCAAGTACAGAAAGCTATCTGTTTATCCTGCCAGAAATCTATTAGGCTCCTAACTTCCTGTAGTGAGATGATAACACTGCTTCTACTGCACTGAAATGCCAAGAAGTGTTGTCAGCCCTGGCTAAGTTCTTCTCAGCTTGACTACAGAATGGCTTCCCCCAGGTTATGGAAGAGAGGAGAGAAAGAGGTGTTTTTATGTCAAAATCAGGTTAAAGTGTGGGGTGAAAATGTGGCTTCTCCATAGTAGTCAGTCAGCACTGTCACCTGAGGATAGGAAATGGGTTACAGGCAAGATCACTGGATGAAAATAAAGGAAAAAAATAGCCTGAAAAAAAAAAGAAAAAGAATGCAGCCACCACAACTAAGGGCAGGTAGAGCCGGTTCACATTAGCACGACACGACTCCTTACTACTTCGGGGGTGACTTGTGCATTACATTGCACCACGACTTCGGAGCGACTTCACATAATGGAAGTCTATACAAGTTGCTCCGAGGTCGCCCCGAAGTAGTACAGGACCCTTTTTCTAAGTCGGAGCGACTTGTGTCGCTCCTATTAGAACGGGTCCTGTAGAGGTCAATGGACCGCGAGGGAGCGCGACTTGTCAGGCTGACAAGTCGCCTGACAAGTCGCGCTAATATGAACCGGCTCAGCGGCAATATTTTATATTTTTGTTCATGGGTTTAGAAACACCTTAAGTTTATGAGTTTAACAGTACCTGTCACTGGAGATATGAGATCCTAACAGTCCTGAGCAGGGACAATTCCTGACATACTACATTTGACCATTAGAAAAACCATGCAAAATGTAACATCAAAAATGTAACTTTCATTTCAGAATATGGCCATACTTAAAATGCATTAAAGGTTTCCCTTTAAATATTTTTCCTTGTAAATGTAAAAGTGCTGGATCTAGGCCAGGCTGGAACTGATATGCTTATTCCCAAGGTATACGAGTCATAGTCTACAGAAATATGATGACTTTCTGGTCAATGATGATCTCTTTAGCAGTGCCGGGTAATAATGTTCACGTTTATCTGCAATAAATGTCACTTTTAGGCTTTCATATTTTCCAAGGAAGGTTGGTCACTTGCTGCCGATACAGGAAACTGTATTGTTCTCGCAAGGTTTATTTGTGTCTGTTATTACCGCCTTGGTGTGTGTAATTACTGGCTAGGGGGTTCCAGAGCAAGATACGATCACAGTATGTTAGCACATCCAGTCAACACATTGATCCTTCTCCCCTCTCCTTGCCCAATCCAGCTCTCCAATTGGCTAAATTAGGTTCTGTTGTGCATATTAGTGACATGAGTCAGGTAATTCCCAGTCTGAAAACTATTTCAGGAATAACGAAAGAATCGTTAAAATATTATGTTTACTTATAGTTCACTTTGATTTTATGCTTTTTGTTAAAGTTCACTGAAGACTTTTGAGTAAGGTTTGAATGTTTTAAACACAATTTATGGCAAAGCATTTGCGGACATCTGAAAATCCCATTCTAAAATGATGGGCATTAATATGAAGTTGTCCCCCTCTTTGTGGCCTTAACAGCCTCCACTATTTTGGGAAGGCATTTTATAAGATTTTGAAGTGTGCCTGTGGGAAATTTGTATCCATTCAGTCAAAAGAGCATTTGTGAAGTTATGTTGAATGAGAAGACCTGACTTTAAATCGGAATTCTAATTCATTTCCATGGGTGTCCAGTAGGGATGAGGTCAGGGCTGTGTGAAGGCCACTTGAATTTCCTCTCACCAAACTCCTCCACCAAACAATCATGCTGGAACAGCAACGGACCTTTCTTGCTTGATTTAATATACCTAGTTTTGAAATGGGATGTCCAACAGCCACATACAGGTGTGTTAAAGATGTGATGATCAAGAGGCTGCAACCTTTGGCCATATAGTGTACAATTATAAGTGAGGGGATATGATATCAATGTACAAATACTGTACTGGCGACCCTAGCATAAGGAACAAACTATTCAGAGAAAGGAGATACAATAAGACACGTGGCCACTCACTAAAACTAGAGGAAAGGCGGTTTAACCTTAAAATGCGTAAGGGGTTCTTCACTGTAAGAGCAGTAAGGATGTGGAATTCTCTTCCACAAGCAGTCGTATCAGCAGGGAGCATTGATAGTTTCAAAAAACTATTAGATGGGCACCTTAGAGACCACAACATACAGGGGTATACAATGTACGGTTAAAAGCAAACACACACACACACACATCATAGGTTGAACTGGATGGACTGATGTCTTTTTTCAACCTCACTAACTATATAAGTGAACATAAGAGCAGATGAATTTGCTCATAGCATATGCAGGTTCTGCTTCCTGCTTCGTAATACCTAAAGTACAACTTTAATTTTCAATTTTAGAAAGAGTGCAGAAGAATTTGAACAGCTGTCAGTGTCTATGTAGGGAGGTTCATCCATTCTATTTGCCCTGCTTACGATTTTCACTAAAAATGAGGAAAAATCCCAAATTTTGTATTTCCACCAGAACAGCAAAAGAGAGGAAGAATACACATTACTCTTGTATATAGATAATTTTGGTTTTAACCTTTTCACTGCCAGGTCTGTAAGGCGTATGGACATACAGCACTGCTTCCAGCTGGCCAGGTCCGTATGCCGTACGGACCTCATTCTGCTGTAAGCTCATGGTTAATTCAGCTATAAACTTATAGCAGAATTGTTTAGCAAACTCTGCTGAACAATCCTATAACCCTGATCAGAGTTATTCAGCTCAAATGTGACCGAGTGTTACTATGTGTCAGTTTATGAATGAATGAGGAGTGACTCCTTATTCATTAAGGTAATGTGCAGCTTAGGCTGCAGAGAAAGTGACTTTCTTCTGTTTTTGGCAGACCGGATCAGATCAGATGCAGGCAGGTGTAAACACATGTCCATTTACATCAGCCTCTCAATAGAGAACAATAGGTGGTCCGATCAAATTTGCCTGAAAAACGGACAGGCGGACCCAATTGGTCTGCTCGTTTGAAAGGGGCCTAAGGCCTTGTTCACACAGGGCATACACCCCTGCAAGGCCATGTTTACATGTACAGGGATGCAAAGGTTTTCCATGCTTCCTGTGCAGGCAGTCCCATTGTTGTCATTTGTGATGAATCAACTGCGCGAACAGAGCCGTTGCTCCCAATCTCACATCTATGTTGGTCTGGGTAAGGTCCCTGAGCTCGCACTGTCTGCGTTTGGGGTCATGCACCCACACCCACATGGATGTCCGATTAGGAGGAGCAGCAGCTATGCCTGTGCAGTCATTGCATCCAAATTGACATAAAAAGGACTGCCTGCCATGCAAACTACAAAAGCTTTTAGAGAATTTTTGGCTTATGTCCAATTTCCATTTCTCAAAAAGGCGCAATTTAAAATGTACAAATATTTGTTATTTATTAACTCAATACAGGTTTAGCTTTTATATTTAGAAGGAATTTAGCAGGAATTTTGTAAAATGATCTGTGTTTGTATCTGCTAATAAAAATTGTATCGGCTAATAAAAAATTTAGTGCATTTTTAGAGAAAATATTATTTTGGTAAACATTTTTGCAAATATTGCGGGGCCTTACAAATCAGTAGCACCTTCTTTTAATTTTACTGGTTCTATAATTTCAGAAAATGTATAGTTTTGGGGGGGGGGGGGGTCTTTTACAAACTCTGAAAGCTGTAAGTGAAAAATGAAAATCTCCAGGTGTTTAGAGAATATTGGTTATTGACACCATCTGAACCAAATAAGTTTATCTTGGTCTCATCAGACCACAGGACATGGTTCCAGTAATCAATGTCATTAGTCGGCTTGTCTTAAGCAAACTGTTTGCGGGTTTTCTTGTGCATCATCTTTAGAGGAAGCTTCCTTCTGGGATGACAGCCATGCAGACCAATTTGATGCAGTGTGCGGCGTATAGTCTGAGCACTGAAGGCTGACCACCCCCCCCCACCCCTTCAACCTTTGCAGCAATGCTGGCAGCACTCATATGTCTATTTACCAGACAACCTCTGGATTTGACGCTGAGCACGTGCACTCAACTTCTTTGGTCGACCATGGCGAGGCCTGTCCTGTTAAACCACTGTATGATCTTGGCCACCGTGCTGCAGCTCAGTTTCAGGGTCTTGGCAAACTTCTTTAAACCTAAGCCATCTTTATGTAGCGCAACAATTCTTTTTTTTTCAGATCCTCAGAGAGTTCTTTGCCATGAGGTGTCATGTTGAACTTCTAATGACCAGTATGAGAGAGTGAGACCGATAACATCAAATTTAAACACACCTGTTCCCCATTTACACCTGAGACCTTGTAACACTAATGAGTCACATGACACCGGGAGGGAAAATGGCTAACTGGGCCCAATTTAGACATTTTCACTCAGGGGTGTACTCACTTTTGTTGCCAGCGGTTTAGACATTAATGGCTGTGTGTTGAATTATTTTGAGGGGACAACAAATTTACACTGTTATACAAGCTGTACACTCACTACTTTACATTGTAGCAAAGTCTAATTTCTTCAGTTTTGTCACATGAAAAGATATAATAAAATATTTACAAAAATATGAGGGGTGTGCTCACTTTTGTTAGATACTGTATCTAGCCCTGAAAAGAAGAAATCACTATACATACCTTTTTTGAAAGCGATTCGACCCAATCTCACGCTGAGCCGTCAGCCGCGGCTTCGCTGTGGAGGCGGGTGCAGAGGACACATCCAACAACGAAAGCCCCATAGTAAGTCTATGGGTGACGTCACTCCCCATTCATTTCATAGCCGTTGTCCTCTGCAGAGCTTCCGCCGCTGGAGGCCAGATCGGATGGGCTTTAAAAAAAGGTATGTATACAAATTTCTTGTTTACAGGGCTAGATAGGTTAGTGATAGATCGTGGAGGTCCGTAGATGCAGGGATTTTAGTTTTAGGGTGGACTTACACTTTAATAATAATAAACCTGGTTTCTGTGTAGAATGGTTCATTACGTAGGCAGGCTCTGCTTCCTCCTTTACAATGCAGCACAATAGTGATGCCATGCAGTTCCTCTCTCCCAGTGTCTGATGATCAGGTATAAAATCAGTGTGTCTAAGTGTGTGCTCACTGAAATACAGTTTCCTTGTAGGGGAAGTGCCATTATTCGAGGAGACAGTAGGCTTAGGGCCCCTATCATAACAGAATTTCATCAGCACTGCCAAGAAAACAGCTACATAAACCAACAATTCTTGATCTTTTTTAAACCAGGTCAGAGGTAATGGAATCCCACTGTTAGTAAAACAAAGAGCCAAGCGCGGTCCCTGGATTTACCGGACTTACACAGCGGGATTATCACCCTTTACACATCCTGAGCTTAAAATGTTTACGCAGCACTAACCAGCTGCTTACATACATTGTGCGGTGTCACTGAACAGCGCTTCCTCCCTCATTGCCCTGAGAACGGCGAACGCAGGGCTTAGCGGGCCGATGTCCATTCCAATTAACCTCATGACAAGGAGGGATATAAAAAATCAAATCTAATGCGACAGTGATCACAGAAGAAAGTGTCTAGATCCACCGATGTCAAATATGAAGTGTCATTATCCTACAGGAATTACAAACACCATGACAGAGAATGGCTCACAGCTCTGACTCCTGTGAAAGACTAAAAAATATCTAAAAAATATCTGTACAAAAACAGCTTAGGCTAGGCTGGAGAAATCTTTGACAAGGACTACAAGTCCAAGCATGCATGCCCTGAATGCCAGAGAACACAATCCTGCTAAATAGGTTGATGCTGTGCCTTATGTATCAAAGAAGGACTTGTTTGTGTTGTCCATATCAGCCAATAAACTGGGACATGTATACATGTTTCCGAATGAGGAAAAACCCTTGTTGCCTAAATTGTGTATACTAAATTAGGAGAACGGAAGGGGAAATTTAATTGGCTAAAAAAAGAAGCACAAACGGTTCTTTATCCACTCATACACACTGAACCTAATCTTTATTTCTATAGTGGAAAAATCTGCCATTTTGATAAATGATATTCAGTTTATCATAGTTTAAGCCTAAGTCTGGGCAGCAATAAAATCATTAAACAGGTCCTCCCAAAACGTACATCTCACGGGGCTGCCCGAAAAAATTCAATAAGGTGTGGGATCTATGGGATAGCTCGGCCTCTACAGCTGGGATATAGGCAATTTTGGTCTCCCTCTAGGTGCCGCATATTGGTTGCCTGAAACTTTCTAGGGGATAGTGCCCTGCACAGTATGTTATACCTGCCTCGTGCATTGTTTGACAGGGGGGTAGTATCCATCTTTCTTGATTGGGAATATTTTATCAGACACTTATACTCTCTAAGTCATAAGAGGAGTTCTAAATGGGGTTCTGTCCCCCTTTGACACTTCTTATTTTGTGGACCTGAGCAATTGTTTGGTTGCTTTCTGTATTCATGTTTAGCCTGGAAGTGCAACCTATTGTCAGGAGCGTGTAAACACTTCTGTTCTTTGACAGCTGCTGGTCCATTCCAGCATTCTGGTTTTGGCAAGATGCATCCCTGTCTGTCTGTCCTCCTGCAAGTTGATTGATGTGACCAGTCCTTGGGTGGAGACCAAACCTGATTTAAGCCAGCCAAGCCTGCAGTCTCATGCTTGTGATATTACTTTTGTTACACGTATTCCAAACTCACTGTTTGTCTGCCCTGCTCTGCTAGATTGGATTCCCTCGTTGATGACCTTGGATTGGATATCGACTACACTCTGAACCTGCCTGCCTTTTGACTTTGGATTTGCGCCTGCTAAACCTTGTCTGCCTTGTAACTGGAATGTCATTTAACCACTCTGCCTATCTGCAAAATGCAAGTACCTATTTGCTGTGTTCAGTTCGCCCCTGCCTCAGCATGGTAGCCAGGCACTATAGCATTGTGTATAAGTCTGGGGGGCAACCGAGTACCGGTAGGGCTGCTTGCCTTATGGGAAAGGGGGGCCTGCTTGCCTTATGGGAAAGGGGGCTGCTATAGGTGAAGAACACAGAAGCCAGCTATAGTGTCTGACCACCTGCGTTAAGGGTAAGTGTGACACCTGTGTTACTGTCTATTCTCTTCAAGCCAGGAAATACCAAAAGGCTCTGTTTTGTATCTACTATCATTTTAAAAAATTCAATAAGAAGAATTAAAAAACAAAAACACAGTTCTCCCAACCCCAGAAGACAAAGGATCCAAGGCCCTTTTCACATGGGGTGGATCTGCTCGGTGGACTCCACTAGCTCAGCAGGGATCACTCCATTGATCCCCGCTGAGCAGGTGGATGACAGGCCTGTCTCTGCTCACTGTGCAGAGACGGACCGGTCAGAGTCCCACTCTCCTCTATGGGAAGATTGGATGAAAACAGACAGCATGTCCGTTTTCATCCGATCCCATACAATCCGACCCACTGGACAGATGGCGAACGTATCGTCATCCTTCTGTTTTCAGCGCATCTTGTCAGATTGGATCGCAGACAGGTGTCAGTGGACACATGTCCCACCGGCCATTAGGAGCTGGCTCCAGGAGATCTGTGATCTACACAGCACACCTCAAAAAAAATCAAAAAGAAGCCACTCTCCTCCAGGAAACCAGGAAAGCCTGAAATAAACCTTTTTTGATGTTATCCAGTACAGGACAAGGAGTGAAATATGTTGGAAGAGCAGGTGGATATGCCATTGCTGTGACAAAGAGCATTTGATCACCAGCTGTTGCAGAGCCATTGGTTGTGTTCAATAGTTTGTCTTTTCTAATCCCTTACAAAAAAAAAAAAAACAGAAGCACTAGAACTAGAACTGAACAATTCTGGATAAAATGAGAATCACAATTTGTTTGCTTAGAATAAAGATCACGATTCTTGGCGTAACATCTTTTACATTATACATTGGCTAACTTTACGGTTTCATTTTTTTTTTAATTCATTAAAGTGTTTTTTCCCAAAAAAACTGAAAGACTTCTGCGCAAATACAGTGTGATGTAAAAGATTGCAACGATCGCCATTTTATTCTCTATGGTCTTTGTGTAAAAAAAAAAAAAAATATTATATATATATATATATATATATATATATATATATACAGTGGGTACGGAAAGTATTCAGACCCCCTTAAATTTTTCACTCTTTGTTATATTGCAGCCATTTGCTAAAATCATTTAAGTTCATTCTTCTTCCTCATGAATGTACACATAGCACCCCATACTGACAGAAAAACACAGAATTGTTGACATTGTAGCAGATTTATTAAAAAAGAAAAACTGAAATATCACATGGTCCTAAGTATTCAGACCCTTTGCTCAGTATTTAGTAGAAGCCCCCTTTTGATCTAATACAGCCAGGAGTCTTTTTGGGAAAGATGCAACAAGTCTTTCACACCTGGATTTGGGGATCCTCTGCCATTCCTCCTTGCAGATCCTCTCCAGTTCTGTCAGGTTGGATGGTAAACGTTGGTGGACAGCCATTTTTAGGTCTCTCCAGAGATGCTCAATTGGGTTTAAGTCAGGGCTCTGGTTGGGCCATTCAAGAACAGTCACGGAGTTGTTGTGAAGCCACTCCTTCGTTATTTTAGCTGTGTGCTTAGGGTCATTGTCTTGTTGGAAGGTAAACCTTCGGCCCAGTCTGAGGTCCAGAGCACTCTGGAGAAGGTTTTTGTCCAGGATATCCCTGTACTTGGCCGCATTCATCTTTACCTCGATTGCAACCAGTCATCCTGTCCCTGCAGCTGAAAAACACCCCCACAGCATGATGCGGCCACCACCATGCTTCACTGTTGGGACTGTATTGGACAGGTGATGAGCAGTGCCTGGTTTTCTCCACACATACCGCTTAGAATTAAGGCCAAAAAGTTCTATTTTGGTCTCATCAGACGAGAGAATCTTATTTCTCACCATCTTGGAGTCCTTCAGGTGTTTTTTAGCAAACTCCATGCGGGCTTTCATGTGTCTTACACTGAGGAGAGGCTTCCGTCGGGCCACTCTGCCATAAAGCCCCAACTGGTGGAGGGCTGCAGTGATGGTTGACTTTCTACAACTTTCTCCCATCTCCTGACTGCATCTCTGGAGCTCAGCCACAGTGATCTTTGGGTTCTTCTTTACCTCTCTCACCAAGGCTCTTCTCCCCCGATAGCTTAGTTTGGCCGGATGGCCAGCTCTAGGAAGGGTTCTTGTCGTCCCAAACGTCTTACATTTGAGGATTATGGAGGCCACTGTGCTCTTAGGAACCTTAAGTGCAGCAGAAATCTTTTTGTAACCTTGGCCAGATCTGTGCCTTGCCACAATTCTGTCTCTGAGCTCTTCAGGCAGTTCCTTTGACCTCATGATTCTCATTTGCTCTGACATGCATTGTGATCTGGAAGGTCTTATATAGACAGGTGTGTGGCTTTCCTAATCAAGTCCAATCAGTATAATCAAACACAGCTGGACTCAAATGAAGGTGTAGAACCATCTCAAGGATGATCAGAAGAAATGGAAAGCACCTGAGTTAAATATATGAGTGTCACAGCAAAGGGTCTGAATACTTAGGACCATGTGATATTTCAGTTTTTCTTTTTTAATAAATCTGCAACAATGTCAACAATTCTGTGTTTTTCTGTCAGTATGGGGTGCTATGTGTACATTCATGAGGAAGAAGAATGAACTTAAAAGATTTTAGCAAATGGCTGCAATATAACAAAGAGTGAAAAATTTAAGGGGGTCTGAATACTTTCCGTACCCACTGTATATTATAGATATATATAAATAAAATGTTTGGGGGTTCTAAGTAATTTTCTAGCAAAAAATACTGATTTAACTTGTAAGCAACAAGTGTCAGAAAAAGGTTTAGTCTTTAAGAAGTTAAACTGCCCTCATTTACAGACAGAAGTTCTTTTTAGATCAAAGCAATGAACGAAATGATACATAGTTTATAGTTATCTAGCAGCATTAACAATGTTGCTATACATTTGCCAGAGGCTTTTTCTTTTTACAGCTGTCAGTCAGCAGAGAACAGCTTTCTTTATAAGATTAAGGAGATGCCATTTTAGGATCGTGAGGAGGGGTGAATCGAGATCTTTTAACGATTAATCGTGTAGCCCTAACTAGAACCTTTAACAGATGGGGTGAGCGTACTTAATTATTTTTTTGTTGCACTGGGTTCAGCTTTAAAGTCATGCATCAGACGTGATCTAAGGGGCATATCTAAGGTTTGCAAGAAGGCTCCTACAAGTGCTACAAAACAAATCTCTCCCAACTGGAACTTTGCTTATTTGAAGGATTGAAAGGCAGAAGTTTTTTTACCTTAATGCATTCTATGATAAAAAGCCTTCTGTGTTTAGCAGCCACCCCGACACCCCCTAACACTTACCTGAGCCCCCTCTCTATCCAGCGATGTCCACGAGTCCCTCGGCCGTCCAGGACTCTCCCTTCTGATTAGCTGAGACACAGCAGCAGCGCCATTGGCTCCCGCTGCTGTCAATCAAAGTCAGTTAGCCAATCTGGAGAGAGAGGGGTGGGGCAAACTCCATGTCTGAATGGACACACAAAGCTGCATCTTGGCTCAGGTGCCCCCATAGCAAGCTTCTTGCTGTGGGGGCATTCGAAAGGAGGGAGGGGCCAGGAGCAGAGAAGAGGAGTTTTTAGCTATTATTGCAGGAGAGTGTGCTTTTGGTGCCAATAGTATCAGGGCCTGATGGAAATAGAACGTTTCCAGGGTTAATAGATTTATTAACAGAATATATCTATAGTCAAAACATGCTTAGTTTTGGATAGTGCTAGGAAAGGTTGCAACCCCTATCCATTTTTTTCTGCTATTTGTGTCCTTTTGGGGGTATTTCTCTCTACTTTTCTGTCCTTGACACACAATGAAGAGGACATTTCCTCAGACAGCTGTCACCAGAATAAGTGTCCTCGTTGGATTACTGCCTCTCTCCTCCTGTTCTGGTGACAACTGTAACATTTTGGATTTCCCATCATTTTCTATCCCGGTAACAATGGTGACTTAAACCATGAGTGAGGCTGAATTCCCCCAGGAGGAACACAGAACGTGAGACAGCTGTCACCAGATTTGGCGCCCCACTGGGTAATTGCCCCTCTATTTCTGGTCAATGGTCGCCGTGGCAAGAGAGAGAACGAATCTCCTCAGTAGGGACACTGCAATAAAAACCCGATGGGCCATTAAAGTTAAACTCCAGCCTCACCTTAAAGCATAACTTTACCCATAACAACTTGATAAAAAAATAATGTTCTTTAGCAAGGAACCTACCGTACATTCCATACTAATAATTACTAATAATTATGCTACCCAATGTGTGTGCTGTAAATTGCCTCCAGCATTGCTCCTGTTTCTTTTTGCAGAAGGCTGCCATTTACCTGAAGCCCAAAGCCCCTGAACAGCAGTAAATCATAAAGCAGAACTAATCCCATTGATTTACCGGTTTCAAAAAACAGTTACATTTTTGGAAAGCCGGGATTGCTGTCACATTTTCTTGTGTCCTCAACCAAACTCTCAAACCATCAAATGGCTAGTGTCATAAATGACCACATGTGCAGCAACATGGCAGTTGCAGATCAAACAGAAGCAGCTTCACTGGCTGTAAAAGATTGGAGAGTTTAAAGTGGAGTTCCACCCTAAAATGATACTTACCTCCATCTTTTCGCTCAGGGTCACCTGAAAAACAAATGGATAATCGCATTTTTTTTTTTTTTTTTACTTAATTCGTAGAGAAGAAAATATACTTACCTTACTTCGTTCTTCCTCCCCTCGGCGGCCACGGCCCGTCGTCACTTCCTGGCTTTGCAATGATTCCTGGGAGCTGAACGTCATCGCTCCCAGGAATCATTGCGCCTGCACCGGCCCCGACGTCAGTTCCGGGGGGCGCGCGTCATTCCCTTCTAAACAGCTTCTGGGCATGCCCAGAAGCTGTGGAGGGATGACGCGTGCGCACCGGAAGTGACGGCGGGGCCGGTGCAGTGCATCGTGGGACCGAAGAAGATGGAAGAGGACGCAGAAGAGGATCATGCTGGCTTCAAGCTGCCCACACTTGAGATGGCAGCGCTGGACAATACTTTTTCAAGGTAAATATTTGTCCTAAAAGGTAAGCGCAACCCGGGACAGATCAGAGGCTAGCCATTGTGGAATGTACTAGCCCTGACTGTCCCAGGGGTATTTTTATTAAAAAAAAGTATTCCAGGGTGGAACTCCACTTTAATTCCACTTTAAGGCTGTCAGCAGATTGGCCACTAAAAATTCGTCAATGTAGGGATGGTGAGGTGGATGGCGCTGCCTAAAAATGTTGGCGTATTCTTATATGAGAGTGGTATTAATGGAATATCTAACACCACAATAGATGTATTGCAGTTATAATAATTGCATACCAGAAACAATCAACAGTATAAAAAAATAGCATATAGTGCAATAAAGTGATTGTGTTTTAAATATTCACCATCACTATCAAAAAATAAAAATAAAAAATACTGGTATAAATATAAAGTGCTTAGTGACCAAAAAGTGACCAAATTAGGTACAATAATATCCAAAAGGTATCATCTACTGTAAATGAATCAGTAAATGAATAAAATGATAAAATAGACGATAATGGGTACAATAAAATAAAGTGACTCAGTGAAAAGTGGATCCAATATATCCGTTGGTGATAATCAATTAAATTAGTAGATATAATAATAACTTTAAAGTGATCGAGTGCAATATCTCATAAATCTCGATCACTTTAAAGTTATTATCGTCTATTTATTTTATAGTTTTATTCATTTACTGATTCACTTACAGTAGATGATACCCTTTGGATATTATTGGACCTAATTTGGTCACTTCTTGGTCACTAAGCACTTTATATTTATATCAGTATTTTTATTTTTATTTTTTGATTGTGTTTTAAATATTCGCCATCACTATCACGTTATTGCACTATATGCAATTTTTTATACTCTTGATTGTTTCTGGTATGCAATTATTATAACTGCAATACATCTATTGTGGAGTTAGATATTCCAATAGTACCACTCCCATATAAGAATACCCCAACATTTTTAGGCAGCACCATCCACCTCACCATCCCTACATTTTTTCTGAATATAGGCTTTACAGACTATATTTTGAGGTAGGCTGCAGCCATAAATTATTTCCATAAGCGTGGAATTCCCAATCCATACAAATTCGTCAATGCCTAAAAATGAAGAGCAACTGAGCGTGTACAGAGCAGGGTGAGACCGTGTATTACTGGGTTTAAACAGTTTAGGAATTTATTTTTATTGGTTTACATCACTACAAAAGGGGCCAGCCTGGAGTGATCTAGCAGGACTTCATTTTCTGAATAAAGTTCAACATTAAGCCCTGCACAGTTGAATGGGCTTCTCTCCTGTACTGAAATTGCTTCCTCTTATTTCCATGCACACTGTGAGCTTCTCAATGTGTGCATTAGAATCTGTGGCAAATGAGACAAAACCCACCTCATTTCCTGGCTGGAGGATGTCTAGCATCATCTTGCTCTTTCCTCCCCTGTCTTACTGTTTATTTCAAATGTTATTAGCATGTTGATGAGGGGAAAAGGAGGAACTTGGGAAGACAAAATATAAGCAGCCTAAACTTCAGCTTTAACTTTCAACTGACATGCAAATATTACACTAAGAGCCCATTCAGACAAGCGCGACACGACTTTGGGGAGCGACCTGTGAAGTCGCGTGCACCGCGACTTCCGGGCAACTTGCAGGGACTTCACATAATGGAAGTCTATGCAAGTAGCTCCCAGGTCGCCCCAAAGTAGTACAGGACCCTTTTTCTAAGTCGGAGCGACTTGTGTCGCTCCTATTAGAACGGGTCCTGTACTACTCAATGGACCGCGACCGAGCGCGACTTGTCAGGCTGACAAGTCGCGCTAGTCTGAATGGGCTCTTAAAGTGCACAAAACTAATACAAAGACACAGACATTTTTTTTGCATATAGAAATAAAGGACATAAATATATACACCAGAGGTATGTACCACAATGTTCTGTAAAGGGTACCTGTCAAGCACACACAAGGCAGGCAATTCTTGAATGCATCAATTCATAGCAAGAAAAGTGACACCGCAAGTCGCAACTCGGAAGCCAAGTACAACAAAGACTTGTAACAAGCTGAAGAAGGAACTGAACAATTCCATCAAAATTCAGGGATGTAATCATTCAGTTTAACAAACTGAAAACATCTACAGCTACAGCGGATGTCACCTCCCTCTATACTATCATTTCCCATGAGCATGGGCACCAGGCTGTTCGGAGCTTCTTAGAGAGGGACAGCTCTCTGGTTTCGTTACAAAGAGAGTTTATTTTGTCCTTACTCACGTTTGCCATGCAGCATAATTACTTCTGGTTTGGCGGCTCCTTTTTCTTGCAAAAGAGGGGAGTCGCCATGGGTGCCAAGTATGCACCGAGCATGGCTAATTTATTTATGGCCAAGTGGGAGGAGGACGTCGTCTATGGCCGGCCAAGACCTGAACTGGTTCTCTGGAGGCGTTACATAGATGACGTCCTCCTCCTATGGGATGGCGACAGGGCATCTTTGGATTGTTTTATCAGTGACCTCAATTCTAATGAACTTGGGATTGTACTTCAACATGAGGTCAGTGACAGTAAGATCAATTTCCTCGACCTAACGATTGAAATTAGGGATGGTGCGGTTGTGACTAGCACCTTCTTTAAGCCGACTGATCGTAATGGGTATATTGAACAGGGAAGCTGCCACCACCCTTCCTGGCTGCGATCAGTACCCCGAAGTCAATTTTTGCGACTTCGTCGTAATTGTACCAACAAAGAGAATTACCATAGTCAGGCGTTGATGTTAAGGGATAAGTTCCTGGATAAGGGATACGACGAGAGGAATTTGGATGTTGTGCTGCATGAGGTTGAGAACATTGATAGGTCCACCTTACTACACAAGCAGCCCAGACAACAAGCTGATTCCAGTCGTTTTGGTTTTTCTTTTATCACCACCTATTCGAAACAATTTGGAGACGTTAAACGTATATTCAGAAAACATTGGAATATTCTCCAAAATGACAAAGTGTTGGGTCCTTCACTACCTGAAGTTCCACCAGTAGTGTTTAGGGGTGTTGAACCTTTACGTCTCCAGATTGCTCCAAACGTTCTGGATAAACCGGAGCATCTACCCTTTTTTCACGCTCTAACCGGCTATTATCCTTGTAGAAGGTGTTCAGTTTGTAAGATAAATTCCCTTATTGGTAGAAAATTTGGGGAGGTCATATCTACGGCTACTTCTAAGATTCACCCCATTAGACCCTTCATTGGCTGTTCCTCCACCAATGTGGTTTATCTCCTACAATGTCCCTGTGGCCTACAGTACATTGGCCGCACCAAGAGGACATTGACGGTGAGGGTGAGGGAGCACATAAAAAATATTAGAAAAGGTTTCCCCAACCACAGCGTTTCGAGGCATTATGCCAACTGCCATGACAAAAATCCTGTGGGTACTAAGATTTGGGGGATTGACAGGTTCACCCCCCATTGGAGAGGGAGCCATGTTCACCGAGAAATTTCCCGACTGGAGACTCGGTGGATTTTTAACATGAGGACTTACACTCCATGGGGGTTGAACGTTGAGTGGGATGTGAATTGCTACATTAATAATAGCTAAATACCTGAACACCACCTTTGAGGATGTTATAGTGCTGTACTTTTTATTTTTCTTATATGTTCGTATTTTACAATTCATGTGTCACACTTTTTTTATATGCAAATGACATTTTCAATATTTGTAGGACATGGGTGGATGATGTATATACCGTATGTCCGTCTATGGTTGCATCTATACCCTTTTTACTTGAGATCCTTTGTAATTTATATGTGTCATTTATTTGACTCTGTGAGGGTTAATTTTATACTATATTAGTATATTTATCTATTGCTTATTTAGCACCTCTATTTTTATTTATATATGGGCTATTGATGTGACCCTAAGACGGTTATTCTTATGCCCAGTAATGCTGTACTGATGTTATGTTTATTATGTGTTTTCCACCTGATCTCCGCTTTTTGTAGTGACAGTTTTTCTTTTCTCATTTCTTTTTTCTGTCAATATCGGACTTCTGGAGTACTGGCTTACCACATTTGTTTTGTCGGTCTACGAGCGGTTAAGCATTATCATTTTTTGGCTTTTAAGATTAATCACCGCCCCTCTATAGTATATCCGGTTTTGGTACAGGACCCGATGGAACGCACTGACGGATTGTTCCGCGTGCGTCACTTCCGGTTCCGGTTGTTGATCAGGTGGAACGCACTGGCGGTTGACTTCCGCATATGTCACTTCCGTTTTTAGTACTTCTTATGCGTGCTGCCGTACAAGTCCGGTCCGCCTCTGATGATGTCATTATTTTGACGACACGCGTCAGGCGACCTGGAGTACGAGCAGCACGCCATCCTACCGCGGTTTTTATATTTGATATGCCTATTTATATCCACCACTGTGTGAGTATAATCTTGTATCCTAATAAATCAATGTTTGTACAGTCTACACTATGTCCTGCCTTCTTTCATTGAGGTGAACTGGAGTTGATGAGACCCCATGCTTGTTCTGGTGATATTTATTTTGAGCCTATATATCGCACTTATCCATGATCTGCTGATGTTTCTGACATCTTGGAATTGATGAGTATTGATGAGACCACACTGTTGTTACTGTCCATTGATGGCCCGACCTGAGTCTATTTCATCGCTCATAACCATATAACATCTGGTAAGCGTTTGGTATTATCACACTTTTGGGTGTTGGCTCCTTTTTCATCCACACGATTGGAAGCTGGAAACTGGTCTCTACTATTTCTCCATCCTTTTGGACTGTTGGGACTTCTTTGTGGACACTTCACATTGATTATATTATTTGTGCTTGGCGCTACTACACCTTTTTCACATGCTCACTTGGTTTGTAATCTACCATTTAGTTGGCTGCCTCTATGCACTTGTTTTATTGATCTTTATTGTATTGTACTGTTATTTTGTAGTCCGAGCGCAGATTTTTTTCGTTTTTTACAAACTGAAAACATTGTCCCTTCTTATAAAGTGGTAGTAAATACTTCTTGCTCACTAGAACCTCCAGGTAAGCTTATATTAGAGCTTACCTGTAGGTACGAGGTATACGTTTAGGAGATATTCACTACTTCTGCAGCCGGTGATGTGATTGGTGCATGCGCACTGTGCTCTGAAGGGACTGCATGCCATTTAAATGGCCCGAGCCCGCGAACCTGGAAGGCAAACTGTGTGAAGATGGAAGCCCTGTAGCTGGGGCAGTGCACTGCTGGAGGGCTTTATTTTAAGGTAAGTCTCTCATAATGTGCTAGTATGCAATGCTTATCAGAACACTGTGCCATTACCTTGCAGGGGGGAAGTTGTTTTTTTTTATATAAACTTTACTACCGCTTTAAAGTGGGAGTAAACTCCCATGCATGACTTTTACCTATTGGTAAGCTTATATTAAGGCTTACCTATAGGTACTCTAAACATTTCCTAAATGTTTAAAGTGGATTCAATATATCCGTTGGTGATAATCAATTCAATTAGTAGATATAATAATAACTTTAAAGTGATCAAATGCAATATCTCATAAATCTCGATCACTTTAAAGTTATTATTATTTACTTTTGAAGTAGCCAGTGACATCACCGGAGCATGCGCTCTGAAGGAACGGCATACAGTGCTGCTTCTTCAGAGTCCTGTGGCATGAGCGACGGCCCCTCGTGTATGCCTGGCAATGACGTCATCGCGGCTCCGGCCACTCACACAGCCAGAGACCGCAAACCCAGAAGGAAGACCGGGTGATAATCGAAACGCCTTCAGCAGTGCCAGCATGTGACTGGAGGGCTTCATTTTTAAGGGAAGTTTCACATAATGTGCTAGTATGCGATTTATACTAGCACAATATGGCACTACTTTCCAGGATTTAAAAAAACAAAAAAAAACAAACAAACAAACAAACTGCGGTTTACTACCACTTTAAACAATTCAGAACATTAAAAGGCCTTTTGGATGCATGTGTCCTTATTAAAAACTTAAGATACTTCTCCTCCACTACAAGTTAACAATAAGCATTCTCTAAAAGGTGTAAATCGTATTGGTGGCTGTGGGTAAAATACTTCAGTTCATAGTACGAACGCAATAATACAAAGGCCCTTAAAGTGGTTGTAAACCATTACATATACCCAGTGAAGGGTCTATCCTCAAGTGATACACCTAGACAAGTTGTACCTGTTTATTTACAGTCCTCTTTTGTCTACAACCTTTCAAAGTACAGAATTTATACCGTTTGTCTGAGCTTTCAAAAAGCAGCGGGCGGGGAGCTGGAGTTACACTCCGCAGAGCTCAGTGAGACGAGCCCTGAAAGATGTCTGAAGGGAAAGGACACAACCCCCTTCTCTTCACACAGCACATGGGGAACAGAGCTGAGGCAGTCACTCACAGGCTGTGTGTTGGAGCTCCCTCCCCTGTCACCTTTTCACCTATTGGTGTCAAGAAAATCTGTCAGAAGTGACACATGCAGATAGCAGAGGAGCAAGGCAGCAAACAGAAATGACACTTAGTACTCTGGATTGAGACAAGTACAAACTATAGAGGGATGTGCTTTGTTTATATATTACGTCTGAGGTTTACAACCACTTCAAGAGAGTTAGAAGATTGTAACTATATCCCCCTATACATTAACACTTGAGGTCTCAGAACAATGCCACTCTAGCACTGTGGGGGGCACTTAGATCCCCAAACATTTACACACTAAAACCTGGTGGCCCCCGTAACGACACACCCACACTTGAAATGGGCGAAATAATGACACACCGACACTTGGCGGCTGCAAAACAGTGATGCCCCCATGTTTGGAATCACAGCACAAAGACAGTATCACTTTGTTGTCCCAGAGCAATAACACGTTGACACTGTGGGGGGGGGGGGGGGGGGGCAAAACAATGATATACTGACACTTGGGGGGTCCTGAAATAATGACACTCCAGCACTATTCCATAACAAAAACATGCTGACACTTAGGGATTCCATAACTGAAGACACACTGACACTCCAAGGCCCAGAACACTTGGGATTCATGCACAATGACACACTTAGAACCAAGATCTCTGTATAAAAAGTAATTGGACTTTTCTAAAATTCTTGCACAATGCTGTTCATTTACCAACTGCGGTCTATTAGAGGAATTTACGACTGCAGCTGAATATTTTTATTCATATGTGCACAATTTAGAACAATTGTAAAAAACAACCAGGACATTTTCATTTGAATCCCGTAGAAGTCTTTCCTCCAAAGCCCATGAACGGAGGTCTATATTTATCCTGCACATTACAGATGTATCCTCTTTCTTTCTCCATGATATACACTTCTTATTGGATTGTTATGAGTCTTGATATCTTAGTCATGGTTCTGTTCTAAAGGGCACACAAGGACACCGAAGGGTCAAATTATATAGAGAGGACAACAAAAACAAAAGGGGCACTTATTTTTCACAAAACAATTGACTAATTCGGATGAATTGGCATCCCCTTCCTGCAAGTCTCTACCAAGTGACGGTGATTTCCTCTGCAATGGGGGAGCTGCGTCCTTTCATCTTTAGCACAGTGGTGTCATGGGGATTATTACTTATGAAGAAAAACTTTGAAACTGGAATGACTAACTTTTTCAGCAGGGAAAGTGTCTGGCTGTTGAGACAGCATCCTCTGGGGACTAAAGGTTTAGGAGATTGGATCTGGAGAACAAATATGGAGTAGATTCATATTTTAGATTCCACAGCTGACTTGCAGTATGGCCCACTCTTACCCCTTGGCCATGCTGCTCTTAATAGTTCTAGCTTTCCTTGACAATTTATGTTTTAAGAGATTTTCGAGACTAGATAAGGCCACAGAGAGGGCCACAGAGACTAACCCTCATTTAAACACTAATTGGTTTTTAAAGGTGGGCTCTGAGAAAGTCGAGTGGCATTGCCAAGCATTAGTAATTGTGTGGAATCTGATAGGGCTGATCACCACATAAATGTGTTTCTCTGTTCACCTTGTTATGACTATCTGACAATCCAGAAGTCTGCTTGGTCATCTAACACAGCGGTTGCCAACCTGTGGTCCATGAGAAAAATGTTGCTGGTCCCCAAGGGATTTGCAGCACATCAACGTTGTGGCCGATGTATACCGTCCAATGTGGTTTTGAGTGTTATTCCCAATACGTGCTGACAATCAATACTGGCGCAGAGAGCACTGTGTGTATAAGGCATGTAATTTGTGTAAGTGGTCTGCAATATTCAAAATTGTGCGTTTAGTGGTCCGAAAGGTTTGAAAGGTTGACGACCACTGATCTAAGAAAAGGTGAATAAAAACAACCTTAACCTCCTTAGCGGTATTCCCGAGTGTGGCTCGGGGTGGAATTTTAGTGCAATTAGCGGTAACCCCAAGCCACACTTGGGGTACC
Source organism: Pelophylax lessonae (assembly GCF_965119305.1). Taxonomy (NCBI): domain Eukaryota; kingdom Metazoa; phylum Chordata; class Amphibia; order Anura; family Ranidae; genus Pelophylax; species Pelophylax lessonae. The sequence goes on along the minus strand of NC_138770.1, from coordinate 600,956,989 downwards.
GCCAGGGAGCATCGCTGGATCCTGGTAGAGGTTATTTACCTTGTCCCCAGGATCCAGCGATGTGTCACTGCAGCATACGGCGGCCGGATCTTCCGCCCGATGCTGTGAGCCCTGACTTCCGTCTCCTGCGGTGTGACGCTCGCAGGGGGGTGGAACCGGCGGCAAAACACACTGATATATTGTAATCCTATTGGATTACATTACAAAATAAAATAAATTGACATTAGTTTGCCCCCCAGTGCCCTTTCCTGCAGTTTTACTGTACTTATGTGTGTGTATATATATATATATATATATATATATATATATATATATATACTTTAACTTATTTATTATATTATAATTTATGATTTTGTGTTTCAAACTTTATCATACCCGAGATGTTATAAAGAAGAAAGCACAGTAAAAAAAAATCATATGTAAATAGTTGGTTTGGGCTGCTCGTCCTTAAGAATTACTAGCAAAATAATGGTACGCTTTCAGCATCTAAAATCGGAAACAATCATACCGCCAGGGAGGTTAAGGCCCATGCAGGTCAAAGTCAAAGGTTAATTTTAGGAAGAGGAAGAGAGGAGAAATAACTTGGACATCTGCATGGGAGTGAGCATGTGACTCATTCCTGTCCTATGCCACAGAACTGGTGCTTGCCGATAGGATTCCCAGGCATCTAGCACTGTCACATAGGGTTGAAAAGAGAATCCAGGGCTGGGTAAACTCAAAGTAATGAGTTTGAGCAGGGCTTCTTCTCTTTGCTACCAAAAGCCAAACAGAGTAACAGGGTAGCAAAGAGAAGACAAGTATAAGCTGCTGGTAGGGCCATTGTTAAAGTGAGCACAACGCTTTGCCATTCATGGGTAGAGCACACGTTGACTTTAAGTTTATTGCTCCACAGGCTTTCAGTTTTGTATGAAGATCTTGGCAACCCAGATCTTCAACAGTAGGACACAAGTCCTATCCAGTATTATGCTAGTAGCCAGTGGTGAGAGGCAATAACTGTAGCCTACTGAGAGTTGGAATCTACAAAAACAACAAAAAAAAGCCATATCAATTGCACTGATCTACCACCATGAAAAATGAAGGTACCATGGCTAGCAATCCCATTGATCATCCTTCGATATTTATGTTCCCTTTCCAAAATCTGGACCTAAACAAGCTGAAGATCTATCCTACGGGTCTCAAGCCAAGGTCTTTATGGCCTGTCCAAAACCTAAAACTGGGCAGTCTCAAACTCTCACGGTTTTCAAGCCTAGGGCCTCACTATAACTTGGGCCTAAACAAACTAGGGATGCACCGATCTGACTTTTTTGGTCCCGATCCTTTGCTTTGTGAAATCGCTGATCCCGAGTCCGACCTGGAAGTACTGTTTTGTGAGCTTATAACTAAATAATACTTCCGGATCGGGATCGGTATCGGCAGATACCTTATAACATTGTGCATTCAAAATCTAAAATGTCATGAGTTTAGTCTTTAAGAGGTTAAACTTCCCTCCTCTGGCAGACAGAACGAAAAGATATATTGTAATCATTGTGTTTACTTAACTGGGAGAGTTGAAAGGCATTTGCAGGAGGCTCTTTTTTTTTTCTTTGACAGCTGTTCTCTGCTCCCTCACAAGCTATAAAGAGCAAAACCGGATCGGCCCGTGGATCTGTTAATTTTACCGATCCCCCGATCCAGCTATTTTGCCTGTATCGGGGCCGATATCCGATCCAAATATCGGATCGGTGCATCCCTAAAGCAAACCCAAGCATCTTAAAGCAGATCACCAAGGCCTACTGTATATGGTCTCGCAAATAACTGGGCCTGCTAAGCTTTCTGTCTTTCCATGACACCACTATCATCTATCAGTCATGTAACCTTTGTTATAATTTACAATGTTTTACCCCTTCCTCCTCATTTTTTGCATACCCCTTGGCTTGTCTTGTTCCACTTTCCTTAAAATGACCAATAAGTTTGTCTTTCACAGCTTTTGGTTTTACGAGCAGAGCTTTGTATTGCATGATGTTTCTTAATCTAGTTCTCCGGAAAACTGGACAAAACAGGCGATTTAGGTTTTGTGTCATACTGTCATACATATACTATGTACAAGTACTGCCTTCATTTTTTTCCCCAATAAACATAAAGTAAAAGAAAAACTGGGCTTGCACAAACCCTAAAACTATGATAGTAGTCTACTCAGCCTAGGTAAAACCAATCTATCCACAATCTGAGGATTTGGCCTGGACAAGCTTAATGTATGATTAATTAATTTTTTCTCTTGCGCCCTAGCAGCAGGCAGTTTGTAGTTTATTATTTCCTTTGCTATTACACCTGGAGAATTTTACACCGTAAACACAAAATGATTTGCCAATATCATTAAATATATGATAGCAGTTATAATAATACTAGTCAAATAAAAATAAACTTGTAAGTAACTGAATCAATGCAAAATGGGGGTTTTGCATTGCAGCGGGTGCTCGTTAGCGGTTACTGTGTTGCGGTTACATTGTCAGAGCTGTTAAAAAAACAGAAGATCATGCAAGTCAAAGCCGTATACAAAGTTGCAAAAAGCTCTTGCGCTTTTGTTTCCAATACCTCCGTAAACGCATCGGCGTAGACCACTATATCCATTCTCCTCTCGTGCTGAACAGGAAAATAAAAAAAAAACAACAACAGAGAAAGACATCAAGCATGCGGATAAATGTCAGCCACAAACACGTGTTCTGTTCCCTAATAAGGCTGCTAAAGAGATAAGTAAAATTGTTATACGGTTCCCCGTTTCCTGGGCAGTGTTAGATCGCCTCTCCGCAGCTGTACAGAAGATACTGAGGAGGAAATCGGTTACATACTTCAATGTTAAATTCCAAAATTCAAGGACAGAGTGACTGTCAAATTGTGAAGATAAAATACATTTTTTGCCAAAAATGATCTAAGGTTTATAGGATACAAGGTTAACATATTCAACAAGCTTCTTGGTTTAGAGAGGGGGAGGGGGGCACCTTGAAGAAGCATCTTTATTGCCCCTTCTTTAAGGGTCAGTTCACCCAAAAATGATATTTTGGTCAAATGTGCAGTTTACTAGACTGGGTCATCCCTGGTTTGTAAGGCTTTTTTGTAGGCCTCTTTCATATGGGTGGCTCCAGGCTCTACCACCCATCTGAAAACTGATCCACTGTGGACTGCTTTTTCTGAGGCAGTTTGGAAATGGTTTACAGGTTTTTCAGAAAGCATTATGGCCACCTTTTGAGTGCCTGTATTTTTTTTTTTTGCAACCCTGTTTCATAACCACATGCCAAACACTTAGAATGTGGCTTTGTCGCGGTGTCATTGACTGCATTGCGTGAGTTTGGCAAAAGATACCACTTTACAAACCTTTAGTGCCAAGTTAAAATTTCTTCACCATAAAGCTATCCTGTCCATCTGGGACTTTTAAAGAGGTTCTAAGGGCAGAACATATTTTACCTAAATGCATTCCCTGCAATAAGGTAAAAAATGTCCCAGTGGTTTTGTCATCACCTTACCCCCCTATAGACTTACCTGAGTCCTATTTTGATCCAGCGCTGTGCCCTTCCTCTCCTCACAGGACACAGAGGCAGCGATGGGAACCATTGGCTCCCACTGCTGTCAATCAAATCTTGTGAGGAGGAAGCAGGGGGTGTGGCCGATCTGCACTGTGTGTGTCTATGGACGCACACAGCCTGACTCAGCAGCTAATCTGCAGGTGTGCCACAATAGCAAGTGACCTTCTATGGTGGCACACACAGAAGAGGAAAAGCCAAGAGCACCAGCAGGGGACCCAAAAGAGGAGGTTCAGAACCACTCTGTGCAATACAGCAGGTAAGTACAACATGTTGGTTATTTGAGAAAAAAAAAAAGCCTTTACAACTGTGTTAGGTGTTCCCCCCACCTCTGTGTTTTTTCAGCTGAAAAGTATCCTGTAGTGGGGCTTTATTAAAAACTCTATAACTAATTTGTCCACCTGAATACCTTTTACATTGTTTTTAAAGTGTTACCCAGGTAGCAAGGATAACTTGCCACAAATTTGTGGCAGTGTTGAATCGTAAGTCTGTTATCCACTTAAGGACCGGGCTTATTTCCCAACTATATATATATATATATATATATATATATATATATATATATATATATATATATATATTTTTTTTTTTTTAGCAGAGACCCTAGAGAATAAAATGGAGAATGTTGCAATACTTTTTGTCACACTGTATTTGCACAGCGGTCTTACAAACGCAATTATTTGGGAAAAAAATATACTTTTTTGAATAAAAAATAAGAAAACAGTAAACTTAGCCCAATTTTCTTCTAAAATGTGAAAGATAATGTAATGCCAAGTAAATAGATACCCAACATGTTATGCTTCAAAACTGCGCACACTCGTGGAATGGCGACAGACTTTGGTACTTAAAAATCTCCATAGGCGATGGTATAAAAATTTCTACAGGTTACCAGTTTAGAGTTACAGAGAAGGTCTAGGGCTAGAATTATTGGATTACAGGAAGCTCCTGCACAGAGGGAAAGTTTCACACTGGATTACTGCACAGATCTGGAAGAAATACACAAAGCACACACAGATTTATATAAGAATACACATGCCTCTTGTGTTTAGAGAATAATTGCTTATGCTGGGGTTCAGCTTTAAATATCTGCAAACTTGTTGCACGTCTAAGCCCCTGTTCACATCGGTGCGATTTGATATAGCAAATCGCAGCCTATTGTGGGCAACGGCGCTGTCCCACTAAGTGTGACACCAACTTTGCACCGATTTGCAAAAGTAGTTCCTGCACTACTTTTGGCGACTTCGGCGGCGATTTCCATAGACATCTGTGCATGAACCCGCACATGCCTTTCAAAGCCCCCGAAGTCGCACTGAAATGCGGGTTTGAAATCGTGCGTGTTCAGCTGAACTCGCGCAATTTCAAACCCGCGTTCAGTGTGAACCAGAGCTAAAGGCTGCTTGAGGGAATATTTCTGTTCATAAAGGATACATAAAACTCTCAACCAGGAGTACACATTTATTTCATCAAATCCAGAGAGAAAAATGTATTAACAATGACTATTTTTAATCCTTATGCTGCTAGCATTGGTAAATGGATAGAAAGAAATATTATATTTACTAACTTATTTGAACATTTCTTCACTTACTTCCTGGTTTCCAGGCCTAGGCAAAATATGTCATACATCCCAGGAGTCTTTAGGAGGGGGGAAGGGTTTTCTTAGCTTAGCACACCCTCCTGCCTGCATGTTAAAAGCGCAGCTCCCGCCCAAAAAAACAAAAAACAAAAAAAAAACAAAAACATTGTTTCGCATTCTGCTATACAACATTCCCAATAAAAAAAAAAAAAAAAAAAATGTAAAAATCAAATTTTTTCATCATTTTAGGCCAAGTTTTTTGGTAAAAAAAATCCCAATAGGCATTTTTTGATTGGTTTGCGTAAAGGTTACCGCGTCTACAAAGCAGGGGAAAGATTTAGACCCCGTTCACACTGGGGCGACCTGTCATAGAGAAGCTGTGGACCCATTCTAATAGGAGCAACACAAGTCGCTCCGACTTAGAAAAAGGGTCCGGAGCTTCTTTGGGGCGACCTGGAGCGACCTGCATTGACTTCAATGTTATGAAGTCCGTGCCGGCCGCTCCGAGGTCGAGGTGCGAGCTGCGCGCCGCGACTTGTGAGGTCGCCCCGGCAAGTCGGATCGCCCCAGTGTGAACGGGGTCTTAGGTAATTTTTATTTATTTATTTATTTTTACTAGTAATGGCGGTGATCATCGATTTTTAGCGGGACTGCGGCGAACAGATCGGACCCCTAACAGACATTTTTGGGGGGATCAGTGACATTACTACAGTAATCAGTGCTAAAAATATGCACTGTTACCATAATAATGACACTGGCAGGGAAGGATTTAACCCAGGGATGATTAAAGTGTTAAGTGGGGGGTGTTTTCTAACTGTGAGGGGGATGGGCTTGTGGAATCAACACAAAGACCTGTGATCCTAAATAGGAGGAACACAGGCGCTCTGTATTGATTCCTGAGAGAATAACGGTCTGCTGTGTTTACAACAGCAGACCGCTGTTCTCTCTCCACGGGAAGCGATCGTGGGTGCCCAGCGGCAATCACGGCTGCCGGCCCCATGAATCAGCTTCTCCACTGGCTAATGGGGGTTTGCGCCCCCAGGATCGCTCCCGCGGATCGCTGTACAGGTACAGCGATTTGCGCAGCCAGGCCAGCCTGCCACAGTATATATGCGGTGGGTGGTCGGCAAACGATTAAAAAGCGTTTTTGGTTTATGGTCCTCAGATGCAACAAAGTTCTGCTTTATTCTGTGTAAAAACAATTATGAACAAACCCCCAGATCTTCTGACCTGATTACAACAGGCTACCCACAGGAGCACTGGCGTAGCCTCAGTATCTGCAGGACAACAGCAGGTAGCAATCTGAGATACAATTATGAAGAGCGTCTGCGATCGCTTAATTTATTCTCCCTGGAGAAAAGACGCCTAAGAGGGGACATGATAGCAATTTACAAATACCTCAATGGTGATCTCGGCATAGAAAAAAAAGCTATTCAGTCGCAAGGATTGCATGAGGACGCGAGGGCATACAATGCGATTAGAGAAGCGTTTTAACCTCAGGCAACACAGGGGTTTCTTTACTGTTAGGGCTACAAGATTGTGGAATTCTCTACCACAAGAGGTGGTTTCTGCGGGAAGTATGGCTACTTTCAAAAGACTCTTAGACGTACATCTCAAGGATCAGAACATTCAGGGGTATGAGAGATGATTAGGGTCACACACACCTACACAGGTTAAACTGGATGGACTATTGTCTTTATTCAACCTCAACTACTATGTAACTATGTCATTATTTTAGGCCCTTTTCACACTTGTGTGACTTGTTCTGCGTCTTGAGACTGCAAAGTCGCATGAGAAGTCATAGCCTATGATTTACCATTCATATCTGTGCGACTTCAAAGTAGTCCCTGCACTACTTTGGTCCGACTTTGATGCGACGTGCGGTCCATAGACCTTAGTTCTTAATGGCACTCCACATTTTTGTGCGCGGTTCTGTGCAGTGCGTTTTTTAAAAAAACTGTCCGGGGACTTCTTTACCCCCCTTTTCATGCGGGTACAGCAGCCCAATCAAATGAAAGGGATTCTCTACCCACGACATGCGTGCACAAACACACGCACATATGTGAATCTGGAGTTACCTGGCTTACATCAGGACTATGCCCTGGACTAAAACAAGAGGAATGAAGTACATGGAGAATGTTTTATTAGCTTTACAAATATATTTAGCAGACAAAGAAGGTTAAAGAATAAAGAAAAGGGTGATTGACCTTAAAGCGCTGTCCTTTATACGCGGCAGGAAGAGCCAGCGTGGAGCAGAGGCAGAGAAAGGAGCGGTGCGGTCACTGTGCTGTGCAGCTGGAGAGGGTAAACACAGCTGAGCATAGAGGGACACTTATCCATAATTCATTACATTCTATTCAGGACACTTAACAGCAAAGGGCCTGACGTAACTTGTGAATGTTGGGCACAAGTGGAAAATTACAGACTTTTAGATCTGTGCCAAGATCACCATCCTAGTACAGCCCCAGGCAGCTAGTCCAGCAAATTTAGAGCACAAATTCAGCTTCCTTTTCAGGGATGCAGTCAAGACTAGAATCAAAATGTCATTTTCTTTAGAACACTTAAAGCAGGGGTGTCAAAGTCAATTTCATTTTGGGCCGCATCAGCATTATGGTTGCCCTCAAAGGGCCGGTTGCACCCCACATCCTCCTTACATCACTGTACATCATCTTTACCCTGCACAGTTGCACAGGGGTGGGTGGGGTGATTTGCTTGGAAGCATAAAAGCAGAAAGTGCAGGGTCTGGAGGAGGACCAGAGGAGGGATGGGGTCAGCTGAATGCTGAGACAATGGGAGTTGGAGACAAAGGGGTGCTGTGGCTGCACAGAGAAGTGAAGGATCTGTAGGGGAAGTTCTGTTCTCCTCTCTGTTGCTGACTGCTGAGATTGGTGGGGGTAGAGACAAGCCTCTCTGCGGCTGCACAGGAAAGTGCATAATCTGGTGGAGAAGTTCTTGCCTCCTCTTTTCTGCTGACTGCTGAGACAAAGGGGGGGGGGGGGGCGTAGTTGAATGGGGATGCTGCAGTTGCAGGAGAGCTTTAAGGGCCACATAAAATGGCCTGGCGGGCCGGCCTGCCAGCCTTGTGTTTGACACCTGTGACTTAAAGGATCAGTTCGCTAAAAGCTGGCAGCTCAGTTTTGTTAAATGCTGGAGAGTTATACCCCTTTGTTATATCATTTGGGGACTGTGTTGGTAAGATCCCTGCTATGTAATCCAAGCACCTCTGCCAGACTGCACAGCTGGGTTGTGACTCTCCTGAGACCTCTCTTCAGACTAGACTGGAGTTGACCAATGCAGCCTAGTCTAGAACACGCCCCCAGGCTGTCACTGGACAGAGAAAGAGCAGCGGCACACTGATAAACTAATTCCTCTGCTCCTGTCAGTATGTCTTCTGGAACAGATTTTTTCTAACTGCTAATATACATGCAGATTCAGACACGTTTGTTATCTGCCTACTATAATATAATTAATATATATACACTGTATATTTCTAAAATACATTTTTATAATAACCCATAATTAACGAATTGAGGTTTCATCATATCCATCCAATTATGTAACCTTTAAAGGATAGCTTTAAAAGCACCTTCGCAATAGGCAGTCAATATGCTGCCAATGTGTACATAAAGGCATGTAATGGTTTCTACCATTAAAACGTATCCACGGCCAAAACATTTTTATTTTTTTGGGATACAATATGAGAGTTTTGGAAGCTCGGTCTTGTTCTTTTTTTACGGTTTGTGTCCTAGCTGGTGAGATTCACCCTCTCTAATGCCTAGAACACACGAAAAAAAAAATCAAGCTAAAAATACCGCTTTCTAAGCGATCGTCTGATATTCTGATCATTAATACATAAGGATTATTAGTATTAGGTTTCTAGAGCCAATCACAACAGTTCATGCAATATTTGAAGAGACAAAACACGAACATTTTTCTCGTACAATAACAGGTTGAACGACTTTCGTGTAATTAGTATGGTATTTGTAGGGGAAAAAAAATCGTGTGACCAAGACCATGCATGCTCGGATATGAAAGAAGACATACGGAAAGGGTATAATGCGCATTAGACCGTGCTTGATTGCTGGGTCACTGGAGTGAAGGTGAGGAGCCATTCACATAGGGTGCTTGAGGTGAAGGTGCGACTCACCACGGAGGATTTGCTTTGATGCACTTTTTTCACTTTGAAGTGGACTATTTATTCTTATTTATAATAATTTATTATTATTTAGTATTCTACTGGTTTTTGATAGGAGACTAGCATGTCCGATAATATCATCGTGTGTACGAGGCATAAGTCACCTTGGTTGTGTCATTGGGACAGGAATACCTTTTTTCCATTTTCTGATGGGAAATATAAAGCTTTTACAGAGGTCTACAAACAGTAGCTGAGGGGGATCTTCTAAGAGAGACATCTGCTCTTGTGACAATTCTATTAGAAAATATTTCTCTCCACTATGGAGAGATTTACTCTCACTTTCTGTTGTGTCTCTAAGACAGGAAGTATGTAAACATCTCCTCCAAGGGGCACACACAAAGAAGAATAACCTGACCATTGATTTTATCCATTCTCTCTTCTATTCAAAACTAAACAGAGTTTTTGTAGATACACAGCATGGGCGGCATTTACTGGAATTGATTCCCTGTATTTTTCCCCTGCAGCAGCTGAAAGTCAGCTTTCCCTACTCTCCTTCCAGACGGAATTCAGCTGCTGCAGGAGGGAAATAGAGGCAATTGGTTCCAGTAAATGCCACCCTCTGCCCCCCCCCCCCCCAGCCAGGTACCCCTAACTTCTGCTGCCTGACCCCCCCATCCCCCACCTCAGAGCACTGCCGCAGAGCTGCTTTTCTCCTCTCCCCTGCCGGCTGCTGTGGGGGGATCATTTCAGAATGGCGAGCGGGGGAAGGGGCACATTTACCAGGCTCTTCCTTTTCTGAAAGGAAACAGTGAGTTATTGGTAACGATTACTAACTTTGTTCATTCATAACTGAAGCATAGTAAAGAGTTGCTCCAGTTTGTGAATGAAAATGGAGACTGTGCAGAGCTCTTCCTGTTTACTCATTCAGTGTAGCTGAGGCTGCAAAGATAAAAGATTGAGGACGGTGTCCTCGATCCTCTTTTTTCTGTCTCAAAAGTGAGACATCAGGGGTCCCTTTGGATACCTGATATTTCACCAAAGCCCTCCAACAGAGCTGCTAAAAAATGTAAAAAATGATAAAAAATAAAATAGTAAAAATTAATAAAAAAATAAAATAATAAAAAAAAATAAAAGAACTACTGACACTGTCCACTGCTCTACTGACACCATCCACTGGCCTTCTGACATCATAAACTGCCCTACTGACATCATAAACTGCCCTACTGACATCATAAACTGCCCTACTGACATCATCCACTGCCCTACTGACATCATCCACTGCCCTACTGACATCATCCACTGCCCTACTGACTGACACTGTCCACTGCCCTACTGACACCATCCACTGCTCCACTAAGATGCCCACTGCCCTACTGACATCATTCACTGCCTTACTGACACTGCACACTGCTCTACTGACATGTCCACTGCCCTACTGATGGAAACTGTCTACTGCCCTACTGACACCTTCCACTGCTCTACTAAGATGTCCACTGCCCTATTGACACCATCCACTGCCCTACTGACTGACACTGTCTACTGCCCTACTGACACTGCTCTACTAAGATGTCCACTGCCCTACTGACATCATCCACTGCCCTACTGACACTGTACACTGCTCTACTGACATGTCCACTGCCCTACTGACGGAAACAGTCTACTGCCCTACTGACAGCATCCACTGCTCTACTAAGATGTCCACTGCCCTACTGACATCATCCACTGCCCTACTGACTGACACTGTCTACTGCCCTACTGACTGACACTGCCTACTGCCCTACTGACTGACACTGCCTACTGCCCTACTGACACTGCTCTACTGACTGGCACTAACTACTGGAAGTGTCGGGGGCAGAGCCCCAGGAAGGAGGCCAGGTATTGGGGGATAAGAATGTGACAGAGCCTCTGTGACAATTTTTGTTTTCCTTTTACAAAGACTTTATTAATAAATAGTAAAAAAAAAAATAGTACAATACAATAGTACTATTTGCAGTCAAAGAGACAGTGTTTTTTTTTTTTTTTTTTGTGGTTGTTGGTGTCCATGCTGGGGTGATGGTAAATATCATCTCTGGTACAGAAACAGTGGGGAAATCTGGTGACAACTGTCTGAGAGGCAATCTCCCTTCCCTTTGTAGAGATCTCTGCTTACATCTTGCTACTTCTCTGAAGGCCAAGTTTCTCCACTAAGACACAGACAATAAAACAAAAAAGTCCATCTTGTATAAAAATAAAAAAATAGTGGAGACTTTGCATACACTTTTATTCCTTCCAGACCGGCACATGCTTCCACTTCACCACTGCCAGCATGTGTGCTGTCTACAGCAGCGGGATCATAGAATAAGAAGTACAACTACACAGCAAAGCGGGGGGTATCCTATAAATGATTCATAACTTTTAGATTATTTGCAGCTTGTGCACCTCGGAGAGAAGGATTCTACTTCCCACAAAGACATCAATATTTATTTCACGTTTCCACGATTTCCATCCTGGCTGAAATATGAACTGTGAAGACCAACATCCTGACTACAAGAAGGAAGTCAAAGTGAGGGATATAAAAAGGGAAAGTACATTCCCATTATGGGAAAAAAGATGACTACAAACGGGTTTATTCAACACGGAGGTTCCTAAAAAATAAAAAGGTGGATTAAATAAGATGCCTTTTAGGGAAGTTCTTGTGAACAGACACTATTCGGTAGCAGGAAGAAGAAATAAAATCGCACTAAAAAATATTTTTTGTCTGTGATTTTTTTTTTGGGATCATTTTTGGAAACACTTTTCGGAAGAAATATTGCTTGCAGCAAAAATGGATGCTTTATTCAGTGGCTTAGTAGTCAACACTTCTGCCTTGCAGCACTGGGGTCTTGGGTCAGGATACTACCTGCATGGAGTTTGCATGTTCTCCCTGTGCTTATGTAGATTTTCTCCCACACTCCAGAAATATGCAATATCCAAAATTGGTGCTAGTATGATATTCTACTGAGCGGGCCCGAGAAAGCCGTCTCATCATCTACAGCAGTGCTCCCCAACCTTTTTATCGCTGCGGACCGGTCAACGTTTGATCATTTTAACGTGGCCTGCTGAGGGGGGGGGGGGGGGGGGGAGAACGTCAATGCAGAGTGCCACAGCGTGCCCCCAATCAATGCAGAGTGCCACAGCGTGTCCCCAATCAATGCAGAGTGCCACAGCGTGCCCCCAATCAATGCACAGTGACCAGTGTGCCCCCAATCACTGCACAGTGACCAGTGTTCCCCCAATCAACGCACAGTGACCAGCGTGCCCCCAATCAATGCACAGTGACCAGCGTGCCCCCAATCAATGCAGTGACCAGTACACTTACCTGATTTGCAGCGGCGGCTTCTCCTCAGTCTCCCCGCGTCTCATCGAGTCCTCCCTCCTCCTCCTCGGCCAATGGCATGGGTTCGCCTTTTCGGCCAATCATGAATACTCATTCGCTATTGTCACACAAATGGGTGGGCTCAGGGCGCACTGCTCTGCGCCCCGGGTCCACCCTTTTCTGAAAATTTTTTTTCTAAAATGGAAATAATGTAATGTTCTTTGGGAAGACCGGTACCATTTGAGCCACTGACCGGTACCGGTCCGCGGCCCGGGGGTTGGGGATCACCGATCTACAGTACCTCAGCAGCAGATTAATTATATACACTTTGTATTAATGGTGCTTTACGAGCCTCACTCACAAAATAAATGCATCCATCACTTCTTCTGGGCAAAGCAGTGCATGTGTAATCACATCTGAATATTGGAGTGCACTGAAGGGAATGTATGTGCGTTTTGTTTTATTCTGTATATTTTCACATTCAGGATGAATGGCAAAGCACATATATCACATGGAAACATTCACAAAGAATGCAATTTTTTTTTCTGTTAATAAGGGCCCTTTCACACGAGCAGACCAATCGGTTTCCCATCTGTCTGACGGATCGGATGACAGATGGAGGGAAATGGACGAGCGGTCCGTTTCTATCTTACCACCCTATAGAGAACATGTATCTGTGTCTGCTCTGTATAAGCGGAGCGGACACGGGCCTTTCATCTGCCTGCACAGCGGGGATCAGCGGACAGATTTCAGCGCTGAGCAGGAGGGTCAGCTGGCAGAGTCCGCCCATCTGAAAGGGGCCTTAAGGTGGTGTCCACCCTCCCACTCTCATACTCTATGTTTGCATAGATAAAATACCGTGTTCTTTCAAATAGTGCAGATTATCAGATAATGTCTCCGATGATCTGCGGAGTATTGACGTCACTCCAGCTGGTCTGTGCATGTGCAGATCATCAGCGTCATTATCTGAAGATCAGCAAAGCTCTGCAGTAATCGACAGAACACGGGCTTTTCCTTGTCATGTCAAGCTGAGATGTATTGGGGAGGTGTATATCTACAGATCACACCCCCCATATACACTGTACATGTATACAACAGAACACCCAGCTCTTCCTTGTCATGTCATCCCATTGTTCGGGCACTGTGTGCCATGTACAACCACCGTGAAACCTGTCCTTCTTCGTCTTCGGGGACTACCATGTTGGGGGGGGGGGGGGGTGGGCAGCTGCCTGCTGGAGAGTGCGCCCCCCTTACCTGATCACAGAGGCCACCAAGAACTATGGGGAGTTCACCGGGGCTCTAAATGCTGCTCACGCTGGTGTGCGGGTGATCAGCACACTCTACCCCGATCTTCCCTAGGAAGAGCCGGTGTTCTGTCGATTACTGCAGAGCTTTGCTGATCAGCGGATACTGCCTCTGAGCTGTGTGAGTGGCGGGAGCCGCAATGACGTCACTCCCACGCATGCGTGCGGGAACTCTCGGTCCAGCACAGTGCTTTCAATGACTATGAGCTGACAGCTTGCTGGAACATACTGGTTTTTATACATGCTGATCACAAGCCATGTTACGGTAATTGTTGCTACTGCTTTCAAAAAATGTTAAAAAGAAATACTCCCATAGTGAAGCCCATCAGATGTTTTAAACTTTTATTTAGTCACCCATTGGGACCCATTGCTGATTGACTGCCGCTCTCCACTGAATGATCAACTGTTGGTAATTTGTCCTGGGTGTTTTTGCCCATTATAATTAGTGATCGACCGATATCGTTTTTTTTATTGCCGATACCAATATTTTGGTCATCCCATATCGGTATCGGCCGATATTTTTGGACATTTAAAAAACGCCAAGTTTGGCTGTCTTTGGCACCGAGTACCCGGAAGTGATGTCATAATATCACTTCCGGGTTTTTACATGGAGACCCGACCAATGCGGCTTTGATTGGGTCTTCGGCGGCCGTGCAGGTAGGATGCCCGGGTCTCGGGGGTGATGCCTCTAGCTGCAGGCATCAATCCGGTACAGCACTTTCCTGAAATATCGGCAATATCGGTAACCTTGGTGGCTGATTCCGATATATCGGGGAAAGTGCATATCGGCCCTCGATATATCGGCTTTGCCTATAATCGTTCGATCCCTAATTATAATCTATTGTCCTGTTTATCTGGTAAGAGGCATATGTCAAGATGGAGTTTCTGGTGGAGGATCCCCTTTGCTGGTTTACCTTGCACTTTTTTGGATGGACTGATTTATTTCACCTTTGGATTGCTCACCAATAATGGACTTTCACAGTTTGCTTTGTTAAAAATGTATACATGCTGATCATTTGTATGTTTGCACCCTATTTATACTGATTATATGTTTGATATGGTTTCTAAGGCCTCTTGTACACTGCAGCTTAAAAAAGCTCAGTACAGGGTTTTTTTTTAACTGAGCTAAAATGTAGCCCATTATTTACAATGTGCCTGTGCACACAGGTGTGTAAACACGCACTGAGTATTCCTCAGAAAAGAAAAAAAATCTGCGCAAATCTGCAAAAATACGCACATATGTGCATAAATATAAATAGATTTTCCCTAAGAAGGTATTGTGCGCACAAATGCAGGAATTTGCATATGCATGCAAATACGGGCATAAATATGCGTGAATTCGTGCAAAACAAACACCTAAAATTAAGGCCAAAAAAACAGAAGCTCAAACATCAGTACCGTGTGCAAAAGGCCTAAATTTTCGCACATACGCACAAATACATACAAAAAAAAGTCTGAAAAAGTAGATGCTCAAACAGGAGTATCATGTGCAAGGGTCCTAAAGAGATTATATAACTGTGCACGGATTTTTTCAATTTTTTAACCACAAAGCTTACCATAGGCGCATAGCAGGGATGTAAAAACGGCTCTGATCCATAGGAGGTGAGCAGATATAAGGTCTGAACAAGTTAAAATTCCCTCTTCAGCAGTGTATCCTATAGCAGGGTAGTGAAAGTTCTCCATTTAGAGGGTGAAATGAATCTGTGGCTAATCAGCCTTCCGATCTCAGTTTCCAGTTTCAGGTGACCGATCCCTGGAATGTGGACACCAGGCACTGTATGAGGCTTGCGGCTCTTCTAGAAATTTTACTAGGCTTCTAGGACACTGAAGAATGTTTCACCCCTGTAAATATTTATAGGTAATCCACAAGAATGGGAAAATGAGATAACGTAGTGCCGCCAAATGCACACAAGCATGTAACGCAGGCATGTCACTTATAGGGTGTGTGAATTTGTCAGAAATAAAAAATATGTAAGCTTTCTTTGCTAAAGTGAACCAGAAAAAGCATGCAACCAGTGAAGTTTCGGGACACATATTGGGGTTAATTTTCTAAAGGCAAATAAATTGTGCACTCTGCAGTTGCTCCAGAGCTTAGTAAATGAGCGGAAGCTCTGTTGGCTTTTATCATCTAATCATGTGTAATGCTGTTTTTTTTATTTTTTATTTTCCTTGCACGTGATTGGTCATTCTTTGCAAAGTGAAGCCTGACCTCTGAGACTGTAGTGTACCTAGCATCCTGTGTGCACCCTGTCACTCCTGTGATCCCAGCGCCTCCCGAGGCCCGTGTGACCCCAGCACCTCCTGAGACCCCTGTGACTGCAGTGCATCTTAAGACCCCTGACAGTTCAGTGACTCACGAGACCCCTGACACTCCAGTGACTCCCGAGACCCCTGACACTCCAGTGACTCCCGAGACCCCTGACACTCCAGTGACTCCCGAGACCCCTGACACTCCAGTGACTCCCGAGACCCCTGACACTCCAGTGACTCCCGAGGCCCCTGTGATCCCAGTACCTCCTGAGACCCCTGTGACTGCAGTGCATCTTAAGACCCCTGACACTCCAGCACCTCCTTAAATCCCTGTGACTCCAGCCCCTCCCGAGACCCCTGACACTCCAGTGACTCCCGAGACCCCTGTGACTCGAGTGACTCCCGAGACCCCTGTGACTCCAGTGACTCCCGAGACCCCTGTGACTCCAGTGACTCCCGAGACCCCTGTGACTCCCGAGACCCCTGTGATGCCAGCGCCTCCCGAGACCCCTGTGACTCCAGCACCTCCCGAGACCCCTGTGACTCCAGCGCCTCCCGAGACCCCTGTGACCCAGTTGCAGTGATAACTGTTCCCAGGACAGGAAGCGAGAATTCAGTTTCCTCACTCCATTAAAAACTATAAAAGTCATGGGAGTTCAATTTTAATCTCCAGGCATTGGGTACTCTATCAGAAGTCACAATGTAATTTAGCCAGTGATGATTATCTATATAAATATATATTTATATATATTAACATATGCTGAAAGTTGAAATCAGGCTCCCAATGAGGGTGCTTGCTATGTAAGCTGGTGGACAGAAGGGAGAGGAATTAGGGTTGGACAAAAAGGAGACATATATTTCTAAAACCAGTGAAGGGACGCACGCATTCTGGGTGGGAGAAAAGAAGATTGGAGCATTGGCTGCTACAGGACTATAAGGAAAGCATTCCCCTCCATTAGATGTTCCCTACAATAAACTAGCATTTTATTCTAAATATACAGTTTATAGGAGAATTACAGGCAAATATTAAATTTGATTGGGTACAAAGCTCAGCCTTAAAAGTTTCTGAGAATGCAAACTTGGAAAGGTCTAAGCAAGCCCTCATCTATCCTGCAGCCCCTGCGATGGAGGACCAGGGTTGGGTAGCAGTGGAGGACTACAAAGGATAGAACAGGTATGAAACCAAACAGTTGCAATCCAGTAGATAGTTGCTTCAAGAAAGACAAGGCCCTGTAGCTTTAGCAAAGCAGATGCTACACATATATCGCTGTTTCCCTCGCTGATAACTCATCTGCATGGCAGGTTTATCATCAGATGTATTGTAGTAAAGCAGAAGTGGACAACTGCGGCACTCCAGCTGTTGTGGAACTATATGACCCATGAGACATTGCAAAACTGACAGTTGCAAGCATGATTCCCAGAGGCAGAGGCATGATGGGACTTGTAGTTCTGCAACAGCCAGAGGGCCGCAAGTTGCCCTCCCCTGTGGATAAGTGACAAGCCTTTCTAAAGAGTAGAAGGGGAATGGAGAGGAAGACCGGAATTGGCCAAACCCATAATGAAATCATATCCCAATCTAACCGAGACAAGCATACTAAACAGTTTTTCTGTCATTCTTTTAAATCGGGAAAAAAACTTCCATACGTACATTTTTGTTGCTATTTTAAACTAGATCATTATACTCTGGCTCAAAGAAAAAAAATATGCAAAAAGAAAACAAGACTAAGCAACAAAGCAAAATTGAGATTGCGAGATGACAGTCTGACAGATGAATCACTGCACCAAAATCATGAAGTCAAAATAAAAAAAAATAAAGGAACAAAATAAGAACATCACTGAATCTGAGGCAGAAGGAGGAAAAAAAAAAACTTTCCTAGAAGGTTCAGCTGAGATAGAAGACCCTTGAAAGAGCCAAAAAGTACAATATAGGCAATACCAATGTGACGGACTCTGCTCCTCCCTCTATATAACCCTCCTCTCCTGAAATACTCTGCACTGCTAGAAGACTCTGCTCCTTCCTCTATATAACAATCCTCTCCTGAAATACTCTGCACTGCTGGAGGACTCTGCTCCTCCCTCTATATAACCCTCCTCTCCTGAAATACTCTGCACTGCTGGAGGACTCTGCTCCTCCCTCTATATAACCCTCCTCTCCTGAAATACTCTGCACTGCTGGAAGACTCTGCTCCTTCCTCTTTATAACTCTCCTCTCCTGAGATACTCTGCACTGCTGGAGGACTCTGCTCCTTCCTCTATATAACTCTCCTCTCCTGAAATACTCTGCACTGCTGGAGGACTCTGCTCCTTCCTCTATATAACTCTCCTCTCCTGAAATACTCTGCACTGCTGGAGGACTCTGCTCCTTCCTCTATATAACCCTCCTCTCCTGAGATACTCTGCACTGCTGGAGGACTCTGCTCCTTCCTCTATATAACTCTCCTCTCCTGAAATACTCTGCACTGCTGGAGGACTCTGCTCCTCCCTCTATATAACCCTCCTCTCCTGAAATACTCTGCACTGCTGGAGGACTCTGCTCCTCCCTCTATATAACTCTCCTCTCCTGAAATACTCTGCACTGCTGGAGGACTCTGCTCCTTCCTCTATATAACTCTCCTCTCCTGAGATACTCTGCACTGCTGGAGGACTCTGCTCCTCCCTCTATATAACTCTCCTCTCCTGAAATACTCTGCACTGCTGGAGGACTCTGCTCCTTCCTCTATATAACTCTCCTCTCCTGAGATACTCTGCACTGCTGGAGGACTCTGCTCCTCCCTCTATATAACTCTCCTCTCCTGAGATACTCTGCACTGCTGGAGGACTCTGCTCCTTCCTCTATATAACTCTCCTCTCCTGAGATACTCTGCACTGCTGGAGGACTCTGCTCCTCCCTCTATATAACCCTCCTCTCCTGAAATACTCTGCACTGCTGGAGGACTCTGCTCCTTCCTCTATATAACTCTCCTCTCCTGAGATACTCTGCACTGCTGGAGGACTCTGCTCCTTCCTCTATATAACTCCTGAAATACTCTGCACTGCTGGAAGACTCTGCTCCTTACTCTTTATAACTCTCCTCTCCTGAAATACTCTGTACTGCGGGGGGACTCTGCTCCTTCCTCTATATAACCCTCCTCTCCTGAAATACTCTGCACTGCTGGAGGACTCTGTTCCTCCCTCTATATAACCCTCCTCTCCTGAAATACTCTGCACTGCTGGAGGACTCGGTTCCTCCCTCTATATAACTCTCCTCTCCTGAAATACTCTGCATTGCTGGAAGACTCTGCTCCTCCCTATATATAACTCTCCACTTCTGAAATACTCTGCACTGCTGGAAGACTCTGCTCCTTCCTCTATATAACCCTCCTCTCCTGAAATACTCTGCACTGCTGGAGGACTCTGCTCCTTCCTCTTTATAACTCTCCTCTCCTGAGATACTCTGCACTGCTGGAGGACTCTGCTCCTTCCTCTATATAACTCCTGAAATACTCTGCACTGCTGGAAGACTCTGCTCCTTACTCTTTATAACTCTCGTCTCCTGAAATACTCTGTACTGCGGGGGGACTCTGCTCCTTCCTCTATATAAAACTCTCCTCTCCTGAAATACTCTGCACTGCTGGAGGACTCTGCTCCTTCCTCTATATAACTCTCCTCTCCTGAAATACTCTGCACTGCTGGAGGACTCTGCTCCTCCCTCTATATAACTCTCCTCTCCTGAGATACTCTGCACTGCTGGAGGACTCTGCTCCTTCCTCTATATAACTCTCCTCTCCTGAAATACTCTGCACTGCTGGAGGACTCTGCTCCTCCCTCTATATAACCCTCCTCTCCTGAAATACTCTGCACTGCTGGAGGACTCTGCTCCTCCCTCTATATAACTCTCCTCTCCTGAAATACTCTGCACTGCTGGAGGACTCTGCTCCTTCCTCTATATAACTCTCCTCTCCTGAGATACTCTGCACTGCTGGAGGACTCTGCTCCTTCCTCTATATAACCCTCCTCTCCTGAAATACTCTGCACTGCTGGAGGACTTGGTTCCTCCCTCTATATAACTCTCCTCTCCTGAAATACTCTGCATTGCTGGAAGACTCTGCTCCTCCCTATATATAACTCTCCACTTCTGAAATACTGTGCACTGCTGGAAGACTCTGCTCCTTCCTCTATATAACCCTCCTCTCCTGAAATACTCTGCATTGCTGGAGGACTCTGCTCCTTCCTCTTTATAACTCTCCTCTCCTGAAATACTCTGCACTGCTGGAAGACTCTGCTCCTTACTCTTTATAACTCTCCTCTCCTGAAATACTCTGTACTGCGGGGGGACTCTGCTCCTTCCTCTATATAACCCTCCTCTCCTGAAATGCTCTGCACTGCTGGAGGACTCTGCTCCTTCCTCTATAAAAAAAACTCTCCTCTTCTTCTGAAATACTCTGCACTGCTGGAAGACTCTGCTCCTCCCTCTATATAACTCTCCTCTCCTGAAATACTCTGCACTGCTGGAAGACTCTGCTCCTCCCTCTATATAACTCTCCTCTCCTGAAATACTCTGTACTGCGGGATGACTCTGCTCCTCCCTCTATCTAACTCTCCTCTCCTGAAATACTCTGTACTGCGGGAGGACTCTGCTTCTTCCTCGATGTTAAGCAGGGTATATACAGACAGAAAATGAATGTTTCAGCAGCCCAGTCTAATAACGGGTTTCTGCAAAAACAGTCATGTGGAAAAAACAGAATTTGATCAGTGCTTTCAACCAATGATCTGCGTATTCTGATGGGGGGGGGAGGGGGGGTAGGAAAGTCCCCCATCAGAATAAAATAACACATAATTGTGTTAATGCTGGAATCTCTCAGTTTGGGTTGAACGCAAAAAAAAATTCTCTATGCAGCTTTTTTTAAACGTTGTTTTCTGTCTTACATGGCGCACACAAGACAATGAAATGACACCCAGCCTCTGTACTACATGTACTAAAGGAAATTCAATGGAATGTAATACTTGATAATATTTTGGATTGCGAACTTTGCTGTATTCTAATAGTCGGTCATCCTATCACATTTCCCTTAGATAAATGTATTTCCATGTGACCTGACCTATTCTAACACACAAGTTTCTAATATCTCATGTCGAGGAAATTAACTGTGACAATGGTGATGACCCCTAGAGGGCAGCATGCAGCTTCCCCCTATCATCCCCAGCCAATGGCAAGGTCAGCTCAGAGGAAGGGAGGGAGAGATGGAATTCCAGATGATGATAAATGAATGGGTGGAAATTCCTACCTTATAGAACAACTCATCGGGGTCTGCACCAAACTTTCCAACTGCAATGTACAGGAGGGGATTTCTCTGAATAAAAAACACTTTTATAGGAAGTGATCCCACAGGCTTTAAAAAAGGGAAACTACAATGTATTTTTAAATCACACAGTGCATGTTATTGCCATTATTGTGTACCTAAAAGTTATTTGTCTGAATTTAACCTTTTTTTTTTTTATTTTATTATTTTTTATGATTAAAGCTGAACTCCAGCCTTGCCTTGCACAGATGTACAGGCTCCTCTCCTGTACTAAAAATCTCTTATTCCGATTTCTGTGCACACTGAGAGATTCTCACTGTGTGCATTCGAAGCTACAGCAAGTCAGATGAAGCCTGCCTCACTTCCTAGCTGGAGGACGTCCAGCATCATCTAACCCAGGCCGATCTGGAGGGACCCCGGGAATGCAATGCAAGCACAGCAGCCATGGCGGCCGACATAGACAAGCCTGGCCCATGCACATCTGTAGGGATGCTGTGCAAACATAGCAGCTGCAGTACCCTACATTAGCAAGCATGTGAAGAAGGGTTTGTATTACTCGCGCCTAGGTGCAAATAAAATGAATATCTGTGGGAAGCTGCAAAGTAATCAGGTGCACTATGTGATAGTGATCTAAGAATGTGTGAAAAAGAAAAAATACTGCCCAACCCTATTTAATCTGATTAAACAGCTCAATAAATGTGTTGATCAACGGTAAAATATTATATAAATATTAAATATTATTACATATTGTTGACGTTGTTAAATTATATATAGTGAATACTTATATATATATATATATATATATATATATATATATATATATATATATAGTGAGTGGAAAAAGGATGAGTATGGATCACTCCATTAAACTCAAATACATAAAGTGCAATGTGAACCCATACAAAATATGTGCAAACAACAATGATATACAAATATAGCAATAATATCAGACGCAATTTATAATAAATAGTGACAGTCCATAAAAAACGTGACTATAGTGCAAAAGTGCTTTGTAAAAGTCTCTTTCGTGCAATATGCAATCGGTGGTGACTCCTGTGACCCTCTGTTTCACCCTTCAGTGCTCAAAGGTAGCCCACTTACCAGATGTAGTGGATTCTTATGGCATACGCCAAAAAGAATCTATATTCGCTTGTGTGTTTCTCCTTATATCAGATGATCCGGTTCCGTGTTGAGCCCATATACACTCGGGATAGACAAAAAAAAAAGGAAGAAAAAGCTCCTCATAGTGTAAAAAGGTAACGACCTTTATTTTCACTCGAACACATTATAAAACACACTCTTCATATTAAAACATCCAGTAAAGGTCCATAAAAAACACTCTGGTAAAACTCCAAATACTGTATAAACACTGTGCAAACTCGCAAGAAAAAAACGGTGAAGGGTCACAGCAAAAAGAGGTACCCGTTTAGGGGTCAGCTAGTAAGGTAGTATACCGCTACTGAGCTCCTGTATTGCCTCGCGGCACGGTGTGACAGGACGCTGGTGGTTCTCCGCTGTTTGCGCCGTACCCGGAAGTGGTGAAACCGGCGTGCGGTCCAGCTATGGCTCAGAGCGAGGCAGCGTGCGTACCAACTTGACGCGTTTCGTCAGAGATGTGACGTCTTCGGAAGTGGATTCCGAGCCATAGCTGGACCGCACGCCGGTTTCACCACTTCCGGGTACAGCGCAAACAGCGGAGAACCACCAGCGTCCTGTCACACCGTGCCGCGAAGCAATACAGGAGCTCAGTAGCGGTATACTACCTTACTAGCTGACCCCTAAACGGGTACCTCTTTTTGCTGTGACCCTTCACCGTTTTTTTCTTGCGAGTTTGCACAGTGTTTATACAGTATTTGGAGTTTTACCAGAGTGTTTTTTATGGACCTTTACTGGATGTTTTAATATGAAGAGTGTGTTTTATAATGTGTTCGAGTGAAAATAAAGGTCGTTACCTTTTTACACTATGAGGAGCTTTTTCTTCCTTTTTTTTTTGTCTATCCCGAGTGTATATGGGCTCAACACGGAACCGGATCATCTGATATAAGGAGAAACACACAAGCGAATATAGATTCTTTTTGGCGTATGCCATAAGAATCCACTACATCTGGTAAGTGGGCTACCTTACCTTTGAGCACTGAAGGGTGAAACAGAGGGTCACAGGAGTCACCACCGATTGCATATTGCACGAAAGAGACTTTTACAAAGCACTTTTGCACTATAGTCACGTTTTTTATGGACTGTCACTATTTATTATAAATTGCGTCTGATATTATTGCTATATTTGTATATCATTGTTGTTTGCACATATTTTGTATGGGTTCACATTGCACTTTATGTATTTGAGTTTATTGGAGTGATCCATACTCATCCTTTTTCCACTCACTATATATATATATATATATATATATATATATATAAGTATTCACTATATATAATTTAACAACGTCAACAATATGTAATAATATTTAATATTTATATAATATTTTACCGTTGATCAACACATTTATTGAGCTGTTTAATCAGATTAAATAGGGTAGCGCAGTATTTTTTCTTTTTCACACATTAGCAAGCATGGCCCATGCACGTCTGTAGGGATGCTGTCCAAACATAGAAGCTGCAGCACCCTACATTAACAAGCATGGCCCATGCACGTCTGTAGGGATGCTGTCCAAACATAGAAGCTGCAGCACCCTACATTAACAAGCATGGCCCATGCACGTCTGTAGGGATGCTGTGCAAACATAGAAGCTGCAGCACCCTACATTGTCAAGCCTGGCCCATGCACTTCTGTAGGGATGCCGTGCAAACATAGACGCTGCAGCACCCTACTTTGACAAGCCTGGCCCATGCACGTCTGTAGGGATGCCGCACAAACATAGAAGCTGGAGCTGCTTACATTAACAAGCATGGCCCATGCACGTCTGTAGGGATGAAGTGCAAACATAGAAGCTGGAGCTGCCTACATTAACAAGCCTGGCCCATGCATGTCTGTAGGGATGCTGTGCAAACATAGAAGCTGCAGCACCCTACATTAACAAGCCTGGCTCATGCATGTCTGTAGGGATGCTGTGCAAAACATAGAAGTGGAGCTGCCTACATTAACAAGCCTGGCCCATGCACGTCTGCAGGGATGTTGTGCAAACATAGAAGCTGCAGCACCTTACATTAACAAGCCTGGCCCATGCACGTCTGTAGGGATGCTGTGCAAACATAGAAGCTGCAGCACCCTACATTAACAAGCCTGGCCCATGCACGTCTGCAGGGATGCTGTGCAAACATAGAAGCTGCAGCACCTTACATTAACAAGCCTGGCCCATGCACGTCTGTAGGGATGCTGTGCAAACATAGAAGCTGCAGCACCCTACATTAACAAGCCTGGCCCATGCACGTCTGCAGGGATGCCGTGCAAACATAAAAGCTGCAGCACACTACATTAACAAGCCTGGCTCATGCACATCTGTAGGGATGCTGTGCAAACATAGAAGCTGCAGCACCCTACATTAACAAGCCTGGCCCATGCACGTCTGCAGGGATGCTGTGCAAACATAGAAGCTGCAGCACCCTACATTGACAAGCCTGGCAAATGCAGGCCTAGCAGCAGGGAATACAGGGCTGGCAGGTAAGTAAATGCTGCATGGCCAGATATAGGGGGGTGCTGGGGTAGGCTGAATTGAACGGGCCATGTGTCAAGCTGCTGCCCTTCTGCATTTTGAACACAGGAGGTGTTCAGCATGGGCCCCATTCAGAGAATTCTGTGCATTTGTTCAATAAAAATCTCTCCCACTGAGCTGTGGTATTCTGACAGCAGGAGGTTTCCCAGCTGTCAGAATAAAATGATCACTGTTGCTGGCTATAGCCGCCAGCAGTGATCCAACAAAAGAAACCCGACAGGCTGGCTGTACTAAAGTCAATCAATAGATTGACTTCAGTACAACCAGCCACCAGCCCATAGATGGTTCCAAATTTGGCCAAATTTCAATCTCTCTATGGCCAGATTAGTGCACAACCACCATCCAGCACTCCGCAGGAAGCCTAGCCAGGAAATGTAATGGAAAAATTGTCTTCCCCTCTCCACATTTGATTTCAAGCTCTTTTTTTTAATGGCATGCATTACAAAAGGGGATTCACTCCAGAGATAAAACGATAATTCTCCCACTCTACAAGACTCTGGTCTGGCTGTATCTGGAGTATGACATCCAGTTCTGGGCACCGGTCCTCAGGAAGGATGTGCTGGAACTGGAGAGAGTCCAGAGAAGGGCAACAAAGCTAATAAAGGGAATGGAGGATCTCAGCTATGAGGAAAGACTGCAAGCATTGAACTTATTCTCTCTGGTAAGGAGATGTTTGAGAGGGGATACGATATCAATGTACAAATACCGAACTGGCGACCCTAGCATAGAGTAAAAACTTCTGTGAAAGGGAATTTAAAAAGACATGCGGCCATTCACTGAAATTGGAAGAGAAGCAGTTTAACCTTAAACTGCGTAAAGGGTTCTTTACTGTCAGAGCGGTAAGGATGTGGAATTCTCTTCCACAAGCAGTGGTATCAGCAGGGAACGTCTATAGCAGGGACCCTCAAACTGTAGCCCTCCAGCTGTTGCAGAACTACACTTGAGGCATTGTAAAACTCTGACATTCACAGACATGACCAGGCATGATGGGAATTGTAGTTCCTGAACACCTGGAGGGCCATAGTTTGAAAACCCCTGGTCTATAGTTTATAAAAACTATTAGATGGGCACCTTAATGACATAACATACAGGGATATACAAAGTACTCTAAACACATACAGACACACATCATAGGTTAAACTGGATGGACTAGTGTCTTTTTTCAACCTTACCAACCATGTAACTATGTAAGTGATAATGAAACTCCCCTTCTCGGGGAATGCAAGAAAAATGTAGGCACTTGGGTATATAACAATGAGGATACAGCACATCGTCACAATGGAACAGTTTGTGTAATTAAGATCCAAAAAAGGACATACGATTATCCTTTAACACACACACACACACATTATATATATATATATATATATATATATTATATATATATATATATATATATATATATATATCACACACACACACACACACACACACATACTGCTTAAAAAAATTAAAGAAACACTTTGAAAACACATCAGATCTCAATGGAAAAAGATATCATGATGGATATCTATACTGATATGGACTGGGTAATGTGTTAGGAAGGAAAGGATGCCACATCGTTTGATGGAAATTAAAATGATCAACCTACAGAGGGCTGAACTCAAAGACACCCCGAAAATCAGAGGGGAAAAATGATGCAGCAGGTTGATCCATTTTGCTGAAATTTCATTGCAGCAACTCAAAATGTTACTCAGTAATTTGTATGGCCCCACGTGCTTGTATACATGCCTGACAATGTCGGGGCATGAGAAGAAGTATGGTGTCCCGGGTGTTTTTCTCCCAGATCTGAACCAGGGCATCACTGAGCTCCTGAACAGAGAGGTGCAACCTGGCGGCGTCAGATGGATTGAAACATAATGTCCCAGAGGTGTTCTATTGGATTTAGGTCAGGCGAGCGTGGGGGCCATTCAATGGTATCAATTCCTTCATCCTTCTGGAACTGGCTGCATACTCTCGCCACATGGGGCCGGGCATTGTCGTGCACCAAGAGGAACACAGGACCCACTGCACCACCATAGAGTCTGACAATGGGTGCAAAGATTTCATCACAATACCTATTGGCTGTCAGGGTGTCATTGTCGGGCCTGTAGAGGTCTGTGCTTCCCTCCATGGATATGCCTACCCAAACAATCACTGACCCACCAACAAACCGGTCATGCTGAACGATGTTACAGGCAGCATAACATTCTCCATGGCTTCCCCAGACCCTTTCCCGTCTGTCACATGTGCTCAGGGTGAACCTGCTCTCATCTGTGAAAAGCACAGGGCACCAGTGGAGGACCTGACAATTTTGGTGTTCAATGGCAAGTGCCAATAGAGCTACACAGTGCCAGGCAGTGAGCACAGGGCCCACTAGAGGACATCAGGCCCTCAGGCCACCCTCATGAAGTCTGTTTCTGATTGTTTGGTCAGACATTCACACCAGTGACCTGCTGGAGGTCATTTTGTAGGGCTCCTGTTGCTCTTTCGGATTTATTAAGGTGTCTTCTACGGATATGCTTATAAATTAGGATTAAAAAAAAAAAAAAATCAGGTTTGTATTGCTGTCTGTGTCCCCATGGAGTAGATTTCTGTGACATGGGAGGCAGGGAGTGTAAACCTTCCCAAAGAGAGAAGCCCCACCTCTGATCCCCTTCTGTTCTGGTAATAATTGTAACGAGTTGGAGTATTGCACTGGCAGACAATGTAAAACTCTGAATCTGAATAGGTATCCTCGTCTTGCGGTCTCTGTACAGCAGAGCTGAAGTGTGGGAGATTTGCATTTGTCACCTCTTTGACCTGCTTACATGTTTTGCAAGATTTAAAGGGCTAGCACAACACTTTTGATTTTATTAGTAACATAAATTATTCCTCAACATAACTTTACCCCTTCCTGCTGATCCCCAACATCCCTTTATCAAGGTCTTTACACTTGGGGGGTGGGAAGGACTGCCCGATGACGTGACCACTGTAATTGGCTGTATAACAATCCTTATTACAGACTGGGGCTGTCTATGACAGCTTGCTCAATGTACTGGGAGGGTGCAATGAGCGCACTCTTAGAACAGAAACCTCTGACGTTTAGAGACCAGACTCTTTGATGCTATGTATATGGGTAACGTGGGCAGTAACAGGTTAAGATTAGGAATTATTGTTTGCAGCAGAAAAGGCTGCTGAGCATCATGATGGGATACGTGATCTAGAACTGCTGACACCATACTCCTGCCTGTTTACTGTTATAATGTATTCTTTCATTATGTACAGCACAGTTTGCTCATGCTGCCCATAGCCAGATTAAAATTGGGCGGTTCAGCAGGGACTGGCTGAATTTTGATCCCTGCGTGACCGTCTCTGCTTGACAAAAGTTTATCGTTTGAGTGACATCTGTCAAAGGGACACGCTGGAAAACATTTGTTGATCAGCTGCTGATCTGAGTCCCACTGTCAAAATACAATGTCATGGCAGCGGAGGGGATTCCTCCATACACCTCCTATGTGTGGATGGAGGAATCTGTGACCAGCCATCTATAGCTAGTTTTATATTCTGCTATGTTCTCTGAATACAGATTATGGAGTCCCCTTTACTGAGCAGAGGGGGAAAGAACATTTTCCACAATTATGTATAGTAAGGTGATACATGCAATACAGATCTGAGTTTTCCTCTTTATTGGTAAAGTCCTTTTTAATTAGTAAACAACAAAATCCCTACAGAATATCAATAAATAATGACAATGAATCTGGACAAAATTTTAAGGTAAACTTTGTTTTGTTGGCTATAAGAAAGTGGAAATCTGAAAAGTGCAGTGACAGCAAAGAGTCTCACCTCGACTGATCCTCTGCTTCTCCCCAGACAGGATCCCCGGAGTGTCAATCACACTAATACTCTCCAGAACCGGATTCGGCAACTGCGCACAGACAAACCTGCACAATAGAAAAAGGATATAACCCATGAACATTTCTAATATACAGATGGATTTATAAACACTACAATAGAAGCAGTGTGAAAGGAGCCTCCAACCACTAATCTGAGATCCTGGGGGGACCCTGATCCTTCCTTCAGCTCTCCTTTTCCAACATAAGGATTCTGTCCCTTCCTCTAACTCTCCTCTCCTGAAATACTCTACTCTGCTAGAATAATCTGTCCCTTCCTCCAACTCTCCTCTCCTAAAATTCTCAGATAGAGGAAGGGACAGAGTATTCCAGCAGTACAGAGTATTTCAGGTGAGGAGAGTTGAATAGAGGAAGGGACAGAGTCCTCCAGAAGAGCAAGCTCTCTGCTCCTGAAATTCTCTGCTCTGCTGGAGGACTCTGTTCCTTCCTCTATCTAACTCTCCTCTCCTAAAATACTCTCCACCGCCGGAATACTCTGTCCCTTCTTTTAACTCTCCTCTCCTGAAAGACTCTGCACTTCTGGGGGACTGTACTCCTTCCTCTATCTAACTCTCCTCTCCTGAAATACTCTGCACTGCTGGAAGACTCTGTCCCTTCCTCGATTATAACCCTCATCTCCTGAAATACTCTGCACTGCTGGGGAACTGTACTCTTTCCTCTATCTGAGGCTGAAAATGCACCAAATTCGCACTGTGACCAGTTGCATTGATTAGGACTGGTATCTTTAAAAATTCAAAAGTTGTACAGGTGTGTTGCATTGTTGATGCATTTTTGCTGAGTTTTTATGCAGTTCTGCAGCAGTTTCCATGCATTTTAATGGGGAGGTGCATTTTTGGTGCAGTTTTCTTTTAACTTAACAAACATTCACCAAAAATTCAGCAAGCAGGAGTTTTTAAAAACGCAACTGATCAGTGTGAAGAGTTCCATAGGATTTAAAGGGATGCATTTTTTATGCATTTTTTTCTTCCACTTTTTTAACTGAACAACTGAACGAAAAAACTGATCAGTGTGAAAACAGCCCAACCCTCTCCTGATTACCCAGTATTAGCCCACTACTCTGCACTGCTGGGGGACTTTGTTCCTTCTTCTATAGAACTCTCTTCTCCTGAAAAACTCTGCACTGCTGGGGGATTCTGCTCCTTCCTCTACCTAACCTTCTCTGTACTGCTTGGATACTCCTTTCCCTATCTAAAGCTGGCCAGCGAGTTCAACTAAATAAACTGACCCAATACCCTATCCACCCACTCAATGTGAATAGGGGAATCCTCCATGCTGTGTCATTGTATTTTGATAGTGGGGAGACTCCCTCCACCGTCACAATATACAGACCAAAGCTGCAGTCTATAGCCTGCAGTGCTGATTGAGCAGACATTTTCCATCAGGGCAAATGAACAGAAGTCAATTGGTAGGTGTCCGCACATGGGTCAAAGTTTGGTTGGTCCCTGGCCAGCTTAACTCTCCTTTCCTGAAATACTCAGTGTTGGTGGAATACTCTGCTCCCTCCTCTATCTAACGCTCCTCTCCTGAAATACTCTGCACTGCTAGAGGACTCTTGAACAATTACTGGTCACCAATAATTTGGAGACTAGTTTGAATATAGAGCCTCTATGGCGCTCCTATGTCCTGGTATCACACTAGCTGATTGCTGATCTTATCGAATTGAGTTTTGTTTCACATACTGTAAGTTAGACATACAAGGGCGAGTTTTAGCTCGGAGAAACGTGTCGGAATAAACATTCTCTGCAAACACGGCTTTGTTTTCATAGAGCTGCTGTGTTTGTGGAACATATTCGCCATGCAGTGTTTGTTCCAAGTGTGAAATTATAAACTGACAGATCTGGAACCAGATCAAGCTTGGCCTGCAACCCTCTGTAAGACGAGGCTTTGGCTTCACAATAATACAAGATTTACCGCAGCCTAAACTGTGCAAGTTTAGTAGATTTTCAGAGTGCATGCAGCCGGTGACATCACTGGAGAATGCCCGCTGAAGGTCCGGCTAACAGTGCCTGACCTTCAGAGCCTGTGTCGGTGACTTTGGCATGCATACGTGGGAGTGACGTCATCACGCCCCCGGCCACTCATGTAGCCGGAGGCCGCAAACCCAGAGACCGCGAACCCGGAAGGAAGACTGGGGGAAGATGTCAGCCCTTTCAGTGGTAACATTGTGGAAGAAAGATGTACACTGATCTATATTCACAATCAGTCGTGGGTGCTGGACCTCGGATCGCCACCGCAAACAGTAACATGCAGAGAAAGTGGGCGCACACCAAATGATGACTTGATAGTAGAAAAGGGTTTATTGTACAAAAATGGATACAAGGTACAACAGAATGGAAGTGGTAGATGCGTTTCACACGACCAACAGCGTGCTTGTTCGCTACCAAGTGAAGAAGCACGGTGTTGGTCATGTGAAACGTGTCTACCACTTCCATTCTGTTTTACCTTGTATCCATTTTTGTACAATAAACCCTTGTCTACTATCAAGTCATCGTTTGGTGTGCGGCCACTTTCTCTTCACAGCGGTGACATCGTGCCACTGGAGGGCTTTGTTCTAAGGTAAGTTTTCATAATGTGCTAGTATGTGTTGCATACTAGCACATTATGACATTGCCTTGCAGGGAATTATTTTATTTTTTTTTCCCCCAGCAGCTGCGGGTTTACTACTGATTTAAAGGCATAGTCCACATTTCATTCTACAACACATTTTTTAGGGTCAAACCATAGTCACATACACTACCCACCTACACTCAAGCAGCATCCCCTTCACTTAAATTGTGGGGTAACTTTTTATTGGAGGTGCTTGTTGTTTACCTTCTGCTCGGATGCAAGTGGCTCTGCTCCATCATTTTCATCTGACAGCAGACAGTCTGCTTGTCAGATTTACACAATCCCAGATGCTACAGAATGTGTAACCCCTCTATGGCATATGTTGGTGGCAGCGAGATGGTTAAGGGGTGATGGTCACCCTAAGGGCCCGTTCACCGGTTACATGCACTTTGATGCATTTTGTTGTGCTGGCAACAGATATTAAAGTGGAATAAACGTACCTTCGCTCCAACTGTCTGATCCTTCGTTGCTACCAGCATCCTGTGCTGTATGGCGGTCTTTGCCCATATTTATTGGCTAGCGTGGAGTGAGGTCACGTTGTACATGTATGTGCAATTCAGTTTACATGCTGGAGAAGACTGCGAGCAGCCAGTTAGGTGTATCTTATTGCAGGAGAGACTTTGCATGTCTGCAATGAAGAGCGTGCCAGCACACTGTGATAGCGGAACTTTAGGCCTCTTTTACACTTGTAAGACCTGAAAGTCACGCGACTTTGATGCAACTTGAAGCAATGCCTGTGTAATCTTGAGGTCTATGGACCTCAAGTCGCATCAAAGTCATACCAAAGTAGTGCAGGGACTACTCTGAAGGCGCACAGATATAAATGATACTCATTGGAATTCATGGGGTACAACTTGTCATGCGACTTTGCAGTCCCAAGTCGCAGGAAAAGTCGCACAAGTGTTAAGGGCGCCTAAGATCTGCTTAAGGCCCTTTCACACTTGTGTGACCTGAAAATCAC
The DNA here is from genome assembly GCF_965119305.1 of Pelophylax lessonae. Lineage (NCBI taxonomy): Eukaryota > Metazoa > Chordata > Amphibia > Anura > Ranidae > Pelophylax > Pelophylax lessonae. Next base: position 600,924,449 of record NC_138770.1, on the reverse strand, counting down.
ACGACTTTGACTTGAAGCAATGCCTGTGTAGTCTTGAGGTCTATGAACCTCAAGTCGAATCAAAGTTGGACCAAAGTAGTACAGGGACTAGTTTGAAGTTGCTGCAATTTAAAGTCGCACAGATATGAATCATGGGATACGACCTGCAATGCAACTTTGCAGTCCCAAGACAAGTCACACAAGTGTGAAAGGGGCCTCAACTGTGTCAATGCACAATGAAAAAATACAACACCTGCCTAACACTTCAAAAAGCGCACCTCAATGCACACACATGCATCTAAATGTGCCCTAAAGGAAGCATACAATTCTGAAAATACCTGCACTCATCCTGCCCGCTCTGCCCCTGTGAGTACATCACACATTTAATTAGAACTTACAGCACAAATATTCCTGCTATGCAAGATGGAAATTAACTGAGCATTAGCCATCTCTGAACCTGACCTCACACTTTCCTGTCCAATAATTAGAACATAGCTGTGAAAATTCACACAATACCCACCAAGGGAGACCCAACCCAGAGTCTTCTCTACAGTCCATACAGCTCTGGTGACCTAAAGCTGGCCATAGATGGATCAAAATTCAACTTTTCCTTCTATCAGCAGCTTCAGCACTGATCCGTTTATTCTGCCATCGGAGGATTCCTACACCCATCTCGCTTATGTGAATGGAAAAATCCGTTCTGGTTTTCTTTTCTTTTTTATAACCTGCTGGCTGATTGAAAAAATAAAATTGTCCAGCTATGGCCAGCTTTAATTATAAGTTCAAGTGCAACTTGTAGTGTATGTAAACCTTAAAAAATAAAATCCTCTTATTGCTGGTATATTAAATATACAACTAGAAGTATTTGGTTAGATCTGTTTAAAGAATGTAAAAAATATCCATTGATCCTGTCAGAAATCCCATGAGCTGATGACGTCCTGTGCTTCCTGCCTGTGCTGACTGCTGACGATTACATTGCTCTCCAGCTATCTCCAGAAGGCTACAGAGATGGGGTGAGAAAAAGGTGTTCTGTAATCCTGTCCTAGGGTGACAATGCTGCTCCTACAATGATACAGTGCAGTGAGTGAGCGTTGTCACCCTAGGATAGAAAGTGTGTTACTGGCAGGCTCACCAGATGAAAATAAAGGAAAATAAGTAACACAGCCACCACATCTAAGGACTTGCTTGAACCTATGATGTGCATTGTTTAGATCTATAAGTTGCTTGGAAAAAAAGCAGTTGTCCAGTCGGTGGAAAAAAGTAAGAAAAAATAAATAAATACTGTATTTTCTGGCGTATAAAACTACTTTTGAACCTCAAAAAAATCCCCCAAAAATGGGGGGTCGTCTTATACGCCGATTATAATATCTCCAAGGTAACCTAAGTATAAGTATTACCGGTAGATCATGTAATAGGGGGGTCGTCTTATACGCCCAGTCGTCTTATACACCGGAAAATACGGGTAATATAAAAGGGGGCACATTATGTGGCCACTTGTGTGGGATTGTGGCCACCTGGTAGAAGTTTGGTTAGTTAAAAGCATAGGGTTATAGGGTACAGGTAGGTTAGTGAAAGGTTAAATTTACCTGAGCATTGCAGCAAATATTAGCCAATCAGTGTGCAGGGAGAGTTTCTGGCAGGCTAAGCAGAGGCTATATAAACCTGGTTTGGGCTAGAGTGCTTCCTTTTGCAGTGAAGAGCAGCAAGGAAGAATTTTCCCTGCCCCCCCCCTCCCCTTGTCGCGAACACCTTTGTGTGGTTGGGTCACCCTAGTATACTAGGGGGGACATTGTATTTCGTATGGTATTTGATTTGATTGATGCTCGAGTTGTTCTAAAACGGAGCAATTATAAGTTATTCAGTTTGAGTGTTTTTTACAAGCAAGTAATTGTTATGAATCAATTTATTTCATTTAAACCAATAAAGAGTGCCACGGCCTTTTTCTTTGCCAAAAACTTGAAGTCAGTGTTATTATTTATTAAATTAAGTATGGTTAAGCGGGAGTGTGGCCTACAATTCCATAGTCAGCAGCTACAAATCCGGTAGCTGCTGACTTAAACAATCCAGCCCCCAGGATAGTTCTTCACTGGCCTCTGGGTTCCCGACACCGGAATCCTAACTGTGGGCAGCTGGCTTTCGGTTGGAGTGGGAGGGAGGAGAACTTCTGCTCAGAAGTGGGAGCGGGTACCTAGTTTTGACTCCCCCCTCCACAATTACACGCCAAGTTAGGCAGGGGAGGGGGGATGTCTTAAAACGGAACTTGCAACATACACACATATATATATATATATATATATATATAGTCCCTCAATAAATTAGGTTGGCCCTCGGACTCACCTATCAAGACTCCTATGTGGTTAGGTCAGTGTGTTCACCTTATGGGTCACCGAAGGCTCATTGAAGGGTCCGCCCTCCAGTTATGTTGTTTACCCCCCCCTTTTTATTTTATTTTTTATTTTGTATGCTTGTACATTTGCCCTTGTCCTCATGATCACATTCACAACTATGGAAGTGTTTGTTATGGCATGTTTTTCTTAGAACTTTGATAAAGATTACACGAAAAACAACAACAAAAAAAACAGGACTTCCCCTTTTAGGTGGTGCTCCACTGGAACAGTCACAAGAGGGCTGCTTTTGTACAGTAAAGTCTCAATTGTGTCCTATTTTAGACTATTTTATTCATGCTATCGGAGGCCTCCACTTAGAGCACCAACCCCACTCTCCCAAAAAACGAAACCCCACCACCCACCATTAGCACATTTTCCAATGGAAATACCCAAATTGGCCAGCAAGGTACTCTCACTGCATTGAGGGCCAGCGGGTAGGTCAGAGTAGAGGACACTTTATTTTAAGTGAAAGAAATTAAAAGAAAACCTTGGGTAGAAAAATGTAACAAAATACTACTGTTACACCCCCGCATTCTGGTGCGTTCTTCTAGGCGAGGTGACGTCACTGCACCTTCTCCCAGAACCCTGGGAAAGTCAATGGTTTTAAATCCTAAATCCTTGCACAGTTCTGGAGCCTCTTCCTATGATATTCGGGATCCCTTGGTAATAACTGTAGAATATTTAATTTCTTTGATAATAGTGTTGGGCTTTAAGGCGAACGCTCCAATAACAACTCAAAGGAAGCCCTATCTGAAAACACTTTCCCTTTAAACCAGATGGCCAATATCGAATGGCTTCCAGTCTCTAGAGCTTTCCTCCTCTCTCCTCTAATCTTGGGTTGGGTATCTCAGTGTTAGTCCATGTGCGGAGTGCTCAGTACAAACAGCCCTCAAGGGAACGCAGATATTACTCTCAAGCTTTCAGTGCCTCGCTCTGTATTGTCCAGACTTTGGCAGCACATTAGAGAAGGGCGTGTAGACAACACTCAGTACAAAGCAAATTCCTAATGTTTGGTTAAACGCAGCCCACACCAGGATCCACACATGCAGATCAGAGGTTCTTTTCTGTATCTTTAGTGCTATCCTCACCCAGCCTGTTAGACCACATACATAATTAATGCTGAGCCACAATAATACAATAATAATAAATATCATATATAATACAATAATAAATAGGTTTCAGGAATCAAACACAGTGTTAAAGCTCATTCACACCAGCCCTGTTGGGCTGAGTTGAAAAGTGTTGCCCAATGCAGTCCCAACACAAGAGCTAGGCAATTTGCCTTTCGTGCCATGGCTTCATTTCACACCAATGCACTGTGTTGGTGTGTACTGAAAATAAATTAATGTGCTATTTTTTTCATAGTGCAACATGCTCCAACACAACGCAACATGCTGCACTGCATAAAAATAACAAATATAAAAAAAAGAAGAAAATGAACAATGCACTGCAGCATACGCTCACATCGCACACCAGCACATGTCCATTAAGCGCTGACTTTTTATTGTCTGTATGCCACTAAGGGGAAATTTCCTTTCACTTCTTGTTCCAGGGGTGCTTCAACGATAGCAACAAACAATACCCTGATGAACATTTTTTTCAGAATTTTTGGTGTTTGGCCAGCTTTAACTATTACCCCATCAGATCACTAGTCAACAAGGGGCAGCTCTGGCATAACGAATCAAAGAACAAGGTATATGATGAAGTCAAAAAGGTTTCTTTATTCCTCATGTATAAAGTAGACAGACAGTGTACAAACAGACGTGCCTAGTTGACGCGTTTCACGACACTGTACGTCACTTACTCATAAGTGGTTATGAGTAAGCGACCTATAGTGTCGTGAAACGCGTCAACCAGGCACGTCTGTTTGTACACTGTCTGTCTACTTTATACATGAGGAATAAAGAAACCTTTTTGATTTCATCATATACCTTGAGTGCGGTCTCAAAATTTGGATTTCTTTAGTTCTCGGATGACGGATCTGACCTGCATCAGGTTTGGAATACACACCTCAGCGGCTTTCCCCTTCTCATTGCTGAATCAAAGAACAAGGTATGGTAAGTGAAAAATGGGGAAACGGTCAGCTGCCGGGAGAGCACAGGCAAATCTGGTGACTAGAGTGTTGGACTCTTTGTCTTTATTGAGCACAGCTTTTACTGTACTGGTTCTCTTTAGGCTGGCCATAGATGGTTCAATTCAAACTAGTTCAGCGGGGATTCGAGCCATCTATGGGCACGCTGATTGTACTGAAAGCAGAATTCCAGCTTTTGTTACACTTTACATAGGTAATTTGGGTCAAGCTGGCCCAAACAAATGATGTCCCTCACTAACATGTGAGTCACTGGATGTGCAGTATAAACTGTATGTAGCTGAGGCTACATACAGCACTGTGTTCCGAGTGCAAGCCGAGACCTTCTGGTCTCATAACTGGAACACAGAACAGTCTACCTGAGTGGCGCTCACCCATTCATAGAAAGTAGTGATCGACCGATTATCGGCAACACCGATATATCGGTGGCCGTTATGCACTTTCCCCGATATATCGGAATCGGTCTTTGGATTTACCGATATTGCCGATATTTCAGGAAAGTGCATGTACCGGAGTGATTCCTGCAGCTAGAGGCATCACCCGGGTAACGGCGTCCATAGCCGACGGTCGGCTGTCTTGTAATGACAACCGATGCAGCAGAGAAGCCGCTCGGCTGTCATTCCAAGGAGCAGGAGGGAACGTTCCCCCCTCCCGCCGCCTTCCGCGGCTTGCCCGGGTCTCACGTCCCGCCGGGAGACCCGGGCATCCTACCTGCAGGGCCGCCGAAGAGAAGACACGATCAAAGCCGCATTCGGCTCTGACCGGGTCTCCATTTTTTTTAATTAAAAAAAACTTACAGCATTCAAAATAGCCAAACTTGGCGCTTTGAATGCTTTTAAGTGCAGAGGAGGGGTTTGGGGTCTTTTAGGCCCCCAGATCCCTCCACCACAGTACCTGTAGACATTAAAAAAAAAAATGTCCAAAAATATCGGCCGATACCGATATCCCATGACCAAAATATCGGTATCGGCGTTAAAAAAACGATATTGGTCGATCAGTAATAGAAAGCAATGTATTCTAGCAATAAATACAAAGCTGATTGGTTATCAGAGGTTGTGACATCATCAGTCCATCTTCTTGACTCATTGCTAGAATGCATATTACATACTTTTGGTAAAACTAAAAGGAGATTGGCCCAAGGTTGTAACAGGCGGTGAGCTTAAAAGAGATTGTACAGTAAGGTTGTAACATATTCTTCGTTTTCCAACAAGTTCTTCTCTGGTGGAAGTAAGGCACCTCTAAAGACACTCACCTGTTCAGGAAGGCGTTTCCAAAAGCATTCAGTTTTCTGAATGGTTTCTTGGGGTCCACCACTAGCGCATTGCCTGGAATGACCCCCTCAACATCGCCCTGCATTACCGCTATGAAAGAGTCGGTGGTGGGTTCCGGTCCTATCCTCATCCCCGGAAAGTCTTGTTCTAGAAGATACCTGTGAAGACAAAGGACACGTACAAACGTCAATTCCGGATCACCTATAGACCCAAACTATTCATTAACCTGTTGTGTTTAGGGATAAAGAATAGTAACCCAAAGACGATAATTTGCGGAGGATATTTCTGAGTGTTTGTGTATTTGTGTTCTATCGGGTTGAGGTCAGGACTCCGTGCAGGCCAGTCAAGTTCCTCTACCCAAAACTCACTCATCCATGTCTTTATGGACGTTGCTTTATGCACTGGTGTGCAGTCATGTTGGAACAGGAAGGTGACATTCCCAAACTGTTCCCACAAAGTTGGGAGCATGAAATTGTCCAAAATGTCTTGGTATTCTGACGCCTTAAGAATTACCTTGATTGAAACTAAGGGGCCAAGCCCAACCCCTGGTAAAGAGCCCCTCACTATAATCCCTCCTACACCAAATTATTTGGACCAATGCACAAATCAAGGTCCATAAAGACATGGATGAGCGAGTTTGGGGTGGAGGAACTTGACTGTCCTGCACAGAGTCCTAAACTCAACCCGATAGAACACCTTTGGGATGAATTAGAGTGCAGACTGCGAGCCAGGCCTTCTCTCCAACATCAGTGCCTGACCTCACAAATGTGCTTCTGGAAAAATGGTCAAACATTCCCATAGACACAGCTGTTATAGCTGCAAAGGGTGGAGCAACTTAATATTAAACCCTATTGACTATATATATATATATATATATACACATACAGTATATATATCTCCAATTTAGGCTGTGCTCACAATACAACACTTTCATGATGTCAGACCTGTCTGCGGCATTGAAGATTGCCCACTGCAGCCGCAAGGAAAAGAGGAAGACAGAGGATTGTGTGATCCCAGGAGAAAAAAAAAAGGGGGGGGGTGTGTGAAGAGAATATTCAAATAAAAGAGGTATGGAGGTGTATAAGGCAAGGTAATAACTTTTGTATTACTTGCTCTTCCCTTTTAGAATGTAAGCTCCTATGAGCGGGGCCCTCCAAACCCTCTTGTATTGAATTGTATTGTAACTGTACTGTCTACATTTACAGTATTTTGTAAGGCTCTGCACAAACTGTTGGCGCTATAAAAATCCATAATAATAATATTATTTATATTGTAAAGTGTTCATATGAGTGGGGTATACCTGTTTTGCTTATCTCAGTTGCCAGGTTAGAGGGCTTGCAGCAACAAAGCGACTGACAGTAAACAAAGAAAATTCATCTATCTACATGTGGAAAATTCAGAAGATAAAATTCCATCACGGGGCGCTCTGAAATACCAGGAAGGTGTCAATTATGTAAAGCATTTCGGATGTATAGGTTATGCGATTTTTTATGACGCACCTAAAATCGAGGAATGTGAGTGCATGGAAAAATGAACATACTTAGAGGGGATCTCCGGGGAAAAAAAAAAACACACACACACTTAAACATTTCAGTCTTGTTACATACATATTAATTAAAATAGAACCAAAGGCAAACTCTTCCTCTCCGTGTGACCACTCAGGCCAACCCTTTTCTCTTCAATGATCTGCCAGCAGTTATTACATACAATACAGGGGTGCTGGTCCTACATTGTATGTCATAACTGCTGGCAGATCATTGAAGAGAATAGGGTGAGGAAGTAAGTATTGATGCCAAGGGTCCGCTCACAAGCTGGAGGGGAAGAGGAGAATGCCAGGTGTTGGGGGGAGAAAGGAATAAGGTAACTAAAAGTGCTTTTTAAAGATCCTCAAGCCAAAAACAAGCAGTTTACCCGTGTAGTAAATGCAGGGCCGGGACAAGGGGTGGGCAGGAGAAAAGGCTGCCCTGGGCGCTGTGGTATCATGTGAAGTGGAGGGGCATCACAAGGAGAATAGAGGGGACGGCAATTTGTGTTAGAAGATCTGGGGGGGATGCCAAGTGGTGATTTAGGGGGATGGGGGGGGGGGGAGAAGATTCATGCTAGGAGGGGGGATTTGGCGAAAATTTGTGAAGGGAGGGGAAATCTTAGGGGTAGAGGATTTGTGCTAGGAGAAGTGATTTTTACAAGGTGGAGGGGCAAAGACTTGTGCTGGGAGGGGGATTTCAGAAGGGGGGTGGATTTGTACTGGTTTATGCTTAGGGAAATAATGCTCATACATCTTGGGGGGGCACTTCGCATGTTCGCCCTGGGCTGTAGATGGCCTTGTCCCGGCACTGAGTGAATGGGGGAGCCTTCCTGCAAGGGTAGTTTTTAAAAAAGAATTCCAGGTATGGCATTTTTACAGTTATTAGGTTTAGCTTGCACCAATGTACCTATGCCTTCTTCCTTGATGATTCCTGTTTGGGGAAACATGTTTTTGTGATGTCATCACGCACAGAGGCGGGTCCTGCGTCAGCGCTTTTGGATTATTCATTCCATGTTATACTGCTTGCTATGTAAGTGTAATATCCTTTTATTAAATTTGTTTTAAAATGTACTACATCATGAGGCTTCTTCTGTGTTTTACCCCCTGATGGGTATGTTGTGTGTGGCTGTGGGTGAGATCTAATACGGAGTGCCCTGTTTGGACATCTTTTTGGTGATAACATTTGGAGCCAACCAGTGAAGTTTCTTATTGGTCATAATTTAATTGCGCAGTTGATCTCCTTTAGTTGAGGTCCTGCATGAGGGACAGCACCTGAGCACTGGAGCGCTTTTTATTATCCTGGCACTGCGAGCACCTAATGTCAGGAGGCACAATTTTCCGCTGAATTGGGACTTTCTATACACACAAACTGTGGACTTTTTTTACATTTATTTATATTTTGGGTATTTTTGTTGCACTCGGTTTTAAAGGGACATGTGCACCTGTGTTGTAAAACATTATACATATTTTTTTTTTAGCCCGTAGCGTGTGAAACACACTCAAAAGACTCCACCCGGTGCAAAAAAAAGTGCACACACACAAAGTGAGAACACAAAAAGTGCACAGGGTGTGCGAAAACGTATGGTCTTCCCTCCGAAGAGGTAGGACCCGAAACCTCGATCCCCCGGGGCACAAGACTCCTGACAGGGATTTAAGGTACTTGTGGTCAGTCGGCCGAAACCAAACTGACCCCGTTCTTCAGGGGGACTGCCGAAACAGCCCACCCCAAGTACTAAGTGGAGCTCCGCCGAAGGGAGACCCCATGAGAGAGGGCGAACTAAGCCAAAAGGCTATATCCACCCCCTCCCAAGACTCAAGGCTGGGCCCGAGGACCCACACCCTCCAAGTCGTGCAAATAAAGAAAAAAAAAAGGTGAAAGTGCAGTGACAAACTCCAAAGAAAAGGACAAACAAACAAAAAGTGGGGGAAAGGGGAGTGGGGAAAGTGCCATGGTGCCATGTGAGGAACCAAGGCAGGCCTTCCAGCCGGAATAAAAAATTCCTCTGGTGCAAGCCAAAAGGCCTGTCCCAAGAGGCAGGTGTGAAAAAGGTGTGCATAGTGCAGTGACCAAGGTGCCGAAAAAACTCACAGCGAGCTGCCCCTCACCAGTGAGAAATTAAGGCACCCCTGGGCTGCCACCCCAGGGGCACATACACTACGGGCTTTTTCTATCTCAGCCCCCGGCCAGACCGAGTGTAGCCTATCCCCACCAGCAGGCATCAGAACCTGGACAGCTTAGAGAGAGCTTGCCTACCACTGGGGACAGGCCTTTTGCAAGGCCAGATCAAAACCCAGGAGAGAAAGCCCTCCCCTCGCCATCCTGTTCCTCAGCCCATTACATCCAGGAACAGTTCCACCGGCCCCCAGAACCGTCTTTCCTGCCCCCTTCAAACTGGTTAGGACAGTTCAAACCATTCGAATCAGAAGGCGGCGGGCCCCACATGCTTTCCCAGATGACCTACTCCCCATACCTCAATACTTCGAGCGCTCCGGGTTTCGGTCATACTGGTACTAGCTAAGGCCCATACCAACTGATAAGAACAGATACTACACTTGATCTTAGCCAAAAGGCATTATACATATACCATACCTGTGGGATCCCTCTAGAACAGGGGTCGGGAACCTATGGCTTGAGAGCCAGATGTGGCTCTTTTAATGGCTGCATCTGGCTCACAGGCAGAAAACAGACATAGAACAGTGCAGGCGCCGGGAGACGCTGCCTCACGGCACCTCTAAAAACAGGCCGGCAGAGAGGGGGGCGTGCACAGCGGCATGACGTCATGCCAGCAGAGGGAGAGTGTGCACATCTGCGCACCCAGCACCTCCAGCCTGTCCAAGGCCCAGCCCAGGCCTAGAGCGCGCGCGGACGGGACAGGCGTGGGCATGGCGTGGACTGACTGGATAGAGTCAGTGAGAGTGTCGGTCAGTGAGGCGGCGAGGCAAGCCAGCATATGCCAGCCCAGCAAGCAGCAGTCAGAGGAGCCATTACCAGGACACGAGGAGCAGGCGCGGGGGGGGGCATCGGTTTTAGAAGTGGCAGCCTGCCTGGGAGGTGAGTCACTGAAGCACATTTGCATCTCATACCACCCTCACACCCCTGAAAATGACAATGTGGCTGACATTTTAACAGAATTTTAGAGCTGAACTGCTCCACTTACCTGCCATCTCTAAAATTGAGGTCCCCGGGCCTGCTCCTTGTGTGCTGGCTGTGTCTGGTTCCTTTACTGCGTGCTGCTGCCTCGCCTTACCGGTGACTCCACTGATGCTGTCTGCACACACTCTAGCCTTCAGATGCATAAACATTAAATATTTGTGACTGATGCCCATTCTCAGGAATATTTCATGTTCATGTGCTTATTTGGCCAATTTGTCACAAATGTTTCATGTTTATGCATTTGAAGGCCCAGAGTGTGTGGACAGCATCAGTGGAGTGACCGGTAAGGCGAGTCAGCAGCACGCAGCAGAGGAGCCAGACATAGCCAGCACACAAGGAGCAGGCCCGGGGACATCGGTTTTAGAGGTGCCAGGTGAGTGGAGCAGTGAGTCCACTGCACATTTGCATTCTCGTACCACCCTCACACCCATGAAAATGACAATGTGGACTGACAGCGTTATTAAAAAGAATTCAGAGCCTTATTGTACTTTAAAAGTGTTGGTCTTACATAAAATGCACACATTTACTCGTATTTAGTTTCAAACATATTGTGTTAACTGTTTTACCTATGAATATGAATATTAAATAAAGGTTCCCGACCCCTGATATAATGTATGGCTCTCACGGAATTACATTTGAAAATATGTGGTGTTCATGGCTCTCTCAGCCAAAATGGTTCCCGACCCCTGCTCTAGAAGCTGGAAATAATTGGTGCAGACACCACTACTCCAGTGATCTCCACAAAATTCTGGGTCTCATTTCCTGATTTATTAGGAACACAGGAGGTTAGCTGCTCAGCATGAGCGTCATTCAGAGAATGCAAAACATTCTATGGTTAGACAAGGTGAAGAGTGATGTCACAGCCCCATTTCTCCACCTCACACAATCAGAAAATACTTTGATTTTATTGAGAAAATGCAAAGCATTCTCTGAGTGGCCCCTGTGCCAACCTCCTGTGTTCAGAATGCAGCCGGGCGGTGTGGGACCCAGAAGCCAGTGGAGATCTTTAGAGTTGCAATGTCTACTATAGTGATCTCCACATAAACATGTGCACAGGGTGTGCCTGGGCACACCCTAATTACCCAGTGCGGTGCCCATTTCCCCTGCTTTCTGTGGCCCCCTGTCTCCCCCCTGCAGTGCTGCCAGCATCCCTACTCTCCTCCCACCCCCTGCTGCGGGGGATGTTTTAGGATGGAGAGCAGGGGAAGGGGCCAGTAATTATTTCATTTACTGGCCCCTTTCTTTTCTGAATGAACACAGTGTGTTATCTGTACAAATTGCTGCTGTGTTCATTCCTAACTGAAGCATAGTAAACTATGCTTCAGTTTGGGAATGAACAAAAAGACGCTCAGCATAGAGCACTTCCCATTCATTCACTCTCCAGGGCAGCTGAGGCTGCAGAGAAAGTGACTGGGGAATCTGTCATTAGTCCCTTTCTCTGTCTCAAAAGTGAGACATCAGGGGTTTGTTTAGACCCTTGACATTTCACCAAAGCTCTCCAAAGGGGCTCCTAAAAAAAAAAAAAAAAAAAAAAAAAAAAAAACCCTTTAGACTCTCCGGATCAAAGTCGCATCGAAAGTAGTGCAGGTACCTTTTCAAGGTCACATAGGTGGGAACGGGTGCCATTGAAATCAATTAGCTGTGACTTGTCATGTGACTTTGTGTCCAAAGTCGCATGACAAGTCACGGTAGTGGAAACGGAGCCTAAAACTCCTTACTCACATGGAATGAGCAATAGGGATCGGTCTGTATCCTTCTAAACTTTCAAAAATGTTCTTTTGTACCTTATTTCTTTCATACATTGTGCCGGTCACATGACCCTCACTCACTAGAAGCTGCTAGCCTAAAAGGAGGCTTTGAAGACAGAAGGAGATCATGTTCTGTGAAGGATAGGAGGGATGGGGATGGGGCTGGGCAGTTCTAGGCTTGCCTGTCTAAGAAAGACCAACAACCTTTTCAGGAAGTGAAATACAGCTTATCAAATTCAAATAAAGGGAGATAGCGTTGTCCGTATAAGACTTTCTAAGGTACACAAACAGCTATCCAGAAAATGAATAATTTCAAAGTTAAAGATATTTAACATACTATTAATAGGAAACATTTCATTTGTGATGGATTTATTTTAGGGTAACAGCATTGATCTCTATTATACTCATGTAACATGTTCCCAAGTTTGCATTGTCTTCTGCATCATATCCCTGTAAGATTCTGGTACCTCCGGTACCCTTAATCACCACTTTCTCTGTAATGCGTCCCACCTTTCTCTTCAGGTGGTACGCATATACCTTTAAGAACGATGATGTCACTGCTGAGCGCCGCAGAGCGGCTATTTCAACCGCCGGCGGTCTCACTTACATTGTTCGTTCAACCGCATGGTTGGTTCGATCAAGCCATGCCTGAAGCAGCCATACCTGATGTTACTCGCTCATGTATCTCGCTACCTGGACTTGTTTCACTCACTGATCTTTTATCTCGCTACCCGATCACTCTTGGAATACTGCTTCTACTTATGGCTATCTCACCCTGCTTTCCTGCCTTGTTATCCACATGCTTTCAAGCCTGTCTCTCGATCGGAACCTCCAGCTATTCCCTTTACCTGGAGCAGACCGGAACCTCGCTACTGATCCCTGTATCTCGCTACCGGATCATTCCTTATCTACTGGACCTCTCTAAACTACTAACATTACAAGTGATAAGTACCCCGCAGGGGAACCCTCCATAACCTTATTGCACTATCTACCTATGCACATTAAGGACTGTTACTACCTATCCACACTATCCTATCATCTGCACTGTTACATAGATTGCTAGCTCTTGAGCCTACTACCATCTATCATCTGCACTGCTGCATAGATTGCTAGCTCTCCTGTCTACTACTATCTATCCTTGCACTGGGTTAGTCTATCCTGTATTTGTCATCTGCTGTCCTCACCACCTGTTAGCATACTCGATACTAACCTATCTGCATTCCTAAATACCATCTTGAACTCTCCTATACAAACCTATCAAGTGATTACCATCCTTGTCACTGTTCACACCTGTCCCTTCAGCACATCACCTTCATACTATCATATACATCCTATCACTCCAGGAACATCTCATTGAGTGTGTATATATCTGTATGTTGAAGCTGACAGGCCCACGGTGATGAGTCCTAGAGAGTTGGATCTGGTATTCAACACATCTCTACATGACTACTGAGTGGAGATTTTGCAGCTGCAAATCCAGCCTATACTAAAAACGCAGGAGCGTTACAGATTGAACGAACCTTAAAAATGGATTCAGCAGAATTACCCACTCAAGTGACACAATTAACACAACAAGTAAAAGCGTTAATACTTGCTCTGACTGACGTACAAGAAAAGAATCAGACTCTGACACAGCAGGTAACCCAGCTCTCACGGCTTACTGCTGTTCAGCCTCCTGAACCTAAAATAAACCCTCCTCTAGTGTTTACAGGTGATCGGAAAAAATTTTGTGAATTCAAAAACGCATGTCAATTGCTTTTTTTGTTAAAACCTCGTACATACCCCACTGATCAAATAAAAGTCTGTACCGTTATTTCATACTTGACGGGTGATCCACGGGCCTGGGCAGACTCTCTCTTTGAGAATAATGATCAGATTCTCAACACCTATTCCTTATTCCTAGCGGAACTCGCTAGTTTATACGATGACCCCAATAGGCAGAGTACTGCTGATATTCAGTTGAGGGCCTTAAAACAAGGAAGGAGACCTGTAGAAGACTTTGTATCTGAGTTCAAAAGATGGACCCTTGATTCAGGGTGGAATGACACATCTTTGCGAACTCAATTCAGACTCGGGTTATCAGAAGCTGTTAAAGACGAGCTCGCCCGAGCGGATTTACCTAGCACCTTGGAGGCCTTGATACAACTTAGTATCAACATCGACAGACGACTGCGAGAAAGAAGGGCTGAAAAGATGGGAATGCCATTGTCTAGTCCTTCTCAGATTTCGGCCGTTGACCCTACTCCCATGGATGTAGGAACCATACGCTCCCACCTTTAACGACTACTGAACGAGCTAGAAGAACATCCAGAAATCTCTGCATGTACTGCGCATCCTCGGATCATTTGATAAGCACCTGTCCCCTTGTCCGCAAAAAAGAGGGTGAGTGTTCACATGTCTTGCTGGGAGGATTAACGACTTCCTTTTCTAACCACTATCTTTTTGTTCATTTAATATTACAGTGGGACCAAACTAGGATCACCACCAAGGCTATGGTCGACACTGGATCTTGTGGGAACTATATTGATACACGCTTTGTTACCTTAAATAAAATACCTATTATTTCAAAATCTAAGCCTGTTTCTGTTAGTTTCATTAATGGTATTCCACTGTCTTCTGGTCCAATCACCAACCAGACACAGGCACTCCTTGCCACTACCAACGAATCACATGTGGAGACCATCACCTTTGACATACTATCCTCACCCCATTTTCCTATTATTTTGGGACTTCCCTGGTTACACACACACCAACCAATCATAGATTGGAAAAAACGGACTTTGGTTTTCCCTTCTCACTATTGTGAGAATACGTGTAACCTCCCATCTTATGGGAAGATTCTGTCTGTGGTGTCAGATGAAATTGCACCACTATGCTATCAGGATCTGTCCGAAGTGTTCCTTGAGAAAAATGCTCAAGTGTTGCCTCCCCATAGGGATTACGATTGCACTATCGATCTACTCCCTAACAGCAAATTGCCTTTCGGTCATGTTTATCCCCTTTCACAGGATGAACTTTCTCATCTCAAGGAATACTTGGATGAGAATTTGACAAAAGGGTTCATTAGACCCTCTACTTCTTCCACTGCTGCAGGACTTTTCTTTGTCCGCAATAAGGATTCCAGTCTCAGGCCTATTATCGATTATAGGCGATTAAACACGATTACGATAAAGGATCGCTATCCTTTGCCGCTCATCCCTGAACTTATTGAACAGGTGCGTGGGGCTACTTATTTCACCAAATTAGACCTGAAAGGGGCATACAACCTAATCCGAATCCGTGACGGGGATGAGTGGAAAACAGCATTCAGAACCAGATACGGACTATTCGAATACCTTGTGATGCCATTCGGGCTATGTAATGCTCCCGCAGCTTTCCAAAGATTCATAAATGACATCTTTAGAGACTTACTTGATGTCTGTGTTGTAGTATACCTAGAAGATATACTTATTTATTCTCGATCTTTGCCTGAACACATAAAACATGTAAGACTTGTGTTGTCCAGACTGCTCTCACACAGACTATATGTGAAATTAAAAAAATGTCTATTTCATAAAGAAGAAATATTATTTCTAGGATACTTCATATCCAAAACTGGAATTAAGATGGATATGAGTAAGATATCCTTTATTCTAGACTGGCCTATACCAACAACTCGTAAGGCCCTACAGCGATTCCTTGGATTCTCGAACTTCTATAGGAAGTTCATCAAGAACTTTTCCGCTATTGTGAGACCTCTCACACAACTGACAAGTATAAAAAAACCATTCAAATGGTCAGAAGAAGCAAATCAAGCTTTCTGCTTGTTAAAAATCAAGCTTTACTTCTGCTCCCATACTACGCCATCCAGACCCATCCCTCCAATATATTCTAGAGGTAGATGCGTCAAATATGGCAGTAGGAGCAGTTCTCTCCCAACGACCAACAAATACTTCATCACTCCACCCAGTTGCTTTCTTTTCAAAATCACTAAGCAGCCCAGAGGTGAATTACCCAGTGGGTGAAAAGGAGTTGCTTGCCATAAAACTGGTACTGGAGAAGTGGCGACATCTGCTCGAAGGTACCCAGTTACCAATACTCATATATACAGATCATAAAAACCTTTAATACCTTCAGACTAACAAGACTCTCTCCCACCGGCAGGTACGATGGTCATTCTTTTTTTTTTTTTTTTTTAAAAAGGTATTTTATTGGTATTTGCAAAAAAAAAAAAAAAAAAAAAAAACACAAACAGTAATTCCAAACCAATGACAACGAATAACAGGTACATCAAATAATAAACGATAGCAGGTAAAAAAAAACAGGAGTACATACCATCCAAACATCCAGCACAATAAAACAGCAAGGAATGGAATCAACAGAAAAATAACCAACTCAAACCCGCCCCACCCCCTCCCTCCCTACCCAACCATCCGACCATATGGAACCAGAATCTAACAGTAGTACCAGCATAATAGCACATCGCACAGGACTAGGCCAATGCCTGGCCAACCCCCGTAACACAGGCTCTCCATGGCGGACCGCCCAACTACACCTCCAAGGAGCCTGAGACCGAGTTCACCCATACTAACCAAAGTTTGTTAAATTTTTTGGGCCAACCCCTAGCTAGATAGGTAAGTTTATAAAGAGGTAGAGCGCCATTGACAATAGAGACCCAAGCCTCCACAGAGGGAGGGTCAGGACTCTTCCACCGTAGCGCAATCAATTTTTTGGCATAAAAGAACAAAATTCTAGTCAGTACCCTCTGAGACTGGCCAAGGCTCTCCTCTGACAAGTTGCCAAGGAGGCACCTATCCGGAGAACAAATATTCGGAAGAGCCAATTTCTCCTCCATTAGACGACAGATCCCTTTCCAAAAGACCTGAATCATAGGGCATGTCCACACCATATGAAAGAAGTCCCCCTTAGGGGCCTGACATCGGGAACATGCAGCAGAAGGGAGCCTACCCATACAGTGTAGTCTATGCGGAGTGTAATAAATCCTGTGCAAATAATTAAGCTGAATCACCCTATCACCTGCCGCAATAATCCCTTCAAACTGGGATTCCAGTAGTTCATCCCACGCCTCCACCTCCAACTGTGGCAGGTCCCCGCCCCACCTTTCCCTAATTTTGGCCATCCTACCGTCTCTATCCAGACTGATCAGAGCATAATATCTGGAAATAAGCTTACAGTGATCGTCAGCCAAGAGCTCCTTCTCCAGGCGGGCCACGGCCAGGTGCACCCCTCTAAGACCAAATTGTGCCGCCACTGCATGCCTAAGTTGCTGGTACAGGAACCAGCAAGAAGAGGGAACCCCCAGCTCCAGCCTCAGGATCGGGAACGACTTGAACTCATGGCCTTCGAACAGTTGATGAGCATACTTCAGATCAAAGGACGCCCACCTGCGGGGATCAGATAGCTTGTACAATTCAGGGAGACCAGGGTTATACCACAGCGGAGCATTAGGCAAATTATTAAAGGAGGAACCCCCAATACGTTTGTTGCAGATCAGTGTAATTTTATATGAAAGCTTCAGAATCTCCGCACCCACCGAAGGATAGGGACCCCTCCGGTATAACGAGTTGAGAAGGGCCTCATAGGAACCCATCACCGCTGCCGCGGTCGTAATCGCAGCATTGGGGAGGTCCGGGAAGAACCAAGCATGTACATGGGTCAGTTGGGCCGCCAGATAGTACGCCTGAAGGTCAGGGACCGCCAGCCCACCAGCAGTAGCAGGGAGCTGCAGAGTCCGGAGTGATATCCTCGCCGGCTTCCCCCCCCAAATAAACGTTAGTAAGAGAGACTCTATAACCCTAAAAAGAGACTTGGGTAGGTACACCGGAGCCTGCCAGAATAGATACAGAAAGCGGGGTAAGTATACCATTTTAAAAATATTGACCCTCCCCATCAAATTCAGGGGCAACTTGATCCAGGTGGACAGCGTCAACTTAAGTCTTTGAATCAGCGGAGTAATATTATGGTCCACGTAGGAGCTGACCGGCTGTTGAACCGTCACCCCCAGATATTTAAATGAGGAGACCACCGTAAGCGGATGCGGAGTGTGGATCGTAGGGACTATGGTAGGATCAAATGGAAAAATCACCGATTTGGTCCAGTTGACCCTGAACCCGGAGTATCGGCCAAAATCGTTTATCACCTGTAACGCAGCTGTCAGTGAGTCATTACAATCTGCCAGATAGAGCAGCATATCATCAGCATAAAGGGAAGTTTTTTCAACTAGATCCCCTATCCTACAACCTTTAATCCTCCCATCCCCCCTCAGTAGGGCCGCCAAAAGGTTCGATGGCCAGGGCAGGGGAGACAAAGAGCACCCCTGCCTAGTGCCACGGCTCACGGAAAACGAGTCAGAAACAATATTATTAACCCGAATCCGCGCCACTGGTGAGTTATATAATATCCTAACCCATCCTATAAATGTAGGGCCAAAGCCCATCCGAGCAAGGACCGCAAAAAGGTAAGGCCATTCCACTGAATCAAACGCCTTATGAGTATCCAAGGACACCACCACCCTAGTGTCCACGGCCTCCGAAGGCATCTGGAGATTCGTGAAGAGTCTGCGCAAATTTATCGCCGTAGAGCGCCCGGGAATGAAGCCGGTTTGATCCGGGTGGATAAGTTTAGAAATAACCGAGTTCACTCTACGGGACAGCACCTTGGCTAGGATTTTAACATCCACATTAATCAAGGAAATAGGACGATATGACTCACAGTGTGTGGGATCCCTGCCCGGCTTTGGAATCAAGACAATAAGGGCCTCCCGGAGAGAGGGAGGGAGCTCACCCGCCTCGAAAGCCTCCCTATACATGTTCAACAGGCGCGGAGTGAGGAGTTCCGAATAAGCGCGGTACCACTCAACCGGAAATCCATCAAGGCCCGGAGTTTTATTGGCAGCAAAAGAGGCAACCGCGGCCCCAATCTCTTCAGCAGAAAATCGGAGCATCCAGTGCCAACCTGTCCTCCGCTTCCAATTCAGGCAGTTGTACCTGCAGCAAGTATTCGTCCAGCTCCGCCGTGGTATAGGAAACCTGAGAGGTATACAAGGACTCGAAGAAGGCCACAAAAGCCGTCTTGATATCCTCCCTAGATGTGCACAAGTGAGACTCCGCATCATACACAGCAGATATGGCCGTAACAGAGTGTTCAGAGCGGGAAAGATAAGCCAAAATTTTACTATTTTTATCCCCATATTCAAATACACGTTGTTTTTGATAGAGAAGTTTTTTCTGAGTTTTTTCAAGGAGTACCAGGTCTAGTTGTCTCGCACTGTCTCGCCAGAGGGAGTAGTTAGAGGAGGAAGAGTTCCGAACATACTCTAGTTCCGCAGCCGTCACTTCCGCCTGCAGAGACTCCACCCGCCAGGCCCTATCCTCTCTCAACTGATGGACAATCCCTGCAACCGTACCCCTCATAGAAGCCTTGACGGCATCCCAGACAATGTCCCCAGCAGCCGTCTCCGGATTAACCCGCCAGAAGTGGGCAATCTCCTTAGCCGTAGCATTAAAAAAGACCTCCTCCGTTAGCCACAAGGGGCTGAGCCGCCATGTTTGGAGGCCACGTGTCACAGAAAGACCAAATCGTAGCAACACAGGAGAATGGTCCGAAATGGCCCTAGGCAGATATGAGACAGCCACGAGTCTGGGGAGCAAATCCGGAGACAGCAAACACAAATCAATCCTAGACAGAGTTTTATGGGTGGCAGAGTAACAGGAATATTCTTTCCCAAGTGGATTCTTCCAACGCCAGCAGTCCACCAGGTTATACCTGGCTAGAGAAGCTGCTAACGATGAAGGAGGACCATCCTCTCCAGGACACCTGTCTAACCCAGAAGACAATACAGAGTTGAGGTCCCCAGCCACTATCACTGGCCCCTCCGCCACCTGGAGGAGCTGGGACATCAAGGCGTCCCAGAAACCCATGGTAAACGGAGGGGGGACATAGACAGATACAAAGGTATACACCACCCCATTAATGAGTAACAGCAAAATTACATATCGACCATAAACATCAGTGACCACATGTTTAACCGAGCAACCCAAGGAGCGAGCAACCAAGATAGACACTCCCCTAGCATGAGTAGAAAATGTGGCATGAAAGGTATACGCCACAAAGGCCCGTTTAAGAGCCATAGTCTTGGAGCCAGTCAAATGAGTCTCTTGCAAAAAAATTATATGCGGTTTGTATTTCTGAATATAATTGAATACCAAAGCCCTCTTAACACGGTCATTCAGTCCCCTGACGTTCCAGGACAGGAGTGTCAGCGTCTCCTCAGCCATCCGAGCAGATGAGACAACAACAACCCCCGCCAGGGAAGGCAGCACCCCCACGGGGACCATAGTAGGAGCTCTCCATAAAGGCCTCCGGGAAGTCAGCAAGATAGAGAAAAAAAAAAAGCATACTGGTAAAGCACAAAAGTACATAGGTCGGATAACAGTCCCAAAAAAAGAACAAACCCCTCCCTCCCCCCGCCCTGTTCATGACCCCAACTGTCACAAACCTACACCCCAAACCAAACCAAAGGTAGAACCGTAGGGAAAGTACACGAATACTCATAGATCAAGTGGACCTCCAGGGCCACAGCGAAGTCCACGGATATGTAGCATCCAGCTTGCAGGAGTATAGAAGCCTCAAACACAGGAGTTTACTGGTTCCAGCAGCCGAAAAAGAATAATAATACAAAATTCAGTGCTCATTAACGTCCAAAAAACAACAGGACTGTGGAAAAGGAACCTGGGCAACGAATCTCCCGAAGCAGCAAAGCCTCCCATCAAGGGAGGAAACACAGCGCAGTAGGTATCGCATGACAATCAGCAAGGGATCAGGCTCTACCCAGCGAATCCATCCATTGGTCAGCATCAGCAGGATCCAGGAAAAAATGCACTTTGCCTCCGTGCACCACTCTTAGTTTCGCAGGATAAAGCATACTATAGGGGAGATGACGGTCCCGGAGCCTTTTCTTCACCCCCATAAAGGCCGCACGCTGTTTTTGCGTAGAAGCAGAGAAGTCAGGGAATATGGTTATAATATTGTTGTTGAATCTCAGATCAGGAAGGTCCCTGGCTCTGCGCAGGGCCGCGTCTCTATCCCTGAAGTGCAGGATACGTGCCAGCAACGGTCTGGGCCTAGCCCCGGGGACAGGGGCCCTGGAGGGGACCCGGTGTGCCCTTTCGATTGCAAAAAGCGGGGAGAAAGTGTCAGGACCCAGGGACCTACGCAGCCAGTCCATCAGGAAATCCACTGCCTGTCCCCCCTCAGCCCCCTCAGGAAAGCCCAAAAAGCGGAGGTTGTTACGGCGCAGGCGGTCCTCCATATCGCCCAGCTTTGCGGCCTGCGCCCTCTGCTTGTGCTGTAGATCCCGGATGGCAGCGGGGAGGGGGAAGACATCATCCTCCACAGCGCTAATCCTCTGCTCCGCAGTCGTCACCCTCTGCCTGATTTTACTCACGTCTTCTTTAAGGAGCGAAAAGTCCACACGGAGGGTGTCTATCTGAGATGTCAGGGAGGCCTGGCACCCCTTAATAGCGTCCATGATCTGGCGCAACGTGGGCTCTTCCGACCGTCCAGATGACTTGCCACTCGCCCCCCCCCCCCCCGGAAGGCCAGGGGAAGGCGGCAGTGCCGGCCAATCACCCCCCTCATCCGACCACGGCAGGAGTGGGCTATTAGAGGCCTCCGGGCCTGGCGACCGCGGGTGGCCGCCATCTTGGGCCTGCTCCGGACGGTCCGAGCTGCAGCCTGCCGGGGACGGGGGCACATCCCTGCCGTATTTTACCATCTCTGCACAGGTCCGGGTGGTTCCAGGAGTAGAAGAGAGGCCGATCCAGGTAAGTATATCGGCGGATGGAGCAGGATTGCTGAAAGGATCAATCAGTGGCAGCGGAGCTCTCTAGAAACGCTCCTCACATCCCGGAAGTCGGACACGCCCCCAGCAGAGCGTCATTATTCTTTTTAAGATTTAATTTCCTAGTGACCTACACGCCTGCAGACAAAAATAAAAAAGCGGATGCGCTATCACGATTAACCGAAGATAACTGCGCCGAAATCCCTTCCATTCCCATAATACCCTATGAACGCATTATTGGTGTTGTCCGTTCCTTGAAGACAGAGATTTTGCACAGTATAAGAATGGATTCACCTCCACCACAACTAAGTACTGATGCAGAAGGCTTCCTCTATTACAATGACAAACTCTACATACCCCCTACTATGCGCACCAAGATCTTGGAGTTATCGCATGATGTGCCCATGGCAGGACATATGGGTATAACGAAAACCTTTAATTTGCTCACCAGGCAGTTTTGGTGGCCTGATATGAAGACGTCTGTACAAAAATTTGTTTCTTCATGTGACATCTGTGCAAGGTCCAAAAATTGACACTACAAAACCATCTGGACTACTTTGTAGTCTACCAATACCCCAGGTTCCATGGGAAGTTGTGTCCTTAGATTTCATAGTAGAACTACCACCCTCTAAAGGATTTAATACCATCCTAGTGTCAGTGGACCACTTGACAAAGATGGCACATTTCATTGCTATCCGTAGACTACCTTCATCTAAACAAACAGCGGAACTACTGATGAAACATGTGTTTAAGTTGCATGGAATTCAAAAAACTCTTTTGTCCGACCGTGGTTCACAATTCATCTCTAAATTTTGGCAAGCACTTTGTCAAATTTTACGCATTGAGCGAAAGCTCACTTCTCCCTACAATCCTCAGACCAACGGACAGACTGAAAGAGTCAACCAGTGCATTGAGCAATATCTACGTTGCTACACATCATACTTGCAGGATGATTGGGTGGATCTCCTTCCTCTAGCAGAATTTGCTTACAACAACGCAACCCACAGTACTATGAAGCAAAGTCCGTTCTACTTGAACTATGGGTTTCATCCCACTCTTCTTCCACCACGCATCCTGCCATCGAGTAACCCAGTAGCCTCGGATTACCTTACCCAAATAAAAGACTCTTTGGGCTTACTCAATACCACTACATCACACGCTCACAGTCAACAAAAAAAGTACTACGACCTTCGTAGAAGACCTTCTCCTCAGTATGCTATTGGGGACCTTGTTTGGCTATCGACAAAGAACTTAAGATTAAAAATCCCTAGCAAGAAGCTTGGACCTTTATTTTTGGGACCCTTCCCAATTAAAAAAACTTATCGGAAAAGCTGCAGTACAGCTCACCCTACCAGCAGATCTTAAGATCCATCCCATCTTCCATGTGTCGCTACTGAAGCCCCATGTTCCTAACCAAGGAATAAGGCCTACCATCTTGCCTCCACCTCCAATACAAGTTGAAGGCGGAGAAGAGTATGAGATCAAGGAAATTTTGGATTCTCGCATCCATAGAGGAAGACTCCAGTATCTCATAAGATGGAAGAACTATGGACCCCAAGACGACACCTGGCTAGATACCTCTGATATTCATGCGCCTAGACTTATACGGAACTTTCACTCGAAACACCCAGAGAAACCTGTCCTATAGGCCTTCCGGAGCCGGCCTTAAGGGGAGGGTACTGTAAGATTCTGGTACCTCCGGTACCCTTAATCACCACTTTATCTGTAATGCGTCCCACCTTTCTCTTCAGGTGGTACGCATATACCTTTAAGAACGATGATGTCACTGCTGAGCGCCGCAGAGCGGCTATTTCAACCGCCGGCGGTCTCACTCACATTGTTCGTTCAACCGCATGGTTGGTTCGATCAAGCCATGCCTGAAGCAGCCATACCTGATGTTACTCGCTCATGTGTCTCGCTACCTGGACTTGTTTCACTCACTGATCTTGTATCTCGCTACCCGATCACTCTTGGAATACTGCTTCTACTTATGGCTATCTCACCCTGCTTTCCTGCCTTGTTATCCACATGCTTTCAAGCCTGTCTCTCGATCGGAACCTCCAGCTATTCCCTTTACCTGGAGCAGACCGGAACCTCGCTACTGATCCCTGTATCTCGCTACCGGATCATTCCTTATCTACTGGACCTCTCTAAACTACTAACATTACAAGTGATAAGTACCCCGCAGGGGAACCCTCCATAACCTTATTGCACTATCTATGCACATTAAGGACTGTTACTACCTATCCATACTATCCTATCATCTGCACTGTTACATAGATTGCTAGCTCTCCTGTCTACTACTATCTATCCTTGCACTGGGTTAGTCTATCCTGTATTTGTCATCTGCTGTCCTCACCACCTGTTAGCATACTCGATACTAACCTATCTGCATTCCTAAATACCATCTTGAACTCTCCTATACAAACCTATCAAGTGATTACCATTTTTGTCACTGTTCACACCTGTCCCTTCAGCACATCACCTTCATACTATCATATACATCCTATCACTCCAGGAACATCTCATTGAGTGTGTATATATCTGTATGTTGAAGCTGACAGGCCCACGGTGATGAGTCCTGGAGAGTTGGATCTGGTATTCAACACATCTCTACATGACTACTGAGTGGAGATTTTGCAGCTGCAAATCCAGCCTATACTAAAAACGCAGGAGCGTTACAATCCCCAGCCAAATATGAAGTATGTCCACTCTCTCTGACCCTCATTTCCTATATTAGGAATGTTTCTTCAGTCCTCTCAAGCATTACATATTTTAAACATTGTGTGCGGCCCTTTGATGATGTCAAGGCCTGCAGTTGAGACCTCCTATGGCTCATAAAATGACAACCACTGCTCTAGAGGGATCCCACAGATATGATATATAAAAAGTTACATTGGTCTAAACTTAACCAATGTAAGGCCGGCCATGGACGGTGCAAACTTCTTTCCTGTAACCAGGAAAATTCACATTAATCCTCCATTAGCACAGACAGTGCTGACAGGGTAATCCCTCCTGCCGTGTAATTGTCATCTACCGTCCCTGCTGGGAGAAGACAGTGATTATCGCTAGCGGCTACAGCAGCCACCTGCGATAATCGCAAGCGAATCCTGCAGGCTAGTTGTACCAAAGTTGATCGATTGACCAATTTGGTACATTCAGCTTGCCCATTAACCACTTATGAACTGCCCCACGCAGTTATAATGCGGCAGGGCATCCCTCCTGAGCGAAATCACGTACCTGTACGTGATTTCGGGCACAGGGTCTGCGCCGCGTGTGCGCGCTGCCGGTGACCTGCTCCCACTGTATCCAATCACAATGGGAGCAGGTCACCGGCAGCGCACACATGTGGCGCAGACCCTGTGCACAAAATCAAGTACAGGTACGTGATTTCACTCAGGAGGGATGCATACAGTGGGTCCGACAGACATGATGTCAACCGTGACCCGCCGATCGTTCACAAGACAGACAGAATGGTGGTCCGCTTATGTAAACAAGGCAGACCGCTGTTCTGTCAGAGAGGAAGATGGAGATCTTGTGTTTCTGCTAAGCATAAACAGAGATCTCTGTCTTCCCACGGTTAAGCCATCCCCTACACAGTTAGAAAGCACTCCCTAGGAGCACACTTAACCCTTTGATCAGCCCTGATGTTAACTCCTTTCTCAGCCAGTGTCATTGTCTCCATATTTGATAGCCTTTTCTTTTGCATGTGTGCGCTATTCTTTTTTAATATACATGTCGCTTGGTTCATAGCTGCACCGGCTTTAGATATACATGTTCAGGGTTTGCTCCCCCAATTTTTTTCTTGTTTATTATGTATTCGGTCTGACCAGACTTCTGCGGTTGAGCACCCCACCCCCCACACACACCTGTACTCTATCAGTGTCCACTATCAAGTAGATATAGGAGGAGTCGATTGTAGTGCAGTCGCACATCTCTCCCAGCAAGGAGTGTTGTCTCCAAGGGTTAGAGAGGCTGGATTCATCCTTTTTTATGGATAGTGTAGGACCCACTGACAATGGGGTACTTTGACGTAGTGGTGGGCTTGAGCACGATATGGCCATATGGTGGGACCAAATCCCCATTTTTATTTATGGATTGTCTCCATATTTGATAGCCTTCTCTTTTGCATGTGTGCGCTATTCTTTTTTAATATACATGTCGCTTGGTTCATAGCTGCACCGGCTTTAGATATACATGTTCAGGGCTTGCTCCCCCAATTTTTTGCTTGTTTATTAGTACAGTGTGCATTTTTTTTTTTTTAGCACTGATTACTGTATTGGTGTCACTGGTCCCCAAAAAAGTGTCAGTTAGGTGGCCAATTTGTCCGCCGCAATGTCGCAGTCCCACTAAAAATCGCTGATCGCCGCCATTACTAGTAAAAAATAAAAATTCCATAAAAATATCCTATACAGTAGTTTGTAGACGCTATAACTTTTGTGTAAACCAATCAATATACGCTTATTGGCATTTTATTTACCAAAAACGTGTAGCAGAATAAATATTGGCCTAAACTGAAGAATAAACTTTTTTTCTTTTATTGGATGTGTTTTAGAGCAAATAAAAAAAATATTGTTGTTTTTCAAAATTGTCATTATTTTTTTGTTTATGGCGCAAAAAATAAAAGAAAACGGCAGAGGTGATCAAAAACCACCAAATGAAAGCTGAATTTGAGCAAAAAAAAAAAAAAAAAAAAAAAGACATTCATTTTATTTGGGTACAGCGTTGCACAACCAATTGTCAGTTAAAGTAGCGCAGTGCCGTATCGGAAAAAATGGCCTGGTCATGAAAGGAGGTAAACCTTCCGGGGCTGAAGTGGTTAATGTTAGAATCTCAGCCAGTTTCTACTGAACCAGCTGAGATTTGAACCGTGTATGGCCGGCCTAACTATGTAAAAAAAATGCCATATCTGGAATTCTTCTTCAAGGTTTCCCAGAGTTCAACTTTATTCTTCCTGAAATCTATCACGATCTTCCCACAATTCCCTGTTCAGCAGCCCAACACTGTAAACTAATCAGGATCTGTTGTACTGTAAAATGCTATCAATCTAACATGGTTCAGTCACTGGGGGCTGTAAGGAAGAGGAGGCATCCCTAAAAAGAGAAGTACACAGGGAGAACCAGTATGATGAGGTTTTTAAAATGTGACTCTCGTCAGGGTGAAAAGAGCTGCAGGACAGTGAAGGGAAGGGAGTTTTAGCAGCTCTATTCTACATACATGCACATTATGGGAAAGGGCTGGATGCCCCCCACCGCCCCGTGCGTTCGCTCTAAGCCAGCATAGCGACACACTGCAAGGCAGGCAAACAGCCCAGCAGGAAAAGAGAAAACAAGAATGAGTAAATGACCCAGGCAGGCAAGAGTTAATGATTACACTGTTCCGGACAGCCATACCCTGAGGAGTAATTCATTTGGCAAAAAAGATTGTTCTGTGTATTCAGAAAGCAACTACAAGACTCCTCCTCCGTTTATTCTCCTGGGAAAACAAGAACAAGGTCAATGAATGAAAAATTCCCAACAGTCATCATTGTATGTACTTATTACTTGGAGGTGAACAAAGGGACCTGTGACAGGCTGAACACTTAGACCCCATTCAGACTAGCGCGACCTGTCAGGCGAGTTGTCAGCCTGACAAGTCGCGGTCGGTTGCGGTCCATTGAGTAGTACAGGACCCGTTCTAATAGGAGCGACACAAGTCGCTCCGACTTAGAAAAAGTGTCCTGTACTACTTTGGGGCGACCTGGGAGCGACTTGCATAGACTTCCATTATGTGAAGTCCCTGCAAGTAGCGCCGAAGTCGCGGTGCACGCGACTTCACAGGTCGCCCTCCGAAGTCGGATCGCCTCAGTGTGAACCGACTCTTAAAAGGGGACCTGAATATAAACAAGTCAGAATAAACACATCACAATATACAGCCGTGGCCAAAATTTGCATATACTCCAGAAAGCTATAAAGAGTGATCAGATGGATTGCAATTACTTGCAAACAGTTGATTCAGCTGCGGGATCGGGGCACCACCAGTACGGAGCTTGCTCAGGAATGGCAGCAGGCAGGTGTGAGTGCATTTGGACGCACAGTGAGGCGAAGACTTTGAGGATGGCCTGGTGTCAAGAAAGGCAACAAAGAAGCCACTTCTCTCCAGGAAAAACATCAGGAACAGACTGATATTCTGCAAAAGATACAGGGACTGCTGAGGACTGGGGTAAAGTAATTTTTCTCTGATGAATCCCCTTTCCGATTGTTTGGGGATCCGGAAAAAACCTTGTCCAGGGAAGAAGAGGTGAGTGCTACCATCAGTCCTGTGTCATGCCAACAGTAAGACATCCTGAGACCATTCATGTGTGGGGTTGCTTCTCAGCCAAGGGAGTGGGCTCACTCATAATTTTGCCTAAGAACACATCAATGAATAAAGAAAGGTCCAAAAAAATCCTCCGAGAGCAACTTCTCCCAACCACCCAAAAACAGTTTGGTGATGAACAATGTATTTTCCAGCATGATGGAGCACCTTACCATAAGGCAAAAGTGATAACTGAGTGGCTTGGGGAACAAAACATGGACATTTTAGGTTCTTGGCAAGGAAATGCCCCAGACCTTAAAGCGGAGTTCCGTCCACAACATTTTTTTTTCAATAAAAATACCCCTGGGACAGTCAGGGCTAGTGCATTCCACAATGGATAGCCTCTGTACTGTCCTGGGTCGCACTTACCTTTTAGAAGAAATACATACCTTGAAAATTTCTTCTCCAGCGCTGCCATCTCGGATGTGGGCAGCTGAAGCGTCCTCTTCCATGTCCTCTTCTCCCAGAATGCGCCTGCTCCGGCCCCGCTCGTCACTTCCGGTGCGGGCGCGTCATCCCTCCACAGCTTCTGGGCATGCCCAGAAGCTATTTAGCAGGGAATGAGGCGCCGTACCGAAAGTGACGGGCGGGGCTGGAGCAGGCGCATTGATTCCTGGGAGCGATGATGTTCAGCTCCCAGGAATCATTGCAAACCGGAAGTGATGGTCCGGGTCAGGGCCGCAGAGGGAGGAAGTGGAAGGAAGGTGAGTATATTTTTCTTCAATAACAAGGTAAGTAAACAAAAAAAATAAAAAATCGTGACTATCCATTTCTTTTTCAGGTGACCAAAAGCAAGCGGATGTCCCAAAATCGATTACAGTAAACCCCCGCTCCATCGCGGTTCAGTTTTTGCGGTCCCATGTATATTGCGTTTTTTTTTGTAATGTTATTTTACTATATAAATCATTAAAAATGAAATATTTTTGTGTTTTCCATAGCTCTTGCTATGTCTCTCAGTATCTTTTATGCGTTTAAATGAGTTTCTATTGTTTTAAAAGTCTGTTTAAAGACCGTAAAATGCTTTTACACGTACAGTGACAGTAAAAAAACATGCCTACAATGCATTTAATAGGGTTTTTCTATTTTGCGGATTTTCACTTTTCGCGGCTGGGTCTGGAACGTAACCCCCGCAATAGAGGGGGGTTTACTGTATGTTGATTTTGTGGCCGGAACTCCGCTTTAATCTCATTGAGAACTTGTGGTCAATCCTCAAAAGGTGGGTGAACAAACAAAAAAAAAACTCAAATTCTGACAAACTCCAAGCATTGATTATGCAAGAATGATTTGCCATCAGTCAGGATGGGGCCCAGAAGTTGATTGACAGCATGCCAGAGCGAATTTCAGAGGTCTTCAAAAAGAAGGGTCAACACTGCAAATATGGATTCTTTGCATACACTTAATGTAATTGTCAATAAAAGCCTTTGACACTTATGAAATGCTTGTAATTCTACTTCAGTATACCATAGTAACATCTGACAAAAAGATCTAAAAAACACTGAAGAAGCAGACATTGTGAAAATTAATATTTGTGTCATTCTCAAAACTTTTGGCCACTGCTGTACAGATACAGCATCATTCTTCAGAAAAGCTCCACCTTTTATCATCAAAAAGCTTCCATCCAGTAATTTTGCCTAAACTAAGACAATGTCATCAGTCTGCTGCAGGCAGGATGAAGCCTTTCCTCAGTCTCCTCTTCCTCCATGATCAGATTGCAACATTGTAGTATGTCATAAGGTGGGAGGCTGCAGCAGTGGGCTGATTTGGGTCAGACACTTGTAAACAGCTAAACACTGCACAGGCACCAGGATTTACATGACTCCATGACATTTCAGGACATGTCTGGGCTCAAAGGAAGTGGGTGAATGGCTGAAATCACCCCAAAAGAGGAATAGAGCTAGACATTGGAGAGGACTTTCTGCAGGGGAGTTGGTTGGTGAGCAACGCAGCAAGAGCAATCCTTATCTCCCTTGTTCATTTTTTTTTTTGTTTGTTTTTAAACAATATGGGCAAAATATATTTTTAAATATAATTTGCATTTTATGCCTTAGGTGAACCTGGGGCCTGGTTCTGCATTGGTAAAGCACGGGGTCGTGTTAAACAATCATTATTATTATTATATAGGATTTACATAGCGCCAACAGTTTACGCAGCGCTTTACAACTTGAGAGTAGACAGTACAAATAAAATACACTTTAATACAATAGGAATCAGAGGGCCCTGCTCCTTAGAGCTTACAATCTAATGCCTCGTACACACGATCAGATAATCAAATGACTTATCGTTTGCATTTTGTTGCATGATACTAATATCAAATTCAACAATGCGTACTAAACGTATGATTTTTTTTTTTTCCGTACAATTCTGGGAAAGATTCCTGTTTGCGTAGCTACATATCGAATAGTGCAAAACAAAAACAATGGCAGCCAGGCTTTTTCCAGGCTATTTTCGTGTTTCTGATCATGCAGGGTCTTTGTTATCGCGTCTACAAACTAGGGGATAGATTTATGGCATTTTTATTTGGTAGTTTTTTTTTTTTTTTTTACCAGTAATTGCAGCAATCAGCAATTTTTAGCAGGACTGCGACATTGCCGCGGACAGATCGGACCCCTAACTGACATTTTTTACACTTTTGAGGGGACCAGTGACATTATTACAGTAATCAGTGCTTAAAATATGCACTGTTACTGACACTGGCAGGAAAGGGGTTAACACCAGGGGCGATCAAAGGGTTAAGTGTGTCCCCAGGGGGGGGCTTTCCAACTGTGTGAGGGATGGACTCACTAGATGAACATAGTGATCTCTGTTCCTGAATAGCAGGAACACAGGATCCCTGTGTTCATCTGTGACAGAATGGCGGTCTGCTGTTTTGTCTCTCTGGGGAGCGATCGTGGGTGGCCGGCACACAGCACATCTGCCGACCTGCTTATTGGCTCCCCCTCTGGCCAATCGGCGCATGCGCTTTCACTGGCTTTTGCAGGATACGACAGGTATGTCATTTTGTGCAATAGAGTCGACCTGCCGCAGTGTGTTAGACATCCCAAGTCTCCCACGAGGTACGGGAATCTCCCGAATTTGGGCTGCGGCTCCCTGACCGCCGCAATTGCCGTGCGATATCCTGCCTGTCAGCTGTCAGCCGCAGCCTTATATCCAAGCATTACTGTGAATTATGGAGCCGATGCTTCCTGTACAGTTCTGGCTCCTGTCACAGGCAGACTGAGGGATAGAGGAAGCATCAGCTCTGCTCTCTACTGCAGCCACATGCTTCCTCCAGCGCCGCCGCTGTCCCAGCTCCTCTGAGACACCAGCAGAGTGTAAGTACCCGCCAGCTGCACCCGCCAGCAGCACCCACCAGCAAGACCAACCAGCAGTACCAGCCCTGGAGAACAGCCAGCAGCAGCCACCAGCTATACTCACCTGGGGGACAGCAGCAGCCAGAGATACACTTTCACTTTCACGGCTCTTTCACACAGCCGCTCCGTATGTCCATATATCACCCCATCTGTTTGCGGGATATATATGGACATAATGGTTGTCAATGGGATTGCGGAAGTCAGCGGATGACCATCCTCTGACATCCGATTTGTGTCCTTTCAGTTCTGTTCTGTTTCGATTCCCGTGACTTGCAATGGCACCCCAAACAGAGCACGATTTTGCCGCATTTCTCACCCGATGAATCACAGAAAAATCACGCAAAAAGAACCGCGGGACACCTGTCGCCCAAAAGAAGTTCTTTTTTTGGGCAACAGGTGTCCCCTGATTCTGTTCGTCGGGCCACAATCAAGGCAAAATCACGCCGCATTTGGGGTGCCATTGAAAGTCACGGGAATTACATGGACGTCCCGCGATTTGCAATGACTGGGGATCGTGGCGATTCTGCCCGCGATCTGAGACGCCAATATGTGAACGGAGCCCAAGGGCTGGAAGGCTGCAATATATTACATTTTTGGTTTTGGGTTTAGATGCACTTTAATTCTCCTGCTTTACCGCGCATAAAATTACCATAAAAGACACAGGCAGTGTGACATTTTAACTGTCAGCATATCTTGGTAGCTGGCAGAGGCTCTATAAAGACCCTGGACATTCCTGCACTGGCAGCTTGCAGGTGTCACTGGTGTTATAGAGGAGGAGGATGCTGGGACTTCTCCAGGGCTGCAGGGGTTAATGAAGCAGTAGATGTAACCAGTAATACATTCAGTTCTGTGGACTCTGACTTTTACATAACACGCCAGGGACAAATTCCAGCTCAGTGACAGATACAATAATTACAGACTGTGTGTGACCTGCCACAGGTTGCCTTAAAAGCTGAAGAAAATAATTTTGTCTTTCTTGGTTCTCCTCCCCTCCCCCCCATCAACAATCTAATGAAATTTTAACCACTTAAAGACCAGTATTTTTTTGCTAGAAAATTACTTAGAACCCCTAACCATAATCTATCACACACAGGTATATTATATATAATTTTTTTTTTTTTTTTTAGCAGAGATTGTTGCAATATTTTATGTCACACGGTATTTGTGCCGTGACCTTTCAAATGCAATTTTTAGGGAAAAAAAAAACACCTCACTAAATTAAAAAAAAAAAAAAAACTAAACCGTAAAGTTAGCCTAATTTTTTTGTATAATGTAAAAGATGATATTATGCTGAGAATCGTGATCTTTATTCTAAGCAAAAAAAAATAGTGATTCTCATTTTATCCAGAATCGTGCAGCTCTACTGTGGTTTAAATATCTCTCGGATGCCGCATAGGATGTTTTCATTACTGATGTCTTAAGCCCCGGTTCACACTTGTGCGTGTGCAGGGTTCGCATGTAATGTCGGAGCGCACTGCTCCGACATTACATGCGATCGGCTGTGCGGTGCGAGTTTAGCCATACAGTTTGTATGGCTAAATTTGCACCGCAGCCACACCAAACTTGCACAGGGAGCCTTTTTGGCAGCCGTATCAGGATCGGATCGCACAGCGGTTCACACTTGTGCGATCCGATCTTGTGCGAACTGCACGATCGCACTGCGATATGCGATCAAACTGGGGGTGTCGTTAAGATTACATTGACACCCCCAGCGTATCGCATATGGCAGTGTGAACTGCCGGGGGTGCGTGTGCGATGCGGGAACAGGCTGTGGATTCGCAGCCTTCCCGCACTCGCATAAGTGTGAACCGGACCTAATAGGCCAGAGTGCACACCTGTCTTTGTTTTGCTCACCTACTTCCTCCTCCCCTCTCTCCTTCCTTTCTTCCCTTCTTTCCTTCTCTCTAAGGCCACTTGGCAGTGTTAAGTATTATACGGTACACTATGTGCCCATTTCTGTACACTATAGATATAGTGTATAGATATAGATATACTGCGGGCTAAGACCCTTTTCACACGGGGCGGATCTGCCCGGCGGACTCCGCTAGCTCAGCGGGGATCGCTCCGTTGATCACCGCTGAGCAGGCGGATGACAGGTCTGTCCCTGCTCACTGTGCAGAGAAGGACCTGTCAGAGTCCCGCTCTCCTCTATGAGGAGACAGCATGTCCGTTTTCATCTGATCCAACCTGATGGGCAGATGGCGAACGTATCGCCATCCGTCTGTTTTAAGCGAATCTTGTTGGATCGGATGACAGACGGGTGTCAGCGGACACATTAAGCGAATCTTGTCGGATCGGATGACAGACGGGTGTCAGCGGACACATTTCCATAGAGGAGAATGAGGGGCCCGATCAGGTCCGCCTGAAAAATGGACCTAAGTGATGACAGGGATGCTGTTCTAAGGGACGCCTAAGGGATGACAGGGATGCTGTTCGTCCCCACTGGTCCCCCATTCATAGGGCCCTAGTAGAGGGGCTGATTATTTGTCAGTACACTACAGCATCATCCCCATCTCCCCCCCTGCGATACGATGTTGGGGGGAGAGATTAAATATGATTGGGCATATTTTCATTGTGTACCAGGTTCTGTGCATAGCATAATTCATATTGACCATATAATGTTCTTTTTAAATATGGTTTTTGTAGCCTGATGCACAACTAATGTACCTTATTTGTAGTCTATGTACCAGTTGAGTTTTACTTTTTCTACCTAAAATTATCAATAAAAACCATTGGAAACCCAAAAAATTAAAATAAGAAAAAAAAAAAACGGAGCGATCCCCGCTGAGCTAGTGGAGTCCGCCGGGCAGATCCGCCCCGTGTGAAAAGGGTCTAAGCCTGCAGTATATCTCCAGTGTACAGAAATGGGCACATAGTGTACCATATAATACTCCACATGGCCAAGTGGCCTTAGAGAGAAGGAAAGAAGGAAGGAGAGAGGGGAGGAGGAAGTAGGTGAGCAAAAACAAAGACAGGTGTGCACTCTGGCCTACTAAGACATCAGTAATGAAAACATCCTATGCGGCATCCGAGAGATATTTAAACCACAGTAAAGCTGCACGCTTCTGGATAAAATGAGAATCACTATTTTTTTTGCTTAGAATAAAGATCACGATTCTCGGCATAACATCATCTTTTACATTATATAAAAAAATTGGGATAACTTTACAGTTTAGTTTTTTTTAAATTCATTAAAGTGTATTTTTTCCCAAAAAGAATGCATTTGAAATACTTCTGCGCAAATACAGTGTTACATAAAAGATTGCAACGATCGCCATTTTATTCTCTAGGGTATCTGGTAAAAAATATAAATATAATATTTGGGGGTTCCAAGTAATTTTCTAGCAAAATATACTGATTTTAACTTGAAAGCACCAAATGTCAGAAAAAGGTTTAGTCTTTAAGAGGTTAAATTGCCCTCATTTACAGACAGAAGTTCATTCCTTTGATCTAAAAGAAGAAAATGATACATTGTAAAACATTGTGTTTATAGTTATCTCACAACCTTAACGATGTTGATAAACATTTGATGGAGGCTCTTTTTTTTTTCTTTTGACAGCTGTAAGAGAGCAGAGAATAAACAGCTCTGTAAGAATGGAGGAAATGTCGTTTTACCTACTTGGCGTCCGCGCTATAGCCGAATGACAGCTACAGCGTGGACCTGAATTGCCAGGAGGGCGTACAATGACATCCTCTCGGCAACAAGCGGCCTGCGTGCTCCCTGCGGAGCGTGCCCGCCTCGCTCTGTGATCAGCGAGTCCATGAGACTCACCTGATCACAGATCGGAGGCGATCCCACCCCCTTACCACGTGATCAGCTGTCAGCTAATGACAGGTGATCATGTAAAGTAAACAGCAGCCGGCGATCAGCTGTTTTCTTCTCCTCACACTGTCAGTTTGAGGAGAAAAAAAAAACAATCGCCAGCTGCTGTCAGAGGGAAATCGGTCCCAAAGAGGAGAGGTATAATTTGTGTCCCCAGTGCCACCCACCAGTGCCACCCACCAGTGCCACCCACCAGTGCCCACCAGCGCCACTTACCAGTGTCACCTATCAGTGCTCACCAGTGCCATCCATCAGTGCCCCATCATAAGAGTCCCCTACCAGTGCCTATCATTGCGCATCAGTGCCACCCATCAGTGCGACCTATTAGTGCCCATCAGTGCTATTGAGTGCCGCCTATTAGTGCCCTTCAGCGCCACCTACCAGTGCCCTTCAGTGCCGCACATCATTGCAACCTATCAGTGCAACCTATCAGTGCTGCCTTATCAGTGCCCATCAGTGCAGCCTATCAGTGCCCATGAGTACAGCTTACCAGTGCCTATCAGGGCCGATCAGTGCTGCCTGATCAGCACACATCAATGAAGAAGAAAAATTGCCTGATAGCAAAAATGTATAACAAACTATAAAAACAGTTTTTTGTTCTTTCAAAATTTTCGGTCTTTTTTGTTTGTTCAGCCAAAAAATAAATCCCAGTAGTGATTAAATACCACCAAAAGAAAGCTCAATTTGTTTGAAAAAAAAAAATGATAAAAATTTAATTTGGGTACAGTGTTGTATGACCATGCAATTGTCATTCAAAGTGCGACAGCGCTGAAAGCTGAAAATTGGCCTGGGCAGGAGGGGGGTTTAGGTGCCCAGTAGGCAAGTGGTTAAGATCGTGAGGGGGGGGGGGGTGAATCGAGATCGCGATTTTTTAACGATTAATCGCGCAGCTCTAATCCATAGGTCCCAGATTTTATCAAAAAAGGCAATGTGATCATTTAAGACCGCTGAAAGGAGTTCATTTA
Source organism: Pelophylax lessonae (assembly GCF_965119305.1). Lineage (NCBI taxonomy): Eukaryota > Metazoa > Chordata > Amphibia > Anura > Ranidae > Pelophylax > Pelophylax lessonae. The sequence continues at coordinate 600,887,981 of NC_138770.1, read as the reverse complement.
CCATTAACCAGGACAGTTTAGACTTAACTAGACTGAACTGGATCGTAGGAGACGTCCATGATCTGGTGATGGCAATTCTAGCCACCAAAAAGATGAATGTTACAAGCTGTCTATTCAAATAGAATCAAATATTCTAGCCATTGTATCCTGGAGTCCCCTCCCCCAGGCGCCCCCGAAGTGCCTGTATCAGTGACTTGACAAGGTTCACCTGGGTAAGCGATTAAATAAAGTTATAGGTATGGATACAAAATCTCCTTACTTTTGGGCATTTCCCCCAAGTGTGAAACATCGTGCCCTCCATTCCACACCCCAGGGACACAAGATGCAACTCTCACTGGCACCATGTACCATCTTAAAATACTTTATAATTTGCTTTGATAAGTGAGGTGTTGAATATATTATATATATATATATATATATATATATATATATATATATATATATATATATATATATATATATATATATATTTTTTTTTTTTTAACACTCTCCCAAAAAAAAAAAAAATCTGATCACTTTTATTGTAGTCACAAGGAATGTAAACGTCCCTTGTGACAGTAATAGGCAGTGACGGGTACTCTTTATGGAGGGACCCCAAACCCCTCCTCTGCACTTCAAAATATTTAAAACGACAAGATTGGCATTTTTTAATTTTGTGGATTTTTTTTAATTGATGTTGCAGGCTGCCGAGTAAAATGACATCACTTCCAGGTTACTACATTGGAGACCCAATCAAAGCCGATTCCGGCTTGGTTCGGGGCTGTGGCCAGCGGGTGGACGTGCCGGCTGGTCACTCGGGTCTCCGGGTGGGATGGCAGACCCAGGTGGAGCAGTGGAAGGCGGGAGAGGACGTCCCCTCCCGCTGCTTGTGATAATGGCTGAGCGGCTACTTAGCCACATCGGTTTTCATGACATAAAGGCCGATTGTCCGCTCTAAAAAAATGGTACCGGGGTGTTGCCTTTAGCTGCAGGCATCACCTCGGTACAACCACTTCCTCAAAATGATGTACAGGTACAGGATTTTGCGGGGTGTGGTTAGAATAGAATCTCTGTTTTCATTACATACCTTATTTTAGATCCAGAGATGTCATCACTGGGTCTAGGTGTGTCTCTATGCAATGCAGGCAGTTTATGGCTGGTGGGAGGGGCCAGTAGGGTGCTGTACATGGCTTCCAGAAAACATCACAGCCCCCTGCCTCAGTACTCCTCTCAAGAGCCCTCAGTTCTGATGCTACAGTGGGCTGGCTCCTGGAAGGAGTTATGCAAATATCAAAATGCGTTTGGGCGGACATCAGCCTGGAAATGGGCATTCCTATGCAGGCTATACAGTATTTGCATGCAGTCCACCATAGGTAAGGCTCGCATGTGATGCCGACTCTCCATGATTAACCACTTGCCACCAAATTACATCCCTGGTACGTCATGTGACTTTTAGTGGTTGTACCGGGGTGATGCCTGCAGCTGTAGACAGGGCCAGATTAACATAGGGGCTATTGGAGCTGCAGCTCCAGGCCCCTACCTTTATATAGGCCCCGGGTTGGCCATATTCACTGTTACCGCTCTTCTGTCACTTGTAAACACAGAAGTCTGGCTTCTATGCTCGCTTCCCCAGGCAGCTCCCTCAGAACCTTCCCACACAGCGCGAAGGCCGGACAAGGAGGGACAGTTGCCGATGCATGGATGTGTTTATGGGCTTCAGAGACAGCATCCCATGTGGAATTAGGCATGCATGGCTGCACCCTTCCTCCTCTGGGTGCATGCCAAGGCACGGCCCTTAAGGCCCTTCAAAATCCTCAGCACCAAGCCCATGATGCTCTTAATCCGGCCCTGGCTGTAGACATCACCGCCTCACCATTTTTTAGAGCCGATGGTTGGCTCACTTGTAAAGCCCCTTCCCACAGGGCAGATCCATTCGGTGGACTCCGCTAGCTCAGCCCGGATGCTCCATTGATCCCTGCTGAGCAGGTGGATAACGGAACCGTCTCTGCTCACTGTGCAGAGATGGACCTGTCAAGAGTCCCGCTCTGCTCTATGGGAGACTGGATGAAAACGGAGAGCCTGTCCATTTTCTTCTGATGCCATTTGATCCGACCCGCTGGTCAGATGACGAATGTATTGCCATCCGTCTGTTTTCAGCGGATCTTGACGGAACGGATGCCACATGTCCGCTGAAATTCGCCTCTCCATAGAGGACAATGGGTGGCCTGATCAGGTCCGCCTGAAAAATGTTCAGACGGACCTGATCGGTCCATTCATGTGAAAGGGGCCTAATAGTAATCGGAGTGGCTAACTAACTCTCCCCCCCCCCCCCCCCCCCCCCCCCCCCGCGGCTCTTCTGTGCCACTGGGAGAGCCGAGCTACCAGCCTACACGTCTGCCAGCTGACAAAGCTGGAATCAAATATATAAATAAATTAATAAATCATTTAAAAAATAAAAATAAATAAAGTGCCCGTGCTAGTGCGCAAAAGCGGAAACCGCGTATCGGTCCCGCACTAATACAAACAGCGATCGTCCCACACATGAGGTATGGCGCCGCGAACATCGGCTCATGGGCAGCAATTTTAGTGCTAGACCTTCTCTGTAGACATAAAGTGGTAACCTTAAAAGGCTTTTAAAGCATTGCCTATGGATAGTAAAATTGACGCCGTTTGTCACCGCTGCGCGGGCGTGCACATTTTTAAAGTATGACATGTTTGGTATCTAGAGAAAAGATGAATCCCAGTTTCCTGGAAAGGGTGTATAGCAGTGTGCAGAGAGGGTCCATCCAGAATTTGTAATGTTTGGTATACGTTTACTCTGCATGACATCGTCTTTTATATTTTACCAAACAAATTGGGTTATGTATTGTGTTTTTTGCATTAAAATAAAAAAAAGTATTTTTCCCCTAAAAATTGCGTTTTTAAAAAAAACGCTGTGCAAATATCGGGTGATATACAAAAAAAAGAAAAAAAAAAAAAAAAAAGATAAAAACCCATCAATTAACTCTTTATTAATTTTCTAGCAAAATAAAAAAAACTGTAAACATGTATACAAAAAGTGCCAGAAAAAGCCTGGTCTTGAAGTGGTTAAAGGAGCTGAAATCCAATGAATGAGAAGGGCAGGTCAGGGACAGTCAGGTAGAGAAGAAAGGACTAAGGGCTCTTTCACACACTCCGTCCGCTGAGGACAGCTGTGTCTCCGCGCTGTGTGCGGAGACACAGCTGACAGTTCCCCATGCATCTCTATGGGGGAAATCGGATGTCAACGGACCGTCAGACCGTTCTTACCCGATCCCATCCGCTGGACGGATGGAAAATAGGGTTTCCATCCGTCCAGATTTGACGGATCGGATCGGGTCGGATGTCAGCGGACATGTCTCCGCTGACATCCGATGCCCCATAGGAATGCATGGGGGGACCGTTCAGATCCGCCAAAAAAATGGACAGGCAGATCTGAACGGTCCGCCTGTGTGAAAGGGGCCTAAATGACGCCAGGAAAGGAGGTGAGCTCTGACTTGCTGCAGCTTCTAATGCATACTATAGGAAGCTCACAGTGTGCAGTGAAATCAGAGTAAGCACTTTCAGTACAGGAGAGGATCCTGTACAACTGTGCAAGACTGAAGGTAGGGCTGGAGTTCCGCTTTAATAAAACAATGGTTGAGCCCCCGGCAGCTCCACGCTTCCTCTCTTCTGATTCAAGCAAATCGATTTCCTGAGTATTGTAGATGCAATCAGAGAACACTAATGCAAACCCCCTGGGGTATATCTATGGATCTGCTACAAGGGAAAGGACATACAGCACACCAACCGCAGGACTACATTCAGGACAGAATCCTCTAACCGCTGCACATGCAGATTAGGGGTCGATTTACTAAAAGTGGAGAGTGCAAAACCTGGTGCAGCTGTGCATATAAACCAATCAGCTTCTAACTTCAGCGTGTTCAAGTAAACATTCACAAAAAAACCTGGAAGCTGATTGGTTTCTCTGCAGAGCTACACCAGATTTTGCACTCTCCGGTTTTAGTAAATACCCCCCCCCCCCCCCCCGGGTGTTGGATGACTACAGCTTCCTGATGCCTAAGGCCTTGTTTATATCTGCATCACTCTGAAGTGAAATCTGTGGTGGATCTCTTTTCACAGAACAGTGAGGGTGCAATGCCTTTTTTTTTAGCAGCTGAATAGGAATACCATAGGAATACCATGGCACAACTGTGAGCCTAGCATTTGGCTTGTGGTTGCAGCGCAGCCCCATTTACCTGAATATGTTTGGCATTGGTACCGCCTGCTGAATGTGACAAAGGGATCATTTTTGCAGTGCTGCATAGCAAAGCACCGTGGCATGTGTACACTCCTACCTGGCTACCTTTGCAGATAAAGAGGGCAGTAAAAATTCAGTTCATTCATTCCCCTTTTTTTCCAACCACATGTGTAAACTCAGCCTAAAACTGCATTAAAGGCTCATGGCTTAGATGACCACGCACAGAAGCAAAACTTCCAACCTATTAAGGTGTAATTAGCCATTAGAGTCACAGTCACACAAATAGTTTAACTGGGTTATGTTATGTCCACAATGTTTGTTTGATGCAGATAGGATAGATAGCTACACTATATTGTCAAAAGTATTGGGACGCCTGTCTTTACACGCACATGAACTTTAATGGCATCCCAGTCTTAGTCAGTAGTGTTCAATAATGAGTTGGCCCACCCTTTGCAGCTATAACAGCTTCAACTCTTCTGGGAAGGCTGTCCACAAGGTTTAGGTCTATGGGAATGTTTGACCATTCTTCCACAGGTCAAGTACTGATGTTGAATGAGAAGGCCTGGCTTGCAGTCTCTGCTCTAAAGCCCCGTCCGTACACACGTACTGATCGTCGGCCAAACGATCGGCCGTCTTTTGTCCAGGGCTGTCGTGTGTTGAAAACTGTAAAAGACTGCACACGAATTTTGTCTGCCGACTACAGCCGACTGCAGAAGTGATGTCATGTGATGGTTAACTTTCCTTGTCTTTTTTCTTTTCTGAGCATGCCCAGTCTTGCTAATCTGCTGTCTGTCGGCCGAAATCTGTACTGACTGAGGAACAATCGGCCGTTCTGGTGTTGGCCAACAAAAATTTTAATGCCTGCACGACAGATTCTGTTCGGCCGAAAATGCGCTGTGGGCTGTCGGAAGCATCATACTAACAAGCCTACAATCGGCCGATCGGTCGCCGGCCGAATATTTACGGCCGACAATCGGTATGTGTGTACGGGGCTTAATTCATCCCAAAGGTGTTCTATCGGGTTGAGGTCAGGACTCTGTGCAGGCCAGTCAAGTTCCTCAACCATAAACCTGCTCATCCATGTCTTTATGGACCTTGCTTTGTGCACTGGTCCAAATCATTTGGTGGAGGGGGATTATGGTGTGGGGTTGTTTTTCAGGGGTTGGGCTTGGCACCTTAGTTCCAGTTGATGGAACTCTTAAGGCATCAGCATACCAAGACATTTTGGACAATTTCATGCTCCAAACTTTGTGGGAGCAGTTTGGGGATGGCCCCTTCCTGTTTCAACATGACTGCGCTCCAGTGCACCAAGCAAGGTCCATAAAGACATGGGTGAGGGAGTTTGGGGTGGAGGAACTTAGCTGGCCTGCACAGAGTCCTGACCTCAACCCAACAGAACACCTTTGAGATGAATTAGAGCGCAGACTGCGAGCCAGGCCATCTCGTCCAACGTAAGCGCCTGACCTCACAAATGCACTTCTGGAAGAATGGTCAAACATTCCGATAGACACACTCCTAAACCTTGTGGACGGCCTTCCTAGAAGAGTTGAAGCTGTTATAGCTGCAAAGGGTGGACCAACTCAATATTGAACCCTACAGACTATGACTGGGATGCCATTAAAGTTCATGTGCGTGTGAAGGCAAGCGTCCCAATACTTTTGGTAATATAGTTTAGATAGATATGGTGTAGAAAGATAGATATTCTCATCTAGCCAAATGTTTTGGGTTGGTTTAGTATTACAGTGGAGGAGATTTTCCCATGCTTGGAATTTGTGGAATGAATGTTATCCATAAATCTGTACATTACTAGGAAACATCTGTATACTATATACTGTAGTAATATATATCTTTATAGAGGTGTCATTGTTGTATCTGGTACATAACAGATGGTGGAAACCAGGACCAGCTGTTTAATGGGCTCCCTATAGAATGTATGACGAGCTTAAAGTGTTACTAAACCCACAATGGTAAAATCAGCATGTATATGCAGTAAATCATGTTTGTTATACTCACTGTGGGGTTAATCCTCTGCATTATGTAAAAAGGGCTGTTTGATTCTGTCTTCTCTGGTCCTCCCCTTCTTCCACTGTCCCCAATCCATCTGCTGATAGTACAGAGCCTTTGGGGCACTCTGCACATGCTTAGTTTGGTGTGTATTGCTAGAGGGAGAGTTTTTTTTTTTCCTGGGAGGGTGCATGCGGTCAGCACAGGACCAAACAACACTGTCCAGACAGAGGGTGTCAGGGGTCATGCAGCCTCATGGGACAGTCCGAGGAGAAAGAAAACTCCTCCTACAAGCTTTAACCAGGCACTGATAGAAATCACAAGACTGCTATATACTGCTGATGAGAAAAGGTATTTAGCAGTATATAATTAATTGCATTTCCATGTTCTGTGTACTGTGGGAGACCAGATATAGTGAATGGAGGCTCCTGGGTTTAGTAACACTAAGACAGAAAGTGATAGGAAACCCAAAACTTGGCAGATATTACCAGAACAGGAGGTGAAGGGAAATCTTCTAATGAGTGACATGTTCCTGTGATGAACTGTCTTAAAGTAAGCTGTGGTTTCACACTGCTGTGCCGCCGTCTGTCCGCTGTGCGGGTGTACCTGCCATTTTTCTGTGTAGATAACCCGCAGTTTCCCATAGACTTTCTACTAGGGCAGTGTTTTTCAACCTTTTTTCAGTTAAGGCACCCTTTAAAATGATGGACAAATCTGAAGGCACCCTTTAAAATGATGCACAAATCTGAAGGGACCCTTTAAAATGATGGACAAATCTGAAGGGACCCTTTAAAATGATGCACAAATCTGAAGGGACCCTTTAAAATTTTGGAGAATCCTGAGGCACCCTATTCTAAAATGTAAAAAACAGTTCTAATCATTTTATATAATGTAGCAACATCCACATGTAGGACACCCAACGTAACAGGTGATTTATTCTTCCAAAGCAAATATACCTATGCACACTTGTACTGACTAGTATTCCTATGTTTCCCTTCTCCCTCAATGTCTCTCCATCAGTCAGCTAATGTGACCCCAGTGCTGAGGGAGAGAGCAAGGGAGGGTCAAACAAGGATGCTGTGGAGGCAACAGACATCCTACTTAACTGATGACATCATTGGTTGTTAGGATGCCGGTGTCTAGAAAGTCATAATGGTGCATAATGAAAATCTGTGGCTTTGTGTATCTAAAAGGCTTTCATTCACCTGCTGGTTTGTATGCAATTTTTGATCAATTTGTAGGCATTTTGCCAAGGCACCCCTGAAGAAACCTCAGGGCACCCTGGGTGCCTGGGCACTCTGGTGGAAAAAATCTGTACTAGGGTTTCTGAAAACGCACCAAAAGTCCTGTGTACTGCATCTTTGGTGCACTTTCAAGAAACGCCAATAGACTTTCTAATAGAAAGTCAATGAGGAAATTGTGGCTTAACCACGGGTACACCCGGCCTGTGGCCAGCAGTGTAAAACTGGCCTTCCCCTCACTTTGGAGAGATTTCCTCCAAGGGCTCTTTCACACACTGAGTCCGTTGGACGGACTCAGTTTTTCTCAGTGGTTGATCGATCCGCTGATCCCCCGCTGAGCAGGAGGATGACAGCTGTGTCTCCGTGCTGTGTGCGGAGACACAGCTGTCAGGTCCCCATGCATCTCTATGGGGGGAATCGGATGGGAACAGACCGTCGGTCCGTTCTCATCCGATCCGCTGGACGGATGGAAAATAGGGTTTCCATCCGTCCAGATTTGACGGATCGGTTCAGATGCGGATGGCAGCGGGTGTCAGCGGACATGTCTCCGCTGACATCCGATGCCCCATAGAGATGCATGGGGGGACCGTTCAGATCCGCCAAAAAAAACAGACAGGCAGATCTGAACGGTCTGCCTGTGTGAAAGGGGACTTACTGTCATATTTCCTGGACAGGAAGTGAAGGAAAATCCCCCCCAGCCAGACACAGACAGAACAGTAAACCAGCAGAGGTATTAACCCTTTCTTGCTGTATTTAAAATTAAAAAAAAGAGAAAAGTTTTGGTGGTAATAAAGCCAAGTTCCCAGTGACACCCACCCAACATAGGAGGAGTAGTCACTTTCCAAAGGTCCGCATATATACTGAGCACAGATCCCGGAACAGCATCTCCTCCAATAAAACTTTATTACTGACACATACTTTGTGGACATTAACAACCTCTAATATGTTTTACCCTACAGAACTGAAACACATTAGCGGTTGTTACTTGGAGTGCAAGATGTGTCATAAATAAAGTTTTATTGGAGGATCTGCTTCTTCTCAATTACTGCGGTCCAGAGAAAAGGGATTTCAGCTGTACACTGAAAAGATGGAGTGTGGGGCGCTTCATCTCACACAATCCATTCAATTATTATCCAATAAAAGGAGACTCCTGTACTGCATACTATTGGTAAATCTAAGGGAGATTGTACAATTAGATTGGCACACTTGTGGGCAAACTTCATCCTCATGCAGCCACATAATCCAATTTGACAATCCACTGAGCTATTCATCAAAGCAATGTACTGATGCTGTACAAGTGCAGGAACCCACAGAAACTCACACATAATTCATCACAGCCACATTTAAAGTAGATTTATACTCAAAACTCTTTCTTTTTTTTTTTATTTTAATTTGGATAGAGTAAAGGAGGGTTATAACCCCTGTCAGGTTTTTTTGCCATCTGTTTTCTTATTTTTGGAGATTTCCCTTCACTTCCTGTCGCATAGCCAAACAGGAAGTGAGAGGAAATCCCTGCACATTAAAGCAGAGTTCCGCCTCCTCCTCCAAAAATTAAAAGTCAGCAGCTACACATACTGTACACATACTGTAGCTGCTGACTTTTAATCTTAGGACACTTACCTGTCCTGGAGTCCAGCGATGTCGGCACCGCAGGGCTGTCGGGTGCTTCTGCCGCCATTGCTGGTAAGGGAAACCGGCAGTGAAGCCTTGCGGCTTTACGGGCGGGTCCCTACTGTGCATGCACGAAGCACACTGCGCATTCGGATTGGCTCAGCGGCAGGGGAAGGAAGAGGGGGGCGAAACTTCCGAGGGACGGCGCTGTGGTGCCGCCTCTCGGAAGTGGGGAAGGGTACCTGTCAAAAACAGGTACCCGTTCCCCCCTCAAAGGTGCCATATGTGGCACCCTTGAAGGGGGGGGGGGGGGAGCAAATGAGCGGAAGTTCCACTTTTGGATGGAACTCTGCTTTAAGGGAATCTCTTGGGGCCCCCAGGTCACCAAAATTAGTGTCCCTATTGGAAAATGTCCCCTTTATTACTTTTCTGGGGACAACCCAAAATTTGGGATTTTCTTTTACTTTCATTTTTAAGGATAATGGTAAACAGGACAAATAGAGAGGGTGAATCTCACGAACGGGGACACAGACAGCAATAAAACCTGACAGGGGTTCTGATCCCTCTCCCCTCTATCCAAAATAAAGTAAAAAGTTTTGCCTTTAGTTAGCTATAAAATGCAGTTAAAGTATAACAGTTCAGATTAAGCAAACTATTACCCAACCCAATTCCATGAGTGCACTGACCTGTCCTGACATCAGATCCACTCTGAGATTTACCATTCCCGTCTTACAAGTGCTTAAAGTGGAAGTAAAGTCTTTTTTTTTTTTACCTGTACCTAAAGATATGCCTATAATAAGTTCTCACCTGTAAGGTATAGTGAATATCTCCTAAATGTGCACTGTTTAGGAGATACACTGCATGCAGCCAGTGACGTTCCCTATGCATGTGTTCTGAAGGGGTGACATACCTGTGTCGTCCCTTTAGAGCTCCGTCCCACAGCCATGACATCATCACGGCTCAGCCAATCAGACGACCGGAGCATTTGAACCCAGAAGGAAGACCAGGTGAAGATGGAAACCCAGTCAGTGGTGACAGCACCGCTGGAGGGCTTTGTTTTAAGGAAAGCATTTTATAATATGCGAGTATGCAATGCATATCAGTTTATTATTCTATTGTCTTGCAGGTGTTTTTTTTTTTTTTTTTTAGGATGTGGTTTACTACCGCTTTAAAGATGGACTCTAGGCACAAAAACCTTCAGATGATTTTATTCCTCACAGGATAAAAATTCCCTTTGTCAGCCCTAAATGTCTTCACAAACCCAGATAAAACCTTGTAAAATTAGAAGTGACACCATCACTGTGCTGTACATAGTCTGTGCAGAGAGCAGAGCTGTAGGAGGGGCCCAGCAACTACAGGAAGGGGCGGAGACAAGACCAGTCACCCTGCACAAGGAGAGAGATCAGCAGTGACCGGTCTTTATTACAGGAAGCTCCTGCACAGAGGCAAAGTGTCACTGAATTACTGCACAGATCTGGAAGAAATACACAAAGCACACCGAGGTACAACTAAGAAAACACATGCCTCTTCTATTTAGACAATATTTGTTTTCCCTAGAGTTTAGCTTTAAGTTAGATGTAAACCCTAACTGGATGACATTTTGCTAAATGAATGTGTATCATACATTGTTACAATGCATTATGTTCTAAAAAATACTGTTTTTACTTTTTTACATTCTTTTTTCCCTCCATTTCAGCGATGCAGATCTCCTTCATCCTCTTTCAGCCACTTCTTCTCTCCATACACTTGTTCTAATGTTAGCTGAACATCAGACTCTTACCAAACAGTGACAATGATAGAGCACAGAGGTACAATGTGTATTGTCACAGCCTCTTGTTGTCTCCACCAAGGATGCATGTGACATGGTGACAATGCCAGAGCACAACTGGGAGACAGCTGGTACCCCATGCCAGGAAGTGCCAAAATAATGACCGTCATGGCCGGATCACCCGGGATTCTGGGTCAGGAAAGCTGCAGATTCAGAAAACGACATATTTTGGAATTACAATAACAGGTTGAACCTGTAAAGGATTTTAGGCTCCCTTCACACCTGATGGTATCGTTTTCAGGCGTTTTTTGCAGGTGTTTGGAGGCAGGCATTGACCTCTAACAAAAATGCTTGTAATCTGCCAAAAAAGAAGCTCATGTACTTTTTGCTTGAGGTGACAAAACGCTCAGATGTGAACAGGGTCCATTGAAATTAATGGGATTTCACAACTTCAGAGATGAGCTGAAAAATGCTCACGTGTGAACAGGGCCTTAGCGACTGGGTGCAGATTTACTTTAACAATGGCGCATCCATTGGCTGGAGGACACAGCAGGGATACAGCTTAGAGCTCACGTTGGGTCTTCATGTCAGAATCAATACAAAGGGGTTTATTTACTAAAGGCTAATAGACTGTGCACCTTGCAAGTGCAGTTTTTTTTTTTTTAATTGCATGTGATTGGATATTCTTTGCAAAGTTTTTTTTACTTAATTTACTAAGCTCTGAAAGAACTGCTCTTAGGGCCGGTTCACACTTCCGCGATGTAATATCGGAGCGCACTGCTTCTTCATTACATGCGATCGGATGTGCAGTGCGAATTCAGCCATACACTTTGTATGGTTAATTCGCACTGCACCCGCACAAAAGTCGCACATGAGGCATTTTTTCAGCCGCATCAGGATCGGATCGCACAGTGGTTCACACTTGTGCGATCCGATCCTGTGCGAACTGTCAGATCGCACTGCGATATGCGATCAAACTGGGGGTGTCGTTAACATTTCATTGACACCCCCAGCGTATCGCATATGGCAGTAAGAACTGCCAGATGTGTGTTTGCGATACAGGAACAGGCTGCGAATTCGCACCCTTTTCTCGCATCGCACAAGTGTGACCCGGCACTTAAAGAGTGCAAAGTGCACAGTCTATTTGCCTTTAGTAAATCAACCCTAAAGGATCTGACTGCTTTATAAAGTCACAGATATCCAACATTGATTGTGAAGTGAAGATCGTGAAAGGGTCATTTCAAGTGATATGAATCCAGGAAACTCAATGTTTTTAGGGCACTGCACTGATCATTATTGTTCTACATCGAATACCCCAAATTCCAGATACCAAGATCACAAACCTCAGCACTCCCTATCAGCAACAGCCAGGCTGAGACTTGTAGTTCTTCAGCAGCAGAGAGCTGTCCTCACCTCAGTCTCAACTGTTTAATACTACTGCTCACTACTGCACACCCCATACCAAACCACTCATCACTACTGCACACCCCATTCCAAACTACTCATCACTACTGCTCACCCCATTCCAAACTACTCATCACTACTGCTAACTACTGCACACCCCATTCCAAACTACCCATCACTACTGCACACCCCATACCAAACTACCCATCACTACTGCTAACTACTGCACACCCCATACCAAACTACCCATCCCAACTGCACACCCCATACCAAACTACTCATCACTACTGCTAACTACTGCACACCCCATACCAAACTACCCATCACTACTGCACACCCCATACCAAACTACCCATCATTACTGCTAACTACTGCACACCCCATTCCAAACTACTCATCACTACTGCACACCCCATACCAAACTACCCATCATTACTGCTAACTACTGCACACCCCATTCCAAACTACCCATCCCAACTGCACACTCCATACCAAACTACCCATCATTACTGCTAACTACTGCACACCCCATTCCAAACTACCCATCACTACTGCACACCCCATACCAAACTACCCATCATTACTGCTAACTACTGCACACCCCATTCCAAACTACTCATCACTACTGCACACCCCATTCCAAACTACCCATCACTACTGCACACCCCATACCAAACTACCCATCATTACTGCTAACTACTGCACACCCCATTCCAAACTACTCATCACTACTGCACACCCCATACCAAACTACCCATCATTACTGCACACCCCATACCAAACTACCCATCACTACTGCACACCCCATACCAAACTACTCATCACTACTGCACACCCCATACCAAACTACCCATCACTACTGCACACCCCATACCAAACTACTCATCACTACTGCACACCCCATACCAAACTACCCATCCCAACTGCACACCCCATACCAAACTACTCATCACTACTGCTAACTACTGTACACCCCATACCAAACTACCCATCCCAACTGTACACCCCATACCAAACTACTCATCACTACTGCTAACTACTGCACACCTCATACCAAACTACCCATCACTACTGCTAACTACTGTACACCCCATACCAAACTACCCATCCCAACTGTACACCCCATACCAATCTACCCATCACTACTGCACACCCCATACCAAACTACCCATCACTACTGCACACCCCATACCAAACTACCCATCCCAACTGTACACCCCATACCAAACTACCCATCACTACTGCACACCCCATACCAAACTACCCATCACTACTGCACACCCCATACAAAACTACCCATCACTACTGCACACCCCATACCAAACTACCCATCCCTACTGCACACCCCATACCAAACTACCCATCCCAACTGCACACCCCATACCAAACTACTCATCACTACTGCTAACTACTGTACACCCCATACCAAACTACCCATCCCAACTGTACACCCCATACCAAACTACTCATCACTACTGCTAACTACTGCACACCTCATACCAAACTACCCATCGCTACTGCTAACTACTGCACACCGCATACCAAACTGCCCATCACTACTGCTAACTACTGCACACCCCGTGCCAAACTACCCATCACTACTGCACACCCCATACCAAACTACCCATCCCAACTGTACACCCCATACCAAACTACCCATCACTACTGCTAACTACTGTACACCCCATGCCAAACTACCCATCACTACTGCTAACTACGGCACACCCCATACCAAACTACTCATCACTACTGTACACCCCATACCAAACCACCCATCACTACTGCACACCCCATACCAAACTACCCATCACTACTGCTAACTACTGTACACCCCATGCCAAACTACCCATCACTACTGCTAACTACTGCACACCCCATACCAAACTACTCATCACTACTGCACACCCCATACCAAACTACGCATCACTACTGCAAACTACTGTACACTCCATACCAAACTACTCATCAATACTGCTAACTACTGCACATATTACTACTAACTATGGCACTGCCCAGGTTGTAGATGAGTTGTCCCACTCCTACCCCTTCCAATTTTCCAATTCATCATCCTAATTTCCAAGGCAATGCAGTGACCAACAAAGACATACCAAAGGCTTTATAGTACACAGCAGCCAATAGAAAATCAATCTGTTAACTGGCATGACTGCATGAAATCAAAACACTGCTATGGATGACACTTTATATCCCTGTGTGCTTTGGCAATGATCCCCATTACATCTTACAGTAAATGAATGCCCCACCCAGAGCATGAACTACCCAATGTGGGCACTGACATCTCTAACACTACAGATGAATGTGACGGGTTCTCTTCAGAGGACTTCAGAACCTGGATTTAGTTGCTATCAGGAATCAGCACATTGGTAATCATAGATGGTCTTTGCCCTGATTTAATGAATACACCCAATAATAAAAAGAGAGACTTCCAGAGGCTAGGGAACCACAAGCCTCAGCATACCCGGCCAGCCAGAGCCATGGTGGGTCTTGTAGTCCTTCAGCACCAGAGAGCTATCCATCGACCCAGCCACAACTGTTCAATACTACTGCTAACTACTATACCACCCCCTGTCCCCAACCCCAACTGTTCAACATACTAACTACTACACATCCTCAACCCCAACTTTTCAATATACTAACTACTACACATCCCCAACCCCAACTGTTCAATATACTAACTACTACACATCCCCAACTGTTCAATATACTAACTACTACACATCTCCGACTGTTAAATATAACTACTACACATCCCCGACTGTTCAATATACTAACTACTACACATCCCCGACTGTTCAATATACTAACTACTAAACATCCCCAACTGTTCAATATACTAACTACTACACATCCCCAACTGTTCAATATACTAACTACTACACATCCCCGACTGTTCAGTATACTAACTACTACACATCCCCAACTGTTCAATATACTAACTACTACACATCCCCAACTGTTCAATATACTAACTACTACACATCCCCAACTGTTCAATATACTAACTACTACACATCCCCAACCCCAACTGTTCAATATACTAAGTATTACACATCCCCAACCCCAACTGTTCAATATACTAACTACTACACATCCCCAACCCCAACTGTTCAATATACTAAGTACTACACATCCCCAACTACTCAATATAATAACTACTGCACATGCCCAACATCAACTGTCCAGTAATACTGCCAACTTCTGCACATCCCCATAAGTTGAATAATGCTACTGCACACACCCAGCCCCAGATGTTCAATATACTACTGGACATTCCCATCCTCAGCTGTTCAGTACTACTGCTAAATACTACACACGCCCATACCCAACTGTTCATTACTACTGCTCACTATTGCACATCCCAGATGTTTAATACTAAGGCTAATTACTGCACACCCCCAGCTGTTTAATACTACAACTAACTACTGCATATCCTTAGCGGTTTAATACTATGACTACCTATTGCACACCTCCAGCTGTTTGAAACTACTGCTAACTGCTGTGCATCCCTAACTGTTCAATACTACTGCAAACTACTGCATTCCCATGCATCCCCAGCTGTTCAGTGCTATTACTGCACCACCCAACTGCACATCTCTATCCTTAACTGCTCAATGCTACTAACTACTGCACATCCAGAGTGGTTCAATACTACTGCACACCACCAGGTTCTGGAGCATCTCTATAGACTATCCTTCCACTCTCCATCATCTTATATGCTCCTGCAGTGCAGTGACCTGCGAAGGCCCCCCCCCCCCAAGGGTTGTTACCCATCAGAAGCAATCAGAAATCTGGCTGAACTGGAAGAAACTGAATTGTCTGGTTGCTACGGGTAACGGCACACACTTAGTATCACCATTGCCCCTGGCAACAACGCCCATCACATTATCACCCAGCAAATGAGCGCCCTTTATTCGGAATCTAGAATTACCTGATGAAGGTGGTCTTCCCGGTGGAGTACTGTCCCACCAGCAGCAACATGGGCTTGTTATCGAAGTCAGCGTCCTCTAGTGCCGGCGAATGGAACTCATGGAACTTGTAGTACTCCTCCAGGGGGAGAAGCTTGGTCTTGTAGAGCTTCTTCAGCCCATCGCTGACCGTCTGGAAGACCTCAGGGTCCTTCTTCCTCCGATCATCGGTCCCCAGCCAGCTGAACATGGTGCAGATACAGGCAAAGGGGCACAATTAAATAAAACTAATTGCAAATTCAGCAGCAAAAAATAATTAAAAATCAGAGATTTGCAGAAATGCTGTAGGAGCTGTCCAGGACCAATGCTGCAACCTGATGGTGTGAAGATTTATAACGCTCTCTTTATTCTTCCTATCGCAGATGTTGATCAAGGCAATGACAATGACTAGGTAGGAGAATCATGTACAAGGGAAGAATGATGTTCCTTCAGCTGTGTGCTGCTGCTGCTGCTGCTGCTGCTGATGATGGGAGGTCAGGGCAGAGGATCCAAAGATGCACATCAGCCTTTTCCAGCTGGATTTAAATGCCAGCAACCCAGGAAACTGATGTACACCGGAAGTTCCCATCTCCTGGCAAGCCGCCCCCAAGCCGTGAGCATGGGGTGAAGCCGAAGAGGGCGGGGCTACGTTGGTGGGTGCGGCGCTGTCAAATCCCGAGCACTGCAGTGACGGGGCGGGGCTAATCCAGCGCTGGCACAAGAATCCCCGTCTGCCCTCTGCGTGTGCCACACTGACATCTAGCGGCCGGTGGCGGAAGCGCTGGTCACCTTTGCTGTTCTAAATTTAGTCTCTTGCTAAAAATAACCGGTGACTTCATCACTTGTTTTTTAAGCTACCGTATTATAACGGCCGTGTGAACTGTGATTAATGTGTGAATAAACTATTTTATAGGTTTAACAGCCCAATAATGACTGTCATAGGGTAATGAGTTGCTTTAACCCATTGCAGGCAGATTGCAGTGGTGTTTTAAGTGCAAAAGGGATACAATTAGTTGGGGGGAATTGATCTAAATTGGAGCAATTGTGCATGGAAACCTGTCAGCTTCTACTTTCAGGTTGTTCTGTTAAAACACTATTAAACCCAAAAACAAAAACAACATTTATTACTGTATATTTGCAGCTTATCAATTCTTATATGTGATGGCTGCATTCGTTTCCTTTTGTAGACTTTCTTTCTTCGTTTCATCTGGTGATCCAGACAGCAAGTCTGTTGTTTTTCTCAAGCTCTCCAGCAGCATGTATCAGTTTACATGAATTAGACAAACCACTTAACACTAGCAGGGGTAATTAAAATGATCATCTTTTATTTATTCATGCAAAACCTTATTTTTATGGTTGAGCTGGCTTTTTTTGCGTGCCATCTGTCCCCCCTTAAAGTGGCAGTATACCACTTTTTGACACTTTTAACTACAGGTAAGCCTATAATAAGGCTTACCTGTAGGTATAATTAATATCTCCTAAACCGGCACGGTTTAAGAGATATCTGCACAGCATGCAGCCACTCACGCGAGCAGGCCTTCAGCTTTCCATGTCGGGAGCTTGCCGGAAAATTACTCCCGCGCGCATGCACGGGAGTGACGTCATCGCAGCTCCGGCCAATCACAGCGCCGGAGCCGCCAAACCCGGAAGAGACGCCGAGGGATCATGTCAGCTCCCATAGCGGTGTCCGGGGGTCCGTGTCGGGGCTTCGTTCTAAGATAAGTAATACATAATGAGCTAGTATGCAATGCATACTAGCTCATTATGCCTTTGTCTTGCAGTTTTGTTTTTTTTTCAGGTTTACAACCGCTTTAAACTGCAATTAGCTAAGGGTTTTTTCATGTCACGCGTCGCTTCGCGTCCACTGCAAAGTTGCCCCGACTTCAAGGATTTCAATCCATAGCGGCGTATTGTGTTACCAATGGTTTGTTTGGTGACTGTGGTCCCAACTGCCTTAAGATCATTCACAAGCTCCTCCTGTCTAGTTCTGGGCTGATCCCTCACTTTTCTCATGATTATCCTTACCCCATGAGGCACAATCTTGCACGGAGCTGCAGACAGAGGGTGATTGATGGTTATTTTGTATTTCTTCCATTTGTGAATAATCGCTCCAACAGTTGTCTCCTTCTCATCCAACCTTCTTGCTGATGGTCCTGAAGCCCATTCCAGCCTTGTGCAGGTCTACAATCTTGTCCCTAACGTACTTTGACAGCTCTTTGATCTCTCCCATTATGGTGAGGTTTGAATGGAAGAAAGAATCTGTGGACAGGTGTCTTCTATACACATAACGAGTTGTCGCTAGGAGCACCTTCTTATGACAGGACTAATTTGTGTACAACATGAGCACATACTACCAGTCTGTGGGAGCCAGAAAACTATTGTTGGTTGGTAGGGGATCAAATACTTATTTAACTCACTGAACTGCCACTCAATTTATATCATTTGTATCATATATGTTTTTTTTTCTGGATTTTTGTTTGATATTCTTAAAAAATACACCTATGATAAAAATTATAGACCCATCATTTCTTCATAAGTGCGCACATTTACAAACTCTGCCGTGGATCAAATAATTTTTTTCCCTCACTGTATACTATAAAATGTAATTGAACAATTTTCTTTAGATCTACCAACAAATTTGCAACAAATGGGAAACAAATTGTTTAGGTTTTTTTTTTTTCGTATTTCACAGTTTTGCCAACTTAAAAGAGATTTTACAGGGATTGTGCAATCAGATTCTAATGTGTTTTGTCCCCTCGTCAAATTTTTCTTTCACTTGCTGTTTCAGTGACAAAGGTTAAACCCAAAAGTAAATGAGGAAAAATCAGCACTAAAAAATATATCTATATAAACATAATATTTTTGCAAAAAATCTGAGAAAACTGGTGTTCACACGAAACCACTGTCATTTATGTGGATTTTAGGGCACAACATGAGACATATATCTACTATATGTATTTGCATAAAATTAAATTTATTGAATATTCCTTAAAAACATATCTCAATAAAATGAAGAGACTGGCCCCATTAAGAGCTGAATAAGGCACTGGATTTGAGTTATCATGGTTGAAGTAACTCATTAAGATCCCTATGTGGTGCAGTGGCTCTCAGCAAAATATGGGGTACCCCTTATCTAGGGGACACTGTGTTTTATGATGTGTGTTTAAAAAGTCAAATTAGAGCATCAGAGTCCAAAATATTTTTTTAATATTGGTGTTAGTCCATAATAAGAAAACACGATATAGCAAATGCATTTTGGAGGTTCAAAAAAGCCCCCCTTCTTCAGAGCTCAGATAATGCACTATCTTACCAAAAGTATTGGGACACCTGCCTTTACACGCACATGAACTTTAATGGTATCCCAGTCTTAGTCCGTAGGGTTCAATATTGAGTTGGTCCACCCTTTTCAGCTATAACAGCTTCAACTCTTCTAGGAAGGCTGTCCACAAGGTTTAGGAGTGTGTCTATAGGAATGTTTGACCATTCTTCCAGAAGCACATTTGTGAGGTCAGGCAATGATGTTGGACAAGAAGGCCTGGCTCGCTGTCTCTGCTCTAACTCATCCCAAAGGTGTAATATCAGGTTGAGGTCAGGACTCTGTGTAGGCCAGTCAAGTTTCTCCACCCCAAACTCGCTCATCCATGTCTTTAGGGACCTTGCTTGGTGCACTGGTGCACAGTCATGTTGGAACAGAAAGGAGCCATCCTCAAACTGTTCCCGCATAGTTGGGAGCATGAAATTGTCCTAAATGTCTTGGTATGCTGATGCCTGAAGAGTTCCCTTCACTGGAACTAAGGGGCCAAGCCTAACCTCTGATACTTTTTTCCCAATACATTTGGTAATATAGTGTATATGTAGTTTGAAGGACTCAAAATGGCAGAGTAACCAGGATAATTGTTTACAGGATGAACAAGGATCGGTGTAAAAGCAAAACTCTCCGTGGTCACTCTTTGGAGAGTTAATCTTGCTATTGGTGTTGGTGATGTCATGTGTCATGTTTCTGTGAAAACTCTATGAGAAGGGATAGCCCCTTGCTTTGGTTTATCTATCCACTCTTATTGCCACATTTGTATGCAGTATATACATGTATGTATAAGCAGTCTTTAACCAGACACATGACTTGGCTGCTGTCCCATCTAAGTGAAAGTATTATCAGCACCGGAAAAAAAAACGGAAGATAGTAAAGCTAAAGGAGTGGATTTACTAAAAGCAAATAGACTGAGCACTTTGCAAGTGCAGTTGCTCCGGAGCCTTGTAAATGAGATGAAGCCACCCTGACTTTCATCATCCAGTCATGTGCAAGTAAAAATGCTTTTTTTAAATTTTTCTTGCCTTTATCAAGTATTAGACATGTGCAGTTCATTTTGTTCCGAATCGAAATTCAGACACATTTTTCGTTATTTGGAAATTCGGATGGATACCAAAATTCGAATAGAATATATTTGAAAAGAATAGAAAAGAATGGATTTGAATTTTCCGAATCGGCCGAATTCAGTTCAATTCAACGGAATTCAAAAAATTTGCATCAATTCTTATTTGAATAAACTAACCGAATTAAACAAATTCAACTAACTTAACTAAACTAATTTCTGTAAATAACGAGTCAAAACTAAACAAATTTTATCGTTCTGCACATGTACATTAGGTATTCTTTGTAAAGTGCAGCTCCATTTTATTTACTAATCTCAGGAGCAGCTGCACTTGCAAAGTGCACAGTCCATATGTCTTCAGTGAATTCACACTATTGTGTCCTTTAGTCTGGGAGCCATTGTAAAGTGCTTTATTAATAGGTTCATACATCCATACTACAGTACACGTGCAACCTTCTGAGCATCTGGGAACAGGAACTGGAACCAAAACGAACTTGCAGAGAGTATAGATAGAACCTGTTATTCATGTAACAGCTTTAAATAGTGTGTAGCACCCTCCTAGGTATGTGCTAGGGAAACCATAAGGGAGGCCCTGTCTGCTTATCAGGGGGGCTGATTGTTCAGCTAGGCTGTTATGTGTTCTCAGGTGTGCCTGTTGAGCTTGGGAAGTCTCCCCACTGTGTCCAATGAGGGCTCCCATTGGACAGTGGAGGAAACCTGACCAATAGCACACCAGCGCTTGTATCTATCCCAGAGAGCAGAGTCCCAGGAGGAGGGTGATGGCTGTCTCTCTTCCTGTCTGTGTCAGGAAAGGTGTCCTTGGCGGTCGGCCTAGAGGACGAAGGTTGAGCTGAGCTGCAGAGAGGGATCCAGTGTGCTGTGGACGGAGTGGAGCTGCTGGGACAGAAGTTTCCAGGAAAGCAGTGTAGTGAGTACTGTAAACTGCCCAGGGGTATGCCTAGGATGGGGGACCACTCCAGAAGGTAAGAGAGATCCAGGAGCCAGCTAACCAGGAGGAAGCTTAGAAAGGGGGTGAAGAGAAAAGAAGTGTATGTGTAAAGAGGGTGCCGGTGTGGGCCCTGAAGTGTTAAGCGTTGCAGCAGATGTACAAGTAGCTCCCTCAAAGTGTTAAGGGAGCTTCTACAAGGACTTTGTGCCATAAGAAAGAGACAGAAGTCACTTCAGTGCTAACAGACCGCAAGTCAGCGTTCATTAGCGCCAACCGGTGTTGACCGGCATTCAGCCAGCATCATGTCAGCGTCAGCAGGCATGACTAGCGTAGAACAGATGTCATTATAAAACCTGGCTGAACGGCCAACCCACCACCCACTTGCACCCTTTTCCCTTTACCTTATCCCAATAATCGAGACGACACCGTAAGTGGAATAAAATTGGCCATAGCAGCCCTTTTATTAACCAATTTCAAATTAAATTAACATAAATTAACATAAAGGAAAAAAACATTCCTTAAAACAGAAACGTCAAAAACAGTTAAAGCTTTTGTTGGTCTTTGAGCCCCCCCCATTTTAATGTTCAGATAAATACTACACTGCGGGCCCACTTAAACATAATAGGCCTCCAGCCGCAAAACTCCAGCTCTGAGACAACACTCTACCCGCAGTGTACCCATGTTTCCTTCCAGTCAACTGACCTCAACTGGAACGCACCAGAGGGAACCTACCACCAGTGGGTCCCGAACCATTATCTTGCCTTAAAGGTTCTTGCACCTGCCAGCAAAGACCAACAAAAAGACGCCACCGCACGCCAAGGGTGAAGCCTTACCCTTGAGTGCCCCTCCACACCCCCAACGCCCTCTGAATACCGTCCTGCAACCCCAGAGCCCACAAGTCAGTCCCCACAGCATTTAGGTGCACCCCATCGCCCCGCAAGTACCTCCAGGTCTCAACCTCCAACTCCAGGTGCCTAACGACCACGCCCCCATTGCGACAGACAAATTTCCCCATCGCCTTGTTAACCTTAATGCGGGCCCTGTTGACACGCTCCACCGACCTGGCCAAACGCCAGGAAGTACGGGCGACTATGTCAGACCAGACGATGATCAGGTCCGGGAAGGACACACGGAGACGCAGGAAATCCACTTTTATGTCCCGTATAAGTTCCCGCATGGACCTAACCGCCAGATCATTACCCCCCACATGAAGCACCAGCACATCCGGATGCCTGTCCCACCGAGCAAATTTATAAACCTCCGGCACCACTCTGCTCCATATCATACCCGGCACCCCCAGCCAGCGGACGCAGGCTTCCCGTCTGGTAAAACCTAGCTGTCTACCACCGGGACGGACATCTGCTCGCCTGGCACCCCAAAACACATAGGAGTGTCCCAATATCCAGACGAGGCACGGTTCACCTGAAAGAAACAAAACAAAAGGCAAAATAACAGCAAACCCCTTGCAGGTTCCTTGTACAAACACAGACGCACATAACAAATTCCCAACGACAATCACAACAGATGAGGACGAACATACAACGAAAACCTCTTCGAATCCCACCTACCAATGCGCTTTACTGCATCCTCATCCAACCCCCATCGGGCGGCCTCCGTGGCCGCCCCAATGCGGAAGGAGTGTGAGGCATAGCATTTCGCATCCAAACCCAGGACACTCAAGCACTTACGGAACACCCCGATGAACTGATATCGGGACAAGGAAGCCCCATCAGCATGCACCAACAACGAGGCACCCACCTGCGTCCGTATGGCCAAAAAAGCACGCGCAGCGCTAACAGGGCACAAAGGCGATGCCGGCATTGCAAACAAACGGACCCGCACGCCTCTACCCAACTGATCCGTTTTTGACCGACGGAGCAAAATGTGAACTTCCTCCCCCCGGCAGGATACATCCTGCGCCAACAGGCCCCCCGACACTCCCTTAGAGGGGCTCACCAATTCCCCAATCCGAAAGGCCCCAAAAAACGCCAGGCAGAACGCTGCCCGAAAAAGGAGGACTTCATAATCAGAAAAACACAGCGCACCCAATGTGGCGGAAATATCCAGCAGGAGGGGAAAGGATACAGGGCGCCTACCGTCCTTACGGCGATGGGCCCGCCCATACCCCTTCAGAGCTTGCCGAACAACGAAGTCCTTTGTAAAATCGTGACTACCCTGCAACTTAAACAAGAAGGCCAGGCCGGCCAACTTGCGAGCCACGGCAGACGCCGACCCACCCTTCTCAATCTGTCGCGCCAGAAAGTAAAGAACCACCCACCGAACCGCCGGATCCCCGCTGTCCAGCTCCGCCAAACGCAGCACCTCACACCACTCGAGCCATACTTTGGAATATGCTGACCACGTAGCCTCACTCACAGACCGTTGAATCCAGCCTGTGAGGACCCCAAGGCAATCTTCCACAGCCAATCGGGACACAGGACCCCTTGTTGCTCCGCCTCCGGCGCCAGCTCTCGAAACCGTTCCCACTGAAAGCGAGACAAGGCGTCAGCCACCGTGTTGACCACCCCGGAATGTGCACAGCATAAAGAAAAATGTTCAATTTAAGGCAACGCAACACCAATTGCCGCAGCAGCCGAACCACCGGCTGCGAGGAAGCCGAGGAGCGGTTAATCACCTGTACCACTGCCATGTTATCGCAGTGCAGACGAATCCTCAAATCCCGGAATGCGTCCCCCCAAATCTCCATGGCGAGCACCACTGGAAACAGTTCCAAAAGTACCATGTTCCGAAGGAGACCTGCCTCCGACCATGATGCAGGCCAAGGCGCCGCGCTCCACCGCCCCCGATAGAAAGCCCCATACCCAGTGGAACCCGCCGCGTCCGTGTACAGCTCCAGGTCAAAATTGCTGACCGGCCCAGCCATCCACAAAGCCCTCCCATTGTAGTCGACCAAGAAACTATGCCACAGTCGCAGGTCCTCCCTATGGTCCCTGTTGAGGCGGATAAAGTGCGCGGGCGATGTTACTCCCGCCGTGGCCGCCGACAGCCTCCTACAAAAAACCCGACCCATCGGCAAAATCCGGCACGCAAAGTTCAGCTTGCCCAGCAACGACTGCAAGCAGCGAAGTTGGATCTTGTGAAGGCCCAAGACAGCCCGAATCTCCGACTTGAGAGCCGAAAGCTTGTCCTCCGGCAAGCGACATTCCATAGCGTCGGAATCTACCACAATGCCCAAGAAGCTCAGCATCGTGGTAGGGCCCTCCGTTTTTTCCGGCGCCAGCGGGATCCCAAACTGCACCGCAATGTGCTGCAACGTAGCAAGAAGCACGGCACACACGTTGGAGGAAGGCGGACCCACGCAAAGGAAATCATCCAAATAATGAATGAGGGAATTCGTCCCGGACACATCCCGTACCACCCACTCCACAAAAGAGCTGAACTTCTCAAACAACGCGCAAGAAATGGAACAACCCATAGGGAGGCAACGGTCTACATAATAAGCCCCCTGCCACCGGCAACCCAAAAGATGAAAACTATCCGGGTGAACCGGAAGCAGCCTAAAGGCGGCTTCAATATCCGCCTTTGCCATGAGCGCCCCCCGCCCATAGCGCCAAACCCAAAACACTGCCGCATCGAAAGGCGTATAAGCCACTGCGCAGGCTGCCGAATCAATCGCATCATTCACCGACCCCCCCTTCGGGAAAGAGAGATGGTGAATGAGACGAAACTTATTGACCTCCTTTTTGGGCACCACCCCAGCGGAGAAACCACCAAAACTGGCAACGGAGGATCGGGAAAGGGGCCACCCATCCGACCCAACGCCACCTCCTTCGCCAGCTTGTCGGACACCACCGCAGTATGCTGCAGTGCGGACCGCAAATTCCGCGCATGAGGGGGAATGGTAGTCATGGAGCAGGGAATACGAAAACCCTCCGAAAACCCGGCCTCTAGAAGTTGAGCCGCTGCCCTATCAGGGTATCTACTTAGAAAAGGCAGCATCTTTTCCAATATCACCGGCGTCTTCCCTTTTTTGACCAGGCTCCCCGGAGCGTCCCTTACCCCGTTTGAAACAGCGGGACAACCGATGGGCACCCCCGCAACCCGAGCATTCGTGCTTGTAGCGACAGGACCCCCCGAACTTACAGGAACCCTCGTTGAATTGCCAACAGCAACCCCGCCGCTTTGTGACCGACTGCCCAGGGGAAGAAGAACCGCCGGCCCCTCCTGGAAAAAACTGCTGGGGGGCCCGTGCCGACGACATAAGCCGCATCCAGAGGCTAATGTCTTTGTGGTCCCAACGCAGCGACTGCCGAATGGCCTTCCGCTGACGGAACTGTTCATCATACCGCAGCCACGCCGTATCCCCATACACCCTGTAAGCCTCACCAATAGCATCCAAGTAACAGAAGAGAGCCGAACAATGTTCGGGGTTCTTTTCCCCAATCACACTAGCCAGAATCGCGAACGCCTGCAACCAGTTAGCGAAAGTGCGGGGGATTAACCTATACCGCCGCTTCTCCTCATCCTCCTTCTTGTTCTCCTCCGGCTTGAGCCTATCCAAGTTAAATTTCTCCAGCGGCAAAAGAGTAAAGATTTCCACGTACTCACCCTTGACAATCTTCTCCCTGACCTCCGCCTTCAGATGCGCACCCAACGGTCCCTCGAAGCAAACGTAGACTTCGCACCTCGCCGAGTCGTCCAACCGGACCGTGTCCCCCTTCTTAGCACTGTCCCCAACTACAGCCCCCTTTTCCGACCCCCCAGCAGCGTCCCCCACCGATGAGGAAGCCGCCGCAGGCGACGGCTCAACTGCCGCGGCCTGCACACCAACCGCCCCCTGAGCCCCAGGCGCTGGCGCAAGCCCCGCCGTCACCCCCCCAGAAGCGGGCAGGACCCACGCCGCCGCAGGCGAGGGGCTAGCACCCCCCTGCGTTTCAAATCGCCCGACCAGCTCCCGCAGACCCGACAGCAAGGAAACCAACGCCCCATCCGGCCCCACATCGGCAGGCGTACCACCCACCAACTGGGCAGCTAACCCCCCCCCCCCTAGCAGGCAACCACGACCCCAACGCGCCGCCCCCACCTAAACCCAACAGTTCGCGTAAAGAATCACAGACAGACACAGAATTCTCACACTCACCGGGCTGCCCAGGGGTGGTCCCGCCAGCCGCTGCTCCGGAAGCCCTCTCAGCTGGGCCGCTCAAAGTCGCCTCCTCGTCCGAAACCGACAGCTCGCCTTCTGACCGATCCATCGCAGGTGGGGAAGCCTCATCGGAGGGCCGTGCGGGGGGACTGCCCCCGGATGCCCGCGAACCGTGTGGTCGTCCTTCGGCTCCACGCACACCGGTCCCGCCCCCAGCCGACGTTCCGGCAGCACGCCCCAGCGAGTGCACCGCCGCACGCTAGTGAGCCCGGGAGCCCCACACGTGGAGGGAGTGCTGGCGTGGGTGTAGCCAGCGGGGGAGGGGGGGGCAGGAGTCAGCGGTCACCACTGCTCCTATACAGGAAGGAGCTGTCCACGTGGCTAAAGAGCGGGCGCGGGTATAGCCTGCGGGGGGGGGGGGCGGGGGGGGGGAGCGGGAGACCGAGTCCACCGCAGCCCAAGCACTGACCGTAGCTTCCACCTGGAGGAAGAGCGGGGCACCCTCACCGCCCTCGGGGGGGGGGAGGGGGAGGAAGGAGTGAGAGGAGAGGGGAGACTGGCAGCGCAGCACAGAGCCGCCGACACCGGAGGGGATAGGAAGGGGGGGGGGGGGAGAGACAGCCCGAGAGCAGCCCAGTGGAAGGGACGGACAGCCAGGCACTGCAGAGGCAGACAGCCGGAGGGCCCCAGGCACGGAGGGAGGAAGGCAAGGGGGACACAACCTCACCCTGGACGCTTCTACTGCCGAGTGAGGGGATTTTGGCGCCCCCCAGCAGATCCCACCTCTTCCTGCCTGCCAGCCCCACCTCCCCCTGAGCTAGCTAAACAGCCTAGGCTCCCCCCATGACCACTGCTAACTTTGTTCCTGACTTAACCCCTACACTCCCCTGTCCACTTAGTCATGCTGGCCCTATGCTATCTCTCCGCTCCTGCTCCGGGCCTCCCTTTTTTTCAGTTGTCCCCCTAGAATTGTGCATAGTTGAGCCAGAAGAGTATCCCACTCATCCCTTCTCCCATCCAAGTTCTCAATTAACCAAAAAACCCAAAGATACTGGACTGATTCTTGTCTCAGTGCTCACACTTGGAGAATATGCCTAACTGTGCTGCTGTTGCTAGCGGTAACCCTGGCGGACCCATATCCAGCAAAACGGCTGGGAATCCTGCTACAAGTGACATCTATTGGACAGAGACATGAACTTCACACAGGTTGGAGAACAACATCAAGGGTAAGAAGAGGAAATAAGAAATAATGCTTTTCTAAGTTATTTTATTTCTAGTCCATAGCAACGCACTCCTTCAGAGGCAGGGGAGAGAAGGGAGGGGGAATACTGCAGTCACAGACAGTGGAAGGTGAGATCACTCCCTCCGAGGATGGAGGCTCAGGCACCACAATTTACCTTCCGGCTGCTGGGCTTCAAACTTCCTGCTCACACATTCTTTTATTGAGGCACAGCACACCGGGGATTGGAGGGCGGGCAGACACAGAGGGGTAGAAGCAGGAGAAGGAGAAACAGATTGAGTTCTCTCTCTTCTCCCATCTGTGGGGGGAAGCAGGGGCGTACCGTGGGGTTGGCCAGAACGGCGCCCGCCAGGGGCGCAGGCCGAGGGGGGGCGGAAAAACACTGTCAGTGTAGTGCAGCAAAGGCAGTGACTAACGGCTCTTCAGTCCTCCATTCTGCCTGCGCCCCCCGGGCCCCGCGTTCGGCACCCCCCCGCCGATTCCCGGAAGTCGCCCGCTCGCTGTGTGTGTGCCACAGTCAGCGTCGGACTCGGACGTGCGATGGGCGGGCCGGCGGCACCCCTCGTCACAGGGCTCCGCCCACATGATGATCCGACCGATCTTGCGTCATCAGCAGGCTCCTAGGCGGCAAGGCAGCTCCAGAGTCCAGGCAAGCAGCAGGCTAAGGCTCAGCGGGTGTAACTGAACGAATAATTCTAATCTGGACTTCACTGCACTCTCTCTCAGCAGTGTCAGTGTGACCCCGTGAGTGAGGTGGACCGTGGAAAGCAAGCTTAGGCTCCCAGTCCCAGCTCCCCAGGTACTAATACTAATAGGAGAACTTAGAAAAGAAGAGATAATAAAATTAAATGTATACTGTATATATACAAACATGGCGACCTCTATATTGCACTATCTATATATATATATATATATATATATATATATAATATACGCACAGGATATGGCATCATATATTATTATACTGCACTGTATATATTTTATATATATACAGTGGGTACGGAAAGTATTCAGACCCCCTTAAATTTTTCACTCTTTGTTATATTGCAGCCATTTGCTAAAATCATTTAAGTTCATTCTTCTTCCTCATGAATGTACACATAGCACCCCATACTGACAGAAAAACACAGAATTGTTGACATTGTTGCAGATTTATTAAAAAAGAAAAACTGAAATATCACATGGTCCTAAGTATTCAGACCCTTTGCTGTGACACTCATATATTTAACTCAGGTGCTTTCCATTTCTTCTGATCATCCTTGAGATGGTTCTACACCTTCATTTGAGTCCAGCTGTGTTTGATTATACTGATTGGACTTGATTAGGAAAGCCACACACCTGTCTATATAAGACCTTCCAGATCACAATGCATGTCAGAGCAAATGAGAATCATGAGGTCAAAGGAACTGCCTGAAGAGCTCAGAGACAGAATTGTGGCAGGGCACAGATCTGGCCAAGGTTACAAAAATATTTCTGCTGCACTTAAGGTTCCTAAGAGCACAGTGGCCTCCATAATCCTCAAATGGAAGACGTTTGGGACGACCAGAACCCTTCCTAGAGCTGGCCGTCCGGCCAAACTGAGCTATCGGGGGAGAAGAGCCTTGGTGAGAGAGGTAAAGAAGAACCCAAAGATCACTGTGGCTGAGCTCCAGAGATGCAGTCAGGAGATGGGAGAAAGTTGTAGAAAGTCAACCATCACTGCAGCCCTCCACCAGTCTGGGCTTTATGGCAGAGTGGCCCAACGGAAGCCTCTCCTCAGTGTAAGACACATGAAAGCCCGCATGGAGTTTGCTAAAAAACACCTGAAGGACTCCAAGATGGTGAGAAATAAGATTCTCTGGTCTGATGAGACCAAAATAGAACTTTTTGGCCTTAATTCTAAGCGGTATGTGTGGAGAAAACCAGGCACTGCTCATCACCTGTCCAATACAGTCCCAACAGTGAAGCATGGTGGTGGCAGCATCATGCTGTGGGGGTGTTTTTCAGCTGCAGGGACAGGACCACTGGTTGCAATCGAGGGAAAGATGAATGCGGCCAAGTACAGGGATATCCTGGACAAAAACCTTCTCCAGAGTGCTCTGGACCTCAGACTGGGCCGAAGGTTTACCTTCCAACAAGACAATGACCCTAAGCACACAGCTAAAATAACGAAGGAGTGGCTTCACAACAACTCCGTGACTGTTTTTGAATGGCCCAGCCAGAGCCCTGACTTAAACCCAATTGAGCATCTCTGGAGAGACCTAAAAATGGCTGTCCACCAACGTTTACCATCCAACCTGACAGAACTGGAGAGGATCTGCAAGGAGGAATGGCAGAGGATCCCCAAATCCAGGTGTGAAAGACTTGTTGCATCTTTCCCAAAAAGACTCCTGGCTGTATTAGATCAAAAGGGGGCTTCTACTAAATACTGAGCAAAGGGTCTGAATACTTAGGACCATGTGATATTTCAGTTTTTCTTTTTTAATAAATCTGCAACAATGTCAACAATTCTGTGTTTTTCTGTCAGTATGGGGTGCTATGTGTACATTCATGAGGAAGAAGAATGAACTTAAATGATTTTAGCAAATGGCTGCAATATAACAAAGAGTGAAAAATTTAAGGGGGTCTGAATACTTTCCGTACCCACTGTATATATATATATACACACACATACACCACAGGATGTGGCCTCCTCTATATATACAATAGAGGAGGCCACATCCTGTGTGTATGTATGTATGTATATATATATATATATATAAAATATATACAGTGCAGTATAATAATATAGGATGCCATATCCTGTGCGTATAGTATATGTATATATGTATATAGATATATAGTGCAGTATAGAGGATGCCATATGTGTGTATATATATATATATATATATATATATATATATATATATATAGTGCAGTATAATAATAGAGGATGCCATATCCTGTGCGTATATATATAATATATATATAATATCTAACTCTTTAATAATGGGGGGGGGCGCCGATACAGCTTCTCGCCAAGGGCGCTGGAGACCCTAGGTACGCCTCTGGGGGGAAGGGGGGGACTGTGCTGGCTCTGGGCAGTGTGGGAGAGTGCGTACAAGACACTTCGTTTAAGCCCCGTACGCATGGCTGAATGCCGGTGTTCCGTGAAAAAACCATACCCGTGAGAAAACCATACCCTCGTCACTTCCGGTTCCGCTACGGAGGGTATGGATTTCTCACGGTAGTTAAACTTGCGGCGCTTACATTAAAACAGCTCCTCTGCAACATAACTCATCTCCGATCTTCGCCCTGTCACTGCCCTCATCTCCGGTAATAAATATAAAAGCGGATCACGGAGCCGCGATCGCCGTCACATTTACATCTCATACACCCACCGCCGCTTTTATATTTATTACCGGAGATGAGGGCAGTGACAGGGCGAAGAGCGGAGATGATTTACGTTTCAGATGAGCTGTTTTAATGTAAGCGCCGCAAGTTTTACATTAGACACAGTGCCGTGAGAATTTCATGCCCACCGAGCATGCGCACTTGTCTAATTCTTTAATGTTCAATCACGTATCCGGGGCTCTGAGCATGCGCACTGCTGCGCTGCTCAGCTGTTTCAGCCCGGAAGTGACGAGGGTATGGTTTCTCCACGGGGTATGGTTTTTTAACGTTACACCGGCCGACATCAGTTGGTTCAATAAAAACTATCTGACATTCGGCCAGCGTGTAAGGCAGCCAGTTGGCTTCTGTCAGACGTGCATGCTGGAAAACCAGCAGACAACTGGCTTCCAATTAGCAATCTCGGCCAATGACTGAGAGTGCCAACCTGAAGGGGGGCTGTTTCCCTGTCAGAACACAACAACACAACAGCTCAGCAGGGGAGATTGCTGTACTAACGTTGGGTCATTAGTACAACAGCCTCCACCGGAGCTTACAGTTCTTTAACCACTTGCCTACCGGGCACTTTCACCCCCTTCCCATCCAGGCCAATTTTAAGCTTTCAGTGCTCTCACGCTTTGAATGACAATTGCGCGGTCATGCTACACTGGACCCATATGAAATTTTTATCATTTTTTTCACACAAATAGAGCTTTCTTTTGGTGGTATTTAATCATCTCTGGGTTTTTTATTTTTTACAAAAAAAAAAGAAAAAAGACAGAAAATTTTGAAAAAAAAAGTTTTTCTTATTTTCTGCGAGTAAATTTTGAAAATAAATAAGTTTTTCTCCTTCACTGATGTGCGCTGATGAGGCGGTACTGATGGGCACTGATAGGCTGAATTGATGGGCACTGATGAGGTGGCACTTATGGGCACCGATGAGGTGGCACTTATGGGCACTGATGAGGTGGCACTGATGAGGAGGTACTAATATGCCGCACTGATGAGCACTGATAGGCGGCACTGATAGGCGGCACTGATGAGCACTGATAGGCGGCACTGAGAGGCAGCACTGACGGGCGGCACTGATAGGCGGCACTGGGCACTGGCGGGTGGCACTGATGGACACTGATGGGTGGCACTGATGGGCAGCACTGATGAGCACTGATGGGCAGCACCATCAGTGCCCATAGTGCTGCCAGTCAGTGCTCATCAGTGCCTAGATGAGCAGGCACTGATGGGCACTGACTGGCAGCACTATGGGCACTGATTGTGGGCACTGATGGGGGGCACTGATGGAGGGCACTGTGTTGTTTTTTTTTTTTTTTTTTTACCTCTGTAGTAATCAGGGCACTGGTGATCGGTGCCCTGATTACATTTTTCTTTGTCCCCGACGGCTGATCGGTTCTCCTCCTTCCTCACACTGCAGTCTCCGTGTGAGGAAGGAGTGCTGGCGATGAGAGATGATCTCATATGTTTACATATGAGATCATCTCTCATTGCATGGGCCGATCACGTGGTAAATTGCTGCTGTGATTGGTCATTCACCACGATCTGTGATTGGCTGTGTCCAAGGGAAACGGCCAACACAGATTTTCCCCGATGCACGCTCGCGGGAGCGCAAGGGGAGCCTGTCTCTGGTAGGCCGTATAAAGACGGCCTCCCGGAAATGTGAGTCCGCGCTGTAGCCGTCTATCGGCTATAGCGCGGATGGCAGGAGGTTAAAAACTAATATTGTGTACCATGCTTTAGACAACTGTAGCCAGCCCTCCAGGTGGTTAGCAACCCTGGTAATTAGGGTGTGCCCAGGCACACCCGGCCTGTGTGCATAAATCTGCACTTAGCGGTTGTGGTACTCGGTTACTTGGAGAGCCACAGCCTGGTCTGAATACTACGTCCAAGTTTCAGGCAAGCTGAACCCTGGAAAAATGATTCAAAACCTGGACTGTTCGGGTGAATCCTGGATAGGTGGCAACCCTACCTCCAGGGCTTGACCAAGGAGGAAGCCAGAGATGGTGATGATGGAGTGTGGGGAAGGTAAGTAAACATTTCCAATTTTTTTTAAATACAGGGCTGGATTTTAAAATACCCAGGACCAATAGAAAAAAAAATACCGGAGCTTTACTTACCCAACAATCTTTACTTGCTATCTACCTAAATAATTATAGAGTACTTCAATTTTCATCTACCCTCTAAATTATTACATATCCTATTTTGGAAAACCAAAAATAAAGGAAAAATCCTGGTGAAAAAAATATCAGTTTAATTCACAAAAATTCTTCCATGTCTGCAAAATGTTGGATGTGTCCGGTATGTGTATTTTGGATGCGCACTTAGTCCTAAAAGGTGTCACACTTTCTTTTCCCAGAAATTTGGAAGGTTATCTCAAATCTACCACGTTGCTTGAAAAACAATAGAAATTAGTAGAAGCAGAAATGATAAGAGATTTCAAACAAAAAACAGTTCTCTCAGAGGATCATATCAGTTACATTGTTTTTGCAACTTCAGCAGATACCAGACTACATTATATTGCATTTCAAAAAAGCTGTACAGTAGCATTTTCTTCTATACCTGCCACACATTGCCCTCTAGTGGAAATTTTTCCAATTGCATGACTTAAAAAGAAATCTCAGGATTTCACAGCTAAATCCTAATAATCCATTTGTGAAATTGTCAAACTTTCCAGGAGTGCTTTGATCCTGGCCAGGTGCAATATTGCCTAGGATAAGGGCACCTCTGGAGTAAAACTGTTATGCAAACAGCAGACCCTACAGATTACAAACACAGAAAGTTTTAGTAACCTAGATTGAATTTACATTGTAACTTAAAGCGTAACTCCACTTTTGTTGAGAAAAAAAAACATTCCCCTCTGGGTGATCTCTGTACATTACAAGGATTATAACAAACTTTTTTGCAGATTCCTACCTTTTGTTATTCTGATTAAATCATTGTTTGTTCCTCTTTGCCTCTGTGCTGAGTGGGTCAAATGGAAGTGGTTCTATTATTATCTATCAGCTGTGGCAGCTGCAGGGCTCTGAGGAAAGCTGCTGGGTCTGCATCCCTTTAGATGTGTTCCTATTGGGAGTATCTCACCAACAATTATATTTTTGTTGCAGGGGATGCCAGAAATCTGACTTACATCTTAGGCACACCTGTCAAATTAAGACCTGCCACTATGTTTGTACAGCTGCTGCTTCCCCATAGAGCAGGGGTGTCAAACTCGATTTCATTGCGGGCCGAATCAACATCAAGGTTGCCCTCAAAGGGTCAGTTGTATCTGTAAGACTAGATGTCCAGAACTACCCACCCCCCTTACATGAGATGTCAAGAGCACCCCCCCCCCCACCATCAAAAGTCCCTTACCCTCCCTTACATCAGAGTGCACCCCCTTACCTTGTGCTGCTGCCTGGAAGAAACTGAGGTGGAACTGGGAAGCAGAAAGTGCTGAGTCTGGAGGAGGACCAGAGGAGGGCTGGAGTCTACTGAATGCTAAGACCAGGGGAAGTGGAGAGGAGGGGGTGCTGAGGCTGCGCAGAGAGGCCCAGGATTTGTAGGAGGAGTTCTGTCTTCCTCTCTGTTGCAGACTGCTGAGACGGGGAAGGGGGGGGGGGTAGATAGGAGCCTCTCTGTGGCTGCATGGAGAAGTGCAGGATCTGGTGGAAGAGTTCTGTCCTCCTCTCTGCTGCTGACTGCTGAGACAAGATAAGGGCAACAATGAAGGAGTTGTCACAGCTGCAGGAGAGCTGCGAGGGCCACATGAAATGGCCTGGAGGGCCAGATTCCACCCCAGGGCCTTGTGTTTGACATGCCTGCCATAGAGTAACAGGAGACTTCAGCTTAAAGAATAAACCACTCATTCACATAGCTAGAGTACCTGTGTGAATGAGCACTTAAGGCTCTTTCACACGTGAGGTTGAGGGACATTAAAACCCCATGGTTGAGCTGTGCTTTTAACGCTCCACAACTACTACCCTCTTTAGCTGCAGAGACAGCGGCTGGGGGTGCGTGTGCATTGCGATGAATGGTGGTGCACTCTGTCCCGGGGACACGGCGCATCACCAATACTGGTAAAGAACTGATGATAAGGCTCTTTACCCATGTGATCAGCTGTGTCCAATCACAGCTGATCACATGTAAACAAGGAAATGCCAGTTATTGGCATTTGTTTCTTCACACTGACATGTGTGAGGAGGGGAAAGCGCCATTTCCTCACAGGGGAGATCTGCACAGAGTGCACAGTGCCCTGAATATCATATCAGTGCAGCCCCAACAGTGCCCAGCAGTGATGCCAATCAGTACCCAGCATTGATGCCCATTAGTGTTCATCAGTGATGCCAGTCAGTACTGCCTTTCAGTGCCTGCTCATCAGTGCTGCCTATTAGTGCCCATAGGTGCCGCCTACCAGTGCCACATATCAGTGCCCATCAGGGCCACCTATCAGTGCAGCATATCTGTGCCACCTATCAGTGCAGCCTATCCGTGCCCATCAGTGCAGCCTCATCAGCGCACATCAGTGAAGGCGAAAAATTACTTCATTACAAACTTTTTACCAGAAATTTTTTTTTTTCAAAATGTTCGATCTTTTTTTTTTTTTTTTTTAGCAATAAATAAAAAACCCAGTGGTTTTTAAATACCACCAAAAGAAATCTCTATCTATCTAAAAAATATGGTAAAAAAATTTGTTTGGGTACAGTGTTGCATGACCAAACAATACTCATTCAAAGTGTGATAGCCCTTAAATAGTTTTTTTTAATTATTTTTGAGAATTTTATTTATTTATTTGTTTACATTACAGCCTTGTTGGGGGACTTTGGTGAAATATCAAAGGTCTAGACCCCTGATGTCTCACTTTTGAGACAGAAAGATTGAGGACACAGATTCCTCTGTCCCTTTATTAACAACCTCAGATGCACTGCAGGTAAAAACAGGAAGCACTCTGTATAGAGGCTCCATGTTGAATCAGAAACTGAAGCATAGTAAACACAGTTTATTATGCTTCAGTTATGAATGAACACAGGTATGTTCACTGCAATCATTTAAGAAAAGAACTCCTTTTTGAAGCAATCCTCCTGTGATCCGCAGCAACTATAGCTGGCAGTGGTGAGAAGAGGAGAAGAAAGCAGTGTTGCTGGGTGAAGGGCATACAAGGGGAATGGAGTAGCGGGAAGGGATAGTGATCAGAGCCGTGAGGGGGGGGGGAGGGCAAATACTGGAACCAAACTGCAAATCCCAAGAGGCACTAGGGCAAAAAGGAGAGGTGGTTCCCTTCTGTTTTCCCAGGCTGAGGAGAAGAGGGTGGAGGCTGTTCTGAGAGGACTGGTCACCCCTATACCTAAAAAGTAGAGAGGCACAATAACAGATATTCTGGAACATCAGAGAGCACCACATATTCTGATACGGCTTGCTGTCTAATCAAGGGAAAGGTTGCTGACAGGCTATGTTTTACACAGTATCCAGAGGGAGACCACCTGCTAACACAGGAAATTGGTAAGAGGCTGCTGTACAAATCCACATTACACTTTGACAAAAGAGAGACAGTGTTGCTTGTCACAGAGCCAGTGACTTTATAAGCACATAAAGAGACCAGAGTCAGTGCCATCATTAGTGCTTAAATGGTCTTTATCCTGAGCACTGTGACATAACAGCTGGGCCCCAACGAACTGGCCAGCAGAAGAGAATATATTGCACACTGCTAAACTGTTGTAATAGCATAATAATTCTCCTTAGTTAGGATTGCCCCACTATAGGGTTTAGTAGACTTTGTTCTGTACACCTATTGCTTGTTTTTACAGTGTAGCACCACCCCCGCAGGAGCTGCTGATTATATTATTGGGTCTACACCCTGCCTAACAACCCAATCAAATTGGCTCGATCCCTCCTCAGGCACAACTGACCCAGAATAGGACTGGACTATCAAATGGATACACAGATTGAAATACAATACTTCACTATGCAACAATACCTTGTTACCTTCTTGAATGGTAGTCCTTCTGGGTGACACAATGGAACAACGCACAGGATTGTAATTAACCAAACTTAGTTTAC
Organism: Pelophylax lessonae; assembly: GCF_965119305.1. NCBI lineage: Eukaryota > Metazoa > Chordata > Amphibia > Anura > Ranidae > Pelophylax > Pelophylax lessonae. The sequence continues at coordinate 600,850,698 of NC_138770.1, read as the reverse complement.
TATATATCAAATTGAATAGGGGAGATACAATACAATACAATACAAGTCCATAAAAGGTTATTTAAAACAGCTTTAAAAAGGTAAAAGAATACCCCCACACTCCTCCTGCATTAAGGCTAGACACAGTACCAGGTAGGTGGGCCTATCTGAGTCCCTCCCCCAGAGTTCTCTTCTTTCTTGTTGATCTTCGCTAGCAAGGTTATTGAATAGAGCTCATTTGTAATCCAGATTAGGAATAAAGATCAAGAGAGAGAAAACAACGAGCTGTTAGTTGTCACCGCAGGGTGTCTGCGTAACTGAGCAATAACTTCTGCGAGAGAGATAAGCCTCTGGCGACTCCTTTACAGACCTTATTGTTTGTCTATGAGTCTCCTGAGAGAGTATGGTGATAAACCCCGGGGTTTTATCACCTCCTGCTGCGCTACCGCTATCTGTAGATAAAACTGTCTCTTCAGCAGATAAAGTCAGTTATTGGGCATGTGCCCTCTCACCAACAGAAGTTTCTCCTTCGCGCGCTTCCACTGCGGTCTCAGTCCTTTGGCTATATGCCAGCCGCGCGGGGTCCTTCTGGCGGATGACTTCCGGTCTCGGCAAACAGCAGTATGACCTCCAGGAATGTGCCTCGTGCTTGAGATGGGACGATTCCACGTCGTCCCTCCAGGCTAAAAGGCTCTGGCCCAATATCCCGTGTCAGTCCTTCACTCTCGCTCGCTGGTTCCTCAGAGTCCAGCGCAGAAAGGCCCCCCTTCGCGCGCTTCTCTCTCCTTTAAATAACCTCCCCCATAGTGCCGTGCGGTGCAGCCGTGCACCCTGGATCTTGCAAAGCAGCCTGGGAGATGTAGTTTCTTCATCTTGTGAAAAGGAAGTCACAGCCCGGGAAATTCCATGCAGCTACCACTAGAGGGAGCCTAGTTCCTGGATCTTGCAAAGCAGCCTGGGAGATGTAGTTTCTTCATCTTGTGAAAAGGAAGTCACAGCCCGGGAAATTCCATGCAGCTACCACTAGAGGGAGCCTAGTTCCTTCCCACATATCAAACAGTGTCTTTAGGCATGTTTAACCCCGCTACACACTCCCCCCACTTGAGAAACTTTGGTCCCCAAAGAGGTCAACAGTATGTACCCTAGTGCATAGGTTGGCATTATACAACAAAAACATTAACATTTTGCTGAAATAAGTCAATCTGAATACATCCAATTTTGTATTCTAATAGCAGTGCAACAGTAAAACGATAAAGTGCAATTAATAAGCAAATAAGTGATTTCTACAGTGTTAATATTGTGCTGATTTCTAGTGCTTTTATATAGTGCTCCTTTAAAAAGCACATGTGCCTTTGCAATTTCTTAAACACTTACATCTTAAAGTTTGTGTTGAAAAAAAAACATCAAAAGGTGAGAAAGAGAAAAAAACATATAGTGAGGTCAGAGCAACAAAATGTGCGCAAACATTAACTCACAAAGTAAACCAAATTGTGAACATCAAAAACTGTGCTTATTATAATGGCCAAACCCAATATCCTTATGTACAAACTTAAATGCAAACGTTTTCTACTTCAATACTTTGTTCTCATGATCTCTCACAGACCCCCCAAAACTTGGGTGGCTTGTACAGTTGTGCCTGGGGGTGAGCTAGGGTTGTCCCCCACCAAATCTACAGTGGAGGAACTAGGCTGGTCAGGAGACCTTTTGGAGATAAAAACAGCTTCTTCCGAACATTCACCCAATTGATCATAGGTCAGTCTCTTAGGTGGGTGAATGACTCTCCTTTCCCTCTGTTCCCGTGGAGGCATGCTCTCAGAGGTACTAGGATCAGGCACTTCTGAGGATTCTTCCATGTCCCCCTCCTCATGTTCCAACACAGAGGCACCTGATGGTTCAAGAGAGGTCAGTTCTTCTTCAGAGAAGGGTGCAACCTCCTCCTCAGGATCTTCATCCTCAGCTGCTTCTTCTGGAAGCATATGAAAGGGTATGAATTCAGGGGCTTCTGCCCGAAGGGCTCCTCTATCAGCCAAGTCAGACGAAGACAGGGAGGCAGGTGTGGGTTCTGGCAACTGAGATGACCACAACCAGTCGGGTACCTCCTCTTCATCTTCCAAATCTTCAGATGGAGAACTTCCCTCTCCCTCATCTGGGAGCATCGTCTGAGATCTGGTAACTGGTCTGGACCGGCGAGAAGTCGAAGGGGCCGCTGACAAGTCTTCCACAGGGGGCATACGAACCGCTTCAGAGAGAGGCAGCAAATGGTTCCGATGCCAAGCCTTCAATGGACCCACACTTCCCTCAGGCCGAATTTGGTACACAGGAAGGTTTGGCAGTTGCTTACAGATAACATAAGGTTGGGACTTCCAGCGGTCTGCCAACTTGTGTTTTCCCGGGACACCCAAGTTTCTCAACAAAACCCTGTCCCCTGGTTGCAGGTCATGGATCCGAACTTTTAGGTCGAAATTTTTTTTATTCCGCAGTCCACGTTGATCAGATGTGGCCTGAGCCTTGTCATAGGCCGCTTTCAGACTCTTCCGCAGTCGGTCCACATATCCTCTATGCGATGCTGAAGAGGTATGATCAGGCGAAATGCCAAAGGCCAAATCCACTGGCAACCGAGCCTCCCTTCCAAACATCAGCCGATAAGGGGAATATCCAGTAGCATCACTGACAGTGCTGTTGTAGGCATGCACAATGGCAGCTACGTGCCTGCCCCAATGCTGTTTCTTCTCTGAGCTCAAAGTCCCCAACATATCCAAAAGAGTCCTGTTAAATCGTTCAGGCTGGGCATCCCCCTGTGGATGGTAGGGAGTGGTTCTAGTCTTTTGAATGCCTAACATATCTAACAGTCTCTTGATCAGTCTGCTTTCAAAGTCCCTTCCCTGATCAGAATGGAGGCGCTGTGGTAACCCATAATGTACAAAGAACTTCTCTACAAGAACTTTGGCTACCGTTGAGGCCTTCTGATCCCTTGTTGGGAATGCTTGAGCATATCTGGTAAAATGGTCTGTTACCACAAGGACATTCCCCTGGCCACTCAGATCAGGCTCTAAGCAAAGGAAATCAATGCACACCAGCTCCATGGGTCCCTGACTTTGTAGATGGCCCATTGGGGCTGCTTGACGTGGCAGAGTCTTCCTCTGTATACACCGGACACAAGAATGACAGTATCCTTCAACTTCGGCCCTCATACAAGGCCAGTAGAACCTGTCCCTGACAAGCTGAAAGGTTCTTTCGGGCCCCAGATGGCCATGATTATCATGAAGAGCGGCCAGAACTCCCTCTCTGTATTTAGCTGGTAAGAACAGTTGCCACTTCTCCTCCAGATCTTCAGATGGACCTCTCCGGTAGGCCACTCCTTCTCTGATCTGTAACCGGGTCCACTCTCTATGCAACAGACGGGCCCCCTGAGGGGAGTCAGTTAGAAGCAACTCAGGGCTCTGGATCTCCAGGGCTTCCAAGAGAAGTTTTCCCAAAGGGTCTTCCAACTGCTCCTTCCGCAAGTCCCTTTTGGACAGCCGGGGCAAACCCTCCCCTTCAACTTGGGTCACCTGGCAGTAGCATTTGGGTACTCCGATAGCCGAAACCCCAATCTCTTCTGCTCTTGACCCTCCTCGGGATCGAAATTCAGTTCCCTGATATAGGGCACGCACCCCTTCTGGAGCCAAATGAGTCCATTCTTCCGCAGGTTCCTGTGGAACATGCAACCTTCTGGATAGGGCATCTGCATCCCTATTTCCGATTCCTGGCCGATACTTCAGGCTAAAATTGAAGCTAGAGAGGGCAGCCAACCATCGATGTCCTGTTGCATCCAGCTTGGCCGTAGTCAACAGATAGGTGAGGGGATTATTATCTGTCTTGACAATGAATTCAGCTCCGTACAGGTAGTCTTTCAATTTGTCAACCACTGCCCACTTCAAGGCCAAGAATTCAAGTTTGTGAGTAGGATAATTCCTTTCAGCAGGCAGTAGGCTTCTGCTCACATAGGCAACAGGTCGCAGATGACCCTCATGCTCCTGATAAAGTACCCCCCCCAGCCCATCTCGGCTGGCATCAACATGCAGTTCATATGGTTTTGTGGGGTCCGCATAGGCCAACACAGGGGCAGTGGTTAGGGTTTCCTTCAGCTGGACAAAGGCCCCTTCGCATTCCGGGGTCCACTGATCCTGGATGGATTCCTTAGCCTTCCGGGGGCCTATGGTGGACTTCGCCGGCTTTACCAACTCAGGGACATCATCTTCTTCATTCTTCAGGAGCTCATTTAGGGGTCGGGCAATCTGGGCGAACCCCTCCACAAACCTCCTGTAATAGGAGCAAAAGCCCAAGAATGACCGGAGTTCGGTCACATTTGTGGGTCTCGGCCAGGAAGCAACAGCATCCAGCTTGTCCGGGTCAGTGGCCACCCCTTCTTCAGACACGATATGGCCCAGGTAATGGACCGAGGACTGATAGAATTGGCACTTCTCAGGAGAAAGTTTCAGACCTTCTTCATGTAGCCTCTTCAAGACCTTTTCCAACCTCTCCTCATGTTCTTCTAAAGTTCTGCCAAACACGATAACATCATCCAAGTATACCAGTACCTCTATCAAATTCATATCTCCAACGGTCCTCTCCATCAGCCTTTGGAAGGTAGCAGGGGCCCCGGACAACCCCTGAGGCATGCGATTGAACTCAAAGAACCCCACAGGGGTGATGAAGGCTGTTTTCTCCCGATCTTCAGGGTGCATGGGGATCTGATAATACCCACTCTTTAAGTCCATCACACTGAACCACTTCGCCCCTGACAGACTCTGTAGGGCATCTTCGATTCGAGGAGTGGTATACTGGTCTGGGATGGTTCTTCTGTTCAGCGTTCGGTAGTCGATACAAAGCCTCAAAGATCCATTTTTCTTCCGGACTACCACTATCGGGGAAGCATACGGGCTCCTGGATTCTCGGATAATCCCGATCTTTTTGAGCTCTGCCAGCTGTTGACGTAGATCTTCTAAGTCACCTAAGGGGACTCGCCGGACTCTCTCCCTGAAAGGCTTGTCCTCACTCAGGCGGATCTTATGAGTGGCGCTCCTGGCACATCCCACGTCAAACTCGTCCTTAGAGAATATTTCCCTCCATCGAGCAAGTTGTGCCTTGGCCCTCTTCACCCATTCCGGCAGGAGGGCAGCGTTTCCAGAGCAAAGCTCCTCTATAACCGCTTCACCCTGTTCCTTTTCTTTGAAATCAATGGGGGCAACTGGGGTAGCCGGGTTGACTTGGCCCAGGAGCACTCTGGCCGGTACCTTCACTGGTGTAATAGAGGTATTTCTGACACTCACTAAAACCCTTCCACGGTTTTCCTGTAACACCTTCAAAGGGATCACCTCAGGGATCACTTCTATCCCTCTCTGTCTCTCCTTTTGACCTGATTCAAAGATAATGAAGGGACCCGGCTGTTGCCATGTGAGTTTAACAGAAGCCTTAAAACAGGCCACCTCTCCTGGCTGTAAGACCTTTTCTGCTCTATCCAGCTTCCAGAGTCGTCCAACTCCTTCTGCGGGGGTCTCTTGCTCCAACACTAATCGTTGGTAGGCCTGCCGTAGCATGGGATGGATCCTTGGCGCCTGAGCATCTTGTCCCTGGACCAGTTGTATCAGAAGGCGCCTTACCAGGTCAGTGTTTGTTCCTACGATGAGAGAGCTTTTGTTGGCCCCTGGTGGACGAGGACAGACCACCGCTAAGGTGTCGAAGGTTTCCGCTTCACCAGCCACTGATGGATCAAAGGTCAACTTGATTGGCAGATACCCGTCATAGGGAAAACTTTGGGTCCCAATACCCCATATCTCCAGATCTTCCAACTTCTGCAAAGGTAGATGGGTAAGATATTTATCATAGAAGTCTCTATACAAAAGAGTCACCTGGGCCCCTGTGTCAAGGAGGGCTCTTGTGTAAATTCCTTCCACCTGAACCGAGACCACTGGGGAGGGCCCGACCAAGTTAGTTGGGAATTCTCTTGATGTAGCCTTGTTATCTGATTCAGTTCTCTGTACCCTGGCCCTCTTCTCCTTTTTCTTCCTTGATCTAGGCCCCCGCCGAATCCGGTGTGCATTGACTTTCCTTCCCTCAGTAACCCGGAGTCTAGAACTGGGGGTGTTATATTTGGGTCTGACCCCCTGACTCAGTTTCCCTGATCCTGCACCACTTCTGGAGTCCCTTAAGACTGGCGGACACCCGGTTGACTCCTTCACCGGTGTCCTCTGAAGTTTCCCGCTGGCTCGCGAGGTTTCGCGGCAGCATTTCCTGAGCTGGGACATACCCTTCTAACATGCCCAACTCCCCCGCAGTTGAAACAAGTTAACAATCTTGCAGGCCGTGGCTCTGGATCTGTGCTGAGACTAACAGGTTCATCTGGCCTCTCCGATATACTCCCCTTGGGTAGAGTGGATACCTGACCAGTCAGGATGGACACCATTTCTATCAACTGAGACACTTGAGTCTTTAGGAGTTCAACTTGAGAGTCACCCTCTTCCACACTTATCACTCCAACCCGGGCAGTTGAGTCAAACTGCCGACTTTTCTTCTTGTTGTCCAACATGACCTCTTCCTCTCTGACCATTCGAATCAGATCGGGGTATTCTAGAATGCCGCCATCTCGACGAGTTCGTAACAGTATGGCAATGGGATCTAAAGGTTGAGCCCCTTTCAGAACCTGTCGTGCACGAGTCTCATCTATTTTCCGGGGGTCTATTCCTTTCTTTAACAGAATCTGGTGGATAATCCTATCCAGACGTTTAATGAATTCGGACAACTTCTCCCCCTCTTCTTGATAACAGTGGTCCAACTGGTAGAGAAGTTCAGCCGCGTTCTCCGTCCGACCAAACACATCTTGCAGAATGTCCAAATAATCCTGTGCAGTGCAGTTCTTCTTGCTAAGCTTTAGATTACGTACAGCCTCTAATGCAGGTCCCCTTAAACTCTCTGTGATCCTCTGCTTCTTGTGCTGTTCTGGTACCTCCCATTCCTCCAAAGCCTGAGTGGCGGTATCTAGCCACTCTTCGAACCCATCTTCTGCTGAAGGCACAGGCTGTTTCCCAGAGAATGTCCGGAGCTTCCTATATCCAGTCATCAGATAGCTCGAGGAGTCCCTGCTACATTTTGCCACAATCTCCCCAAGAACAGCACACAGTTCTGAGCTAAAAGTCGACAAAGGTGATGACTCAGGATGCCCTTCTTGGACACCTTTTTCTTGGCTGGATACCCCAGGGGTGGTGGATGAGGGACCCGCAGTAGGAACTCCTGGATGTATCAGGAAAAGTTCTGTTTGGTCAATAGTTTTTACACTGTTTCCATTGAAATAATCAGGGACCCCTTTCCTCCACTCACACAGTACATACGTGTGTGGGGCAGTGGTGTCAGTTTTTATGTCAATCACCCAGAATTTCCTGTCTGTGGATAGTGCCCTTAAAACAGGGAGGAGCTTTTCTTCAGTCCAGGCTTCTCCCTTGATTTCAACCACCAGGCCATTTTCCACTATGACATTCTCTTCCTTGCACCACTCAGCAGCAGCGACAGGATCCATTTCTGCGTGGGAGGGGATTCTGGGGCTGAGAGGGTTGTGTTGCAGGACTGTAGAAATCCCGGACGAGCCCCCACGTGTAGCACCACCCCCGCAGGAGCTGCTGATTATATTATTGGGTCTACACCCTGCCTAACAACCCAATCAAATTGGCTCGATCCCTCCTCAGGCACAACTGACCCAGAATAGGACTGGACTATCAAATGGATACACAGATTGAAATACAATACTTCACTATGCAACAATACCTTGTTACCTTCTTGAATGGTAGTCCTTCTGGGTGACACAATGGAACAACGCACAGGATTGTAATTAACCAAACTTAGTTTACTATATATCAAATTGAATAGGGGAGATACAATACAATACAATACAAGTCCATAAAAGGTTATTTAAAACAGCTTTAAAAAGGTAAAAGAATACCCCCACACTCCTCCTGCATTAAGGCTAGACACAGTACCAGGTAGGTGGGCCTATCTGAGTCCCTCCCCCAGAGTTCTCTTCTTTCTTGTTGATCTTCGCTAGCAAGGTTATTGAATAGAGCTCATTTGTAATCCAGATTAGGAATAAAGATCAAGAGAGAGAAAACAACGAGCTGTTAGTTGTCACCGCAGGGTGTCTGCGTAACTGAGCAATAACTTCTGCGAGAGAGATAAGCCTCTGGCGACTCCTTTACAGACCTTATTGTTTGTCTATGAGTCTCCTGAGAGAGTATGGTGATAAACCCCGGGGTTTTATCACCTCCTGCTGCGCTACCGCTATCTGTAGATAAAACTGTCTCTTCAGCAGATAAAGTCAGTTATTGGGCATGTGCCCTCTCACCAACAGAAGTTTCTCCTTCGCGCGCTTCCACTGCGGTCTCAGTCCTTTGGCTATATGCCAGCCGCGCGGGGTCCTTCTGGCGGATGACTTCCGGTCTCGGCAAACAGCAGTATGACCTCCAGGAATGTGCCTCGTGCTTGAGATGGGACGATTCCACGTCGTCCCTCCAGGCTAAAAGGCTCTGGCCCAATATCCCGTGTCAGTCCTTCACTCTCGCTCGCTGGTTCCTCAGAGTCCAGCGCAGAAAGGCCCCCCTTCGCGCGCTTCTCTCTCCTTTAAATAACCTCCCCCATAGTGCCGTGCGGTGCAGCCGTGCACCCTGGATCTTGCAAAGCAGCCTGGGAGATGTAGTTTCTTCATCTTGTGAAAAGGAAGTCACAGCCCGGGAAATTCCATGCAGCTACCACTAGAGGGAGCCTAGTTCCTGGATCTTGCAAAGCAGCCTGGGAGATGTAGTTTCTTCATCTTGTGAAAAGGAAGTCACAGCCCGGGAAATTCCATGCAGCTACCACTAGAGGGAGCCTAGTTCCTTCCCACATATCAAACAGTGTCTTTAGGCATGTTTAACCCCGCTACAACAGTATATATCATTCTATTGTTCACCTATTTGCAATATATGCTATAGTTTAACTATTTGCTGTATCATTGCTGTTATTTCATATCTCTTATGCTACCAGGGTACTGCATATACATCTGAAAAAAATAATCCCCACCCAGCCAGATGTGTCAGAGTGTGTGGTTCTATTTATAGAGTGGTAGGCACAGGACAGGGGACCCAAAACAATTAGTGTCTCCTTTAGGGTAAGCGTCCGAGGTGCAAACTCAAGCTTAGGAGCAATCATTTCTCTATTCTGCCATGTCACAGAAAATGGAGAGTTGGAGCTGCATGCTCCGATCTCTTTGCCCATCCCCACGCCCTGCCTAAATTAAAGCATTCGAGTAGGAACCTTGCAGGCTCTGCTTGTGTAGTGTAAACGACTGCACGAGCAGAGAGAGGGATGTGAGCTATCTACTGACAGGTTACATGTGGTGGGAATATAAAAGGGGGCACATTATGTGGCCACAGTTTTGTCAGATAAAGCATAGGGATATAGGTTGTACAGGTAGGCTAGTAAAAGGTTAAGTTTACCTGAGCATTGCAGCAGGTATTAGCCATTCAGTGTGCAGGGAAGTTTCTGGCAGGCTGGGGCAGAGGCTATAAAAAATTGGTTTGGGCTAGAGTGCTTCCTTTTGCACCGAAGAGCAGCAAGAAGAAAGTTCTGCTGAAGGAGTCCAAAAGTTTCTATCTTACCTGCTGCCATGGAGGCCCTGCGGAGAGTGCGGGAGGAGAAGCGTGGCTGAGGCAGTGTCTCTCTGTGTCCGTAGCTGAAGAGCAAGTGGCGGTGGAAGTGCATCCTGCTCCTTCACAGGCAGAAGCGACTGCAGCGAGGCCGGGTGTCAGTACAGTGCGGGAGACGCGAGCGCGGAGGAGCCGGGCCCCAGAGAGGGAGAAGACGCCGGAGAAGCCGGCTTGTGTGACGGACAGCGAGCCGCCGTGCGGTGTCATGGCGGCGAAGGTGGCCCAGGCGCGCATGCGCCGTGCATCCAAGAAGAGAACAAGAGCCTCCCTATCTCCAAGAAGGGGTGGCGGCGGGCGGGCTAACAGCTGCCAGGCGGACCAGGAGAGGGAGAGAGGGCGTCTGCCATCTCCACAAAGAAGCATCCCTGTAGTGTCCAGAATGCCTGCTGTGGGAGTGGCTACAGCGCAGCATGGGACACAAGGAGCAGCTCCCAGTGTGCTAATGGAGGAAGCTGAGCAGCAACCTGTTCTCCCCCCCAGCAGCTGGTGAGTTGTGCAGTGTACAGGATTTGTCTTCATTAATTAAGTCTTTATCCTCTCTGGTGCAATCTTTCTCTCATGTCTCCCCTGCTGTTTCTCCTCTACCTGTTAAGCCTGTTTTGTCTATTCAGCAGCAGCCAAGCTGTGAGCTTAGTTTCTTTCCTGCAGTGACTACTGTCCCTAATGTGTATGGTGTTAATGTCGCAGATATTAATAGTAGTCATAGTATATTTAAAGAGGAGATTGTTATGTCTGCGCATGCACCTTTGCTGGGAGGTAGTGGTATGCTGGAGGTATGTATGAAAGGTGCGATGCCATGCGAGATGTCACCTTTGGGCTACCACCTGAGTGTAGGAGTTAAAGAAAAAATATGGAAGGGTGATTTTGTCGATTTGTTATCATTGTTACCTGCCCACAAGGAGCTGTCGGTTAGGTCGGATAAAAGGGAAGACAAGCAGGAGGAGGAGTGGCGCAGGGGGGCTCCTAGGTCTTTCCATAACTGGCTGCAGGCGTTTTGTATATTCGCTGGAGTGATGGCGGAAAAGCACCCTGAGGCACCTTGATCATGTCTTGGAGGCGTACAAGAGCTTCGGGGGGTTGGGCTGGTACTATTACGACGAATCTTTTCGTCAGAAGCTGTCGGTCCACCCCTCTTTAAGATGGGGTATGAAGGATGTGGGCCTTTGGCTGAACTTAATGTCCCCGCAGAGGCAGAATCCTGTTAGGCAGCCGGTAGGGAACACGCAGAATGCAGCATATCGCAAAGGTTGCTGTTTCGCTTTCAATGAGAGTCAATGTCGTTGGAATGCGGCTTGCCGTTATAAGCATGAATGTTCATTCTGTTCGGGCCCACATCCAGTGAGTAAATGTTTTAGAAAGAATGCTGCTGTTGGGCAAGCTCTAAAGGATATTTTTCCAAAAAGCCTGCACGCCTGTGAGGCTGGAAAGAATGCGTCCGTGGTTGGACAGGTACCCAAACAGGGAGAGGGCCCGTTTTCTCATTGAAGGTTTCGAGAAAGGTTTCCCTTTGCCTTCATTTGTGGGAAAGGGATGTACAGAGGTGGGCAATCTGAAGTCGGTGGAAAACTTTGCACAGGTGGTTAGGGACAAGATTTTTAAGGAAATCGAGCTGGGTAGGGTGGCGGGTCCTTTCGATCGGCCGCCTTTTGACAATTTTCGTGTTTCTCCACTGGGAGTGGTCCCCAAAAAGGAGCCGAATGAATTCCGGGTCATACATCACCTCTCTTACCCGAAAGGAAGCTCGCTGAATGATGACATTGATGAAAATCTGTCGTCTGTATCTTATGCCACGTTTGAAGAAGCCGTAGCTAAGATAAGGCTTTTCGGACAAGGAGCATTGTTGGCAAAGGCGGACATAAAGTCCGCATTTCGGCTTTTGCCTATATCACCTTTGGCATTCAATTCTTTGGGCTTTCAGCTAGAGGGTTTATATTTTTTCGACAAAAGCCTCCCTATGGGATGTTCTTTGTCCTGTTCTTATTTTGAAAAATTTTCTTCCTTTTTGCACTGGGTGGTGTCAGCCAAGTCAGGTAGTGTGGGAGTGCTACATTACCTGGACGATTTTTTGTTCGTGGGCCCACCGGATTCGGTTGATTGTCTGTCTTTGTTGCAAACCTTTAGGACAGTGGCGGAGGATTTTGGGGTTCCTCTGGTGGAGGAAAAAACTTGCTTGCCCGCTACAAAAATGATCTTTTTGGGCATTCAGATTGATACAGAACGCATGGAGTTTTGTTTGCCAGTAGATAAGGTGGAGAAGTTGAAATCTCTGGTGCAGTCATTCATGTCAAGGAGAAAGGTCCTGTTGAAAGAAATGCAGTCCTTCTTGGGTTTGCTAGCATTCGCATGCAGAATTATGCCCATGGGTAGGGTGTTTTCGATACGTCTTTACCTGTCCACTTCGGGCTTGAAGGCCCCCTTTTCCCACATCAGATTGACTAGCGACCTTCGGGAGGATTTGTCGGTTTGGGCTGAATTTCTCGAAGTGTATAACGGTCGTTCATTTTTTCAGGAGGATTTCATTTTTGCCCCGGATTTTCGCTTGTTTACGGATGTGGCAGGATCTAAGGGCTTTGGAGCGATATGGCAGACACATTGGTGTTGTGCAGGATGGCCGGAGTCGTGGAGGAGTAGAAAGCTGACGAAGAACGGGGTTTTGTTGGGACTGTTTCCGATATTAGTGGCATTGGAACTGTGGGGTTCATGTTTCGCGAACAGAAGGATTTTGGTGGAAACCGACAACAAAGGGGTCTTGTTTGCGGTGAACTGCCTCTCATCCAAGTCCATTTTTGTAATTAAGGTGCTCAGGAGGGTTGTCCTTTTGTGTTTGCAGTTCAATATATGGCTGAAGGCGAAACACACACCGGGTGTCTTGAATAATCTTGCAGACGCTTTATCTCGGTTTCAGATGGACCGGTTTCACCAGCTTCTGCCGGAGGCGGACGAAGAAGGTACCGAGATTCCGAGCCGAGTGTGGACAGTTGTTGGGATTTAGTCGAGAGAACGATCGTGGGATCAGTGGCCCCGAGAACATGGGCGAGCTACTCTGCTGCCTGGAAGAGTTGGTTGTCTTTCATGGAGGCGAAGGGCCAGATGGAAGGTCGACCGGAGGAATGTTGGGTTTTGGAGTTTGTAGGTTCTTTGATGCAGCGGAAACTGTCTTATAGTCACATGCGTAAGACACTGGCGGGCATTTCCTTTTTCTGCCGCTTGAAAGGTTTTCCGGCTTGTACATCTTATTTTTCAGTACAGCAATCATTGAAAGGTTATAGGAGGGAGGTGGCGGTAATAGATGACAGGAGACCTATTTCTATTGAATTATTAGGGGATATCTGCGGTATGACTTCATTAGTGTGTAATTCTGTTTATGAAGCATTGTTGTTCAGAACGGCTTTTGTCTTGACCTTTTTTGGGGCGCTGCGCATCTCTGAGCTGCTACGTTTATCGAAAAAAGCTGAAGGGGGCCTTTTCTATGATCAGGTGGTGGTGGGCAGGGAAGATATCGGGATTTGGTTACGGCGCTCGAAGTCGGACACCTTGGGTAGAGGTGTGGGAATTACTATTAAAGCTCAGCAGAACGAGGAAGTTTGCCCGTTGAGTATGGTAAAACAATTTTTGGAAGTAAGGCCAGTTTGTGGTGGGCACTTTTTGGTTCACCTGGATTCCACTCCACTCACGAAATACCAATTCGATTTCGTTTTACACAAATGCTTAGAGAGGCTGGGTTAAAAAAAATTTAGGTTTTCCTCTCATTCATTTAGGATAGAGGCAGCATTGGAGGCAGCTAGGAGGGGATTTTTGGATAGGGTAATACAAAGTATGGGGAGGTGGAAATCTAAATGTTTTAAAGTATATGTAAGGCCTAACTTGTTTATTTGAATTCTTCAGGTTCTCAGCGAGCAGTCTGGATCCTGGGACACTCATTTATTTTCTGGGCGAGAAAAAGAGCATCGCAACGTATTTACAGTACGAATTTAGCTCTACCTCCATAGTTTAAATTATTTTGGAAAGGAATTAGAGGCCTGCAGTGGCACCAGCTGTACTTTCATTTGTCTAGATTATTTCAAGTTTGGCCTCCTCCGGCCATTGTGATTATCCATGCTGGGGGTAATGACCTTGGAAATATTAAAACGTTGGATTTATTATTTAAAATGAAGCGGGATTTGCAGTTATTTTCCCTTTCTTCCCCTGGGACTGTGGTGGTATTCTCCGAGATAGTTCCTCGGCTTCCTTGGCTTTCCTCATCACAGAGGAAAGTTATGGAGAAGATGAGGAAAAGGGTGAATAGGGCGATGGAAAAGTTTATGCCGTCTATTGGCGGCCTGTCCTATAGACATGTAGATCTGGAGGGCGGCATCCAGGGGCTTTATCGCCAGGATGGCATTCACCTTTCGGATGTGGGGATTGACATTTTTAATCTGGGGCTGCAGAATAGCATTGAAAGGGCCGCGGTGGTGGGGTAGGGCCGTCCTTGTTGCTCAAGCCCAGCTGGTGGGGACATTGTATTTCGTATGGTATTTGATTTTATTGATGCTCGAGTTGTTCTATAACTGAGCAATTATAAGTTATTTCAGTTTGAGTGTTTTTTAAAAGCAAGTAATTGTTATGAATTAATTTATTTAATTTAAACCAATAAAGAGTGCCGCGGCCTTTTCTTTGCCAAAACTGGGGTCAGTGTTATTATTTATATTAAATTAAGTATGGTTAGGCGGGAGTGTGGCCTACAATTCCATATAAAAGGGGGCACATTATGTGGCCACTTGTGTGGGATTGTGGCCACCTGGTAGCAGTTTTGTCAGATAAAGCATAGGGGTATAGGTTGTACAGGTAGGCTAGTAAAAGGTTAAGTTTACCTGAGCATTGCAGCAGGTATTAGCCAATCAGTGTGCAGGGAAGTTTCTGGCAGGCTGGGGCAGAGGCTATATAAACTTGGTTTGGGCTAGAGTGCTTCCTTTTGCACCGAAGAGCAGCAAGAAGAAAGTTCCCCGCCCCCCCTTCCCTTTGTCGCGAGCACCTTTGTGTGGTTGGGTCACCCTAGTATACTAGGGGGGACATTGTATTTCGTATGGTATTTGATTTTATTGATGCTCGAGTTGTTTTATAACTGATCAATTATAAGTTATTTCAGTTTGATTGTTTTTTACAAGCAAGTAATTGTTATGAATTAATTTATTTCATTTAAACCAATAAAGAGTGCCGCGGCCTTTTCTTTGCCAAAACTGGGGTCAGTGTTATTATTTATATTAAATTAAGTATGGTTAGGCGGGAGTGTGGCCTACAATTCCATCTGCTTAGGGACAGACCTATGCTAGTTTCTAAAACAGAAACTGGCACGGGTGGCATAGATACACCTGAAACAGACGCACTCCACTAGTGACAGTTTTGTATGCCATTATTTTTTTATATTTATCATTTTATTTTAATTTCAAGGAAGGTTATTTACACAGCACACTATCATACACAGAATAAGGTTAACCAAATACAGAGTCATTATCTAATACAACTTTTTCTTATCTCTGAGATCTATTACGATCCTTTCTCGACTCATTTTCATTCTTTTAATAGATATTTGACCGGTGCAAGGTATTGTCAAGAGAGCAAGTCTCCTTCTCTATTCCTACTCATATCGTCCTTACCTCTCTTCCCTCCACTGGACGTAAATCAAATGACCCTCAACTCTTAAGTTATCTTGTTTCCACCTCATCTTTCTGGCCGTTCATCCCCTTCCCTTCCCCCTTTACCTCCTCCACCTTCCCTCCCTCCCCTCCCTCCATTTATACCCCCTACTCATACACTTCCATACATACACCCATACTTCTCAACCAAAGCAAACACGGAAAGAAAAAGAAAAGAGAAAAAAAAATATATATATATTAAAAAAAGGGGGGGCCCCTTCCTCCTCTCCCCCTCCCTCTCCATCCACCTCAAACTAATTAGGAATTCCCATCTCCCAGGACTTCCATATTCTAAGATGACGGGCTTAACAATTGTCTCCCCACATCCGAAGCTACAAATAAATTCCACTTTCTCCATATCGATTTATATTGTTCCTGTTTATGTTGTGAGGAAAGCACTAAATCTTCCATTTTATTAATGTGTTCTAGTTTCCTTGCCCATTCCTGCACCAATGGAGCTTGTCTCTTTCTCCAATGTTGGGGTATACATGCTCTTGCAGCATTCAACATGTGAGGCAATACTGATTTTTCATATTGCTGTACTGACAATTCTGATATCTGTAACAGGCAGAAGGCAGCATCTCCCTCAATTTTATGATCTGTTATTTTTTTAACTATATTTCCGATCTCTGACCAGAATTTTTTTATCCCCGGGCAGGTCCAAAAAATGTGGAATAATGTGCCCTCTCCTTCTTCGCATCTCCAACATCTGTCTGATTCTTGCGTATACCACCTATTTAGCTTATCTGGTGTATTGTACCACCTAGTTAAGATCTTATAATTTATTTCTTGAATTTTGGTACATTTTGTTGGTCTAAATATTGCCCTGAATATCCTCTGTTTTTGTGTTTGCGTTATGTTCATATTTAGTTCTTGTTTCCATCTTTCCAGCCATTTTAATCTTGGCTGGCTTAGTGGTGTAATCAATATTTTATATAAGCTAGATAGTGGCCGTTCTACCCCCCCTGCTTTCTCACATAATTTTTCAAAGGATGTCAATGGTTTCTTAAATTTTCCAGGATCAGGTAAAGTCTCCAGAAAATGCCGTAGTTGAAGTGCCTCCCACAAACGTAGGCCATACGGTCCCTCCTCTTCTGTTAACCTAGCGATTGTGGGCCACCCCTGTTGATTCACAAAAGACTTAATGCTTTCTTGCCCTGTTTCCCTTAATTTTTTGAAATGTTGTCTGTCCAGGCCCGGTGTAAACTCGGGATTCCCTAGGACCGGGTACAGCGGGGACTCTGTTGTAATTAGATTTTGTCTCAGGGACTGCTGATAGCCTATCCTTAATGTATTTCCCATTAAAGGGTGTATCTTTAAAGTTTTAGGGAGCATCTTATAACACCAAATCGCTCTTTTCAGTGATACTGTGGTCTGGGCTTGTTCTATTTGGACCCATCTTTTCACTTCCCCCTGATGCCACCAGTCCAGAACTCGATTCAAATGAATAGCATGATAGTACCTGCGAAGATCAGGAACTGCTAATCCACCCATGTCTTTCGGTAGTGACAAGCTATTACGAGCTATCCGCGGCTTTTTCCCCGCCCATATATATCTACCAAATATCCCGTTTACAATTTTAAAGAAGCTATTCGGTATTTTGATAGGGAGCGCTCTCATTATATACAAGTATTTTGGTAGAATATTCATTTTTATTAAATTTCCTCTGCCAAACCATGACTGGAGACCTCCTCTCCATTGTTCCAGCGTTTTCTTTGTCTCTTCAATCAAGGGGATTAAATTTAACTCATAAACTTGGGTTAGGTTTACCGTTATATATGTTCCTAGATACTTCACAGCTTTCTCTACCCATACGAATCCGAAATTACTCTTTAGTCTAGCCTTGTTTACCTCTGCTACTCCTACTCCCAGCGCTTCAGATTTCCCGTAATTAATTTTAAAATTAGATAGTTCTCCATACTGTTTAAATTCCTTCAACAGTACCGGGATCGAGATTTCTGGCTCTGTCAATGTAAACAGTAGATCGTCCGCATACGCTGCGATTTTGTATTGTTCTTTCTCTACCGTGACACCTTTTATATCCGGATTAAGTCGGATTTTATTCAAAAAGGGTTCTAGTGTGAGTGCGAAGAGCAGGGGGGACAATGGGCATCCCTGTCTTGTACCATTTTTTATGCTTAAGGGTTCCGATAATACCCCGTTCACTTTTACCCTTGCTGTTGGATTAGAATAAACCCTAGATATTCTTTCCCGCATCATTTCTCCTACTCCTATGTACTTGAGTACCGACTGCATAAAGGCCCACTCGACTCTGTCGAAGGCCTTTTCTACGTCGGTGCTCAGTATAACGCTCGGTGTTTCTGTTTTAGTGACTACATGAATAAAATTTAGAACACTCGTTGTACTATCTTTGGCTTCTCTCGCAGGCATAAAGCCCACCTGATCGAGGCCAATTATTTTCGGGAGTACCTTTGCCATTCTTGCCGCTAGAATTTTTGTGTATATTTTTAAATCTGTATTCAGAAGCGATATGGGCCTATAACTTCCACAGCTCGCTGGGTCTTTACCCTCTTTTAGTATTAATGTTAAATAAGCTGTTAACGTGTCTCTAGACAATGTCCCCCCTGGTCCACTTTTGTTGAACAGTCTTTCCATGTATGGTCCCAAAATAGGGGCCAATACATGGAAGTACTGTGGTGTCAATCCGTCTGGACCTGGTGCCTTACCTTTTTTCATATTTTTTATTGTCTGCTCTATTTCCTCCTGTGAGATATGTCTTTCCAGCTCCTCTCTCTCTTCCTCAGTGATTTTGGGTATTCCCGACTTAACTAGATACTCTTCCCTTTCTTTCTGTGTTTTTCCCACTTCCGGTAAATTATAAAGTGATGAGTAGAAGTTCCTAAACTCTTCTGTTATTTGTTCTGGTATTACTTTCTTAATACCTTCTGGTGATACAATCTGTGGTATATATGATCTTGTCTTTTGGCTCTGGATAGATCTTGCTAGGGTCTTTCCGCATTTGTTCCCTGACTCGTATATAACTTTCCTTGATATTTGTGTAGCGGCTTTGGCTCTATACTGCATTAGATCTAGTATCTGCTTTCTTACCACACTCAATTCTCCTAATGCTGTATTTACCTTTTTCTTTTTATGCTCAGTTTCTAGTATTTTCAGTTTATCTAATAATGTCAGTAATTGCCTATTCCTTTCCCTTTTTATTCTTGCGCCATGCTTAATTAATATCCCTCTTATCACTGATTTGTGTGCCTCCCATAGTGTGCCAATGGTGCATCCAGGTTGGTCATTGCGGTCGAAATAATCTTTAAGTTCCTTCTGTACTTCTATTTTTACTTCCTCTATCTGTAACAAGCTTTCATTAAGTTTCCAAAATCTTTGTTTCATAGATTCGACTGTAGAAGCACTGTAGACCATAGAGATCATTGCATGGTCTGACCATGAAATACAATCTATGCTCGTACTTCTAACCGCCTGAAGATGGGCATGTGGCACCAGAAAAAAGTCTATTCTCGAGTAACTCCCGTGTGGGTATGAGTAAAATGAATATTCTTTTTCAGTTGGATGCTGAAGACGCCACACGTCTATTAATTGTTCCTTATGCAGCGTCTTCATCATCCGTCTTCCTACCACTCCAGAGGCCCCGGATTTCGTTCTGGAGGTATCCACCATGGGGAACAATGGTGTATTAAAGTCCCCCCCTAAAATCAGTTGTCCCTGAGAGAAATCTCTGAGTGTATTTAGTGTTTTGGCGACAAACCTATCCTGCTGTTTATTAGGGGCATATAAGGTTGCTAGTGTCATCCGGGTTTCCCCCATTTTTCCTTTTAAAAAGAGAAATCTACCGCTTTCATCCCCTAGTTTCTCCTCTAGCTGCCATGGTGTTTTGCTATCTATTAATATCGATACCCCTCTTGATTTTGACTGTGTGTAGGTTGCATGATAAATGTATGGAAATGCATTATTTTTCAAGTATGGTAATTTATCTGTTTTAAAGTGCGTTTCCTGTATGAACGCTATGTTTGCCTTTACACGTTTAAGTTCTGATAGTAGTATCCGCCTTTTTTCAGGTGTATTTAACCCCTTTACATTAATAGAGACAATCTTTATATTCTCCATTTTGAACTATCCGTTATGAGGCAATCAGTGGATAGAGTAGATAAGAGGTGGAAGATTCCCCACCAAGGGGTCGAGGAGAGGGTGAGAAAAAAAAGAAGAAAGAAAGAAAAGAAAAAAAAAAAAAAAAAAGGGAAAATTACACACGCACACGCACACCTCTCTTCACAACACTTGTCACCAATCCGCTAGTCACTCACTTCACCTTTTGTACTCACACTCGTCTCTATCTTTTCCCCTCCTACCCTATTCCCTATGGATCCCCCCCTCCAGGGGAGATTCAACACTCACCCTGGTCGGGGCCCACAGGTCGGATTTTAAATCCTTCCAACACACGGCATTTTACTGCCACAGGTGTGTTCTTAACTTTCTAGGGGACAATGCCCAAAACGGCCATCCATGTCCTCGCTCCTCCCTCCCTACTCTACCTATCCCTTTATATATCTTTTATCTCCAATACCGTCTTCTTTCCTCCTCCCTCTCTCTCTCCTCATTATCTTGCTTCTTCCTAGACCTTCTCCCTTGCCTTCTTTAACCTCGGTATCCTCTCTATCTTTCTCTTCTATTAAATTTCTTCCTTCTCCTCCTAGTCTATCTTGGAGCCTTAATATCTGACCATACCTTCCCCCGGGGAACACAAAATATAAAGACCCTGATGGGGGTGACAAAAAAAAAACCCAATTATATCGTATGGAAAGTACAAGCAAGCGAAGTTCCTCCTCATGTTGAAATATGTTAACAACAAAAAAAAAAAAAAAAAAAGGAAGGGAGAGGCAAAGAACAAGGGGTGGGAAACCCCTCCCAGTGTATCAGTGTGTGAGAACCCTGATGAGGGTAAAAAGCCCCAGTTATATTGTGGAAAAACAAAAAAACACCCTCCCTGTGTAATATCTGTGAAGAAGGAAAAAAAAAAAAAAAAAAAAAGGGGGGGGGGGGGGGGAAACCCCTCCCAGTGGTATCAGTATGTGAGAACCCTGATGGGGGTAAAAATAACCCCAATTGTCTCGTGTAAAAACTAGTGAAAACCCTCCCCGTGTAAAAATATGTGCAGAAAAAAAAAAAAAAAAAAGCAAGGGGAGGGGGGTCTTTGCCCCCTTTCCCTTCCTCTCTTCCCTTCCTTACCCCGCCCAGTGTGTCAGTGTGTAGCAGACCCCTAATGGGGATAAAAGAGAAACCCCCATTGTCTCATGTAGAGACTGGAAAAAGTCCCCGTGTTGGGATATGTGCAAAGGAGAAAAAAAATAAAAAAAAGGGGGGAAAACCCCTCTCAGTGTATCAGTGTGTAAGAACCCTAATGGGGTTAAAGCCCCAATTGTATCGTGTAAAAACGAGAAAAAACCCTCCCCGTGTGCAAATATGTGCAAAAAAAAAAAAGCCCCTAAGCCCCCTATATTAACAGCATTAAACAAAATTAACATTTACAGAGGAGGAAACATGTATGTCACATAAAATACGAAATTATAATAGACAGTCCACTTAGATTGATTTTTACCTCCCAATTGCCATCTTGTCTATCCCCATGTCCCATACCCACCTGGGTCCCTAATAGCTGTTGATACGGGGACAATTATCTCAACAAGAAGCCGTAGCTCAACACCCACCTTATCCATTGTCCCCGTATCAATTTCAGCCAGCTGCAACTCCAGTCAAGCAGAATCCATAATAGCCCGTCAAGCATCTCACATTCCCTTCAATACTTAAAAACTTATGTGTCTAAACTTCACTAGGGGGTCTCCTTTGGACTCCACCATATACACAAAAAAAAAAAAAAAAAAGGGGAAAAGGTATCCCAGACCCCTACATTTCATCATGAAAAAAGGAAAAAAAAAGGGTAAGGGAGGGGGTAATAAGATCCCCATCAAGCCCACATCCCTATCCACATTGTATCTTGATAATCCAAAATAAATAATAATAGACCTCTATGTTTCACTGTGTAAAAAAAAAAAAAAAAAAAGAGGGCCCCTCCATTTCATCATAGAACGAGAAAAGGGAAAAAAGGGGGGTAATAAGACCCACATCAAGCCCAAATCCCTATCCACATTGTGTCTTAATGACCCCAAATGGGTAATATACAAAAAAAAAAAAGAAAAAAAGAAAAAAGGGAAAAACTACAGAGAAAAGATTTTTTGCTTTTTCTGTTTATAGATTCCCTATGTGGGTTGCTACTCTATTCCCAGAGTCTACTAATCTTAGGCCCCAACCTCTCTCCTCCCCCTATCTATCGAGGATTTGTATATTCTCTCGGCCTGGTTCCCTCAATTCTTCCCAGCCAGTTTGGGACTTCCACCGGTGGGTTTCCCAGAAAGTCAAATAGGGCCGCTCTATCCTGAAAGCCACGCAGAGTAAAAAATCTTGTAAGGGGGGATGGGTGCGCTGATAGTGTGTTGAAGCTGCTCCCGGTATTCAGTGCTTTTGAATATAGATAAATGTATATGTGGTGTGGGGTGCGCTAAACAACAAATAAATAATGAATATATAACATATATCTATGTGTGAACCAAATCAACAAAAGTAAATATATATAACATATATCAATCTGTGAAGCCAATTAATAATGCAAATCAATTGGTGCATAAACATAAAAGTTCATAAGTGTCCATAAATATTTTGCAGGTGAGTAGAATTGTATTCTATCCGAATAATACGTGTATCCACCACCGAGTGAAATTCATCCTTACCAAACGGAAATAAATAAGGTGCAACTATATTTTCTTGTGCTGAAAAAATATCCAATCTCCTTGTGAACAAATACCACGTGTAAATCACCAAGAATTAGCCTCTTACCAGATGGTAATAGGTATGCACTTGTTCAGTGAAACCACCGCCTTGCTTCCTCTTTAAAATCCTGAAGTGGGATGTAGAACCGCTCTACCTTTCTTTCTCCACTAGATGGCAACGAGTACCAGCAAGAAACACAGCCTCATCCTTCTTTACAAGCTCACAAACCACCGTGTATTAAAGGAAAAAAAGGGCTAATAGTGTATTACCCTTGAGATTTATTCAAAAACAGTTGATAATGCACTTACAATTAGATGTCTTGTATTCAGCATAAACATAGGCATACGAATTCCTGCAAAGGCTTGCGGCCGGCTGCAGCACGGACCGCAAGTTGTGTGTGACGTGTGCGCCTCCTAATCTGACCGGTTTCTTCCCATAGGACTTCTACTGAGACAGGAGTTCTTCCCATAGGACTTCTACTGTCTCAGTAGAAGTCCTATGGGAAGAAACCGGTCAGATTAGGAGGCGCACACGTCACACACAACTTGCGGTCCGTGCTGCAGCCGGCCGCAAGCCTTTGCAGGAATTCGTATGCCTATGTTTATGCTGAATACAAGACATCTAATTGTAAGTGCATTATGAACTGTTTTTGAATAAATCTCAAGGGTAATACACTATTAGCCCTTTTTTTCCTTTAATACACGGTGGTTTTGTGAGCTTGTAAAGAAGGATGAGGCTGTGTTTCTTGCTGGTACTCGTTGCCATCTAGTGGAGAAAGAAAGGTAGAGCGGTTCTACATCCCACTTCAGGATTTTAAAGAGGAAGCAAGGCGGTGGTTTCACTGAACAAGTGCATACCTATTACCATCTGGTAAGAGGCTAATTCTTGGTGATTTACACGTGGTGTTTGTTCACAAGGAGATTGGATATTTTTTCAGCACAAGAAAATATAGTTGCACCTTATTTATTTCCGTTTGGTAAGGATGAATTTCACTCGGTGGTGGATACACGTATTATTCGGATAGAATACAATTCTACTCACCTGCAAAATATTTATGGACACTTATGAACTTTTATGTTTATGCACCAATTGATTTGCATTATTAATTGGCTTCACAGATTGATATATGTTATATATATTTACTTTTGTTGATTTGGTTCACACATAGATATATGTTATATATTCATTATTTATTTGTTGTTTAGAGTAAAAAATCGCCCATCATTATTAAATGTTACTGTGAACGGGAAACCCCATCTGTAAGAACATCCTTTTTTTCTAGCTAGTTCCAAAATAGGTTTCAGTATAGCTCTTCTCTGTAGAGTCCCTTTAGAAATGTCCGAGAAAACCTGGATAGACATCCCCTCCAATTTCCATTCTCTAGTATCTCGCGCCATTTTCAATATCAATTCCTTTTGAGCATAGTAGTGTACTTTGCAGATTACGTCCCTTGGTTTTTCCTGGTCTCTTTTCATGAAGCCTGGTACTCTATTTATTCTGTCCAATTCTACCTTGCCAGGGAAACTTGACCCTAGGATGTCTTTAAATAGCCTATTGACTGTTCCTTCCAACTCCGTGGCTTTAATGGACTCCGTTAATCCTCTGATTCTTAAATTGTTACGACGACTACGATTTTCCATATCTTCGATCTGTAACTGTAACTTAGCATCTCTTTCCTCCTGTTGTTCTATCTTTTTCTCCATCATTGTTAGCCGTTCTTTTATTGCCACGATCTCTACACCCTCCTCCCTTTGTCTAATGGATAGTGCCTGTATCTCATTTTTAATAAGTTGAATTTCTTTTATATGGGTCTCCTCTACTCGACCTACTAGTTGTTCCATGTCGGATTTAGTTGGAAGTGAGCTAATCATGGCTCTAAACTCCGCTATTTGCACTGCCCACTGGTCGTTTGGGAAGGATGTACTCTTATCTATCTGGTTTTTGGCATTAGATCCCAGCTCTCTTTCCCCTATGGGTGACGCGGCCCCTGAGTCTATGATATCACTAGAGTCCCAGTCCGTTTGTGTGTCCCCCATCTCCGCCATTTTGTTTGCTGTTGTAGATTTTTGGCTTGTAGACAAAAATTTTCTTATCTCTCCTTCTGGTTTCCCTGGATTTTTTACAGCGCTTTTTTTGGCTTTCCGTTTTTTTGTAAGGGTCATATTAATTCTTTACCTTACCACGTGTAAGCCAGAGGTGTCTGACCAGGGGCTCCACCAATCTCTTTCCACTTTCTGGGGTGCTATATCCTCTCCTGTATGTCTCTTTCTTCTCTTAATTTATATGCCTCTCTCCATACGCTCTTCACATCACTTTCAAGCTTCTCTCTGTTTTAATATTCTTGTTACGATATCTCTATCTCCTGCCGGTTCCCTCTTACTCCTTGGATAGTTCCAGAGATTTACTTCTATTTATCAGTCACCACCTCTTCTTAACTTCCTCATGTCCTTCTACAGCTGATATATCAAGGTTTTTTCTATCCACTTTGTTCAATGGCATGTTCAATGGCATATAATAGTTTCAGAGACAATATAGCACTCCACTCACAGTTTGCTCGCTTCTCTCCTCCTCGGGGGTCTCTCTCTTTAGGGGGTGTAGCCTTCCAGGTCCCTTGCCGGTATCTGGGTCTTGCTGAGAATTCCCTCTGCGTTTACTGCCCTCTTGTGGCGATGGCTGTGCCACGCAGCTCCACTCTCTTACTCCCCGCCGACCAAGAGGCAAAAATCCCCGGCGAGATCACGGCCAGTTCCTTCCAGACCTTAGCCATCTGCCCGGCGGGTCGGGGAGAGCACGGTAAGAGCCGCTATTGCCCTCCCTTTGGACCAAGTGTCTGCAGCTCTCCCGTTCCACGCCGCCTCGCTCCGCCCGTCAGCGGCGTCTCCCACTCACCGCCTCCACACCGTGCAACCAACCCGCGAGAGTGCTTCCGGGCCAGGAGGTATGCCGCGATCGGCGGACAGGACACCGCCGTCCGCTAATAGAGAGTGTGGGGAGAGGGTCCGACCGCTTGCTCCATCTCTATCCCGCCGTAGTGCGGGTTTTCCCGGCTACCTTCGGGTAAGCTCCTGAGTAGGGAGGGAGTCTGCACGCGAGGCTCACAGAACGCTACCTCACATGACCGCTCTTTGTATGCCATTATAATGGCGCAGGAGCCCAAGTTAATTCATTAGACTGTATTTAAGTATTAGCAGCCATGATAGGATTCACAGACTACACACTTGAAGTTTTTACACGTTTGGTGAGAATGGTAAAACATAAAGGTGACTATACACTATACAGGCTTATTGTACAGTTTCTATCATCTATGTCATGCAAAGGCTGCCTGATTTGATACTAATTGAATGGACTGTTTAGATGTGTCCTCTTAATACATCTTACATAGTTTTGGTTAATATAAAGGAGGTTGTGCAATCAGATTGTATAATGTACAATACGTCCATCTTTACTCTACTGATGACTGATGTCCCCTCTTCTAACGTCCAGCTGGTCACTCTATAAACATGTGTAGCACCCTCCTAGGTAGGTGCTAGAGAGAAAGTATAGTTTTCAGCTCTGTCTGCTTACCAGAGGGACTGCAGGTAAATCTATATTGTTCTCTGCCTACCAGACAGCAGGATCTGTTAGTGAGGTTTGTTAACCACTTGCCGACTGCCGCACGTCTATCTACGTCGGCGGTCAGCCCCTCACAGGCAAAGTGACGTAGGGCTACGTCGCTTGCTTGTGAGGGTCTAGGGAGCGAGCGCGCGCCCCCGGAGGCGCGCTCCCGCGTGGTCACGGACCCCCCCGCGCGTGTGACCGGCGGATCTGATGTCCGCCGGCCACTCTGCGATCGGCGGGGGAGAGGGAGAAAGTCAGGCGGCTTGTGTAAACAAGCTGCCTGTCATTCTCCTCGGTGTAAAAACACTGATCACACGGATCTACTATGATCTACTATGTAGATCCGTTGATCAGTGTCCTTACAGCTCAAGCCACAGCCAATCACAGTAGAAAGCACGCCCCTAGGGACACACACAGCCCCTCCCTCTCAAATAAAGTTAACCCCTTCACTACCAGTGTATTTTTGCAGTAACAGTGCATATATATAGCACTGATTACTGCAGTAATGTCACTGGTAACCCCAAAAGTGTCAAAAATGTCAGTCAAGGGTCCGATCTGTCCGCCGCAATGTCGCAGTACCGCAAAACAAATCGCAGATCGCCGCCATTACGCGTTAAAAAAAAAACAACAAAAATGACAAAAATCTTTCCCTTTGTTAGTAAACGCGATAACTTTTACGCAAACCAATCAAAATACGCTTTTTGCGATTTTTTTTTTTTTACCAAACATAGGTAGCATAAAACAAATTGGCCGAAAATGTTAAAAAATTTTGATTTTTACATTTTTTTGGGGGGGAATTTCATATAAAAAAAAAGTGAAACATATTGCTATTTTTGCAAAATGTACGCTCTTTTTTTGTTTATAGCGCATGATCAAATACCACCAAAAGAAAGCTCTGTTTGTGGGAAAAAAAGGACGCCAAATTCGTTTAGGTACAGCGTCGCACGACCGCGCAATTGTCCGTTAAAGTCACGCAGTGCCGAATCGCAAAATACCCCCTGGTCAGGAAGGGGGTAAAATCTTCCGGGGCTTAAGTGGTTAATTGTGCTCAAGTGCAACTCATTCTGTCTGCAAAGTGTTACACACTGGTCCAATAGGGAGGTATATTGGACAGTCGGAGGAAATCTGACAAATGAGTGCACAGGTGTTTGATACAGCCCTGTTGATTTTGCAGAGGAAAGTGCCTCGGTGCATGCTGGAATACTGTATAAAAGCCAGGAGCACATGTGCTTGGGGTCTTTTGTCTGGATATTGGAGTCCCATAGGGAGGGGGAGGTTGCCTCCTCCTCTGTAGAGGTGCCATGTGACCTCTGGTAGTCGACCCGAGGGCCTGGAGAGTGCTAGTGAGGAACTAAACCCAGAGGTCCGGTGAAACTGGCTGAAAAGGCAGACACTGGAGGATCTGATTCTGCAGTACAGTGAGTACAGATCTGTGTCAAGGGGCCTTACCTGAGGGGAGACACCCCTGCAGCAAGAAGATTCAGTGGACGGGTGTCAGTAAAGGGGATGCTAGTGAGTGTTCCGAAGATAATGTAGATTCACCAAGTCTATTGCTGGAGAGAAAAGAGCAAAGCGACTTAACCCTTTCCATACATGTGGCAGTATGGTTCATGCAGTGCAGCTGCTTCCACAAACAACCTGGTGAGGCCAAGTGAGAGCTGTACTTTTCCATTAGTTACTGTTGGAGTATCACACTATTCCCTTCTCCCATCCAAGTTCCAAAATAAACATTAAAAACCAATACCCCTGGACTGTTTATTGTGTGACGAGCCATCGGGAGTAAGGAGTGATGTGTGCTGGTAATCAGAGGAGGCCCGACAAGTCATCATACAGCTAACCCTATGGGGACAATGTTACACATATAAATTCCAGCATGTGCTGTACAGTAAGCTGTAGGAACATGCCTGTCCGGAGTTCAGCCTGCTCTGTACTAGACATTCTTCTTTCCAAAGTCAGCGCTTCATCCCGCCTTATGCAATGCTGTGATTTTCTGCCTATAACTGAGGACAATGTCTTCACGTGGATGACGATTGTATAACTTTCTACAAATTGTTATTTACTGACTGCTATACAATTCTGAACACTGCCTGGAGCTGCTGACAGCAAAACATTACAAGATTAAAATGAAGCCGGTGATTTGGTTTAGAGTGGAATGGTAATGTCATAATTATTTCTCTTGTTTGTTGGAAGTTACGGTGTTTGTCTGTGAGCACATTCACTGAAATTATTATTTCATTTACTTTAACTCCTTCATGACCAGAGCTCATTGAAGTTTAGATACCCAGATAAAATTTTGCAGTCAGTATGCACTGAATATCTTGACACCAGGGAAATATGAGTTAAAAAAAAAACAAAAAAAAAAACAAAAAAAAAAACATGCAGCTAGGGGTATAAGAACAAAAAAAAAAAAATAGACACCAAAGCAAATGGGAAAAACATACCGATTCTTAGTAGCCACCTGGTGTTCACTGCACACCCCCACAATAAGTGCTCATTTTTGCTCCCGGGTTGCAGCCCTCAGGCACACTAATGCAGGTGGCAGATCTGGATACAGCAGGTACTGTATAATCACTGGAGACACTAGAAGTATAGGGGAAAAAGTGGTTAGCAGCAGTCCAAAACAAACCAATGTCGACAATGGTTCGTTTTGGACTGCTCCCAACCACTTTTTCTCGAATACTAAGTTTATAGGGATGTGGCTGATATATGTTCAGTAAAGTGAGCCAACAAACTCTCACCTTTCTACTAGAAGTATAGGGATCACTGGAGACACAGGGGCAGGGCCGCTGATAAGGCAGTACAGCCAACCCTCCTGCACTGGGTCCAGGCCTCACCAGTTCAAAGGGGGGGCCCAGGCACTTGCCAAGCAGGAGGGCCAGTAGTACTGCCTTCTTGTTGACACGTGAGACCCTTGTGAAGTGCTCTCGGCTTCTACTTGTCTTTTCTTTCTCCGGCTACACTGTAGGAGGATCAGTTCTAGTATCTGTGCCCCATTCTCCCTGCTGTGTGGGACCTCTGTGTGCCTCTTTCTCCTGCAGTGCTACTATATTCTCTCCTCTCCTCTCCCTCTAGCAGCTGCTGAGGGCACACAGATGGATTATTTCAGGGGGGGGGAGGGGATTTACTATCCTTAATCAACACACCATCCTGAATGAACACAGTGAGCGATCAGTGCCGATCACTCACTGTGGGGTGCAGATATTGCCTCTGTGCTGCAATTCACTTGAATGGGTCTTGTTCGACGGGGTATAATTTCTGCCATGGTTGCAAAGCATAGTATCGTGGGCGTTGCATTTTAGCAAAAATCTTGTTTGATATTTTTGGGGTAGGGGGGCCCTGTCAAGTAGGCTGTATGGGGCCCACGTGATTTCAATCAGCAGCCCTGCACAGGGGTCACTGGATGCAGAGGGGCGCAGGAGTTTTGGAAGCACTGGTGTCATGATCTGGAGATAGGCTCGGAGGCCAGAAGCTATAGCAGTGGAGCAGCACTCAAGCAGGACAGATATACAAGCAGGTCACACTGGCTAGTTTATAGAACTATAACATCGTAAAACAGTATACAAACTCTCCACTGCAGTATTCTGTAAATCTAAAAGTACTGTAGATATATGGGTCGATGTACTCTCACCATTCTCTGGTCCCCAGGTTTTGCCATTGCAGATAGTAATGTACACTCACCGGCCACTTTATAAGGTACACCTTGCTACTACCGGGTTGGACCCCCTTTCACCTTTAGAACTGTCTTCATTCTTCGTTCAATTCAACAAGGTGTTGGAAACATTCCTCAGAGATTTTGGTCCATAGTGACATGATAGCATCACGCAGTTGCTGCAGATTTGTCGGCTGCACATCCATGATACGAATTTCCCATTCCACCACATCCCAAAGGTTCTCTATTGGATTGAGATCTCGTGACTGTGGAGGCCAATGGAGTACAGTGACCTCATTGTCATGTTCAAGAAACCAGTGGGGAAATGATTTGAGATTTGTGACATGGTGCATTATCCTGCTGGAAGGAGCCATCAGAAGACGGGTACACTGTAGTCATAAAGGGCTGGACATGGTCAGCGACAATACTCAGGTAGGCCGTGGTGTTTAAATGATGCTCAATTGGTACTGAGGGGCCCAAAGTGAGCCAAGAACATATCCCCCACACAACTACACCACCACCAGCAGCCTGAACCATTGATACAAGGCAGGATGGATCCATGCTTTCATGTTGTTTAATCCAAATACTGACCCTACCATCTTAATGTCGCAGCTGAAATGGAGACTCATCAGACCAGGCAACGTTTTTCCAATCTTCTATTGTCCAATTTTGGTGAGCCTGTGCAACCTGTAGCCTCAGTTTCCGGTTCTTAGCTGACAGGAGAGGCACCCAGTGTGGTCTTCTACTGCTGTAGTCCATCTGCTTCTAGGTGCGACGTGTTGTGCGTCCAGAGATGGTATTCTGCCTACCTTGGTTCTTACAAGTGTTTAATTGAGTTACTGTTTATTGTCTGCCTATTCTTTTCTGATCTCTGACATCAACAAGGCGTTTTCTGCCACACAACTGCAGCTCACTGGATATTTTCTCTTTTTTGGACCATTCTCTGAAAACCCTACAGATGGTTGTTTTTGAAAATCCCAGCAGATCAGCAGTTTTTGAAATACTCAGACCAGCCCGTCTGGCACGAACAACCATGCTATGTTCAAAGTCTCCTAAATCCCCTTTCTTCCCACATTCTGAGGCTCGGTTTGGATTTCAGAAAGTCAGCTTCACCACTTCTAGATGCCTAAATGCATTGAATTGCTGCCATGTGATTGGCTGATAAGCAATTTGTGTTACGAAGCAATAGAGCAGATGCACCAAATAAAGTGGCCACCGAGTGCATGTCTTTACTATTAGACTTGGCTACCACCACTTTGTCCATATAAATGTGGCAGCCATTATACCTTTCTATTAAGCATTGGCAAAAATCTTTAGCCAGCAATGGATCCTTCTTCCAGGACCGCTGAGACTCAGGCACCCCCAAATGTTCACATATGCCTGTCTCATAAATTTTGTGATGTTCCAATTCCAATAACTAAAACCAAGGTTCTGGAACATAAGATAATTTAAGGCCACACAATTCCTGGACATAATGCACCAGATATAGGTGGAGCCGGGACCACCGGGTCAGTCGCTGACCCCACTGTAGTCCAGGAGTCCAGGAGGCAAATAAGGTATCAGCCAGAGCCCTAAATTCCCCTCAGGCCCTGCTCTTTCACTCTAGTATCACTCACTTTTGATGTAGAGATATGTCTCCTCAGTCACTGAACTCTCCGGGGCAGTCACCAGCTCACTCTTTAACTCCTTCTGGGGCTCTGCAGCAGTCTCTGCACCCCTCCAAGTATTCCAAAAAGCTCCCAGCCAGTCCTTGTGCACTGACACATTTTGTACTGAAGACAAGTCCTCTTTCTTAGGACTCCTAGTGTACAACTCTCATGGTTCTGACAACTGCTCTGAAGATGTCAATCCTCGCTGATCATCAGATGCTCGATCGCTGGTACAGAGGTTGTGACAGCAGGTCCTCATCTTTGGACTCTCTATGGAGTAGTTTGACTCTGATTTCTTCAGGGGAGCTCTTGTGCAGAACCTCCTCCACCTGCAGCACCAGTTCTGGAAAGCCTGGATGCACCTCCCTGTTCCATATCCTTAGCAACCCTGAGAACTTCCAGGTGGTGCCCTCCTGCCACAGCACCCACCACTCACAAAGTGCCTCTCCAGATGGGAATACATTGAATAGGAAGGTTGTGCATGCTCTGCAGTGCTCAAAAAGTATCAAAGCAGACATTAGGGCACCACATTTAGCACACACCTGAACTAAGGTTTTGGTTGTCCCTGTGCAACAGCCAGTCCATGCCTCTGCATTACTCTCAGTCTAGTTTCTAGCATGACGTCTTTAATGCTTGGCATCATAAAGCATAGCAGAGCCAAATTAGCCTCAGATACCTAGCACACTGGGAAGCAGGTGAGTGTACATTCTCCTATAACCGGGACTACCCACTCATAATTGTTTCATAGGAAAGCAAAGGTGGAATCTTCTGACCAGAAAGGGGTCTGACACAACAGATGCAGGTATAAGGTGAGTCCGCATTGGTTAGCTATTGGGGCCATGTGGACCCTTCTTCTTGCATAGGACTGTCACCCACTTGTTGTTTTAGTGGTCATCTTCTGGCCTGAAGACCGCTCACACACATTCTCACCCTGAGGCATGTAACCTAGAATAAACAAATGCCCAGAGAATTTGCATTTTCATTGTTTTACTAAACAAATCTAAATCTAAAAGGCGATTCCCAATGACTTCCTCTTGTGTTTCTAGAACAGGAAGAAATAGGACATTTCCCTAATAGGAGATAGAAAGATAAAAGTGAACCAGTCTAGCAATCCCCAAAATTGGCTGAAACTTGAGCCATGGGTGTCCCTGTTGGCACCACCCAACTTGACAAAAGGCAATTGTTTATTTGATTTTTGTTTGAGGAGTCAGGTAGAAAATATTTGGCCAAACAGCGCCTGTATCCATTCAGATTCAGGTATTGTTTGGGTATTCTGATAGCCATGGCTTCGGGTAGTAAGAATACAATATCCAGAGATTAGTCCATGGTTCTTTTTAGCATGGCTGGAAGAATCTGTTAGATTTCTCACCTGCAGGCTAAACAAAAGAAATCTATGTGTGTATGGCCATGTTAACCACTTGCCGCCAGCCGCACGACTATTTACTGCGGCGGTCAGCCCCTCACAGGCAAAGTGACGTAGTACTACGTCGCTCGCCTACGAGCCTCTAGGGGGCGAGCGCGCCGCCGGAGGCGCGCTCCCGCCCCCGCTCGTTTCCTGACATGTCCGCGCAAGTGACCGGCTGTTCTGATGTCCGCCGGTCATCCGCGATCTCCCGGTGCAGAGGGAGAAAGGCAGGCGGCTAATGTAAACACAGCCGTCTGTCATTCTCCCTGATCTAACTGCAGAGATCATACAATCCTGCCATGTAGGATCGTATGTCTCTGTGGTTACATCAATAGCCACGCCCCTTTACGGTTAGAAGCACGCCCTTAGGGACACAC
This sequence comes from Pelophylax lessonae, assembly GCF_965119305.1. Classification (NCBI taxonomy): domain Eukaryota; kingdom Metazoa; phylum Chordata; class Amphibia; order Anura; family Ranidae; genus Pelophylax; species Pelophylax lessonae. The sequence goes on along the minus strand of NC_138770.1, from coordinate 600,817,850 downwards.
TTAACCCCTTGATCACTAATAAAATTAACCCCTTCCCTGCCAGTGTAATTTTTACAGTAACAGTGCATATGTATAGCACTGATTACTGTAGTAATGTCACTGGTACCCCCAAAAGTGTCAAAAATGTCAGTTAGGGTCCGATCTGTCAGCCGCAATGTCGCAGTCCTGCAAAAAAAATCGCAGATCGCCGCCATTACTCGTTAAAAAAAAATCAATAAAAAATTACAAAAATCTTTCCCTTAGTTAGTAAATGCAATACCTTTTGCGCAAACCAATCAAAATACGCTTATTGCGATTTTTTTTACCAAACATATGTAGCAGAAAACAAATTGGCCTAAAATGTTAACAAATTTAGATTTTTACTTTTTTTTGGGGAATTTCAAATAAAAAAAATGTGAAAAATATTGTTATTTTTTCAAAATTGTCGCTCTTTTTTTGTTTATAGCACAAAAAATAAAAATCGCACAGGTGATCAAATACCGCCTAAAAAAAGCTCTGATTGTGGGAAAAAAAGGACGTCAATTTCATTTGGGTACAGCATCGCACGACCGCGCAATTGTCAGTTAAAATCACGCAGCGCCGAATCGCAAAATAGGGCCTGGTCTTTGAGCAGCCAAATCCTCCGGGGCTTAAGTGGTTAAGGGTTCATTCACAGACTTTGTACCCACAGATTATGCTTTAATTACTGTTCCCCAACAGAAGTTTCACAGACGCATTTAAACCTCAGCAAAACGTAATCTGTTCCATTACATATGCTTTTCTATATAGAGAATGCAGACAGAGAAATAACAATTTTTCTGAGCCTCGGAACTACTTAAAAGCGGTTGTAAAGGCTTGGATTAAATAAAAAAAAAAAAATTAACAAATATGTTATACTTACCTGCCCTGTGCAAGGGTTTTGCACAGAGCAGCCATGATCCTCCTCTTCTGGGATGCCCCCTGGCGCTCCTCCTTTTCATCGGGTGCCCACACGGAAAGCCATTTTCCCTGGGGGCACCCGTGTGGGTGTACTCCCGAGTCCTGCTGCTGCGTCCATTGTCACACTCCCATGTCACTGGATTTGATTGACAGCAGCAGGAGCCAATGCACAGCGCTGGAAAGAAAAGGGCTTAGGTAAGAAAAAGGGGTAAGGGGGGGGGGGGGCTCTGGGGGCAGCTGTAGCAAAAAAGGTTTTTCACCTTAATGCATAGAATACATTAAGGTGAAAAACTTTGAGACTTTACAATCCCTTTAAGACCCGGCCTTTTCTGGAACTCTTTCTTTAAATGTTTAAACTAATATTTTTTCCTAGAAAATTCTTAGAACCCCCAAACATTATAAATCTTTTTTTAGCAGAGACCCTAGAGAATAAAATGGTTATTGTTGCATTATTTTATGTCACACTGTATTTGCGCAGAAGTCTTTCAAACACAATTTTTATTTTTTTTTTGGAGACTAAAAAAAAAAAACAGTAAAGTTAGCCCTATTGTTGAACTAAAAAGGAGCCCCGACCAAGTATTGAGTGCATACTATACTGTACATGGACATACTTTTCAGTAAGTCAACATTTCTGTATTAGGAATCCTTTTTTTTTTTTTTGGTCTTATGTAATATTCTAATTTTCTGAGATACTGAATTCTGGGTTTTCACTAACTGTAAGCCATAATCATCAAAACTAAAAGAAAGAAATACTTGAAATATATCACTCTGTGCGTAATGCATCTATATAAAATACAGTGATACCTCAATTCACGAACTTAATTCGTGAACTGACTTTGGTCGCGAACCGAATTGGTTGTGAACCGAGGCACATTTTCCCATAGGGTTCAATGTAAATCTGGTTAATCCGTTCTGACCTTTTTTTTTTTGTTTTTGAAGCACAAAAATATGAAACAAATTACAATACACATTAGTACAGTATAGTAATGTATAAAGAGAGAACACTTACCTTGCTTGAGATGACCTCTGGCATGGAGGAAGGCAGGTGGGAGGCTGTGAAATACAATACAGTAAGTACAGTATTGTACAGTAAAGTAGTACAGTACAGTACTGTTTGTGCTAAAAAGCACACCAAAAAGCAAAAAGTCTCTTCATAGTACTCACAGTACTTCTTTCTGTGTCTCTTCTTCTCTCCACGATCTTCCTACAGGAAGTCACGACCATGATGTCACAGCCTGGAAATAGCATTAAAATGGCCGCGGCTCCTGTTCGTGAACTGAAGCGGAGTTCGTGAACCGGAGCATATTTTTATGAACTTTTCTGTTCGTGAACCGAGTTGTTCGTGAAAAGAAGCGTTCGTGAACCGAGGTATCACTGTATACGAGTTTCACTTTTTGAATTGAATTACAAAAATAAATTAACATTTTGATGATATTCAAATTTTATGAGATGCACCAGTATAATGGATTTTTTTTTTTAACTAGTAATGGTGGCAATCAGCGACTTAGAGCAGGACTACTGCGGAGGATTACCAAACACTAACTGACACTTTTGTCACTTTGTGGGAACCGGTGACTCTAATACAGTGATCAGTGCTAAAAATATGCACTGTCACTGTTCTAATGACAGTGGCTGGGAACGGGTTAGACATCTAGGCCATTCCAAGGGGTAACTGTGTGCCTAGCCAGTGTTTGTGTGTACTGTATGTGCTGCTCTTACTAAGGGAAGTTATGGTTTTTCTTCCCTGCTTTGCAGGATCACAAAATCCATCTCTTCCCTCCTGTCAGAACAGAGTTCCGCCTTGTTTACATATGCTGACTAGAGCTCCATTCTGAGTATCTGCCCTAATATCGGAGGGAGCCTGCAGACATCCAGTGACCGGCACTCACAGATCAGCTTATGCTGTGAATATTCACAGCAGAAGCAGCTGCTGGTGGCGTGCCCCCTGTAGGAGGAAGTGCAGAATTACGTATATATATATATATATTTGTGTGATTCTGCACAGGAGAAATGCCCTGTAACAGTAAATCTACTAAGGGGCAGCCAGTAATAGTCAGGGAAATAAAGCATATTAATTCAGCAGTGCGAATAGGTCCAAGACCTCGTTCACTCAGGTATAATGAATAATGAATAAGTATGTGTGTTCTTTCCTACCTTTGTGTATTTTTTCTGTGTTGTATTGAACTGCATCAGATTACTATTTTTCTGTATCTATAAGTGGTTTAAAGCCACTACAACTTTATTTGATGCATGTGTTTTGATATTTCTCTCTGTCCTCCCCTCCTGTTTAGGCCTAGTTTCTTCCATATTCCCTTATGCCCCGTACACACGTGCAGATTGATCGGCCGATTTTCGGCTTGTTAGTATGATGCTTCCGACAGCCGACAGCGCACTTTCGGACGAAAAGAATCTGTCGTGCAAGCATTAAAATTTTTGTATGCCGACACCAGAGCGGCCGATTGTTCGCCAGTCAATACAGAATTCGGCCGACAGACAGCAGATTTGCAAGACTGGGCATGCTCAGAAAAGAAAAAACACAGGGAAAGTTAACCATCACATGACATCACTTCTGCAGTCGGTTGTAGTCGGCGGACAAAATTCTTGTGCAGTCTTTTGCATTTTTCAACAGACACGACAGCCCGGGGACAAAAGATGGCCGATCGTTCGGCCGACGATCTGCACGTGTGTACAGTGTTAGCACTTTGCAGAGACAGTGCTTAGGAAATCATTGGGGTTAATTTACTAAAGCTGGAGAGTGCAAAACCTTGTGCAGCTCTACATAGAAACCAATCAGCTTCTATTTTTTTTTTTTTTTTTTTCTAAAAGCTTAATTGAACAAGCTGCAGTTAGAAGCTGATTGGCTACTATGCAGAGCTGCATCAGACTCCACTGCACTCTCCAGTTTTAGTAGGTCAACCCCATTGTCTATCCTCTGTACTACAATTATATGAAGTAAAATTGCAATGGATTTCACTTCCATGTCTTATTGAAAAATCAAGCTGCCTGTAGATGGTCCCAATTAGCAAGTGACCATACAGCCTGGACAGACTGGGTCTAAGGAGGTACGTCAATGCAATAAATGAACAATGTGAACACTCGCTTCGCATTGATAAAAATCGCCAAAGCCTATGCCTGTTCTTTATACAATAGCAAGCAGCCTAACTCACATGGATTGTTTCCATCGCATTTGTGTCTCATTATGTTGACTTTGTTCTCGCTTTCAGTGTTTGGCAGGCATTGGCAATTTGCATAGTTTGATCTCAACTAAACTGATGTGCGCCACAAATGTTTTCTAAATGCTGCTAAGGCATTTGGCACATGTTTATGGAGTGCTTCAGCAAGGATTTTCCCTTGTTTTTCTCCCCAAAATAAAGTTTTTTAAATGTCCAAAACAAACATTTAGCCGGCAACTCGATAACTTCTTAGGGCTCTTTCACACGGGCGGTCCGATCAGATCCGCCTGTCAGTTTTTTAGGCGGATCTGATCGGATGCCCCATTCAGCCCTATGGAGCAGCGGACGTCAGCGGTGACATGTCCGCTGACACCTGCTGCCATCCGCATCTGATCCTGTCTGTGAAATCCGGACGGATGGAAACCCTATTTTCCATCCGTCCTGGGGATCGGATGGGATCGGATGAGAGCGCACAGGCGGTCCGCTCTCATCCAATTCCCCATAGAGAGCAGCGGGGCTCTGACACCTCCCTCTCCGCACACAGTGCGGAGACGGAGCTGTCATCCGCCTGCTCAGCGGGGATCGGCGGATCGATCCCCGCTGAGCAGAGCACGGTCCGCACCGGAACGCGGACCGTGTGAAAGAGCCCTTAGTATTATCCTTTATTTGGCTACATCATATATACAGGGTCAATGCTGACATGTTTTGGTCATTATAATAAAATGGAGTGTTGTGCCTTTAAATAAAAATCAATCAGTGTTCAAACATAAAAACATTCAGACACATAAAAAATGTATTAAAAATTAAACAAAGAGTCCAATAAAATGATTCCATAGAACAAAAAATTGTCCATAGTAAAATCACCAATCCAGTGAGTAAACAGCAAAGCAATGGTGTCCAATCAAATGTACCGCCACCAATGGAAAGATTGCAAACTCACCAGATAAAGCAGCTGCCGGTACAGTAGCAAGTAAGCCTCAAACACATGTGGAAATCCTTTCTGGAAATCGCACGGTTGATCGCTTTCGCCAATCATTCATACCAGGATCCCACTAGGAGTAAAAAATCTCACCCAGAGCCTAGAAATGTATTTGTAGTGTAGTAAGGTTTATTCCATAAATGAAATACACACCAAGTGCAAAAAACTAAAAAAAATAAAAAGTTGCATGGGTTACTGCTGGCGACCTGGAATCGCTCAGCAGCGAGACGCCAATGCCAAATGCCACACCCCCATATGAGTGAAGCTGTAATGGACGAAACATGTCAGCAATGATCCTGTGTATGTGATGTAGCCAAATAAAGGATATTACCAAGGAGTTATCGAGTTACTGGCTAAATTTATGTTTTGGATGTTCGAACAGGGGAGTGGGGATCCCCCAGACTGAGCACCAAATCTCAGCAAATATTTCTCAGTTCTGCGGGTAGCTTGGGTATCTTCGGCTTGTATAAAGCTATAAAAATGAACTAATACTATAGGCACTTAAACCACATTAGGACCGCTCACCGCACATTTACTGCGGCAGGCAGCCTCTCCTGCTCGAACCAAAGTAGCCCTACGTCGGTCACACGCGTGGTGCTAGGGGGCGAGCGAGCGCCGCCGGCAGCGTTACCGCCCCCACTAGGCAGCAGGGATGCAGATGCACTGGGCTGGAGGCCACTATTGCCGCCGGGAACTCACGATTGCTCCCCGCTTAGAGAGAGGAGCTGTTGTAAACACAGCAGACCGTTCTTCTCTCTGAAATGATCACAGAGCACCTGTGATCCTTCTATATAGGATCACAGGTCTCTATGATCATTTCACAAGCCCATCCCCCATATAGTTAATAAACACCCCCTAGGCTCATAATTAACCCTTTGATGAACCCTAGGTTAACCCCTTCCCTGCCAATGTCATTACTACAGTATCAGTGCATATTTTAGCACTGATTACTGTAGTACAGGGTTACATTCCGGACCCACCCGCGAAAAGTGAAAGTCAGCGAAATAGAAAGACCCTATTCAAATACACTCTAGGTATGTTTTTATAAGAGCTGGTTCACATAGGGGCGACCCGACTTGCCGGGGGGACCTATGGAGCGACATGCACGGACTTCATATCATTGAAGTCAATGCCGGTCGCTCCAGGTCGCCCCGAAGTAGTACAGGACCCTTTTTCTAAGTCGGAGCAACTTGTGTCGCTCCTATTAGAACGGGTCCTGTGCTAATCTATGGCAGGCGACCCACGGCGACTTGTCAGGCGACCAGGTCGCCTGACAAGTCGCCCCAGTGTGAACCGGCTCTAACTTTCACTGTACTTTTAAAAGCATTTTAAGGTCTTTAAACACACTTTTAAAACAACAGAAACACATTTAAAAACATAAAAGATACTGAGAGAGAGAGCAAGAGCAATGGAAAATACAAAAATATTTAATTAACAATGATTTAATTAGTAAAATAATATTAATAGGTCTTACAGAAAAAAAACACAATATACCGGGACCGCAAAAACTGAACCGAGATATAACGGGGGTTTACTGTAACGTCACTGGTCCCCCCCCCCCAAAAGTGTCAAAAATGTCAGTTAGGGGTCCGATCTGTCCGCTGCAGTGTTACAGTCCCACTAAAAATCGCAGATCCCTGCCATTACTAGTAAATAAATAAATAAAAATGGCATAAATCTTTCCCGTAGTTTGTAGATGCGACAAGCCAATCAAAATATGCTCTTTGCGATTTTTTTTTTTACCAAAAATATGCAGCAGAATACAAATTGGCCTGAAAGGATGAAAAATCCTGATTTTTAAATACATTTTTGGGAGAATGTTATATAGCAGAATGTGAAAAATATTGTTTTGTTTCAGAGATGTTGCTTTTTTTTTTTTTTTGTTTATAGCGCAAAAAATAAAAATTGCACAGGTGATCAAATACCACCAAAAGAAAGCTATTTGTGGGCAAAAAAAGGACATCAATTTTATTTCGGTACAGCATCGCACGGCTGCGCAATTTTCCGTTAAAATAACGCAGTGCCGATCCGCAAAAAATGGCCTGATCATTAAGGGGGAACATCCTTCTGGTCCAGAAGGGGTTAAATGACTTTTCTCTTGATGTCTGCGTAAGCCTACCCCAAGTGTACATTTTTATGTGAATAATACATTTGTAAAAGTTTTCTACTTTGTCAAATCTTATCACTTTGAAATATTGTCATTTTTATTAGTAGCATTGCTAACTAGTATCACTATTCTGGTTGTATTTCATCACACTGAGCACTAAATTAAACTGTCACTAAAAATCGAAACTGAGGGATCTGGATACATAGCACGGAATCATTTTCCCTGGAACTAACAGACCGCATAATGAGGGTAATTAATGCAGATATTTTTTTAGCTTTGCCCTAGGTGCATTTCATTTTTCTCTCTCTGATATCTGCAGACGCAGCTTCCTAAGAACTTACCTGTCCTGCCTTTACTTGTCATGGTCAGTTCATTTGAAGATGATGTGATCATGTGATATGTCAGCAATGCAATGATTCAAAGGAGAGCTGGAAAGAACACTTGACTGAAGATCAGAACATACTTTTATCCAAAATTCCTCTGTAATTTAATAACCCAATGTGTAAATAATATTGTACTGCATGTTCTTCAGTGCAATAGCAGTGACTGGTGTATCCGGCAGCACATACATTCATAACTTAGATAATCAGTAAAGGATATGTACACCCAACAATGAACTTCCCTTATTTGTTACAATTAGGTCTGTTAAATATATCATTAAAAGTGTTTTATTATCTGTTTGATAAATGCAAAAAAAAAAAAAAAAAAAAAATTGATCTGCCTGAAACCTAGAGAGCTGATCATTTCTTGTACTGTTGAATTTATGGGTAGTTTCGTTTTTAATGGGTTAATGTTATATTACCGTGTGATTTCTCAATAATTGAAATATGAATTAATACAGCAATTTGAGCTTTTTTTTATATAGGGAGTATTATGTATTGTTAGTGTGGGTTCTAAGCTTGGTTGGAAAACAATTTTCCATCGCTCTTACAGTTAACCACTTAAGCCCCGGAAGATTTTACCCCTTTCTGACCAGGGGGTATTTTGCGTTTCGGCACTGTGTGACTTTAACGGACAATTGCGAGGTCGGGCGACGCTGTACCTAAACGAATTTGACGTCTTTTTTTCCCATAAACAGAGCTTTCTTTTGGTGGTATTTGATTACCTGTGCAATTTTTTGATCATGCGCTATAATCAAAAAAAGAGCGGCAATTTTGCAAAAATAACAATATTTTTCACATTTTTTTTTATATGAAATTCCCCCAAAAAAATGTAAAAATCAAAATTTTTTAAAATTTTTGGCCAATTTGTTTTCTGCTACCTACGTTTGGTAAAAAAAATTACAATAAGCGTATTTTGATTCGTTTGCGCAAAAGTTATTGTGTTTACTAACTAAGGGAAAGATTTTTGCCATTTGTGTTGTTTTTTGTTTAACGAGTAATGGCGGAGATCTGCGATTTTTTTTTTTTGCAGGACTGCGACATTGCGGCCGGCAGATCGGACCCTTGACTGACATTTTTGTCAGTCAAAAATGTCTCACGGATCACAGGAGTGCAGTTCGTTCTATACTTCTGTGACCCGTTTTCAGCAGACAGCGGTCTGAAGTCCACTCTCTGCTGACGTCACAGAAGACGGTCCAGGCACTGTGTCATCATGACCATGATGTCAAAATCCGCCAGGTACCTGGACCGAAACCTGGCTCAGCCGCTGAGAGCCTGAGTCGGCTGCTCCCGCCCCCTCCACAGTATAGTGCTCCAATGAGCGAGGAGGGGGAAGAGCAGAGAGCTGAGACTGACAGTCAGCAGCTCTCTGCTCGGGGAGCTGTCAGAACCGAGCGATCTGCAGAATTCAGTCGCTCACTTCTCAGTGTAGAAGAGCTGGGGGACAGATGCAGCATTGGACCGATGCTGCATCTACTTAGGTAAGTATAAATGGGGAAAAAAAAGTAATCCCATACACTTTAAATCTGGCAGAAGAACCAAAGTGGACATATACAACTAATTTAGGAATATATTGTTTAAATTAGTGTCATATTGCTTTAGTGCCTGCTGGGTATTTGTTGGGACGAAATTGGAATTGTTATTTCTAACTTCATGTGCTCCAATATTATCACATGTAAGAACTGTAAGAAATACCTTAAAAATAAAATTTGGTTGAAATCAAATTCTTTGTATGGAAAACCAAAAACATTCAGGCTGGGTTCACACATGCGAGTTGGAAGCGGGTTTTCCCCGCATCCAGTTCTCATTACAATAGATTGTGACTGGCTTTCAATGGAGCCGGTTCACACAGCCCTGGGTCGGCCGCAGTCCGCACTGGAAAAGGATCCTGTGCGTCTTTGGCTCCGTTTCAGGTCCGAATTCAGACAAAAATTTGGATCTAAATCTCATCTGAGACTGAGAACAGGGACGCATCGGACTCCCTGCTGTGAGTCGCAGCCACATCTATTGTGAACCCAGCCTTAATGGACATCTGCACTCATCAGCCACTTTATTAGTTACACCTGTTCAATTGCTTGGTAACACAAATCACTAATCAGCCAATCATATTGCAGCAACTCAATGCATTTAGGCATCTAGACATGGTGAAGACGACTTACTGAACTTTAAACCTAGCATCAGAAAAGGGAAGAAAGAGTATATATGACTTTGAATTTGGCATTATTGTTGGTGCCAAACGGGCTGGTCTGAGTAATAAAAAACTGCTGATCTACTGGTATTTTCACACACGCAACCATCTCTAGGGTTTACAGAGAATGGTCCGAAAAAGAGAAAATAGCAGTTGTGTGGACAAAAATGCCTTGTTGATGTCAGAGGTCAGAGGAGAATGGGCAGACTGGTTTGAGATGATAGAAAGGCAAGAGTAACTCAAATAGCCACTCATTACAACCAAGGTATGCAGAATACCATCTCTGAATGCACAACACATCAAAAACCTTGAAAAAGATGGGCTACAGCAGCAGAAGACCACACGGGGTGCCACTCCTGTCAGCTAAGAACCGGAAACTGAGGCTTCAATTCACACTGGCTCACCAAAATTGGACAATTTGGATTAGAGAAATGTTTCCTGGTCTGATGAGTCTTGATTTCAGGTGCAATATTTGGGGGGTAAGCATGGATCCATCCTGCCTTGTATCAATGGTTTGGGCTGGGGGTTTAATGGTGTGGGGGATATTTCCTTGGCACACTTTGGGCCCCTTAGTACCAACTCAGCATTGTTTAAACCTGAGTATTGTTGCTGACCATGTCCATCCCTTTATGACTACAGTGAACCCATTTTCTTATGGCTAATTCCAGCAGGATAATGCACCATGTCACAGAGCTCAAATCATCTCACCACTGGTTTCTTGAACATGACAATGAGGTCACTGTACTCCAATGGCCTCCACAGCCACCAGATCTCAATCCAATAGAGAATCTTTGGAATGTGGTGGAACGAGAGATTCACATCATGGATGCGCAGCCGACAAATCTGCAGAAGCTGCATGATGTTATTATGGCAATATTAGGGGATATTATGATATTACCAATAATTAAGACGTGGGCAAGATACGCAAAAGAGGAGTAAATAAATGTATGCAAAGCTTTTTTCCAAGGAACTTAACCTACAATAACGCTAGATTCATATCTGTGCGGGTGGTTCCCGCTGCTGGTCTGCACCTGTTCCTGCAGCCGCAAGCCACCCACTCAGAAAAACACACTGGATGCGTGCTATTAACTCCATCGGCATGCCGCACGCACTGGAAATTACACCCGCACTTGGTGTAAACCCGCACATTCAGTTCCTGTGCAGGCTGCAATTTCTAACATGATGCAGGGGCCTTTTCCCTGCGTTTCAGGAGGCACAGCAGGCCATTCAAATGAATGGGCTGCTGTGCCCACGCCAAACGCATATGTGTGACCATGTAAGATGTTAGCAATGTTCGGTGCTGTAGTGAGCCTGGGCGGATGTAATACTGCAGCCTCAGGGGTTGTGTCCATGACAGCCTGGGCAAAAAGATGGTGGGTTGAATAAAGCTCTTTGTCATTGAACCTAAAAGAGGAGTGCCATCTAGAGAAGGAAAGAACTTTCTGCGGGGGACAACACCGGATTGAAGGGGATTTTTATATTGAAGGCGGCTTTAGTTTATTTTAACAAACGCTAGGCAATTAATTTTTTTCACGTTTTTAAAAAAAGTCATGGAGTTCTGCTTAAAGTTTTACAGATGCTGGTAGTGCAATCAAGTTCAAAACCTGAATGGCTGTGTAGACTCTCACTACCTTTATGATATCCCCCTTGTCTGTCTCAAGATATGGCAAAAACACAGTACATAAAATATGGGGAAATGTGTGAAATGTGCAGACCACCAGGCTTTTTGCATGACGCCTGGAGCCACTAATATGTGATCTGTCACCATAATTGCATATGAATGTACATTTCTCCAGTTGGCAATGACAATTTAACCAGGAAGGTGTCCCCTATGTCCCCAAGTGGCACCCCAAGAGTTTTTGTACTGCATGCAATGAATAACCTGTTTAGCTGGTTTCCTAATTATTATTTGTTCTGACATTCCAGTAGCTGACAGACTAATGCTAGAACATGTTTATTGCAGTTTGTGACACACAGAAGGCAGTTTAGCCTGAAGTCATTCAGGGCATAAAATGAATAAGTAAATAGAAGGTGTAGACAAGGTTGTCATATATACTTTTACAGTAATCAAGGTAATGTAGGTCAGTAGAGGCATCGCTGTTTCAACTGGTGGATGCCTTCATTGGAAGGTAAAATTAAAGTTAAATAAGAAATTAATAAATTAATTTACATTTACAAGATTTGAAGAAGCACAAAGGTATAACTAGGAAGCTTTTCAGCAACGCAATAGGCAAATGTCTATTTGTAGCAGCTGTAAAGGGACAGTCTTTGGTCCTAACTCTTCAGCCAGCTAGCACTGGGGCCCAGTTGTACCATTGATGCACACAAGCATTGTCCCAGTCAAGCCTGCATGCAGTGAAATAGCTACTAGATTGCTGTATGGTCAGTTACTAAAGGGCTCAATTTCTCCAGCAGTAAATTCCCATAGCAGCAGCAGCTCACCAGTCCCAGCGATATTGCAGCTCACCATCTTGCCATACACAGCGATTAGTCCACTCTCTGCTCTGCACCCAGGTGACTCTGCCCGTCGGCAACCCCGAACTTAGCACTCTGGATCCCGCTCAGATTGCCAATATGCATCATTGGTGGTGCACACTAGACAGTAATGTGCACTCTCTGGTCTCCCTCGCAGCAAGATGAAGCTGTGTCCTATACAGCCTGAGAAAATGCAGAACTTCATCCTCCTCCTTGCAATCTCTCTCTGGGAAACACAGTTCAAAAACCCTTGATTACAGTAGGGTCTCTCTTCTCTGGACTACAGTTCCCACAGTACAATGTTGCCTTATTTAGTCTATTGAACTCTTCCTGCTCAGTAGCTCACTCCTCTTGCTGATATAGCTGTTAACCAATTCAGCACCATAGGGCAGCAACTACAGAGAGCAGCTGCTGCATGTGTTCCTCTCACTCTCCATTCTTAGCCAAGCACCTGGATACACCTTAAAAACATTTTATTTTGCCTATTCACAGAACAGCCACAACTTTATACATTGAGGTTGATTTACAAAAGGCAAATAGAGAGTGAACTTTGTAAGTGCAGTTGCACTCTGCAAGGGCGTTTGTTCCATGCTGTATTTTGTTTTTTTTTTTCCTAGCTTGTAAATGGGTATTCTTTGCAAAGTAAAGCTTCACCTCACTTACTAAGCTCTGGGGCAAATGTCCTTGCAGAGTGCAACTGCACCGCCGATGTGCACAATCTATTTGCTTTAGTAAACCAACCCTAAAGTGTGAAAATCCCTAAAACTAATAAGCAAATGCTGGGTAATTTGCACAGAACAAATGTACATGCAGTTCTGCTAGACAAATTGCTATTCACAATTTATATAAACAGAACTCTAAGTAATTAGAATGCTTGTCTATTACTTGGTGTCATTGTTTACAAAGGGCACTATCTGCATGGACTTTGTGGGGTTCATTTACTAAAGGCAAACAGACTGTGCACTTTGCAAACTGCAGTTGCACTTCGCAAGAGCAGTTGCTCCAGAGCTTAGTAAATGAGGCAAAGCTTCACTTTGCAAAAAAAAAAAAAAAAACAATCAGGTGCAAGGGAAATAAAAAAAAAAAAACAACAGAATTTTTGCTTGCACATGATTGGATGATGGAAGTCATTCTGTTCATTTACTAAGCTCTGGAGCAACTGCTCTTGCAGAGTGCACAGTCTATTTGCCTTTAGTAAATCAACCCCGCAATCTTAAATCCACAATCCAAAATCATACTGTCAAGTTGACTACAAATTGGCACCAAGAGCTGCAAATTTCACAAAAGAGGAAAAAAAAAAAGGCACCAATAAAAACCTGGCTGAGGTTCTAACCCTTCCACAATTGGCGCATATCATTAAAAATAAAATTTAGATTATTTTCAGTGAAAACTGAATGTCAAGACAACCAGTGGATCCTCCAAAATTAGAGCTTGGCAATGTCTTCACTTAACAAATTAGTCCTGATCTCCACTGAATGCGGCTTTAAATTTCATGATTTCAAAGCCGCATGTCAGTGCAACTTCAGGTGCGACTTGGCTGACATCTGTGCGACTCCATGCAGAGATGTCTATGCAAATCACACCTGAAACCACCAAAAGTTGGTTGAACAGTTTAATTGCCGACAATAGGGTGCAACTTGTAATGTGATTTGACCTTTCATATTTATATTGTCAGAATGACAGCACTGTTTGAAGGAGAATTGTTTGTGTACATTTCTCTTTTTGGTAGTAGTTAAATAGTAATTTTAAATAGTAACTTTGTATTTGAAACACAAACAAGAGAAAGATACACAAACAATTCTCCTTCACACAGCGCTGTTATTCTGACAGTAAAATCTTGAATTGAGCTTTCTCAATTTTGACAGCAGCAGCAGTAATCAATTAGAAAAACCTCGGCGCGTTTCACATTTTCCTCTGATTTGACCTGATTTGACCTTTCAAATGGCATGACAAATTGCACCGCTGTGAATGGGGGCTTAGGGTCATTTTCATTTGTCAAACAAGTGACCATTGGCAGTGTTGGGGGTAACTAGTTACAAAGTAACTAATTACAGTAACTAAATTACTTTTTTTGGTAACTAAGTAAAGTAACTAGTTACAATACTAATATTGGTAACTACACTACTTTACTAGGCTATAAGAAGTAACTACACTACTTTACTAGGCTATAGGAACGCGCTTTCCTGCGTTACCCAAGCCGTGCGATACAATCGTTATTTCGAAGAGTAGAGAGGGATGAAGTTTATGACTTTTTGTTGCACTTTGTTTTATTCTGTTTTTTCAGGTTTTGTTCTCATGTTTCCCAAAGCCTGTGTTTATACAATAAACTCTATGCAGAAAGAGTGTCGTGTATCTTCTTCTACACGGTCAATTATGAAAGAGGATAGTAAAGTAATAAGTAGTGAAGTTACTTTTCAAATGCAGTAACTAGTAAAGTAATCTCATTACAATTTACAGAAGTAAGGCTCCATGTACACGGGACGTTGTTAAAAGTCCCTTTGAATGCTGGAATTTTTAGGACGTTTGAAACGTCCGTTCAGTCGCGTTTGTACCCGCGTTTAGCGGGCGTTTAGCAGCGTTTGCGGGCGTTTGCGTTTAGAAGCGTTCCTAGAGGTCAAAAAAATTATTCCCCTTTAAAATGGAAAAACGCGAACGCTAAACGCGGGTCATCGCGTTCAGATGCGTTCGGACGCGTTTAGACGCGTTCGGACGCGTTTGTGCGTTTGAAACGCCGGGAAACACACGTTCGAACGCAAATAATTGCGTTCTAAAAACAGTCCCTGAACGCAACTGCCTGCAAATGACTGTAAACGACCTGGTGTACATGGACAGATAAGATAAAATGTAGATGGGTTCAGGGGCTTCTGAAAAAAACGCCCAACTGCTCCTAAACGGCCATTTCCAGCGTCCCGTGTACATGGAGCCTTACTAGTAACTAGTTACATTTTTTGAAAAACTACCCCAACACTGACCATTGGGCACTGCTGAAAAGAGATTGCTGGCATTTAGACGAGGTTCACACATGCCTGGGCTGCTGCTTGAAGTCAGTATTTAAAGGGAGCTTTGTTCACCAATTTAGGTGCAAATTTTTACACAAATTCACACCAGAACCGGACCTAAAAATGCACAAGACTCTTTTGAACATGGACTGTGGCCGCCCCAGACATGTATGAACCAGCTCCATTGCAGGTTGGTCTGGTTCACATACGAATTGAATGCGCATGCAATATATGTGAATTGAGCCTTAAGGCTCGTACACACTTGACAGAAATCGGACGAAATATCCTCGGATATTTCTCTCTCATGCTCAGCGTTCATAACCGTTTTTAGTTGACAGTGCATAATGTTCACAACATTTCTCGTCCGATTTTTTTTTTTTCGGGACATTTGTTCCTAGACTTCCAGGTTGTCAGCAACTTCTGATCATGCGCGGTCTTTCGTATCCGTTTTTCACGTACGTACTGCATACACATTAAACTAAAACTGGTTGTCTGGGGACGGACGATAAACATTTTGGTGTTAGTCCCTCCGTTTTTTTTTAGTTGAAAATGACTGCATCGGTTGCTGAAAGTTGTGTACACACTAGCCGAAAATCGTACGATTTTACCTCGGATGGGAATTTTCGGCAGATTTTCTACTAGTGTGTACCCCAATTTAGGCAGTGCTAAGGATAGTGTGCTGGCTAGTGCAAACAACTGATGCCACAGTAATAGCTAGTAGGGATGATCGAACGGTTCGGGTCGACCATCGGTTCGGCCCGAACATTGGGTGTTTGAGGTTCGGCCGAGTTTAGAACTTTTTGCCCAAAAAGTTCGGAATTCGGCAACCAGAACCGACCAAAATGCAATGCTTCAGGAAAGGGGCTTTAAAAGCCCGTGATTGGACCAGAACCATTAGCAAAAGCCAATTTAGGGGGCAGGAGAATGCTAGGAATGTGATTGAAGTGACTAGGGGGTCCCTAGACCAATCATTAGTGAATACGTCCCCCAGTATATAAGATCGCCCCCGCCATATTCCTAGCATTGTTATACTGGACATGCAAGAGAGTGGAAGCAGTTCTGTTAATTTTACTTTAAAAGTGTCATTTAGCTATTTATTAGTGTGAGGAAAGGGGTATCTAGTCTAGTTAGAGTGCTCCCTTACACTTAAGTTAGCTTCAAAAATTTAGTTTCTGTAGGGAAAGTGTTAAGTGTAAAGGGACCGTAGTGTAGGGTTAACTGGCAGTGACTGCTATGGCAGGGTGACAAAACCCTTCCATAGCAGGGTGACCGCTATAGAGAAATGATCATTTCTCTGAATTGCTTCGGGACAGGAATATGGCTTCTCACCAGCCAAGCATTTTTTATGCTGCAGGGGCTGCCACTGCCAGTGCTTTTTTGAGGACATGTTTGATGTCAGACATGACATCTGAACATGTGTATAGGGGGTATATATACACATATATGTCTGTATATATACCCCTAGACATATATAGGTGTGATAGTAGCAGAAATAAATGCTTGCGCTAATGAAATCATTTACAGTAATATATTTCTGCTACTATCACACCTATATATGGCTAGGTGTCTATATACATATAATTATGTGTGTATATATACCACTATACACAAGTTCAGATGTTTTGCCTGCCTCAAAGAACCCAAAAAAAATGCCAAAAAACGCTAGCATCAATAAAAAAATGCCTAGGTGTGTTTTTGCTGGCATTTTTTGGGGGGTTTTGGAGGCAGGCAAAACATCTGAACTTGTGTATAGTGGTGTATATACACACATCCATATATTTATATACACACCTAGACATATATAGGTGTGATAGTAGCAGAACTATATGCTTGCGCTAATGAAATCATTTACAGTAATATATTTCTGCTACTATCACACCTATATATGGCTAGGTGTCTATATACATATAATTATGTGTGTATATACCACTATACACAAGTTCAGATGTTTTGCCTGCCTCAAAAGAACCCAAAAAAATGCCAAAAAAACGCTAGCGTCAAAAAAAAAAATGCCCAGGTGTGTTTTTGCTGGCATTTTTGGGGGGTTTTGGAGGCAGGCAAAACATCTGAACTTGTGCACAGTACCACTATACACAAGTTCAGATGTTTTTCCTGACTGCAAAGAACCCAAAAAAATGCCTTCTATTAAACCGGCAAGGTGTTACAGCAGCGAAGCCAACCCCCTGAGCTGAAAGTTTTCTAATACATACAATCCTTTTTTTTTTATGGTTCTGGACATGCTACAGAGCTGAAACTTCACATGTACACTTTTTAGACCCCCCAGATCTGAAATCCAAAGTAAAAATTAAAAAAAAAAATCTCTTTTTTTTTTAATTTTTTTTCAATAATTAGCTTTTTTATCAAAAATTACAATTTTTAAGAACTTTTTTTGTGTGATTTTTTGTCTGGGGGGTCTAAAAGGTGTACCTGTGAAGTTTCAGCTCTGTAGCATGTCCAGAACCAGAAAAAAAAGGATTGTATGTATTAGAAAACTTTCAGCTCAGGGGGTTAGCTTCTCTCCTCGATTTTCACACCTTGCCGGTTTCAAAGCAGGCATTTTTTGGGGTTCTTTGCAGTCAGGAAAAACATCTGAACTTGTGTATAGTGGTACTGTGCACAAGTTCTGATGTTTTGCCTGCCTCCAAAAAATCCCAAAAAATGCCAGCAAAAACACACCTGGGCATTTTTTTTTGGACGCTAGTGTTTTTTTGGGGTTCTTTTGAGGCAGGCAAAACATCTGAACTTGTGTATAGTGGTATATATACACACATAATTATATGTATATAGACACCTAGCCATATATAGGTGTGATAGTAGCAGAAATATATTACTGTAAATGATTTAATTAGCGCAAGCATATATTTCTGCTACTATCACACCTATATATGTCTAGATGTGTATATAAATATATGTATGTGTGTATATACACCACTATACACAAGTTCAGATGTTTTGCCTGCCTCAAAAGAACCCCAAAAAATGCCAAAAAAAAACGCTAGCGTCAAAAAAAAAAAAATGCCCAGGTGTGTTTTTGCTGGCATTTTTTGGGGGTTTTTGGAGGCAGGTAAAGCATCAGAACTTGTGCACAGTACCACTATACACAAGTTCAGATGTTTTTCCTGACTGCAAAGAACCCAAAAAAATGCCTGCTATTAAACCGGCAAGGTGTTACAGCAGCGAAGCCAACCTCCTGTGCTGAAAGTTTTCTAATACAAACAATCTTTTTTTCTGGTTCTGGACATGCTACAGAGCTGAAACTTCACATGTACACCTTTTAGACCCCCCAGATACTAAATCCAGAAATCAAAAAATCTCTTTTTTTTTTTTTTTTTAAATTTTTCAATAATTGGCTTTTTTATCAAAAATAACAATTTTTAAGAACTTTTTTGTGTGATTTTGTGTCTGGGGGGGGGGGGGGGGTCTAAAAGGTGTACCTGTGAAGTTTCAGCTCTGTAGCATGTCCAGAACCAGAAAAAAAGATCATATAGGTGTTAAAGGAGGGTCCCACATCCCTGTTCTACTGAAAAATTATCTTTTTTTTTTTTCATGGTTCTGGACATGCTACAGAGCTGAAACTTCACATGTACACTTTTAGACCCCCCAGATACTAAATCCAAAGTCAAAATCAAAAAATCTCTCTTTTTCTTTTTTTTTTTTTTTCAATAATTGGCTTTTTTATCAAAAATGACAATTTTTAAGAACTTTTTTTGTGTGATTAATAGTTAATGGGGCATGACCCAGAACCCTAGGCACTTTTTAGGGGCATTTATTGGGTTTTAGGGCTTAAAAATTGTGTTTTTTGATTGCCGAAGTTTGGGTCCCATTGATTTCAATGGGGTTCTGAAATCCGGCCGAATTTTCGGGAAGTTCGGATGTTCTGGCCGAACCAAACTTTTCAAAAGTTCGATCATCCCTAATAGCTAGCTGTCACTGTTGAATCTAAGATCACGCATGCTTGGGAATAAAATAATACATTACAATACAATGCATTAAATCATTGCAGGAAGTTGTATTCTGTCTCATTTAAATTTCCGTAACTTTAGTAACCTCTTTATTTTTGATATGAGACTAGCATGCAAAAAAAAAAAAAAAAAAACAGACAATCATCTGTCCAATATTCTCATCCTGTGTACGAGGCTTTACAGACCTGAATCTTATGTGTTGACTTTTTGGCGATGTGTTGACTTTTTGGCACAGCTAAATATAATCTGGTGTTGATGAGCTGAGTATAAAGCCTTGTACACACGTCTGAAAATTGGCCAAGATTGGTCATTTCGGCAGGAACCGAGCAGCTTTCAGCCCATGTGTACAGCTGTCTGTTCTACAGAAGTCGGTCTCACAACCATCTTCTGTTGGATGGGCATGCTGGAAAACCAGCATCCAACCTGCATCTGATCAGCACTGGCAGCCAATGGACGCACCGATCAGTGTGTTCTGGTGAGGGGCAGTCCCCCTGTCAAAACCCAAATACATAGTGGGGGAGATCACCCCAATAACATCACTGCTGGGTTGAATGAAAATAAAACTTCTAGTGTTTACTGTTTACCAGGGGAGGACTGGGCCAGGGGGCAAGGGGGAAATTGCCCCCTGGGCTGCTCTGTTGTCCTGTGAAAAAGCTGCACCGCTTCTGCCACAGACACGCCTAAAGGATTCCTGGTGAAAAGAAATAAAAAGTCTCTCCCACTGACCTTCTGAGTGCGGGTTGAAGACAAGGACATAGTGCAGACCTCCCTCCCAAGCATGGATGGTGTAAACTGTGTCTGAGCAGAGGGCGGTTCCATGCCCCACTGGAGATTCTCCTCCCCTGGGCAGCCCCAACCGAGCTGTCCCAGCTCCCCCCAACTGCCCCCTGCTGGTCAGGTTGGGAACCCAGATTTAGCCGGTGAGTAGAAAGTACCTGGAGCAGGGCTTCAGCCTGGAATGGGGGCAGGAGGAGGACATGAAGAAAGAGAGTGGAAGGGGGGCTGAATCGCTGCACCATGGGCCTCTGGTTTGTACTTGCCCCTGGGCCGAAAGTTGCCAGTCTGCCCCTGCTGTTTACCCAGTTCCTGCCCGGCCTATGGTCAAATGACGACCAGGCGGTAACTCTCTCGTTCCGGGTAGACATTATATCACGTCTTTCCAGAATGCGCCTCGCCTGCTGCCGGCACCATGTGATCGCTGTGACCAATCGCAGCAGTACACATGACAATTGTACACAATGGATGGCTTCCATTCATCCCATGTATTGTGTACACTTGTGTTGCATGTTGTGATTGGTCAGAGTGATCACATGGTAGAGACAGGGCCAATCACAGCCCATCTGTACCATGTGATTAGCTGTGGCCAATCAATTTCATTCAGTAAAAATGTTTGGTTATAACAGTGAAATTCACTGGTATAAGCAATCATAGTGTGTAAAAAAAATAAAAATCCTGATTGCCTCCCTCCCCAGAGTAGTACAGTGTTACTATGGCGTCCTGGTCAAAGTATGAAAAAACAAAAATAAAAAAAATAGTATAAAAAGAAAAAAATGTAATAAAAAAGAAAAAGAAATATTTCAAAATTTTAAAAATGATTAAAAATATATTCTTTTTCTTTTTTTTTTTAAATTTACTTACTGTGACCATTCAGTTTCCCTGATCACCACCACACCAGTCATACGATGTCGCTGTACTGCAATGGTGAAAGTATGTAAAAAAAATAAAAGTGATTTTTTTTCCAAAATTAGTGGCAAAAAAATTACACTTCAAAAAACTCACCATGCCTCCTACTAAATACCTCGGACTGCCTACTTTCTAAAAAGGAGTAATTTTGGGTATATTTGTACTGTCCTGACATTTTCGGGTCTCATCAGGATTAATTGATTTTCAGATATATTTTCCATAATTTGTGGACTCTATAACCTTCCTACAGACAGAATAATAATTTATGAAGAATGATTATTTATGCAAAATTATACAACATTTGGGTACAGTGTTACTTGATCGCGCAATTGTCAATCCAGTTGTGACAGCGCTAAAAGCCATATTTGATGCTGGTGAACAGAGCAGGGTCTAATCTGGTGGATGGGATCCAGAACTAAGTGTTATCTGATCTGATATTAGTAAACAGAGCTGGGTCTAATCTGATATGCGGGGTCCATAACTGAGTCTTATCTGATGCTGGCGAACATAGCTGGGTCTAATTAGGTGCTTGGTGTCCAGAACTAAGTCTTATCTGATGCTGGTAAACAGAGCTGGGTCTAATCTCGTTGATGGGGTTCAGCCAGAACTAAATCTTATCTGATGCTGTTGAACAGAACTGGGTCTAATCTGGTGGATGGGGTCCAGCACTAAGTTTTATCTGATGCTGGTGAACAGAGCTGGGTCTAATATGGTGGATGGGGTCCAGAACTAAGTTTTATCTGATGCTGGTGAACAGAGCTGGCTGGGTCTAATATGGTGGATGGGGTCCAGTCAGAACTAAATCTTATCTAATGCTGGTAAACAGAGCTGGGTATAATCCGGTGCCTGGTGTCAATAACTAAATCGTATCTGATGCTGCCGGTGAACAGAACTGGATCTAATCTGGTGGATGGGGTCCAGAACTAAGTTTTATCTGATGCTGGTGAACAGAGCTGGGTCTAATTTGAAGTATGGGGTCCAGTCAGAACTAAATCTTATCTAATGCTGGTGAACAGAGCTGGGTCTAATCTGATGCTGGTGAACAGAGCTGGGTCTAATTTGAAGGATGGGGTCCAGTCAGAACTAAATCTTATCTTATGCTGCTGAACAGAGCTGGAACTAATCTGATGCTGGTGAACAGAGCTGGGTCTAATTTGGTAGATGGGGCCCAGAACTAAGTCTTATCTGATGCTGGTGAACAGAGCTGGGTCTAATCTAGTGGATGGGGTCCAGAACTAAGTCTTATCTGATGCTGGTGAACAGAGCTGGTTCTAATTTGGTAGATGGGGCCCAGAACTGAGTCTTATCTGATGCTGGTGAACAGAGCTGGGTCTAATCAGGTGGCTGGTGGGCATTTCTGATTAAAGCCTAATGGCTAGTAGGTAAAGCTGAGTCTAATATGGAGCTGGTAGGCACAACTGAGTCTAATCTCATGGCAGATATATATATACCTGAGTCTGTCGTGGTGTGTATAAGGTGAAGCTGAAATTGATAGCTGGTAGCCAGGGGAGAGACTTTCTGTTTTTTGATAGGTAGCCTGTAACATCTATTCTCGGAATGGATTCATTGTGGGCAGCACTAGATTGGAGGTGAATATTGCAGCCAGAGCAATTTAAATTCCATGACATTATTTTAGGCCTAGTCGTGTATTGGGGGGGGGGGGGCAGATGCTATGCACTGAGGTGGCAGAGGGGAAGATGTTGTGTAGTGAGTGGTAGGGGAGAAGATGCTGTGTACTGAAAAATTATTGCATGTAATAAAAGGGTTAGGGGACAGATACTGTGTACAGAGCAGTTAAGGGGGGCAAATAAAGTATACTGTATATTGTGTATGAGTATACTGTGATGTATCGGGGGGGGGGGGGGTAGAGGTAGTGCAGTGTGGTACAGCTGTTTGAAAATAGCCCATAGAACTTTAGCTGAGCTGCGCCATAAAATACCACATTATATAAAATATAATGTCACATCTTTTTTAATTATAAAATTTAAAAAATAGGACACATCCCATGTTCTCCAGCTGGAGGGGAATCGCACAACAAGTGGGAGCAGCACCTCCACATTTCAGCAGAAAGAAACTGTTATGGGGGATCCCCAGGATTGGAGGGGCGACCTTATTACTACCCACTATATATAGGGTTGGAATCCATCAACCACTTGTCGGCCATTTTGTGAAGTGAATATGGCCCTAGGACTGGATTCCTGTGGTTTTGGCCATAGTGTGCTTGGTGTACATGCTCCCCTTTTCTAACTGATGTGAGTAGGACCTCCCCTTATGCCACCGTATGGGTCCGGGTGCTTCATGTATTTTTTCTTTTTCCCCCTCATGGATTTTGTACCAATAGGATCTCCTGAGGAAGCTATAAGCGAAACGCGTAGGGATCCATTGGCTTATGCGACTTGAGAATCCTGTTTGGCCCAGATGTTCAAAAGATCATCGCAGCACTTGCGTACTCTTTTATTAGATCTTAGTTTGAAACAGGCATATAACAGGTTCCTTTGCTACATACATGGGGACAAGTGCCTACACCGCTCATGCTGACTAGGAAGGCTCCAAATAACTGTGGGTGCACACCTCGGCTCACCCCCGCCAAACTTGAAAATACCAACGAAAATGGCAGCACTCCAACAGATGTTTCACGCGTAAAGACGTGCTTGTTCACCACCTACATACATGGGGAGATACTGTTTTGTATTTTCCATACATTTTTTTATATGATATGGTTTTTATATATTTTTAACATGTTGTCATAATAAACTTATATTTTTTATCTGTTGAGTACTTGTGTTTCCTTATGGGATTACCAGTGGCTACCTTTAAAGTCCTATTTATTCTTCTAGTTCTTCTGCACTACAGTTATATGTTCCCAGGTCAGATTTCATGAATGGGGTTTACATCCACTTTAAGACCCGTGTGCAAAAATGAATAAAATAATAAACAAATGTGTTCAGAGGGCATTCAGGTTGCAGTTAGGCCACAGGTGACAATTCAATATAAATAAACTCGTTGATCTTTTGATCTCTTCTGTATACATATTTTCTTAATTAGAGGAATGAGTAAAGCTTTGTATTCATTTTTCATTGCATAATACTTCTACAGTAATAAGGAGAATAAGCTTGTCTCCCACATAAAAGATAATTACACACTACTAGGCACATGAAAGGCACCAGGATACAAAGAAGATTCCCTGTCATTGTCAGATTTTAGAAGTTTAAGGTGTGTATTTCCTTCTACTTAGTTCCAGCTTGTCTCCATCAATACATTTCCCAGCTATGAAAACGACACAATTGGTAACAAAAAATCTTTTGAATTTTGGACGCTCGCTTGGACGTCTTTGTATTAAAAAACACTTTGTAAAGTTCTTTTTTTTTTTTGTTCTCCATATGAACTATTTACAATGCAAGTGAAGCTTTTTGCAGATCCATACCTGCTTTCCTTTAACCTTCCTAGCGGTATTCCCGAGTGTGGCTTGGTGTTACATTTCAGTGCCAAAGGCGGTAGCCACACTCGGGGTACCACCAGAAGAATCGCTGGATCCTGGTAGAGGGGTTACTTACCTTGTCACCGGGATCCAGCGATGTATGCGGGCGGTGTGCGGCAGCGGATCTTCCTCCCGATGCTCCCAGTGCCCTTTCCTGCAGTTTTACTGTACTTTTTATGTATATGTATATACATACATATATATATATATAATATATGTATACGTATATATGTATATATAAATACAGTATATATATATATATATATATATATATATATATATATATATATATACATACATACATACTTTAACTTATTTATAGTCATTTATTGTATTATAGTTTATGATTTTGTGTTTCAAACTTTATCATACCCGAGATGTTATAAAGAAGAACGCACAGTAAAAAAAAAATCATATGTAAATAGTTGGTTTGGGCTGCTCATTCTCAAGAATTACATGCAAAATAATGGTACCGCTTTCAGCACCAAAAATCGGAAAGAATCATACCGCCAGGGAGGTTAAAGAAAATGGTATAGGCCATACCATGTCCTTTCTCTAACTAGTCACTTCCCACCTTTATTATCCCCTCCTGAGCAGTCTCATTATTGTTATAAGGAAATAAAGAGCCCCAAATCTCACTAAAACTTAATGTCCCATTGTGGAGGATATCTGCAAGTTGTCTGCAAGCTCCATACTAATATATGACATGAATGAATGCAGCTCTGCAATCACTGATACATCATTAAAGCAGTTGTAAACCCAAAAATTGAAGAAAAAAAAAAAAAACCTGCAAGACAAAGGCATAATGAGCTAGTATGCATCGCATACTAGCTCATTATGTATTACTTACCTTAGAACGAAGCCTCGACGCGGACCCCCGGACATCGCTGCGGGCGCTGCCATAATCCCTCGTCGTCTCTTCCAGGTTCGGCATGCGCGCGGGAGTGATTTTCCGGCAAGCTCCCAGCAAGTAAAACTGAAGGTCCCCCCGGACCTTCAGAGCGCATGCGCCGCTCGCGTGAGCGGCTGCATGCACTGCAAATATCTCCTAAACCGTGCCGGTTTAGGAGATATTAATTGTACCTACAGGTAAGCCTTATTATAGGCTTACCTGTAGGTAAAAGTGTCAAAAAGCGGGAAACTACCGCTTTAAATGTTTGTTTTTTTTAATACAAACTGTGCAAGAAGCTGAATTTGGCTTGGCATGAGTCACTTGCAGTCCATGTACAGCTGAGCTCAGACTGGGGAAGGAAGAGGCAGCACAAAGTCAATCAGGTGTGTTGGAGTGCAAGAAACATGCTGATAGAAGAGTGACATAGAGATGAGCTCATCAGTCTGCTGCTTCTCCTTTCAGCTCCCATTGACAGGTGGGGGGAGGGACAAAACTTGTAAGCAGGGCTTTTTATTTAGCTGGAACTTGGTGGAACTCAGTTCCACCACCTCTGGCTCAGGCCTTCTGCTCACCACTATCACTTGTAAACACAAAGATCTGGCTTCTGTGTTTACAAGTGATAGCTTGTCTCACAACGATACCCACAGATCTGATCTCCTGAGAAGCTCCCACTAAGTGCAGGATGGGGACAAGGGAGATGCAGTTGCCCAGGGTGCAGTGAGGATGCCGTGAGGATGCCTACACCCCTACTGGATGATCTCCCTGCAAGTAAGAGAGGTAGCGCCACCTACAGTTTATGGAGATGTACTAGAGCTGGCAGGGTGCTCAATAAAGCAACAAAAGTAAGACATATGGAATATGGTGGAGTTTTTAGGTGGGGGGAGATGATAGGGGCAGTGGAGGGGAAATTGCATGCAGAGGTCAGAGCTAAAGAGGGGTGAAAGTACAGCATGGATGGGGGATGCAGGGGTAAGCAACTGTGGAAGAGGGCTGAATTCTGCATTCTGTATGCAGCGCACCCTGAACTCTACATAATGTATATAGTACACCCCTGAACTCTGCACTCTGTATGCAGCGCACCCTGAACTCTACATAATGTACATAGCACACCCCTGAACTCTGCCCTCTGTATGCAGCGCACCCTGAACTCTACATAATGTATATAGCACACCCCTGAACTCTGCCCTCTGTATGCAGCGCACCCTGAACTCTACACTATGTACATAGCACACCCCTGAACTCTGCCCTCTGTATGCAGGGCACCCTGAACTCTACATAATGTATATAGTACACCCCTGAACTCTGCACTCTGTATGCAGCGCACCCTGAACTCTACATAATGTATATAGCACACCCCTGAACTCTGCCCTCTGTATGCAGCGCATCCTGAACTCTACACTATGTACATAGCACACCCCTGAACTCTGCACTCTGTATTAACCCCCGCCGCCCCAACCTGAACTCTGCACTTGGTACCTAATGTATTCCTGGTATTTATTGACTATTTAAGATCCTCCCACTGTTAGTGAAATTTGACCACACCCACTAATTAATGCGATTTGTAAGGTGTGTGTGTTTGGGGAAGGGGGTCGTGGTTGAGTTCCTGCACCTATTTTCTGAGAAATAAAGCCCTGCTTGTAAGTGTTACTAAACTGCAGCAAAGAAAAAGCAGGTCTCCTTCATTGCCAGATGGGGTTGCGTTGTGCGGCAAAACTGTGTAAAAATAGGGACTGCATAGACAAAAATACAAGTATTGTTGCAGCTAAAACAGATTTCTATGTCTGGATTTCATCTGTGTGTAGCAGGGTTTCCAGGCCTGTGGCCTGATGTGGGTCTGCCATTAGTACCGGAATCCTCTCCAGCCCATGTGAGCTGAGTCCCCAGGTGTGACAACTGAAGCAGCGACAACTCCGACATCTTTGTTTGTGTTTTTTTTTTTGGAATTAGGGGATGGGAGAAGGGAATGAGTGGGATACTCCTTGAGGCTTAACTAATTACAATTAGTACTTTACTTCTGAAATGCCCATTGGCGCTTCCATGACGCCAGCCGGCACCAGCCAACGCTCACTGACATTGAGAATACTCTGTAGAACAAAAGAAGTGCTGAATCCTTGACTTATAGTCCAAAAGATCCAAGACTGAGAACTGTAGAACTCCTGACACTGTTGTACTGTGAAAGTCACTGAATCTGTGAAAGTTACTTCCCCCCGCCTGGCACAGCTTGAGGTAGTATGTAGTAGAACTCTGTATAGCTGTCACTTTAAATGGCACGCTGTAAGAAGAGGCTTGCTGTTCAAAATTGTGTTTCTGTTCAATCCCGCTGGGACTTGGCGAATGTGCGAACGCGCGTGCAACATGACAGATGCTGGCGCCAAATGGGCTATTTAAACCTAGCCTTTGCTCAGCTCCAGTGCTGCTTTGTCTTCAGCCTTGTTGACCTGAACCTGCTAACCTGTATCCTGCTTACCAGTACCAGACCCGGCTTGTCCTGACTATCCTCTGCTCTCCGCCTGCACTGACCCGACCTCGGCTTGTCCCTTGACCTCCACTCCAGTCTGCTCCTTCTGGCTCCTGTATGACTGTTTGGCTTCTGACCCGGCTTGTCTCACTACGCTCCTGCCACCAGCACTAGTTGCCTGCATACCTGCTCATCCTCTGGACCTACCTGGCTATCCCTGTCTGTGGACACCAGCCTGCTTCCAGCTACATCAGGCACTCATGCTACTCTATACTCCGGCGCCTCCTGTCTGCACTATCAGGGGCCCAGAGTCAGAGGCATAAGAGAGGCCTTCCTCACCGTTCAGGCTCACCTCCAGATACGTGATACATGCTCTATACAATTCAGGGCCCAAACTGCAGGTGCCCCCGTTGACTTTGAACTCTTCAGGGTCCACTGACTATATACCCCCTCTGTAGCTTCAGGGTCCTCAACCTAGGTACCCCCTTTACAGCTAGCTGACACTGGATCCCAGAACCTCTTCTGGAGTGGTCCCCTCTAACTTCAGGCAGACCCCCAGGGGCAATCCTCAGTACTCACAACCTGTGTAGGCTTTCCTGGGACTGGACCCCTCTCTCTCTCTCCGCAGGCTCTCGGCACACCGGATCCCCTCAGCTCAACTCAGCACTCTCTGGACACTCAGGCGACACCCTGAGACATCCACCTTCCTCAGACAGGAGGAGAGACAGCCACACTCTCCTTCCTGCGACTCTGCTCACGCCAAAGACACTGTGCCACGCACTTCCCCCCAAACTTATACCCACTCCCAGAATCCTTTGCAGCCTATTCTGCCTTCCGGGGTAGTTACAAGCTGGGATGTGTCCCCTGATTGGGCTTCCTACACTGCCCTATGAGAAGCCTCTCACAGGAGCCAGTGGGGATACTTCTCCCCTCAGCAGGCACATCTGGAAGCCCTGACACCGTAGCTAAATAAATCACA
Organism: Pelophylax lessonae; assembly: GCF_965119305.1. Lineage (NCBI taxonomy): Eukaryota > Metazoa > Chordata > Amphibia > Anura > Ranidae > Pelophylax > Pelophylax lessonae. The sequence continues at coordinate 600,789,179 of NC_138770.1, read as the reverse complement.
GCCCTGCTGTTAGGGCAATTCTCTTTTGCTGAAATCACTTACTTTGATTTTACTGCACACTGTAAGTTCTCATATTGCAGACAAAGCCCACCTAATTTCCTGACTGGGGTAGGTCCAGTATCATCTAGTGTTTTCCTCCCCAGCCTTATTGTCCCTGGTCCACCCGTTTTATTCATTGGATTGTGCTGGGTGCTGTGGTTTTTTCAGGAGGCAATGCACAGCCCCTTGCTGCCCCCAACAACCCCCCCCCCCCCTCCACCAGCCATTGTCAGGTGTCAGGCTTCGAGACCGGTAGCTATAGCAGTGGAGATGTGTTCGCACCAACCAGTAAGATAAGTACACAGGCAGGTCACCATTGCTGATGATATGGGCTCACCCGAGTCTAAGCACTAACCAGTCTTCACCATATCCTGATGGTAAAGATGGGTTTCCCTGTGTTTTAGTACCAGGTTGCGGCCCTCAGGTTCACCCCACCAGGAGGTGAGCTAACTGGGGGCCAGTAGCAGATGTTGCAGGTAGGGATCAAGCAGAAGTGTAGTCGAGGAACAAGCCAAAGGGCGGTAACAAGAGGTAGTGGAGATACAGACAACAGCAGGAGCACAAAAAGACAACGGCTAAAAGGAAGTTAATGGAAGGAGCAAGGAGTTCAAAGTTCTCTAGAAATGAGATAGAAAGCAAGGATCCCCAAAGGATCAGGCAAGGAGCTGTCCAGTATCTCACATGGCTCAACAGGAAGAGTTACTGCCAGATGCAGCAGAGGTCCTGGGTTTCAAATCCTGGGTCCTGACACATGGAGACTTCACAGGGATGCCTGTTGCTTTGCACTGCAAGCAAGAACATGAGAGAAAGGACACTAACACAAGGTAACAAGCCATGATTTTAATACAAGTAAAACATTTAACCAGTTGCTGACTGCCCTATATTGCTACAGGGCGGCCACACTGCACAGGATCACGTATATATATATAGATAGATAGATATATACAGGGCCGGCCCTACCATGGGTCCCAGGCGGCACTTAGAGAGGGGCGGCCCTGGCCGCCTCTTCTCTTCTAAGCCTATCGCAAAAAAAAGGTCCGCGGCTGGCCCGACATGCACACTGCGCATGCGCCGCTGCCGCCACCGCCGCTCGGCAAAGCCCGTAAACGTTCGGCTATTGCCGGGAATAGCCGAGCATGTATTAGCTTTCCCGAGCGGCGGCGGCGCATGCGCAGTGTGCATGTCAGGCCGGCCGCGGACGTGTTGATGTATGGTGCCAGGCGGCGCCATTTTTAAATTCAACGGCGCCCTTTAGGAACAGGTAAATGAGACTGCACACTACCTGTCATTATGCGGGGCTGCAGGCATACTACAGAAGATGCAGTGCTGCGGGCATGGTACATGCCCACAGCACTGCATCTCCTGTAGTATGCCCACAGCCCCGCATTCTCTTGTACCATGTCCGTCTCCTGTACCATGCCCACAGCCCTGCATTCTCATACACCATGCCCACAGCCCTGCATTCTCCTGTACCAGGGCCGGCCCTACCATGGGTCCCGGTGAGACCATGGGTCCCAGGCGGCACTTAGAGAGGGGCGGCCCCCGGCCGCCTCTTCTCTTCTAAGCCTATCGCAAAAAAAAAGGTCCGCGGCTGGCCCGACATGCACACTGCGCATGCGCCGCCGCCGCTCGGCAAAGCCCGTAAACGTTTGGCTATTTTCGGGAATAGCCGAACATGTATTAGCTTTCCCGAGCGGCGGCGGTGGCGCATGCGCAGTGTGCATGTCAGGCCGGCCGCGGACGTGTTGACGTATGGCGCCGGGCGGCGCCATTTTTAAATTCTACAGTGCCCTTTAGGAACAGGTAAGTAAGACTGTAAACTACCTGTCATTATGCGGGGCTGCAGGCATACTACAGAAGATGCAGTGCTACAGGCATGGTACATGCACACAGCACTGCATCTCCTGTTGTATGCCCACAGCCCCGCATTCTCTTGTACCATGTCTGTCTCCTGTACCATGCCCACAGCCCTGCATTTTCATACACCATGCCCACAGCCCTGCATTCTCCTGTACCATACCTGCAGACCCGCATTCTCCCGTACCATGCCCGCAGCCCCGCATTCTCCTATACCATGCCCGCAGCCCCGCATTCTCATGTACCATGCCTGCAGCCCCGCATTCTCCTGCACAATGCATGCCCGCAGCCCCGCATTCTTTTGTACCATGCCCGCAGCACTGCATTCTCCTGTACCATGCCCGCAGCACTGCCGCAGCACTGCATTCTCCTGTACCATGCCCACAGCCCTGCATTCTCCTGTACCATGCCCGCAGCCCCGCATTCTCCTGTACCATGCCCGCAGCCTTGCATTCTCCTGTACCATGCCCACAGCCCCGCATTCTCCTGTACCATGCCCACAGCCCCGCATTCTCCTGTACCATGCCCGCAGCCCTGCATTCTCCTGTACCATGCCCGCAGCACTGCATTCTCCTGTACCATGCCCGCAGCACTGCATTCTCCTATACCATGCCCGCAGCCCCGCATTCTTCTGTACCATGCCCGCAGCACTGCATTCTCCTGTACCATGCCCGCAGCCCTGCATTCTCCTGTACCATGCCCGCAGCACTGAATTCTCCTGTACCATGCCTACAGCCCTGCATTCTCCTGCACCATGCCCGCAGCACTGCATTCTCCTGTACCATGCCGCAGCCCTACAGGGCACTGTGGCACTATAGACAGTAGAAAGCCTGGTGCGCTCATCTGCCCAGTGTCTACTGCTCTGTCCTGCTCCTGCTGTCACTCCGTACACACTCACACTCCTCTGACTGCTTTCATAGTCCTATAAAATGTGGGGGCATCTTGGAGGGCTTGAATTTTTTTTTTTTTTGGGGGGGGGCAGCATTTCATTCTCGGACCCAGGCAGCACAATGTCTTGGGCCAGCCCTGGATAGATAGATAGATAGATAGATAGATAGATAGATAGATAGATAGATAGATAGATAGATAGATAGATAGATAGATAGATAGATAGATAGATAGATAGATAGATAGATAGATAGATAGATAGATAGATAGATAGATAGATAGATAGATAGATAGATAGATAGATAGATAGATAGATAGATAGATAGATAGATAGATGTGATCCTGCAATTCTGGGTAGTGGTCGCGAGTGCGCACCACTCGCAACTCACTCTCACTGTGATTCCACACAGCAGGACTCAATGTCCTCCAGCACCCGCTGATTGTTTGGTTCACATGCAGAGTGGCAGATTGCTGTTTAGTCAGTAAAGAAAGCATAGATCCTGTGTTCTTGCAAAGAAGGGACTCGGATTCATGCTTTCCTCTAGTAAAAGCCTCTCCAACACTACACTTAAACACTGGCTAGGCACACATTTAACCCTTTGATCGCCCTTGATGTTAACTGCTTCCCAGCCAGTGTCATTAGTACAGTGACTGTGCCTGTGCATATTTTTAGCACTGATCACTGTATTAGTATCGCTGGTTCCCAAAAAAAGTGTCAATTAGTGTCCGATTTGTGCGCAGCAATATCGCAGTCCCCCTAAAAGTTGCTGTGTCACCATTACTAGTGTAAAAAAATAAAATAAATAAAGATTTCATGAAAATTTAACATACTGTAGTTTGTAGACACTAAAACCTTTGTGCAAACCAATTAATACACACTTATTGGGATATTAACATATCTGGATGTTTAAAGATTTGCTTCTACATCACAACAATTCTGTACATGTTGAGATTCAAGCAACGTGTTTCTTTGATTAGTCACTTTGTCAAGGATACATGCGCAAATTGAATAGCGAGTTAAACAGAAAAACAGGCATGTCTCAAGTCACAAATCATATGTACAGTACTGTGCTAAAGTTTTAGGCAGGTGTAAAAAAATGCTGCAAATTAGGAATTCTTTCAGAAATAGAAGTGTTAATAGTTTATTTTTACCAATTAAAAAATGACCACACTAAGCAGAACACAGCAAGGTCTGTTCTCTAGCTGTGCTGACACATTGTCCTGATATGCCCCTCCTGCACAGCCTTTTACTGGGAAGCTCAGTGTGCTGTTACTTCTCCTTCCCCAGCTTTTATCTTATGCACCTGAGAACAGATGAAATAGAGGGGATGTGATCACTTCCCCTCTATTTCAAGGAAAACGGTATTTAAAATGTTTTTTATTTCTATAAAAAAAATGTTAGGATTTCATTTCTATTTTAGAAGCTGAATGGGTTGCTTTACAAGGTGAACATTTTCATTTTAAGTCTCTTATTCTTGTTTCCACATGGGTGGTATGGCTTTTTGGCTGCAATTCTTCCATGAAGATCACTTCTGGCCAGACTTCTCTGGACAGTAGATGGGTGTACCTGGGTCCCACTGGTTTCCACCAGTTCTGTGCTGATGGCACTGCTGGACATCTTCCGATGTTGAAGGGGAGTAAGCCTGATGTGTCTTTCATCTGCTGCATTACCTCTCCTTGGCTGACCACTGCATCTACGGTTCTCAACGTTGTCCGATCAATGCTGAGAATTGAAATACAGGCACCTACTTATCCATCGTGAGTTCAGATGAAAGAACAATTTTATAACTAGAATACAGATTGGAATTAAATGTTATAGAGAGGGATTTTATTTTAGTTATAGATAGACTGGCGATTATTTAGAACACCTGTGTGGGTTTTTATTGCTGTCTGTGTCATCATTAGGGAGATTCACACTCTCAATTTGTCCTTGGAGAAATCTGCCAATTGGGAACTCATGTTCTGGCGACCCTCAGGACGACCAGGAATTTCCTCACTTTGGAGGGGTTTCCTTCCATTTCCTGTTGTGGCTATGGGACAGGAAGTGAAGGGAAATCTCTCCAATGGGAACACATGTTCTGGTGACCCTCAGGACGACCAGGAATTCCCTCACGTTTCCTGTTGTGGCTATGGGGCAGGAAGTGAAGGGAATTCTCTCCAATGGGAACACATGTTCTGGTAACCCTCAGGATGACCAGGAATTCCCTCACGTTTCCTGTTGTGGCTATGGGGCAGGAAGTGAAGGGAAATCTCTCCAATGGGAACACATGTTCTGGTGACCCTCAGGACGACCAGGAATTTCCTCAGTTTGGAGGGGTTTCCTTCCATTTCCTGTTGTGGCTATGGGACAGGAAGTGAAGGGAAATCTCTCCAATGGGAACACATGTTCTGGTGACCCTCAGGACGACCAGGAATTCCCTCACGTTTCCTGTTGTGGCTATGGAACAGGAAGTGAAGGGAAATTTATCCAATGGGAACTCATGTTCTGGTGACCCTCAGGATGACCAGGAATTCCCTCACGTTTCCTGTTGTGGCTTTGGGGCAGGAAGTGAAGGGAAATCTCTCCAATGGGAACACATGTTCTGGTGACTCTCAGGACAACCAGGAATTCCCTCACGTTTCCTGTTGTGGCTATGGGACAGGAAGTGAAGGGAAATCTCTCCAATGGGAACACATGTTCTGGTGACTCTCAGGACAACCAGGAATTCCTTCACGTTTCCTGTTGTGGCTATGGGACAGGAAGTGAAGGGAAATCTCTCCAATGGGAACACATGTTCTGGTGACCCTCAGGACGACCAGGAATTCCCTCACTTTTCCTGTTGTGGCTATGGGACAGGAAGTGAAGGGAAATCTCTCCAGTGGGACACCGATGACCAAAAAAAAAAACTGATGGGGGTTATGATCCTCCCTTCCCTATCCAAAATATTAAAAAAAAAGTTCTTAAGGTTAAAAGGGAGTTAAATAGGAATATGTTTTATTTAAAAAAAAAAAAAACTTTACTTGTGAGGTTACTTTAAATGATGCTATATGCAGATCAGAGGCCCCGTTTTTGATCTATGTATGAATGAAATAGTAATAAAATAATAAATACTTGAGATTGCCACCTCTCCAAGTTGCCCGTGTGTGACGCCGATCCTGCGGTTTCTGACCTTTTCTGAGGCAGTGGCCTGGAACAAGCATACATGTTGTCAAAACGAGAGACAGGCAGACTATCCATGTATTTTTTTTTTTCTCGGTACAGGTCCCCTTTAAATACCTGATTTCCCATGCAGGTCTTTACAGGAGTTATATACATACTGGTTTTACTGGTTAAAAATAAAAAAAAATAATAAAAAAAAAATAAATAAATAATAAATACAATGAAACAATACTCTGTTACATTGCATTTCCCCAATGACACCTGCATCTAAATATCCAATGTTGAAACTGATCCTTTAAGTGTAGATGAGAGGGGAATTCCCGATTTGCTTAATCAAGCCAGTCTTTTTGCTGTGTCCTTTTGTTGTGAATATTTTTGGTAGTGCGACTTTCCGTGTGTGAGATCACAACCTCTGATGACAATATCGCACAGACAGAAATGGGTGTTACAGGGTGCACACAATGACCTTTCCAGTAAACCCCATTTACAAATTAAGCAATATGTCTCCGAGCAATGGTATTCTTTTATGATCTTTACATCCCTCAGATTTAATGTGTCAACAAGTAGGTACGAGGTCAGGTAAGTGCAGGTGATTGTCTGAGACTTTGAAGAGTTCCCTGGAACTGATAATTAGCACGCTTGTAAAGTGACAGTTCTGTTGTGTTTATCCTTCCAAAAAAAAGGCTTGAAGAAACATATATGGGTTTTATAGCATAAAGCAGGTCTTTCTTTACAACTGTCTGGCAAAGGCAAACATTATAAAGGAGTTCATGCATAAAAAGTAAATAGAAGCTGTTCTGGCAATTTATATTCTAAGCTGAATTGAATTGTAGCGGAGGCGGCCACCATTTCACATAATGTGCAAGTATCCACTTTAGGACCAGGCCTTTTCTGACACTTTTTGTTTACAGGTAAAAAATGTATTTTTTTGCAAAAAAATTACTTACAACCCCCAACCTGTTATATGTTTTTTTTTTTTTTTAAAGAAGTGGCCCTTGAGAATAAAATGGTGGGTGTTTAAATTTTTTTATGTCACATGGTATTTGCGCAGCGATTTTTCAAATGCAATTTAAAAAAAAACAAGAAATACTTTTTTTTTATTTTAATGTACATAATTATGCCTAATTGGCAAAATATAAAAATTAAGTTATGCTGAGTAAATAGATACCAAACATGTCACACTTTAGAACTGCGCACACAATGCAACAACGACAAATAGCAATAATTTTACTATCCCCATGCGATGCTTTAAAAGCTTTACAGATCACCACTTTAGATTTACACAGAAGAATTGGTACTACAATCACTACCTATGATCTGACATTCGCGGTGATACCTCACATGCAAGGAGCGATCGCTGTTTGTGCGTGTGTGGGACTAGCGCATGTGGGACTAGCGCATGCGTTCACCTTTGCACGCAAAGATGGAAGGACAAGAACACTTACATTTTTTTTTCCATTATTTTTACTCTGTTGCTTTCATTTTTTTTTTTACTTTTATTTATAAATATCCCCTGCGATAGCAATCGGCAGTGACGTTATGGGGAGATCTGGGGTCTAAAAGACCCCAGATGTTTCCTCTGCCTTTAAAAGCATTTGATCACACCAAGATCAGTGTCATCAAATGGTTTCCCTATTTAAAAATGTCTCTGTTTTCATCCAGAGGTTTCCTATACCATAGCCGTTCCAGCCTCTGATTACTCCTATGGTCAGCTGGCTAGTCACCTGGGTCTCCCAATGGGACGGGAGAGCCCGAGAAAGTTGTGGAAGGTGGCGGGAGGGGAGGGACATCCCCTCCCACTGCTTGTAAAAGCAATCCAGTGGCTAATTACCTGCAAAGATTGCTTTTACAAGAAAGGTGGGTGTTGGTTCTAAAAAACAATACTAGGATAAAGCCTGCAGCTGCAGGAATCATCCCGGTGTAGCACTACCCCGTGAAGGCTGCTTGAAGATACTTGACCCCAATGGTTGCGTTAAACTTGCAAGTCTCCTGACACCTCTGACACCCTGGGTTCAGTAATTTCATCAATTGTAAAGATGATGCACAGACACCAAACGTTTGTTGAGTTTTTACTTAAGGTTGAACAATTACCAGTATTAACAGAGAGTGGTTTACCACTTAGACCCCGTTCACACTGGGGCGACGCTACTTCCCGGGCGACCTGTGAAGTCGCAGTGCACTGCTCGCACCGTGACCTCGGAGCGGCCGGCACGGACTTCATATCATTGAAGTCAATGCAGGTCGCCCCAAAGAAGCTCCGGACACTTTTTCGAAGTCGGAGCGACTTGTGTCGCTCCTATTAGAACGGGTCCACAGCTTCTCTATGGAAGGCGACCTACGGCGACCTGTCAGGCGACCAGGTCGCCTGACAGGTCGCCCCAGTGTGAACGGGCTCTTAAGGACCAGACTTATTTCTGACACTTGTTGTTTATAAGTTAAAATCAGTATTTTTTGCTATAAATTTTTTTAGCAGAGATCCTCATCACTGCCCATTCAATGCAGCCTGATCAGTGCCCATCAATGCAGCCTCACCAGTGCCGATCCAATGCAGCCTGCAATGCAGAGAGAGGAGAGACGCCAGATTACACAGAGTCGGGATCTCCTGTTACGTGGAGTGGCGACATCACCAGTGTGCTGTCTATCATTGGAGCCAGTCCAAAAGCGTGACTTCGCATGACAGCGGCCGTGCTGGGTAAGTGAGAATACCTGCTCTGTATAATCCGGCAGTGCTCGCCCCCCCCCCTTCCCCTCCCAGGTAGCCCAGTGGAACCCATGGTATGGCCGGTCCTCGCCCCCCCACCTGTAGGCTGTGGCCGCCGCGGCCATGCCCCCGTCTTCCTTCCTCCACACAGCCCCTATTCCTGAGACAAACAATGGCAAGAGTAGTGCAGAGGGAGGGGGATGTGTCAGGCTCTGCATTCTTCTTGCTGTTGCTTTTTGTTGGGAACGTACTCACACACAAGACAAGCTGCAGCTATCAATCAACCGTCTTCTTTAAAGCTGTTGTTGGATCTGTCATGGCAGGAGGGGAGGGGGTCAGATCATAGAATGCATTAAGGTGAAAAACCATAAGGCTTTAAAACCTCTTTTACTTTTGCTTTTACTAGGGGAAGGTATGGATCGGTATTCCTGCCTTGCCATGTCTCCATTACTGACAGAACAGCAATCTGCCTTGTTTACATACTATAGGCAGATTGCTGTTTTGCCTCTGAACCGAATGATCAGCGGGTGCGTGCTGCGGACATCAAATCCACGGGACCCGCTGATTGGCTCCCACTGTGTAGAATCATCACAGTGGGAGCGAGCCACTGGCAGTGCCCATATGCGCCCACTACCCAGAAGTGCAGGATCATGTATAAATATTGCCAAAAAAATGTTGCCACCAAAAAAAAAAAAAAGGTCACATACTCTAATATTTCGTTGGCTTTGATTACGGCATGCATTCGCTGTGGAATTGTTTCTATAAGCTTCTGCACTGTTACAAGATTTATTTCCATCCAGTGTTGCATTAATTTTTCACCAAGATCTTGTATTGATGATTGGAGAGTCGGATCACTGTGCAAAGCCTTCTCCAGCACATCCCAAAGATTCTCAATGGGGTTAAGTTCTGGACTCTGTGGTGGCCAATCCATGTGTGAAAATGATGTCTCATGATCCCTGAACCACTCTTTCACAATTTGAGCCCGATGAATCCTGGCATTGTCATCTTGGAATATGCCCGTGCCATCAGGGAAGAAAAAATCCATTGATGGAATAACCTGGTCATTCAGTATATTCAGGTAGTCAGCTGACCTCATTCTTTGGGCACATGCAGTAACTATCAGATATGATAGTTACTGCAGTGGAGGTCCGTCCATTGGGGGCACAGGGGCGCCGCCCCCCCATCCATGCATCCGGCCCCTAATTTTACATGCAGGGCGCCGGATGCATGGATTCCAATAGGGGATTTCTTTTTTGAAGCACGTGATTAGAGGCAGAGGCTTTAAAAAAGGGTGGGCTTGGGGCGCAGAGCACTGTGCCCTGAGCCCACCCAGTTGTATGACGATAGCGAATGAATATTCGCTATTATCACAACGATTCTCCTCCCAGCCAATCAGAAAGCAGGTCGTGAGACCCCTTTCCTGATTGGTTGAAAAGAGAAGCAATTTTACTGGCCATTAGCCAGGAAGAGAGAGGAGACATAGGGCAGACACCAAAGGAGACTCACAGCCACTCAGGTAAGGATGCTGGCTGTCCGGCTGGGCAGCCAGTCGTCCGTCCGTCCATCCTGGGGGGTGGTAGATTTGACTGCTGACTGGCCGGCTGTCCTGCGGGGGTGGTGGTGGTGGATTTGCCAGCTGGCCGACCGGCCGTCCTGGGGAGGGGGGGGGGGTGTTGGTTTTGACGCCCCCCCAAATTATCATGCACCAGCCGCACTTACTGCATGCTTAGTTTAGTTTGTTGCTTAGGTAATTCCAGGTGGAGACTTTAAGTTAAGCTTTAAATCAATCCCTGGCATTGGATCTTTTTTTTTTTTTATACTTCATTTACAAGTTTTGACTCATCCATGTTTGAGAGACGGTGTATGTGAGAAAATGTATGAAAAGCTTTGTGTGTTAGAAAGTATTCCACAGAAATACACAAAGATCTCGCCTCAGGTGACAACACAACAGCGCACTTCCTAAGAAGTGAGAATATATATCACAGGTGTTTGCTTTGCACTGGGGCCCAGATTTTATCAGTCCTGTAAAACAAGAATGTCTGACATCGATAAATGAATAAAATGTTGAAATATAATGAAATGTTGGCAGTTAAAGATGAAATATGGCCCCAAATTATTTTTGGCCATTTGCCCAGTAAAAAGAATTCAGGCCTATTGATAATTGCCCCACCTCTGGCTGTTGCAGTGTTTGTTGTGAGCACTATATTGTCAAAAGTATTGGGACGCCTGCCTTTACACGCACATGAACTTTAATGGAATCTCAGTCTTAGTCTGTAGGGTTCAATATTGAGTTGGCCCACCTTTTACAGCTATAACAGCTTCAACTTTTCTGGGAAGGCTGTCCACAATGTTTAGGAGTGTGTCTATGGGAATGTTTGACCATTCTTCCAGAAGCGCATTTGTGAGGTCAGGCACTGATGTTGGACGAGAAGGCCTGGCTCGCAGTCTCAGCTCTAATTCATCCCAATGGTCGGGTTGAGGTCAGGCCAGTTAAGTTCTTCCAGTCCAAATTAGCTCATCCATGCCTTTATGGACCTTGCTTTCTGGACTGGTTCAAACATTTTTTTTATTGGATATGTTTTTTTAGCAGTAAAAATATTGCGTTTTTTTTTTTTTTTGCATTTCTGGTCTTTTTTTATTTTCATGATAAAAATGTAAAAAAACCCAGTGGTGATCAAAAAGAAGCTCTATTTGTGTGAACAAAATTATATCAATTTAATTTGGGTGCAGAGTTGCATGATCAAGCAAATCAAGCAAATACCAGCGCAGTGCCAAATAGCAAAAAAATGCCCTGGTCGTGAAGGGGGTAAATACTTCCGGAGCTTGAATGGTTAAACTTTGCCCCTCTTCTGTCCTCCTCTCCTCTTGCTGTTACACATTAGCAGAAAAAAAAAAAAAAAAGTAATTGTTTTCATTTTTTTTTAACCTGCTAAATCCTGGTCTAGGTGAGAATTATGCAATGTCCCCCATCCCCCCCGCATGCGCACACTCTCTGCGGGTACCTGAAAGATCTCTGGCAGAGACCCTATGGCATGTGTGCCTATGTGCGACATCCTGTAAACTTTCTCCTGGCATGTGTGATTTTGCCACCACAGAAACCACAGACACGCCATGGGGGCATTTGCCAGGTTCCATAGAACTGGCAGAGACTTGTGGTGTGTCCATGCATTTGCAGATCTCCATTAAAGATGCCGAAGAGGGGTGAAGGGGGGGCTTCAAGCAAGAAAACACTGGACTCCATGGTCTATTTGTTTTCAATTTTAAGATGGGGACAATTGTTAAGGGTTTTTATTTAATTTTTTTTTTTTGGTTGGGGGGGGGGGGGGGTAGGTAGGCAGAGTGAAGTTCCTCTTTATTGATGCTACAACTTTTTATCCCCAGCACTGCACCCTAGTAGTATGCAGACAGCTCTCCCGTTACCTGTCTTTGATTTAGACATATGTCATGCTAAGATCAATGACATGTACTGTCACAATTACCCCATCAAAATTTTGCTATGGGGCCCCATAATTCATAGTTGCACCCCTGCCAAGTTAGAATTTTAGTCAATAAAAATGTCTTGTGTAAAGACAAAAAATTACCAGCCGGAGGCCAGGAGTTCATATCCTCACCCACTGTTCTGTTTCTTGGGTGTGAGGTGGAGCACCTCCCCAGCCAGAACCGAAACAGCCCCGGGTACGATCATAAATCTTTAGCTGGTATTTCATAAATCTTTAGCTGGTATTAATAGAAAAAAAATATATATATATATATATATATATATATATATATATATATAGTATAAATAATAATGATATCATAATAAATTAATAATATTAAAATAGTATTAATAGAACAAACACATGAATATTTACTGTACAGTGAAAAATCTGATTACGGAAAATCAATATTATAGATCCTCAACATACAGAATCACTTTAAGAAATATTGTATTGTGTGATACTGTATAGAACTCATACATGTAATTATGCTATCCAGTATATGAATGTCTTGTTTTTTTTTATCTATCATACCTTTCTTTAAAATTTTCTCTGTATTTACATGCAAAACCAGTGAACCAGGATGGGAAGAACATTTTCTATTTTGCAATGTATACCTAAAGATCCCTATACAGTATACCATTTTAGAATGATAAAGGAAGGTATCTTTGGTAGAACTGCCCTCTAGTGGTTAGATCTTGCAGTAAAATATTAACAAGTATATACAGTAAACCCCCCTAAATTGCAGGGGTTACGTTCCGGACCCAGCCGGGAAAAGTGAAAATCCGCGAAATAGAAAAACCCTATTAAAATGCATTGTAGGTCTTTAAACACACTTTTAAAACAATAGAAACTCATTTAAACACATAAAAGATACCGAGAGACATAGCAAGAGCTATGGAAAACACAAAAATATTTCATTTTTAATGATTTATATAGTAAAATAACATTACAAAAAAAAAATTCAATACACCGGGCCTGCAAAAACTGAACCGCGATGGAGCGGGGATTTACTGTATACCCAAAAACAAAAATGTAATCTCTCCCCTTCCCCCAGAAGCATAAAACAAGCATTAAATGAGTTTTAATGTAGTAAAAAAGCTGAACTATTCCAGGCTCTCTTTAGTAGACCCTCCCATAGTGCGAGAAGCTCTTTTGGGATCAGAATAAGAACTGGGATAAGAAGGAACTGATATCAAGGGCCTATTCATATCATACTTCATTCTTTGCAGAATGCTTCCAGTATACTGTGTAGGAGGGGATGGGTGAAGGACCTTTAGTTTCGGCCTCCCAGAAGCTCTCACACCTATTTCTGCTACACAGAGTATACAGAACACCCATTCAATTACATCAGTGGGGAAGCAGAGACACCCCTTTATGTCCTAAATGTGAGACCATGGGGATCTCCTTCACATGATATGGAGATGCCCCAAGCTCTACCGTTACCGGACATATGTTAATGGAGTCATTCCAAGGATTAACTTCCAATTTACTAACTAGAGATCCTTGAGGAGGAAACTTTGACTCCACATGCACACGTGACGTGGCAATTCTGCGCCTACTGTATATTGCATGTAAACGTATTGCTCGTTACTGGATGTCTCCTCCAATCCCAACTAAGAAACAATGGATTGAACAAGTGAACATATACTTATCTGTTAGAAGTTGACATATCAACACAGAAATGCTTTCCAAAAAATGTTATTCTTTGTGGCAGCCCTGGTTGTATGTTCCAGAACTGCACCCCACCGGCTGGTAATGAATAGACTACTTGAGGGTTGAGGTTCATTGTGGAAGAGAGCTGATCAGTCAAGTATTTATAGATCTGAGACTAGTCTGCTGTTTTTTTTTATTTTTTTCTGTTTTTATTTTTTTCTGTTTGGCTTCTTTTTTTCTGCTTCCAATACAGTATATGATACGGGCACTGTATAATTCTATCACCGCTCACATTTTAATTTTGTATGATGTTTATATTGTCATGGAATTATGCACTGTTCTATGATATACATGTTGGTTCTTACTCGATAAAACCTTTTTTTTTTTTTTTTTTTTTCTGATCAGAAAAAAAAGCTGAACTATAGGGATGATATATGTTGTGATATGTAATCTTCCACGTGCCACCCCGAGTTGCTGCCCCTCTGCATAGTAACTACAGGGGGTCACTCGCTCAGTAGGGCTGCATTTAGAGAAGGCCTTGCATTTTTCTCAGTGAGCACCAATTTTGGTCTAATTGAATGATTTAGAGATCATGACATCATCGTTCCTCCTATCCACCTCTTTTTTTTTTTTTTTTTTTAAACAAATTTTATTGGAATTTTACAATTTTACAACAAAAATACACATACATAACAAGCAATGAATCCACAGTGAGGAGTATGAACTGCTATCAACAATAAGCCACAAAGTCAAAAGATGGGATCCACCAGATAGGAGAAGGGTAAAATAGGATAGGGGGGGTGAAAACCAATATGGGGGGGGGGAATACCTTGGCGGGGGATATAAACGAGGTAGTGAATCTGGAGACAGTCACTAGGGGACACAGCTAACAGTGGAGCTTACAGCACATCAGGTAGGATTGGGGATGGCCTATCCACCTCTTCTCGTCAGAGAACACTAAATGTGAGAGATATTTTAAAGTCCAACTCCAACCAAAACATTATATTTCGTTTTGGATAAAGTAGGAAGGGTTAAAACAGCTGTCATGTTTTTAATGCTGTGTCCCTATTTGGGAGCTTTACCTTCACTTCCTATAGAACCGGAAATACTGGATAATCCCCCCAGCTGGGAGGTCTAGTGTGGAGATGAATTAGAACTTCTGACAATGTTTTTATTGCTGTCTTGGCTTCCCTGTCAACCAACCCCTCCCCCCCCCCTACTTTCCTGTCTTGGGATCAAAAAGAAAAGCAGGAAGGGAATACCTCCCTAATGGGGTCACATGTGGCTATTTGGAAACCAGAAGAGGTACTGGCATTGGGTGCCATGCTGTAGGGGGCACAAATGGGGTGACTGTCACAGTGCCGTGTTCTCCCCATGTACTTACTTAACTATTGGTTTGACAACTCAGATTCTGCACTGCATTCATTTATTATTAAACACTACGATTGTAGCTTTAATTTAAACTTTACTAATATGTACACACAAAAAATAGAAATCATTTTATTTTTAATAGCATTTTAAACCCTTGCTTTAACCCTAGTTTTTATTATTCCTTCTTCCATTAGCAATTTTTATTATTATTTATTTATTTTATTTTTTTGCAGTTTTTTTTAATGATTTTTAAGCAAACCTTTTAAATTTGTGTTTGTTTTTACACCAAAAAATAGCTTGGTACCATAAACATGGTTTCAGTGCCTCCAAAGGCTAAAAGGCCACATGCACATTGTATTCTATCTGATGACTTTTCAGCAGTTTAGCAGCAGACAAAAACGTGATAAAAAGTTGTGCTTTGCATGTGCGTTCATGCTCATTTATGTATGTTAAAGCGTTTAGTGTTAATGAATTTTATTGGTCAGAATGTTCATTTATTCTGACCATTAGAATGTATTAACGCACGAAGGTGCATAAATGCAGCTTGCATTACTGCACATTTATGCATGTTTAAGCACATTTGAGCATTTTATTTTCTCCTGAATTCAGCTTTGGTGTGTTTTTTTTTCCTGCCTCTAAACTCCTGTAAATGCCTATGTTTACATGGACACACAGGTTAAAACAAAAAAGCTGAAATGCCTGTAAATTAGGTTGTTTGAGCTGCAGTATGCATGAGCCAATAAAAGAAGCAATTTGCATAGTACCTTTCTTTTTTTTTTTTTTTTTACTGTTTGTGTATAAAGATTTACAATTTCTGTTAGTTTTCACAGAATTATAGGGCTGGGAAAGAACAAGGTGGTTGCACTTTGGCCAAGCACTGGGTCACATACAAAAATACAAACCCTGAATATTACTCCTTTAGTAAAAAAGAAAAAAAAAAAAAAAAACAATAAAAATAATTGTTCTAACCCTTTGAAGGATTAAGGTTTTTTTTCAAGCTAGCGGCTACACAGATTTAAATATCTTTTATCTTTATATTCTTTCTCCTCTTTGCACTAGAGAATTTTAGAACTTGTAATGATATATTTTGTCTAGGGTTAGGATTTCTCAGGCTTCTTCCTTAGATCTTCCTTATTTTACAACAAGTCAACATTGGTTTACTATTGTATGCCTAACACAGAAATGTTTTTACTTTCTAGGTTTATGAGTCTGCCATGAGCCCAGCTTGCACAAGATGTGACTTGTAAAGCAAGGTTACATTCTACGGAGGGAGGGACCGTCCTGTCCTGTAAGCTCATTTTTCATTATGAAACAGGATGCTAATTACAGGTAACAGAAGGCGGAGCCACGCATAATAAGATGGCACGTCACGTCTCGTATATAAGCTGTGTGATTCAGTTATTGTGGAGCAAACACTGGAAAACTCGTTTGGAACTAACTGAACACCAAAGTACGGAATTCACCAACCAGGTCTGTCCCTTCCTCGGTTCATAACTTTTTTTTATTGGATTTATTATAGTCTAGTATACTGTTTTTAGAATGGATCTTTTTGTAGTTTGAGTTGTTTATGTTTGAGCGTCCTATATTGCTGGTTGCTGTTTTGCTCCATTGTATATTTTGAATTGGAGGATTTACATAAGTGCTCGTAGTTTAGAACTGAGGACGCTATTTGGACGAGTAGCGAGACCTCTTCAACATTACAGAACAAGTCCAAATGAATGCGACCAACTACTACTAGGTATTCCATGACCTGATAAATAGGAACTATCACAGATTTATTTATCTATTTTTTTATTCAATAGATTTTAATGGCTTTTCCAAAAGTCATTTTTGTTTTTAGAGACGATAAACATGTAGAAAATATGGTTAGTCATAATACAGAGCATGAGGAACTTGACTTTGTACAAAAATAAGTGGGCCACAGGAAAATACTTGAACAAAGCACCAATTTATTTTTTAGATTTAAAAAAATAAATAAATAAATATACATATATACATTTTTTTAAAATGTATTTACTGTATATATATATATATATATATATATATATATATATATATATTTTTTTTTTTAATTTATTTAAATTCCCAGGGACACCTTAAAAAAGTCCCAACATATACTTACTAACCTAATTATAAATTAGTATTTTTTATTTTTACAACCACCCTTTTTTAAGGTGGAGTGTATATACAGCTTGACTTTTTTTTTTTATAGAGTACAGAAGGATTAAAATCTACCTCTGTCAAGCTCCTGTTGCTGTCTGTGTCCCCCCGGGGGTTGGTTATACACCTCGTTTGTAATGTTTGTGACATTAACAATAGTTGTGTGTGTGTAAAAGGAAGCTGAATACTTTATTTCAAAGACAGTGTAGGATGTGCGGTGGATATCAATGCAGCCGGTGAAGTGTAGACACAGAGCTATGATGAAAATGTACCTGTTCAGCATTTTTAAATGACGTGTAGATTTAAATATGAAGCAGCTATTAGGTACCTTTTTTTATCAGTTCAGGGTCTCTTTTTATCTTTTAGATCTAAAACATAGGGGGAGATTTACTAAAACTGGTTTACTAGAATCTGGTGCAGCTGTGCATGGTAGCCAATCAGCTTCTAACTTCAGCTTGTTCAATTAAGCTTTGACAATAAAACCTGGAAGCTGATTGGTTTCTATGCAGAGCTGCACCAGATTTTGTATGATACCGTTTTAGTAAATAACCCCCATAGTGAAGGTATTTTTATAACTATTTTTTGCTGCTTGATGTAAAGGCAGATTACGACCCCACGTTAGTGATGTGGGTGGGTCAATAAGTGCATCGCGATTCGCGGCTTACATTGCCAAGCTTTCAATTTCACAACAGTTAAGTGGAAAGGATGCAGCTGACTTACTAAGAAGTAGAATACATAAATTTTGCAAAGTGAATTTTCAAATAGCTTAGTGAATATGGTGAAGCCACATTTCTTGGAGTTGGTTTACTAAAGATAAATAGGCTACTCACGTTTCAAGGGAATTTTCCCTTAGTTTAGTTAATGAGGTGATGATCTGCTGACTTCCAACATTATTATTATTATTATTTATTTTTTTTATTATTATTTTTATACAGGATTTATATTGCATGAACAGTTTCAGCCGCGCTTGATCATCCAATCATGTGCAGCCAAATTTTTTTTTTCCCCTTGCACGCAATAGGGAATTCTATGCAAATGAAATGTTCATCATGTTCACTAAGCTAAGGGAAAATTCCCGTGCAAAGTGAACAGCCTGTTTGTCTTTAGTAAATCACATAATGTGCAAGCAAAAGTGTTGTTCTTTTTAATTTATGTTGCACATGATTGCTTATTCAAAGAGAAGATAGCTTCACTTTTTTCAGTTATTCTACTCTTTAAGTGTATGAACCCAGAGCAGGTCTGATCAAAACAAGCATAAAAAGGGCAACATTTTCTAGATGAAGGCTTGCAAGTGGGATTTTTACAAATTAAAGTACATATAAATCCTAACTGAATGACATTTAGTTTGCTAAAGTGATGCATTATAAAGATACCCTTAACCAGTTCTGGACAGGGAGGATTTCCCCCCTTAATGAGCAGGCCATTTTTTGCGATTCGGCATTGCGTTACTTTAACGGAAAATTGTGCAGTCGTGCGACACTGTACCAAAATAAAATTAATGTCTTTTTTTTGTCCCCGAAAATAGAGCTTTCTTTTTGTGGTATTTGATCACCTCTGCGATTTTATTTTTTGCGCTATAAACAAAAAAAGAGCCACAAAAAAAAACTATATTTTTCACATTCTGCTATATAACATTCCCCCCCAAAAAAATAAAAAATGTCATCCTTTTAGGCCAATTTGTTTTCTGCTACATATTTTTGGTAAAAAAGAAAATCGCAATAAGCGTTTTTTGATTGGTTTGCGCAAAAGTTATCGCGTCTACAAACTAGGGGAAAGATTTATGTCATTTTTATTTTTTTATTTATTTATACTAGTAATGGTGGGGATCTGCGATTTTTTTAGTGGGACTGCGACATTGTGGCGGACAGATCAGACCCCTAACTGACATTTTTGACACTTTTGGGGGGATCAGTGACATTGCTACAGTAATCAGTGCTAAAAATATGCACTGTTACGGTAATAATGACACTGGCAGGGAAGGGGGTTAACCTAGGGGTGATCAAAGGGTTCAGTGTGAGCCTAGGGGAGTGTTTACTAACTGTATGGGGGATGGGCTTGTGAAATGACCATAGAGACATAGGATGACATGCGCTCTGTGATCATTTCAGAGAGAAGAAAAGTCAGCTGTGATTACAACAGGTGACTGTCCTTCTCTCTCAGCGGGGAGCAACCGCGGATGCCTGGCAGCAATCGCAGCCGCTGGCCTCGTGCATTGGCATCCCCGCTGCCTAGTGGGGGCGGGAACGCGCCGCTGGCGGCGTGCGCTCGCCACCCAGCACTACGTATGCGACCGACGTAGAGCTACATCATTTCGCGCAGCCGAGCCAGTCTGCCGCAGTAAAACTGCAGCTGGTAGTCGGCAAGTGGTTCAAGAAAAACAAACAAAATACTTTTCAACCGATTTTCACCCTTTGTTGCAGCTCAGTGCTGTTATTCTTCTGCAGCCTTTTTGCAGCCTGTTCCTATCTACATGCTCTCCAGTGCTGGCCTAATGGCATTTCTCAGGGTGGGTTTCCTGATGGTTACAACAGTGGACCTTACCTGTGCAATGTACATCGGTGCAGCTGTTTGTAGCCTTCATTTAGAGGGCATGCAACAGGGTGACAACACAGGTGACCATTTGGGAGACAGGGCCAGAGAGTTGTCCCCACATAACAGGAAGTGCCTTCATGGCAGGACCACCAAGGATTATTTTTTAATGAAAGCTACAACTTTTAAAAATATGATCTGTGCAAACACACAAGCACAAACCTTATTGGCTGGATGTCATGCCATTATTGCTGTCTGTATTTAAAGAACTTCACCATGTGATATCTGCATCTGTACCAACCACATAGAGGGCAACCGGGACCTTTTTTTTAATAAAAAAGTAACTGCTAATAAAGGTTCTCTAACAGTCATTTACATGTGGAAGAACTTAAAACGAGTAGCTATTCCTCATTATTTATTGTGTCCTGGAGACACAACAGGAACTAGCAGGCAATCTCTCCAAAGTGAACAGAATTTCTGTCTCAATGGTCACAGGAACAGGAGCTCTTATTGGAGGATTTCCTCTCCCTTCTTGCTCAGATGAGAACTGTAAAATTTTGGATTTCCCCAAATTTCCCCATATTTGCTGTCTGTGCTTGGGTTGGAGATTCTGCTTCATTTCTTCTGCTGATCACAATGATTTCACCAGGACAGGAAGTAAGGGGAAATTGTCTCAATGGAAGAAATAAAAACTTCTCAATTGTTAAAATATAAATGATAAAACAAAATGTAAACAATGGAATGTAGCGAACATATAGAAATGTTAATTATTTCTAAGAAGTGCCCTGAAAATTATAGCTTTTGTCTCCAATTCCTCCCTATCTATAAATAGCACTGCAATACCTGATATGTGAGTGAGCATTGGCATTCCTGTTCTGCAGCCTAGAAGCTGTATACTTGAAATATAGGATCTAAAGTAGCCCATAGATGAGTCTGTGTGTTGAACGAAAACAACTAACTAAATTCCCCCATCCATAAATTTGAGGTTAATGGGGGAAACTTCACGCTGAGCTATTGTATTCTGACAGCAGGGAGAGGTCCCCACCATCAGGATAGACTGATCAGTGCTGCAGTCTATAGACTGCAGTGCTGATCGAGTGGAGAAAATCCAACAGGGCAGTTGTACAGAAGTCGATCGGTACATTGTACAATCACAGTGCCCATACATGGACCGAAATTCGGCTGGTCCCTGTTGCACCTGCCAAATTTCGATTCATACATGGCCGGCTTTAGGCACTGCTGACTCTGTCCGCTAGTCTCATCAGACTTGGAGTGAGATTTGATGCTGTCACCTCTCTGCTACACGCTGTTCTCCGTGTTGGAGGTTCTGACATGAAGAAGCAAAGTCCTGCCTCTACAAATGCTGGTTGCCTGACCATGTCTGGCTTTAGTTCTATTTGGGTTACAGACCAGATAAAAGCATGGTGGAAATGCGTTTCACAACATTAGGGAGACCATCCTAGATCGTCTGTACTCAGCAGGTGACATACTCGGGTGTCTGGAGTCATTTTAACAGTTTATGGACTGCCCGCCGCATTTACTGTGGCAGGCTGGCCCTCCTGCGCGAACCGACGTATTAGTGCTGGAGGGCAGCGGGGATGCCGATACACAGGACCAGTGGCCGTGATTGCTCCCCGCTGATAGAGAAGGACGGTCAGCTGTTGTAAACACAGCTGACCGTTCTTCTCTCTGAAATGATCACAGAGCACCTGTGATCCTTCTATATAGGATCACAGGTCTCTATGGTCATTTTACGGGCCCCTCCCCCCACAGTCAGTAAACACTCCCTTAGGCTCACATTTAACTCTTTCATCACCCACTACTAGGTTAACCCCTTCCCTGACAATGTCATTATTACAGTAACAGTGCATATTTTAGCACTGATTACTGTAGTAATGTCACTGGTCCCCAAAAAGTGTAAAAAATGTCAGTTTGGGGTCCGATCTGTCTACAGCAAACGTCGCAGTCCCGCTAAAAATTGCAGATCACCACCATTACTAATAAAAAAAAGACAAATCTTTCCCCTAGTTTGTAGATAACTTTTGCGCAAGCCAATCAAAATATGCTTATTGCGATTTTTTTTTACGAAAAATATGTAGCAGAAAACAAATTGGCCTAAGAGGATGAAAAATTTAGGTTTTTACATTTTTTTGGGGAATGTTATATAGCAGAATGTGAAAAATATATATATATTTATTTTTCAGAATTGTTGCTCTTTTTTTGTTTATAGCGCAAAAAATAAAAATCGCACAGGTGATCAAATACCACCAAAAGAAAGCTCTATTTGTGGGAAAAAAAGACATCAATTTTATTTCGGTACAGCATCGCACGACTGCGCAATTTTCAGTTAAAGTAACGCAGTGCCAAATTGCAAAAAAGGGCCTGGTCATTAAGGGGGCAAATCCTTCCGGTCCAGAAGTGGTTAATAAAGTTTGCTGCATTACTAACACAGTTTTGTTTTTGCGCCAAATATGTGTCACTGAGAAGGATGGAAACGTGACAGATGTTGGCAGAGGGAGTGAAGTCACGAGAGACGAGTGGGTGTGGAGGTAGACTTTATTAAATTTAGATGTGAGATGGCGAAAGCCAAAAAGTGGAGAAGGAGAGGATTATGGGAGTGGAGGAAGTTGTGAGTAAGTGGAGAGGACACAACAGACGATGCCATGTGAGGTGCAAGGATCAAGGGAATCAATCAGGGTTGGATTTAGTATTAGGCACAGCCTGCTTATAGCTATAGGAGGCAGTGGGAAATAGGTGGCTTTCCTTTGTGCATTTAGTAGTGATCGACCGATATAGTTTTTTTATTGCCGATACCAATATCGATATTTTGGTCATCGCATATCGGTATCGGCCGATATTGGCCGATATCTTCGTACATTAAAAAAACATTTTTTTTACATTTTTTTTTTGACCGCTACTCTTGTGGAGGAATCTTGGGGTCTAAAAGACCCCAAACTCCTCCTATGCACTTAAAAGCATTCAAAACGCCAAGGTTGGCTGTTTTGAATGCTGTCATTTTTTTTTTTATTTGGCGCCGAGTACCCGGAAGTCACAACATCACTTCCGGGTTTTTACAAGGAGACCCGATCAGAGCTGAATGCGGCTTTGATCTGGTTTTCTCTTCGCCGGCCGCGCAGGCTGGTTGCCTGGGCCTCCTGGTGGGATGGGAGACCCGGGCGAGCCATGGAAGGCTGTGGGAGGGGAACGTCCCCTCCCTGTAACAACGGCTATGGACGCCGGTACCGGGGTGATGCCTCTAGCCGCAGGCATCACTCCGGTACATGCACTTTCCCAAAATATCGGCAATATCGGTAACCTCAGGGGCCGATTCCGATATATCAGGGAAAGTGCAGATCAGCCCCCGATATATCGGCTTTGCCGATAATCGGTCGATCCCTAGTATTTAGTGGAAACATCATTTTAATACCATTGTCAGCAGATATACGATTATCTCATGTTGGCCTGTTTATACATTGTATACACAACCCAAAAGTGGAACTTCCGTTTATATGCTTCCTTCCCCCCTCTGGTGCCACATTTGGCACCTTTCAGGGGAGAGGGGAGAACGGGTAGCTGTTTTTGACAGGTACGCTTCCCCACTTTCAGAAGACAGAAGGGCGGAGCTGTCCCTCGGAAGTTCGGCCCCCCTCCTTCTTTCTCCACCGCGGCAGTTAGAAATGTCAGCGCGCTTAGCGCATGCGCAGTAGGGAAACAGCTGTGAAGCCGAAATGCTTCACTGCCGGATTCCCTTACCCTAAATGGCGGCGGCACCCGAGAGTCGATATGAAAATCGGCTTTGGGTGCCAACATCGCGGGAACCCTGGACAGGTAAGTTCTAATATTTAAAAGTCAGCAACTAAAGTATAAGTAGCTGCTGACTTTCAATTTTTTTCCTGGGGGGCGGAACTCCTCTTTAATGTACTCTATCTACGGTGGAGCAGCGTTGTCCCTCTAGCACAGGGCTACAGAACACATCCCCCACGCCTCATTTCCACAACATAGGTGGGAGGTGTTCTGTACTCCACAGTAAGAGCTGGAACAGTGTAAGGCTTCATGTACATTAAAGCTCCTAAACCTGAGTTTAGGAGCTTTTGCTGTTTTTTTGCCAAAGCTCCTGAACTCAACTCCATAAGACTGCATTCACACCTCAGCGCATTAAATTGCATGCAGACTTGCCGCAATTCTGGCCACGATTTAAAAGCGCCGAGATGTTAATGACAAATAGCAGAAAGCACATTTTAAATGCAATTCATTTGAATGGCACCTAAAATCGCGTTGCGGTTCTGTAGCAATTGTCGCACGATAAATCACAACAACCCGCATCGCGTGAAGCGTGTCGCCCAGAAGTAGCTCCTGAACTTGGGGGACAAGCTATACATGATGTGGGTTGCCACAATTGCAGCGTGATTTATCACCAAACTATTAAGGCAGAACTGCACTGAAATTTTAGGTACCAGTTAAATGAATAGCATCTCAAATGTGTTTTCTGGGATTTGTCATTCACACCTCTGCGCTTTGAAATCGTGGGCAGAATTGTGGCAAATCTGCCTGCGATTCAAAACGCAAAGGGGTGTGACTGCAGTCTAAAAGCCTATGGGGTTGATTTACTAAAGGGAACAAGACTGTGCACTTTGCAAAGTGCAGTTACACTCTGCAGTTGCTCCAGAGCTTAATAAATGAGCAGAAACTCTGCTGACTTCTATCATCCAATCAGGTGCAAGCAAAAATGCTGTGTTTTTTATTTTCCTTGCTCGTGATTGGGTACTTTTTACAAAGTGAAGCTTTACCTCGTTTACTAAGATCTGGAGCAGCTGCACACTGTAAAGTGCACAGTCTATTTGCCTTTAGTAAATCAACCCCTACCAGGGGCAGACTGGCAGCTTTTAGCCCAGGGGGCAAGTACAAACCAGAGGCCCAAGGTGCAGCAACTTGCCTGCCCCCCCCCCCCACTCTCCCTCTTCCTGTCCTCCTCCCCCATTCCAGGCTGAAGCTCTGCTCCTGGTACTCTCTATTCACCGGCTGAATCCCGGTTCCCGAAATGGCCAGCAGGGGACAGTTGAGGGGAGCTGGGGCAGCTTGGTTGGGGCTGCCCGGGGGAGGAGAGTCTCAAGTGGGGCAATAAACATGACTTTGGGGTTGCAGCAGTGTGAAACGCTGTGGTCTTGAGGCCCCCCTCGGTGGAGGAACACCATGGCCTACTCGAAGTGGGACCTTTGTGACTCTGGTAGTTCCACCACTGACTCAGGGACGTTTTCTCAAAGTACAAAATATGTCCCTGAATGCATATAGGACTGAATGCCAGTACTAGTGTAATTCAGCTTGATTTTTGCCAAAACGAAAATGTTCAATCTCACCTATCCACCTATCCCTACTCCCCCCCATCTTCATTCCCTGAAACTTGGGCACTCTGCCAATCCTTTGGGTTAAAAAGCAGATCATACCTCTACCTATGAAGTCCTCTACAAACACCTTAAGGCCTAGTTTACACTTGCAGTTGGATTTTTATCACCCCCTAACTGCCCTCCTAAGCTCCAAAGGCAGCCATGTGGGGGGTATGCACATGCCATGGCTGGAACGCTTTGCATCATGGTGCAGCAAATGTTATTACATTGACACATTTGACAGGCAGTACCACCCACTGAACCCAAGCCAATCCAATGACTGGGGCTGCAGTATAACTGCCCCACAACTGCATTCAATGTGCACAGTTGTAGTGCGGTGGGGCGAGTTTTTAGGGGTTAAATCAGGTAGTGAGAAGGTTTCCCACTACCTGTCAAACCACAAATCGCTCATCAGAGGGCTATTGCTGACGTAAACAAGCTCTTCCTGGGAAAATGTTATTTTATTTTCTAATAAAAAAAAAAAAAATCAAAATGTAAATGAATGTTTTTTAAAGACAGAAGAGAGGCAAACAGTACAAATCAATCAGGCACAGAAGAAAGGGAAAATAAAAATTGGTTAGTAAGATTACATACTGAGAGGGGGAATTACACAATAATTAGTGACTGCATACCGTAAAGGGGATTTCACAATCGTGACTATTTCATACCAAAACTCGGATCTCGGGACCCAAAGTGCACCGAGTTCTAGGTGACATTCTGCTGCTACACGTGAGGAGTTGTGTTTTTTTGGATCGTACTGTGTAGTAAGTCATGTAAACACAATTTTCTGTGACGTGCCTGATCGGTGAGTCACAAAGGGAATCCGAATCCATCCTTCACCTCGCTGCCTCTCCGCCATTGCTCAGACTTTCTTCTGGTGACGTAATGACTTCTCACTGGAATAAAGTAAAAAAAAAAGGTAATGTACATGAATAGCCCAAACATAAAAAAAATAAAATACACTAATACAGTATATATATATATATATAAATAAATTGCAAAGGATTATAACCTCTGTCAGTTTTGTTTTACGCTGTCTGCATCCACACTCTGCGTAGATCTCTTTTCTCCTTTGTCATTGGGATGCAGCAGAAAATCTCTAAAATATTAAATAAAACCCCTCTTAGGCAGTTGTCACTGGAACAGGTGTACTCATTGGAAGATTTCTCTCCACTGCTTGTTCTGGTGACAACCGTAAAATTTTGGAATACTTTTAATTTTCTGTGAGGTCACCAGGACAAACAGGGGGCCAAATCTCCACAGAGAATCTAACTGCTCCACACTCCATCCAAAACTTAAAAATAATTTTGCTATAAATACAATTTTTTTTTTTTAATTGTTATTAAATAGTTATTATAAACAAATGTGCGGTCTTTAGATTTAGCCACTCTGGATGGCACAGGAAGTGAAGAAATTTCTCGATTGGACCCAAGGATAGTAGTAAAACTTAACAAGAACAATAACCCCCCCCCCCCCCACTCTATCCAAATTGAAGAAAAATAAATGTTGGCATGACATACACATCAAATTCATACCTGGTCATTCTGCAATGTAGGTCCTTTTTAAGACACTTCCTGTTATGGAGTGACAAAACTTTCTCCCAAGTGTGCCTCTGCGTTGTCACATGTGCACCTGGTGCAGCCTAAAAGTGGCCTTTAAAATAAATGTTAAAAATGTACCTAAAAATGGCTATAAATAGGATTTAGAAATAAAAAAATTTATATAATAATATATATATATATATATATATATATATATATATATATATATATATATATATATATATATATATATATTTTCTTTTATAACCAATAGCAACCACCCACACAAGATGAATTCTGATTGGTAGCTACACTTTCCTAGACATTACAGATTGTCATAGTTCTTTGCTCTGATATAAAATAAGGCCAAACATGCAGATGTGTAAGAAATGCATTGACTTTACAGATCTTTGCTTTTCAGGGCTGCTAATTATATAGTAAAAGAGGAATTAGTGAGGAGCTGACGTTAGTGACGGGGAATGATAAACACTTCATAACAGATCCTTTACAAGGTCTGCTGATCACAATATTGTCACACAAAGGGATTAACTACTGACACACTTAGATTACATTGCTTTATTATTTTTTATTCTACTTGTCATGCTGTAGCAGTACATGAAGGCTTCTCAGTCTGAATTGCATCAAATGTACAATTATCCAGTAATAAATAAAGGAAAAAAAGTAGTTTTCCAGCATTATGAAGTTGGTGACGAGCACACCCTAGCCTAGTGTGATCACAATACTCCTTTATAAAACACAAGATTAAAAAAAACGAGTGTCCTTCCTTGCTTCCATGTTTCAGCCCTATGTGGACCTTAATTATAGCCATGGCAGGTCTTTATTAAATAAAAGGAATGCATTTATCATTGTACATGCAAAGAAGAAAACTGTCATATTTTGCAGCTTACCAGTCCTTAGATATAATGGCTGCATTCATTTTATTTTTAAAGCTTTTTTTCTTTAAAGTAAAAAGAATAACCAAAACTTTTTTTTTTTTTCCCGATAGAGTAAAGCAGAGTCATAACCCCTGTTAGGCTGGTCATACATGGGTCGACTTTCAAAAGGATATTCTTTCGAAAATCAGAAATTTTGTGCGTTTTGTGATCCGATGGTGCCACCATTGATTTCGAAATTTGACCAACCAAGCCTTCATATTCACCTCATATTGCTACAGAAAAGAATTTTCATGACGGGGAATCTTCTTTTCTTTCCGGGAATTTTCTTTTCTTGCACTCATGCGCATTTCTTTTTCAATTTTATTTCTCGCATGATTCTCCCATCATAGATTAGAAAATCGCTTGTTTTTTAGAAAATTTCCAACATGCCCAACCACTCAAATTCGATGACCGCACGAAAATCGGCTGTTGCTACGGTCCATTAATGGTGTGAAATTTGAACATATATTCTTAAATAAGATTCTCGAAAGAAAATGATTTCAAAATTTCGACCCATGTATGTCCACCCTTAGTTTATTTTTTGCCATCTGTGTCCCATTGGGGAGATTTTCCTTCACTTCCTGTCCCATAGCCAAACAGGAAGTGAGATGATACCCCTGCAAATCAAGGGAAATTCTTGGGGACTCCCAGGTCACCAAAGGAAGATTTCCCCTCTATTACTTTTCTGGGGAACAACTTTAGGATTTTCATTTACTCAATGATAATGGTAAGCAGGACAAATAAGAGAGGGTGAAACCCTAACAGGGGCACAGAAAACAATAAAAACCTGACAGGTGTTCTAATCACTCTCCCCTCTAGCCAACACTAAAAATAAAAAAGTTTTGCCTTCAGTTGTACTTTATTGTCACCAAGCGATTCTGCTAGTAACACATTTCCAATCCTAGGGTGACAACACTTAGTCACTGTGCTGCATCTATGGAGGAACAGTGTTGTCACCTTAGGACAAGACTACAGAACACCCCCCCCTCTTTTCTTCTCCATAACATATGGTGAAGGGGATTGTTCTGTGTAAAGTTAGTAGGTAATGATTAGAGTACAGCAGAGACAGAGAGAACAGGGTGTTATCATCTTAATGGATTTCTGGCAGGATCAGGATGTACTGTATTTTTTTGTCCCGATATCGAACAGATATAACAAAACTCTTTTAAAAGTATATTTAACAGAACAAAATGAAGCAAATAATAGAAGTCAAATATGCTTTACTTCATCCATTGTATACTAATACTTCTCAATAACTCTGTTTACAGACCAGCCTGAACATTACCCTGCATGGTCCTGTGTTAACACCCCTTCACTTTGCTGCTTGGTGAACCTGATTGAACACTTTTTGACTGAAGCTCGGTGCTGACCTGAGCGATCTGATTGGTGGCCTGAATCAAATTGCCTGTCCCAAGGCCTCACTTCTAGCCACCATGCCTCGTCTCACCTTAATCTCTGGCGGGAAAAAGTCAAAACAAATATTGCGCACAGGGACACTTAGAAAGCCTCAAAAGCTTCTGAGCCAGGACTACCAGACCTTGTTGGAGAAGAGTCTGAAAAATAAGCAGCTGTTTATTGATGATACCTTCCCTGCTGAACTGAGTTCCATTGGCAGCGGAAACCTCTTAGGAAAACTACCGCCATGTGTGGAGTGGAAAAGACCCCAGGTAAATGCACAGTGGGATTTTAAATGCATAGCAAGAACATAAGATAATAAGGACAATTGCTACAGAGCCCAGGAGTACAGGGGTTTCTTCCCCAACTCTAGTCTATAGCATCATTAGGAGAAGAATACATTGTTTTGTGAATTTTTTTTTTTTTTTTACCCTAGAGCAAATTTTATTTTTTTTAACACAGAGGAACCCTTGAAATAAGTTTCTGGTCTCAGGGAACCCCTGCTAAAAATTACTATCTCTACGACTCCAGATACGTTAGTGTGATGGTCAGTGGAAAGAATGTTCCTTACACTGGAAGAAATCCCCCCTTACAGATAGCTAAAAAGATCAATGGTGTCAGTGGGAACTTATGTAAGGGACTGAAATTGCTCATTGCTCAAGGAACCCCTAGCAACCTCTGGGGAAACTCTGGTTAAGAAACCCTCCCCTTGAGGAACCCCTAAAAAAATGTTCAGGTCTTGGGGAACCCTTACAATGGTGGTCAGTAGGAAGAATGCCTCCCTTACAGTGGTGGTCTGAATACTCCCCCCTATAGACAGCCAAAAAGATAATTGGTGTCATGCTACTGGCTCCGTTAAGTGTTGTTGACCCCAGAACTATGCAGGCATCATCAAATGGGAGGTCAGTCAGCCGCAGCTCATGCGACCCCTATGAAGGAATGTTGAGAATGTAATAAAAATTTAAACCATTACTAAGAGGTCCAAATACAACTTTATCCCAATAAAAGTTGGGGGAAAATCCCAAAAAGTAGGGCTAGAAAAAATTTAAGGACATCTCCATAGCAATATGATATCAGTAGAATATCCCCTCCTTGGGGTCATATTTAAAACCAAAAAGCCAATAGTTTCAGTTAGATGAATTGAAATGGTATGGTTTTATATTCATATTCGCATATTTGTCTTAAGTTTTTGTATATTAATTTTGATGCATCCAATAACATTTGTTACCAGTGCTGAAATCCAAAACTTGGTGTTGTTACCAGAACAAGAATAGAGGGAATACTTCTTGAAATGGATATCCAAGATGGGGTTTATCTTACTTTGGAGAGTTTCCTTTTACCTCCTGTTGGGTCTTAAAGACATGATGTAAAGGCAAATCTCTCAAATGGGGCCGTGCAGACTTCTGGGTTAAAGTGATGAGTCAATGGCAAAAAGCTGTGGAATCTGGGAAAGTCACAAAAACAGTGCACTGTTGCTATGGCTTGCAAAGAAATGAATCCCTTGCCAACAGCCCTTTAACCAGAATGTAACCCTGGGAGCAAGGTCAGGCTTCCCCATCATATGAGCGCTGTGATTGGCTATTATTGTGATCACATAATCTGGAGCCCATCCCCAGCTTTAGATTATAAATAGTGAATGTAAGCTGTTGGTGACAACTCTGTCACTGTACTGGAAGTGCCCAGCATTGATCAATGGATGCATATATGTGACAGAAGAGTATTAAAGCTAGGGATCGACCGATTATGGGCAAAGCCGATATATAGAGGGCCGATATGCACTTTCCCCGATATATCCTGAGGTTACCCTGAGGTTACCGATATTGCTGATATTTCGGGAAAGTGCTTGTACCGGAGTGATGCCTGCGGCTAGAGGCATCACCCCGGTACCGGCGTCCATAGCCGATGGTCGGCTGTCTTGTAATGATAACCGATGCGGCTGAGAAGCCGCTCGGCTGTCATTACAAGGTGCGGGAGGGGACATCTCCCCCCTCCCGCCGCCTTCCGTGGCTCGCCCGGGTCTCCTGTCCCACCAGGAGACCCGGGCATCCTACCTGCACAGCCGCCGAAGAGAAGACCCGATCAAAGCTGCATTCGGCTCTGATCGGGTCCCCATGTAAAAAACCTGGAAATGATGTCATGACATCACTTCCAGGTACCCGGCGGCAAATTCAAAAAAATGCAAGCATTGAAAACAGCCAAACTTGGCGTTTTGAATGCTTTTAAGTGCAGAGGAGAGGTTTGGTGTCTTTTAGACCCCCAGATCCCTCCACCAGAGTACCTGTGAAAAAAAAAAAAATTTAAATTGTTTTTTTAAATGTCCGAAAATATCGGCCAATATCAGCCGATACCGATATCCGATGACCAAAGTATCGGTATTGGTATCGGCACTAAAAAAAACAATATCGATTGATCACTAATTAAAGCCCACCTCCATTTATGTGTGAGTCTAGCATCAAGAGGTTACATTAGTGGAGTTGTTTTGGTCAGTTTGAGAAACAAATACCTTTCTGCTGATTTAAAAAAAAAAAATTATTTAATAGCATTAAATATTACCAAGGTAGATGTATAGCAAGTATATACCTTACAGCCAATTTTTAAAGGAAAGTGGCTTTTCCCATACTCAAATCATTAACGTTAAAGCTATGTTAACAGCAATAATAATTACAAGGACATATTTACCTCTCCTGCGGAAAATGCTGCTCTGGGCTCCCTTCAGTACCACTCACATAAGCAAAGCCTAAGCCCTTGGATACATGGTCTTGGCTACAGGGAAAAATTTGAAAGTTTGAATGTTGACATCTTTGTGTCTAAAATGTCTAACAGGTAATCTATTTGTTAGTCAAGGCAACCAATCAAATTCTGCTTTTCATTTTCACACTTACCAGAGTATGTAAGGGTGCAGTTGCATAGAGAGCCACAACAGCAAAAAAAGCTCAGAGATCGGCTATTAGAGGACAGGAAAGGGTTAGCTTTCGCTTGCTTTGCACAGTTTTTAATGAATTCAAACAAAGTCACAATGTCGGCAAACACAGAACTTTAATGCAAATGCTCCGATGATTAAAAGTCAGCCTTTTGAATTGTTTTCCACTATATCTGTATATTTTATATAACCCAAACATTCTTGCGGGATTCGGCTTTAATACTCCGCAGGGAATAATTGCGCCACGATGGCTGTTGCAGCATTTAATATTTACGGCTTTCATTACTTGATCTGGATACCGACACACTTTAATTAAGGAAGAGATCTTTGTGTAATTATTACAGTGCGGAAAGGGACACACATTTGTAAAGCCAGCCTGATATTTGTGGGTTCCTGGGAAGATAAAGTGATGATTGCACTATAAACATGATGAAAAGTCAGGCCAATTGCAATAGAATAACCTCATTTGTTTTTACAGGAGCTGGTAAAGAATCCACAGTTTTTTGTTGATGATGCCAGCAGGTTTGATCTTCATCAAGGACTTACAGGTACTAATATGTCAAAGACCCACACTTAATCAGTTTTGTATTGAATAAAGTAGAACTCTCAGTAACTTCATAAATTTGCACTTTGAAAATTTTTACAAGTTTGCAAGAACTTTACAGCCATCGGGATTTACATAATTGTGCCTTTCTAAAATGGCATTTCAATCTAGAAAGTAAATAGTGACCCTAGATGATGCATGAAAAAAGCTGGTCAGGTACTGATGTTAGATGAGAAGACCTGGTTCGCAGTTGGCATACCAATCTCTAGGTGTAGAGTAGGGTCGAGTTCAGGGCTCTGTGAAGGCCACTTGAGTTTGTCCAAACCAGACTGGTCAAACCATGGAGTTGGCTTTGTGCACAGGGTGATAGGGTGATAGTAAAGCTGGGAAAGAAAAGGGTCCAAATTATTACCACAAGGCTGGAAGTGAACAATTGTCCAAAATGTCTTTGCATGCTCCTGCATTACCAGTACTCTTCACTTGAAACACCTAAGCTCAATCATTTGGAAAGGTGTCCACATACATTTTGGCATAGGGTTAGGTGTGATGGTCAGATGACCCCAACATTTTGGCCATATAGCTAATGCCACCAACATACTGTATAATTAGCTAGTGGTTGGTTTATTTATTGAGTTTTCACCTATAACTACACTATCTGTTAATAGTGGAAGACTCACTATGTATAATTCATCATCTTTAATATAGTATTTTGCATGAAAAACAGGCTTTAATACTTTTCCTGGAAAATGCATTTGGAATTCGAACAGCCTTGACATCAGATTATCTTTTTATGTATTTTATTATTACTACTACTACTATTCCTAATAATAATAATAATAATAATAAAAATAATAATCTTGTTAATTTAAAAGAATGTTACCCAAAGGATATTTGATGTACAACTAGGAACCCCAACATTGGTGCCACCACTTTCTTGACTCTCATCTAAGAGTCACTGCTTTGTTTCTCCTCTATGGAGCAGCTCTTCTCCTTTATACGTTTATGTGACCTTGTCATCTTAAATTCTTAATAAACCGTCTATCCTTTCCAGAAAACTGCTGGTTCCTGGCTGCACTGGCCTCAGTCACCTTCCACAAGGACATTCTCACCAATGTGGTCCCTGGGAAACAGAGCTTTGACAAGAACTATGCAGGAATCTTCCATTTTCGAGTGAGTAAAGCACATTGCTGCAAAAGATTGCCATAAACTGCTATCAATAAGAGACCCATATCTCTAAAGAATATACTGATAAGTAAATTGCCTTCCATGATCTCTGAAAGAGATCTCTTGTTTTTTATAGAGTTCTTTAAAGAATAACTCCAGCACAAAACAAGACAACACGTTAAAACGGAATAACCCTTTAAAAGATAAAATAACAAAACCAGACTTTTCTACAATATTCAGTTTCATTAAACAGATGTTCTCCGTAGTACTTTTGTAGCCACAAGATGTCCTCAGTCTGATGGACAGCATCATTCAAATTCCCCTTTTTTGTGAGCCCAGGTCATTCTGGACCCTCCTTAGCTTTTGACTGGATAGTGAAAAGAGAAGCAGCACACTGATGAGCTCATCTCTTTGTCACTCTTCTTTCACCTTCTATCTTTATGTTTTTTTGTCAGCACATCAACTGATTGGCTTCTTGTACTGCTTCTGCATTTCACATTCAAGCCCTGTTGTACGGGGACTGAAAGAGGCTGATAGCAGGTCAAATTCAGATACTTACATTGTTTGCAAAGAATGTAATGATGTGTTAGGGATTACAGAACGTCTTCAGACTGTGTTATTAAAGCGTATGTTACCTCAATGCTTCATATTGCTGATATGACCCAGCTCTACCATGTACTTGTATGAGAAATTATCCTGTTCTTTTTGTATTGCTTTCTTTATGTGAAATCCCTGGTGTATCTGCTAGTTGCTAGTCCCCTTGCTTTCCTATCAAAAACTGACCACACTAAGCAGGAGAAAACACTGTAGTCAGTTCTCTAACTATGCCTGCTCTCCTCCAATGATCAGACTTGTCTTGATACACCCTCGCTGCACAGCCATTTACTGGGAAGCTTAGTGTACTGCTGCTTCTCCCCCCCCCCCCCCCCCCCCCAGCTGTTATAAAGCTGGGAACAGGGAGAATATGATCACTTACAAAAAATGGAAAAAAGGATCTTATGTTTTTTTTTTAAATCTATACAAAAAAGTTTTGCCTTTCAATTCTTTTTTAAGCTGAATGGGTTGTTTTACAAAGTGATCATTTACAATTACTTTAAATCTGCACAGTTAGATGTCTGAAGCCATCTTTTTTTTTTTCCAAACCAATCAAGCCTGGATGACATTTCATGGCTTGAGATTTCCTGTTTCCATCATAAATCTAGCTGTCCCTCTCCAAATCTTTAGTGTTCACTTTATATTACCATTACGTTTCCTTTATAACCTAGCAGTGGCGGATATTAGCCCTGCTCACATACTTGTTGTTAGATATAAACAAAGTTCTTATTTTAATGGGATCTCCTGTATCTAGAGCCGGGAATAACGCCATTGAGTCTTGTAATTGACCTTACTCCTCCGTAGTGCGCCATTAGTGTAATGCTGAGGCCCGATAATGAACAGTTATTACAATTTATCGCTGGTTGGGTTGTAGCTATTATGAGGTACAGGCTCGTGTTCGGCAATCCACATTATAATCATGAGCAGTAAATAAATAGCGGTGTTAGAGCTCGGTGCAGAGATTGCTGGCGGGAGCCAAAGAGCAGCCAGGGAATTATCTGTGTAGGAAAATTATGTGTTACAAGAAAGCCCTGACCTCGGAGCAGATCTTCTACGGCCAATGCTAGTTTCAGGGAGTTGTAGCACCTAGGGATTAGGATTGAGTGAAACTGAGAGTTTGCATTTCATTTTTATTTGTAAGAGTTTTCATTTCCCTGAAATCTCAACGAAAATGAGGAGTTTGGAGTCACCTTTTCATCATTTTGGTGAACATCTTTGGAGTTAATAGGGAAGGTCGTTCTCAAGGGTGCAATGGGTTAAAATGGTTCCTGAGTATTACAGAAGCTCATGTCATCATATCATCTTGTGTGAAAACATGGTCCCTCATTGGCCTTATCATTTTAGTTTTTTTCTCTTTTTTAACAGAAGGATCAAAACATATAAGAAAAAAATAAATAATAAACAAAAAATAAATAAATAAAAACAAAGCAATAGTACATATTTAAAGAAAAATTGCACAAAAAAGGCAAATACAAAAAAGAAAAAAAAAAAAACATAAAATCATTCCACTCATTCATCCAGCTGCTCAACTCACCCTGCACCCCTCTAACAGAAATTAGGAGGCTTATAAGTCACTGCCTGTAGGGGGGAGCAGGGCAAGCTGAGCTGCTCATTCACTATTGGGAGGGGTTTGGATGAGTTGAGCAGCTCAATTACTGCTATGAAGTGGTAGCAGAGCAAACCGAGCTGCTGGGTTGCTGCTTTAAATCGTAAATATGGTGAGATGAGCTGTCTAGACCTTGCTAGGAGAGGGGAGCAGGAGTAGCTGAACTTCTGATTCACTCTTGGGAGAGTGAGCAGAATGAGTTGAACTTCCAAATTATAACTTGGATGGTGGAGAGGGGGAATTGGGTTGCTGAATTACTGCTGGGAGCGGTGAGCAGGGGGAATTGAGCTGCTGGGAGAATGACTTAATAGGTGCTAGGAATTTTGAGGATTCCTTTTGCCATAGTGCCTACAGCCACAGAGGTCAATGAGGACTTGCTTTAAAGCCCATGCACATGTACAGCTTGTGAACAAACTGCAAATTGCAACAGGTACTTCAAAGCTAACAAAAGATGATTCAAACTGGTAGAGTCCATAATCACAGTTCTCAAAGAGAAACAAGAAAGGTGGCCACACACCAAACGATGGCTTCACGATGAAAGGCTTTATTGAAAAATAGGATGCATGGTACAGCAAATGGATGGTAGACGCATTTCACACGACCCACAGTGTCAGAAAGGGGTCATATTTGCAAAAAAAAAAAAAAAGCTTTGTCTGCCTGGATGTATCAAAACTGGTAATGTGTTTAAAAGTGATCTTGCTGACTTGTTCTCCCTGGTCAATGAACAGTGATCTAAACACCAAATTATGGGAGGAGCTAAATAATTATATAACCATTGCCTGTGTGCGAATGACACTTTTATGGTTCAATTACAGTTCTGGCGCTTTGGCGAGTGGGTCGATGTGGTGGTTGATGACCGCCTACCTGTGAATAAAGATGGCAAGCTCTTGTTTGTGTCCTCTTCAAGGAAGAACCTCTTTTGGGGCCCTCTGCTAGAGAAAGCCTATGCCAAGTAAGTGTATGAATATGGAAAAATCTGAAAAAATGGATTGTCTGTATTGAACCCAGCAACCAGACTCTCCCTTTAGTTCTCTAACCGGAAAGATTTGTTTTCTATAATCAAAGCAGAATTCAGTATCAATACATACAACACAGTGTGGTTTTGTGTTTGTCCACAAGAGGGCAGTATTGCAGTGTCTTTTCATGCCAGCCAAAAAATATAACTTGTAAAACACTTAGCATGGTTTGGTTGTGGGTTTAAGGGGACTTGTTAAGACAAAAATGTGAGAACTGCCATTGCTGGATGAAAAGACCAGAGCTTAGAGGTCACCTTCCTTTGCAACTTAGCAAACCACTGACCTAAAATATGCAAGTGCAAATCATTTCACTAGTTGCATGAAGGTGACTCACTGCATATTGAATGCATTATCAGGATGACAGGATGACAGTCCTATTAATATTACTACCCCTGACAATGCAGAAAGCCAAACCCATCTTTGTCCTGTCATCATCGAGGGTCAATGTCTATTTCCTTGACAGACATGCTGGCTCAGAAATGACACACTCATGTAAAACCTGGTTCAGAAATGTCTGACACAGCGCCACCTTGTGACTTGTTACAGAGGCACAATGTTGCACTCTGATCAATGGGGGAGAGAAGAGACTGGGGAAATGCTTTCTCCTGCGTGCAGCAGACTGATGTCATCATCTCAGCCTAGGTGATATCACTAAACTGAAGCTCAAGAGTTATTTTTTTTTTTTAATAAAAGGGCTGCCTTTTTTGTGCAAATGATACTGTTGATGAGTGTGACAATTTATTATGAGTGTGGAATTTTTTTATAAGAGCAGATTACAAAAAGGTCCGCCTCAACTTATCTGGAAGCTTGGCTGGCACTTGTTCCTACGTGCTCCGTGCTAAAATTTGGCAAGCATTCATATATTACTGCTGGCAAACTACTGCTGAACAGACAAGTTTTAGGGTGTGACAAGTTAACTTTAATTAGACATGTGGCATTTAAATGGAAATGTTTTTTGATTCTTCGGAAGTGCTGTCGGATGAGTGTACCTCCAAATTAGATGCTAAGACTGTAAGATCATGGAAATGTCATGCATCATTTTAGCCCAAGCTCCATGTCACTTGAACACAAGCTTGCCCTAGAGCAGGGGTCTTCAAACTACGGCCCTCCAGTTGTTCAGGAACTACAATTCCCATCATACCTAGTCATGTCTGTGAATGTCAGAGTTTTACAATGCCTCATTGGACGTGTAGTTCCGCAACAGCTGGAGGGCCGTCGTTTGAAGATCCCTGCTCTAGAGAATATGTCTCTTTTTGAGATTTTCATACTGCCCTCTAGTGGTTGACTGTAGGTATAATCTTTGATTCTGCTGTGATAGGCTATGTGGCTCCTATGAAGATCTACAGATTGGTCAAGTATCTGAGGCTCTGGTGGATTTTACTGGCGGGGTCAACATGAGCATCAAGCTAGAGCAAGCTCCCGTGGACCTGTGGCAGATCATGGTACGGGCAGCATATAGCGGGTCCTTGATGGGCTGCCAGACAAAGGCAGGGGTAAGTACAAATTACAAAGGCCGTCTCCTATTTTCACATTGCAATGTTAAAATGCTATCCAGTTTTCAATGGCTGTACACATAATGGCTGAAAAGGTTTTTATTTTTTTACCTCTCATATATCTCAATATGATTTATCTCAATAGTTACAGTTGGAAAATGAATTGTTCACTCTAAAGTCAGACAAACTCAGGCATGTTTCAGGCACTAAAAAAGGTAGGAGAGGTTCTCTGGCTGCAACCAGAGTTCGGTATGCGTTAGAAAGCAGGGCACTGATCACATAAAGAATTGCACCCCCAAAAAGTATCATTTATGAGGGTAAAGCAATCACATAGGGAGAGCGACTGAGCCAAAGACTGGCTGTAAATAGACATTAATTATTTAAAGGTGGGTAGTGACTGTTATAACTTCTTCAAAATAGTTTTTCCTGTCTTGGTGATAGTCCCTCCAAAGCAAATTAATATGGAACTAGCCATAGTGCTATTACATTTAAGGCTCCAAACCAGGCCTAGAAAGGACTAGAAAGCAAGACTATTGGGAACCATCATAGGAGGTCCCCTTTAATTTATTAATTGGCCTAAAGGTAGACTGCAGACAGAATTGAAAAGACAGATTACCTACATGAACACAGGTCGCTGCCCCAAATTTTATTTTTTTATACAGGCATTGCTATAATGCTCCAGTCCAGTCACCGAAATCGATAAGCAGACTTTGTACTAATAACCTCTATTTTCATAGACTTATGTCCACTTTTCTTTTACAGCATCAGAGTACAATAGGCACCAGTTTAAAGGCCCATACACCCGATAAGAAAATCGGAAGTAAAATTTCATCCTACAAATGATCTGCCGATTTTCGGATCGTTAGTATAGTGCTTTCGACAGCAGATTACGAATTTTCGAACGACAAAAACTGAATGTGCAGTCTATAAAATTTTTATCGTACGTAAAAACAACGTCCGATTTTCGTTTAATCAGTACAATTTTCGTCCAAAAAAATCATAAGAGAAAGACTAAGCATGCTCAGAAACGAAAGAATACATACAATACAATTCAACACGTTACATCATTTCTGTAGTTGAATTCTGTCCTACGAGAATTTTCGTATGAAAATAACCTCTTCACTTTCAATATGAGAATAGCATGCAACAAAAAGGACGGAAATTCGTCCGATAATCTGACCGTGTGTACGAGGCCTTAGACCCACTGCACTCAGTAATCAGCACACATCTGCCACGCCCCCTTCTCTGCAATACAAGTCTGTGTGTGGTGGACACTTGTGTTGAGGGGTGTGGCCGTTACTCAGCTCTGCCAACACAGAACACTGGAGGGAGAGGCCAGAAAGCAACATTTCCACTGAGAGAAAAAAAGATGTGTTAAAAAATTAAAATACAGTACCTGAAGGGTGTGAATAAGATTCAGGAGGGCAATATTATCAAAATGAAGCTAAAATCAAGAACATGCGGATGTGCCCTTAAATTAGTGGGGGGAAAAATCGTAAACTATGTTTAGAGGGTATTCGTTTACTGAAAGTTTAATAGATGCTTGGAACAAACTTCAAGCAGAGGTAGTCAAAGGTAAGTTAATTTGAATAGGCATTGGGAAAAACATGGATCTAGACTTTATACTAAAAATGAAAAAGTAAACAAAAAGAAAAAAAAAAAAGTAAAATCATAAAAAAAATAAATGACTAAAATGTTAACAAAAAAAGTATAAAAAAGATTTAAAAAAAGGGACACATTTCATGGACCACTTTGGTCTTTTTCTGCAATCACTTTTCTTTGTTTCTTGAATCTCATTTTTTATGCATTTCCTAGCAAAACTTTAAAACTGTATTACTGGCAGTTATTTGGTGTTCAGGGAATACTGAATTCTGGGCCTGTGAAGGTGCAGACCTTGTGCTGCTTAACTCCCCCCACTCCAGGCCTCTTGGAATATAAAGGATTTATTAATAAAAGAATTATATTTCCTGACCTCTGACCTCATCAAATTAGCCTAATAGGAGTTCTAGCATTGCAATGTAGATCGCCGAGGCGTGAGCGGCAGACAAGAGCTCTGAGCTCCGCAGTCACTGAAACCGCATTAAACAATCCTTTAAAATCCTGTCTTTTAATGTGCTGAATGGCTGCGGCTCGGGTCTTATCGCTGACCTATTTTGTGATTCTGTTTTAGCCTGAAAGGGTTCTGGAGAACGGATTAGTGGCCGGACACGCGTACACGGTGACGGGAATCAGAAAGGTAAAAATCCACAATTATAAACCCCTTTGATGAATGTCTAGCAGAGCGATAAAGCAGCCTTCTCTGTTTGTGTACGATAAATGAATCAGGTTTTCCCATCTCTTCTCTCCAGGTGACCTGCAAATCTGGAACAGAAAATTTAGTCAGGCTGAGGAACCCATGGGGGAAGATTGAATGGAAGGGAAATTGGAGTGACAAGTGAGTAAAACTTTAAAAAAAAATAGAAATCTATTTTCTTTTTTTTTTAAAAATATCTTTGTATGGTGTGTCCTGCTTCCCTCTAGTGGTAGAAATAAGAAAGTGCACATAAAAAAAAAAAAAAAAATAAGATAGCTTGTGTAACCAAACTGGTATATTTTACTAGATTGAGTACAAGAGCTTGTTCTATACAATTTCATAGGATCTAAAGCCAAACAATGTAAACAATTATAGTTAAAATGTGAACAGCTGAGCTTTTTCATTCATGTGCAGTACCCCTTAGTTCAAACAGAAACAAAACTGTACTGACTTTTGATTTTTGATGCAGACACTTCCAATTTCAGTCTGCTGTAAACAAGGTGGGAATTTATATTTCCCATTTGCACCCTCTGCACTCTATTCCTACATATACTGTCCCTTTCATACCCTCTTCACTCCTCTCCTGTACATACTGCCCACTGTCATACCCTTCAAACTGCACTCCTGCACATACTGCCCATTGTCATACCCTTTAACCATCTAGGCGGTAATCCCGAGCATGACTCGGGGTGGATTTTTCATTGCAGGATCGATAACCCCGAGTCAACGCTGGGGGTGGATGTGCAGAGAGCGCAGCGGTGTTCTCTTACCTTGTCCTGGCGATCCAGCACATACTGCCCATTGTCATACCCTTTAAACTCCTCTTCTGCACATACTGCCCGCTGTCATACCCTTCAGACTCCTCTCCTGTACATACTGCCCGCTGCCATACCCTTCAAACTCCTCTCCTGCACATACTGCCCCCTGTCATACCCTCCAAACTCTTTTCCTGCACATACTGCCCACTGTTAAACCCTTTAAACTCCTCTCCTGTACATACTGCCCCCTGCCATACCCTCCAAACTCTTTTCCTGCACATACTGCCCACTGTCATACCCTTCAAACTCCTCTCCTGCACATACTGCCCACTGTCATACCCTTCAAACTGTTCTTCTGCACATACTGCCCACTGTCATACCCTTTAAACTGCACTCCTGCACATACTGCCCACTGTCATTTGCTTCAAACCCCTCTCCTGTACATACTGCCTGCTGTCATACCCTTCAAACTGCACTCTTGTACATACTGCCCACTGTCATACCCTTCAATCTCCTCTCCTGCACATACTGCGCGCTGTCATACCCTTCAAACTGCACTCCTGCACATACTGCCCACTGTCATACCCTTCAAACTCCTCTCCTGTACATACTGCCCGCTGTCATACCCTTCAAATGCCTCTCCTCCACATACTGCCCAATTTCAAACCCTTAAAACTCCTATCCTGTACATACTGCCCACTCTTAAACCCTTTAAACTCCTCTCCTGTACATACTGCCCCCTGCCATGCCCTTCAAACTCTCCTGTACATATTGCCCACTGTCATACCCTTCTAACCCCGCTCTTCTACAGTTTCATATCCTTTACATCCCTCTCTTGCATATACTACCTGCTGTCTTTCCCCTCCACACTCCTCACCTCCTACTGTTTACTGTCATAGACTATGAACTCATCTCCAGCACATACTGCCCTCTCAAACCCTCCCCACTCCTTTATTGCATATATTGTCCACTGGCATTCCTTTTATACTTCTCTCCTACATATACTACTTTGGCATCATACTTACTCTTCTGCACATACTACCCGTTGCCATGCCCTCTGCACTCCTTTCCCACGTATACTGCCACTTCCGTTACACTCCTTTTCTTCACATACTGCCTGCTGTGATACCCTAAACACTCTACTCCTGAACATTCTGACCATTTTTATACTTTCCACACTCCTCTCCTGCTTCTACTATCCAATATCATACCCACAGCATTCCTCTCCTGCTCCTACTGTCTGCTATCATACCCTAAAAACTCCTTTTCTGCAAAACTTTAATTTCCTTCTTCACTAGAAAGTTGAACAGTTTGTTTCCACTTCCTATTGACACTTCTGTGTATATAAATATATATATATATATATATATATATACACAAACACACACACACAAATACACACTATTGTCAAAAGTATTGGGACGCATGCCTTTACACACAGATGAATTTTAATGGCATCCCAGTCTTAGTCCGTAGGGTTCAGTATTGAGTTGGCCCACCCTTTGCAGTTATAACAGCTTCAACTCTTCTTGGAAGGCTGCCAACAAGGTTTAGGAGTGTGTCTATGGGAATGTTCGACCATTCTTCCAGAAGCGTATTTGTGAGGTCAGGCACTGATGTGGATGAGAAGGCCTGGCTCTCAGTCTCCACTCTAGATCATCTCAAAGGTGTTCTGTCGAGTTGAGGTCAGGACTCTGTGCAGGCCAGTCAAGTTCCTCCTCCTCACTAAACTCACTCACCCATGTCTTTATGGACTTTGCTTTGTGCACTGGTCCAAATCATTTGGTGGAGGGGGGGGGGGTTATGGTGCGGGGTTGTTTTTCAGGGGTTGGGCTTGGTCCCTTAGTTCCAGCGAAGGGAACTCTTAATGCGTCAGCATACCAAGCCGCTTTGGATAATTTCATGCTCCCAACTTTGCGGGAACAGTTTGGGGATGACCTCTTCCTGTTCCAACATGACTGCGCACCAGTGTAAAAACAAGGTTCATAAAGACATGGATGAGCGAGTTTGGGGTGGAGGAACTTGACTGAGAGGGCCAACTCAATATTAAACCCTACGGACTAAGACTGGGATGCCATTAAAGTTCATGTGCGTGCTAAGGCAGGCATCCCAATACTTTTGACAATGTAGTGTATATATAAAACACCTCTATGCATATTATGCATATTTACACTTGCCTAGAGTTACATTTACATATTAAAATATTAAATGCATTTTTCATGAGATCATTATTACAAGAAGCTCCCATGAAATTATTAAAAGAATGTGAAAGGAGTTTGTGTCAGAATTTCCTGCGCTGACACAAAACACAGCGTGAAACTCATTTCAGATAAGCCGTGGGCAGGATCGATTGCTTGCGCTTGTCTCCGCTGTAATTTATATGATCGATCTGTGTGCCCAGTGCCTTCCAGTCATCCATTTTGTCTTGTGACTTTGTTCCAGCTCCTTCAAATGGGACCAGCTCAGCCTGAAGGAAAGACTGCTACTGCGAAAGACGCGGGAGGATGGAGAGTTTTGGTAATAATATTACAGATGCCATCTTAGCCACTTTGCATTGCACTTTTCTTGGTTCTCAGTTCTCCCAGCTAAAGCTTTTATCATAACGATTATTATGTAAAAGTTCCAGGAGGGCATGTAGGAACCAAGAGAGGGAAAGAGCACCTGTACTGATGCAAGAATATACAACAGGAAGGAAGAGGGAAGTGTTGGAATATTTTGGCAGTTGAGGTCCTGCTCTGGTTTAGTACACCTGTTCTGGTGACAAATGCGCAGAAGGGGAGTGCTCCTAAATGTGGAGAGATTTCCACTAACATCTTGTTATATCTCCAGGACATAAAGTAACTGGAAATCTCCCAAATGGGACACAGAGAGCAAACAAAATGCCTAAATAGAGCTCTAACTCTTCCCTGCTCTATAAAAAAAATATATATATATATATATAGGCTTTGGTTTTAGATATACTTTTAGTGTGACACACTTAATTGTCATTCAGCACTTTACTCATGGAAGGGACACCAAACTCTTCTTCAATTCAAATCCAAAAGTGTGGTCATGGATGAAAGTTCAAACTACGGAGGCACATTCCTCTAATTTTAGTGAAGGTTAAAAACCTTTTAGGTTGTATTATATCTTATGCAATTTTGTTTTTAATAATTGGACAGCAGTTGACAGCAAAGACCAAAGATACAGTTATAAAAAACAAAAAGCAATATGGCCACCACTAAAGGTTTTAAAGTGGACCTTGCAGCGACTATACAAGTCAGATCAGGACCTAACTTCAATATATGGATGCTTGTTCAGAGTAGAGATGA
Source organism: Pelophylax lessonae (assembly GCF_965119305.1). Taxonomy (NCBI): domain Eukaryota; kingdom Metazoa; phylum Chordata; class Amphibia; order Anura; family Ranidae; genus Pelophylax; species Pelophylax lessonae. Next base: position 600,744,409 of record NC_138770.1, on the reverse strand, counting down.
GGGAACTTCTGAAAAGTTTGATCACTTGTGGATTGACCAAACCCTTGACTAGAATTTACAAGCCAGACATCCCAAAAAGAAGTCAACGGGATGCTGGCTCCAAAAATGTTGTGTTGCAGAGCAGAAAATTAAAAGGATAAAAAAGGATAAAAAAAAGTAAAGCTGCAACTTCAAGTGTGACCGACACCCCAAAAAGCAATATTATAAATAAGTTGCGCTAGAGATTGATCAAAGCATATAAAATGAAATATATCAAACAATAAAAGTGTAAATAAATTGAAATAATAGTCCAAAGAAAAAGTCTGTGAATAAATCCAAAAATTTAAAATGTGGTTTGGGGTAACCGTGTAGATGAAACGCTTACCAGATTTCAATTTATTTACACTTTCATTGTTTGATATATTTCATTTTATATGCTTTGATCATTCTCTAGCGCAACTTATTTATAATAGCGCAGAAAATTAACCTGTGTAGAACTGTTTGGGGAAACTCCTGGCAGCCTGATCCCCTTCATTTACAAATTCTACCAGTAATACTAAGACAGACAGATGGGACTTGGAGTCAAGCTAAGGGTGCTCAGGGAACAGCAGAAAGAGGTCTAAGGTATTTCACCCAGAAATCTTTTGGGAATACAAACCATTAATATTTGGGTTATCATAATTCATGAACTTCTGTCCAAATCTGACGTCGTCCAAATTTTGGGGTCAAGAATCAGCGAAGGGTATCGAAGCTAGAGGATCAACATGGCAGTGCATTATAAAAAAAGTGGCAACCACCCCAATCTATAACTTGCCTTTGCAGCAAGGTGCACATGGAAGGGTAATGCACATCACAAACAAACAAACAAACGATTCCCCAGCACATTTAGTGCCGGTTCACACTGCAGCGGCACGACTTTGGGGGCGACCTGTGAAGTCCCGTGCACTGCGACTTCGGCGCAACTTGCACGGACTTCATAAAATGAATGTCTATGCAAGTCGCTCCAGGTCGCCCTGAAGTAGTACAGGACCCTTTTTCTAAGTCGGAGCGACTTGTGTCGCTCCTATTAGAACCGTTCCTGTACTACACAATGGACTGCGACGGTCCGCGACTTGTCAGGCTGACAAGTCGCCTGACAAGTCGTACTAGTGTGAACCGGCACTTACCCACCAGCCGAAGTGACCCTGTCTAACAGTTTACATTAAAAACAGAGAGTTTGCACACATTTGCAAATATATGCGTAAACCCACACCAAGGGACCTCTGTATATACTGTGGTCCTAACTCTAAATTTCCAGAGCCTTCATAGTAGGAGCACATATAAGAATGGATTGATTAAAAGCAGGTTTTCCTGGATGGAGCCCACCACTCCTTAAAGTCACAGGGGTGCAAGTGACGCCCAGCAAGAGCACAATGGCATTCCATGTGTCCCTGCACCCATTGTGCAAAAATGTGGCAACCACCCCAATCTATATCTGGCTTTTGCAGCAAGGTGCACATGGAAGGGCAATGCACATCACAAACAAACAGGCTGGTCGAGAAGTGTATCTAGCACCTTCAGGAAGTCACACTACGTGTATCCTTAATATGTCATGCTATCCAACCTGGTCCACTGACTTATTTTGCTTGTGGATTGTTACAGGATGTCCATTGAAGACTTCGAGGCCCAGTTTGTGGAGCTGGTTATCTGCAAACTGACTCCTGACCTCATGAGCCATGAGAATGGGAAGGAGTGGACGTTATCTATGCAAACTGGGAAGTGGGTGACTGGAAGTACAGCTGGAGGGAGAATGACATATACAGGTAAAGGCACATGTTTGATCAGGAATCGATCAGTGATTTGCAGTAATGCATACAGATGAAGCCCCTCTGTATTCAGCGAGCATAAACCCAATGTATTCACTCTAAACTAAAATCCACATCTGGTTTGAAAGGGTCATTGTATACAAATCACAATTTGATGGTACAATTTCTGCACTATCTTCCTTATAATGTATGTCAAGAACTATGTAGTGCAATATCTTGCATCAATCAAGTTCCCTCACAACATATTGTTTTTGGTAAATCTAAGAGAAATGATATTGTAATGCCTGTGTCTAGTTTAAAGGTGGAACGTTTTTGAAAAGGTTTGGGCCACCTTCAGTAGGGTTTTATTTTTGTTCATTTATTTAATGTAATTTCTATTTTCAGCAAAGAGATTTTTACTTTCAGCTCTTTTTCTTGAAAATAAGGATTATAGCAAATAGGGCTCTTTATAATACAAGCGATTAAAACTTCAAAACGAGGTTTAAAGCCATACTAAACTCTCATAGTAAAAATGAAACAAAAATTCGCAGGTAGGGTTTTTATAACAGAGGAGACTCTAGTGGTCTCTTCTGGTGAAATGCCTCTCCCAGCATGTGCAGCTCAGACCAGATTTATGGCACTTGCTGTGTGCCATGGTGAAGTGACATCATCACAACTTGGACATTCAAGTGTCTGGAGAGCATTAACTTGAACTATATGTTGGCTTACCTGTCCTTAGATGCAGTGTCTGTATTCTTTTTTTCTTTTTCAGCTTTTGTTTCCTTTTTTCATCTGGTGATCTTGCCAAAAACACACTTACTATCCTAGGGTGACAATGCTCACTCACTGTACTGTATGTATAGATCAGGGTTTCTCAACCAGGGTTCCTCCAGAGGTTGCTAGGGGTTCCTTGAGCAATGGGCAATTTCTGCCTCTCAGATAAGTTTCCAATGATATCATTGTTCCTTATAGCTATCTGTAAGAGGGTAATTCCTCCCAGTGATGACAAGAGTAAGGAGCATTCTTCCCACTGACTGTCACACTAATGTATCATGGGCAGGGCTTTTTTTCAGCTGGAACTTGGTGGAACTCAGTTCAACCACCTCTTGCTCAGGTCCTTCAGCTTAATACAGCAACAAAAGTAAGACATGTGGAAGATGGTGGAGCTTTTAGGAGGTGGGGAGAGGATAGGGACAGTGGAGGGGGGATTGCATGCAGAGGTCAGAGCTGAAGAGGGGTGAAAGTGTGATGTGCATAGGGGATGTAGAGGTAAGCAGCTGTGGAAGAAGGCTGAACTCTGCACTCTGTGTGTAGCACACCCCTGAACTCTGCACTCTGTGTGCAGCGCACCCCTGAACTCTGCACTCTGTATGCAGCGCACCCCTGAACTCTGCACTCTGTATGCAGCACACCCCTGAACTCTGCACTCTGTATGCAGTGCACCCCTGAACTCTGCACTCTGTATGCAGCACACCCCTGAACTCTGCACTCTGTGTGTAGCACACCCCTGAACTCTGCACTCTGTATGCAGCGCACCCCTGAACTCTGCACTCTGTATGCAGCGCACCCCTGAACTCTGCACTCTGTATGCAGCGCACCCCTGAACTCTGCACTCTGTATGCAGCACACCCCTGAACTCTGCACTCTGTATGCAGTGCACCCCTGAACTCTGCACTCTGTATGCAACGTACCCCTGAACTCTGCACTCTGTATGTAAACACTCCCCCTGAACTCTGCACTCTGTATGTAAACACTCCCCCTGAACTCTGCATTCTGTATGTAAACACTCCCCCTGAACTCTGCACTTTCTACATAATGCACTCCTGGTATTTAAGTGAAATTTGACCACACCCACTATTTGATGCGGTTTAAAGGGCGGGGGGGGGGGGTTATGGTTGAGTTTCTGTACCTATTTTCTTAGAAAAAAGCCCTGATCATGAGTTGTAGATTTTAAATTTTTAGCAGGGGTTCCCGAGACCAGAAATCTATTTCAAAGGTTTCTCTGTGTTGAAAAGGTTGAGAAAGGCTGGTATGCAGAACACCTCCCCTTTGCCTCTTCTCCATAACATGGGAGGGGTGTTCTGTAGTCTGAACAGTGCTTATAACACCACAGACTGCACAGTACAGCACTGCATTTCTGGCAGGATCAACAGGTATCTTTTTTAACTTGAACATATATAATATCTGTCCTTGGTTTATAATTACATATGTGCATGGGGGAAACTGAGGAATGAGGACAATGTTATTTTAGAAACGATGTCTCGCACTGTGTCACTGTATTAGGGGATTCATTTCTGTCTTCTTTATATAGATTCATACTGGAAGAACCCCCAGTACCGACTAAAGATACTAAAGGGAGACAACATGGAGAAATACACAAATTCTTGCAGCGTCCTGGTGTCCCTTCTCCAGAAACAGAACCACAAGCACCGCAACCAGTGCCCGCCATGGTTCATTGGGATCTCTGTGTTTATGGTATGGAAACTTTTTTATTTTTTTTTTTCACTTCACTTTACTCAGAAAATGTAACTTTACTTTACACTCTAGACACAAAAAAACTTTTATTTAAATCTAACCCCCAATAGTCACACAGGATATAAATCCACTTACCTTTCTAAATCAGCAGTGACATAATCACTGTGGTATATATAGCCTATGCAGGGAGAAGAGATGTAGGAGGGGCCCAGCAGACCCCACCCACTACAGGCTGCCTAGAGAAAACTACAGATGGGGGCGGAGACAGGACCAGTCAGCCTGCACAAGAAGAGAGCAGCGGTGATCGGTCAGGAAGCTTCTGGCAAATAGACATGTGCATGATGAAAAAATGTGTTTAGATTCGTTAATCCAGTTATTTAGTTTTGTTAGATTCGTTCAATTCGTATTCGGGATTTGTATTTAGAATTAATTTTATGTCTTTTTTCAAATTTTCTTTAAAATACCATTTTTTTCAATTCTAAATGTTTAAACTGATAAGTTTTGAATCAGTTGAATTTTAAATTTTTAGATTTTTTTTTCGATTTGAATACGGCAAAGTGAAACGAATCGCACATGTCTAGAGGCAAAGTTTTACACTGGATTATTGCACACATCTGGAAGAAATACACGAAGCACACTGAGAGTCATCTAAGAATACACATGGCTCTTGTAATCAGACAATATTTGTTTTATCTGGAGTTCAGGTTTAAAATGTATAGACCATACATTTTGTATGAGGTTTTTTAAGGGTTAGAACCCGGCCAAGTTTTTTTTGATGTCTGTGTTGCCACTACCCTCTCTTTTTATTGTGGGGACCATTACTACTGAGACAGATAATAATGGAGAAGAACATTTTACAGTTGTCACCATAACAGGAATAGTGTGGAAAACTTCCAATAGGGACACCTTTTGCAGTAGCAGCTCATAGGGGATTTCCACTATCCCTGTAGAGATTTATTGAGCTATCTACTTACTGGCGGAACCATGCTGACTGTGTTCCTGAGAAGCTTTCTGTGAATGCAGAATATATTCCAGAATGAATTACAAGCTTCCATAAGACATTTGGAGTCACCACTTAGATGTAGCAATGATGTAATAGAGCCAGGAGGAGGGAATTGTACATTTGACTTTGTGTATAACAGTAACTGTACATTATGATTCATTTACTATTCAGGCTGTAACATCAATGGAAGAGTATTTTATATTTTGTGATAGGTCCTCTTTTAGAGAATGCTAAATTTATGCCTTGAATGGTGCAAACTATGTCCTCCTGTAGGGGGCACTGTTACTATTATATTATACTATTATAAAAATAATCTAATCGGTCTTTATTTTTTTCTTCTCTTGCAGGTGCCACTTGAGGTGAGTACCCTTGACATTTCATAACTTACTTTGAAGAGAAAAAAATGAATGCATGCAGACAAGGAACACGCTTAAAGCATAAACAGGCAACATACTGTACATTGCACAGATCCCTATGGAACTACAATTCCAAGCAAGCCCCATGTGGCTCTTTGTATTTGGAGTGACCAGAGCTTGCATGGGGCTGTGATACTTGAGCATACGATTGTCCCCAGGCTCCTCTATAGCTGTTTTGGACATTCTAACTGCAAGCAAAGGCTCAAAGTAAACTAGATTTGCTATGGTTGTGCTACTATTTCCATCACCCTTTAAATGATGAGGTGTCATGCTGATCCTTCTGCTTCTTCATCAAAGCTGACTGGATACTGTAAGATCAGTTTCAAACTGGCAAACTAAGACTGGGATGCCATTAAAGTTCATGTGTGTGTAAAGGCAGGCGTCCCAATACGTTTGACAATATAGTGTATATATAAAACACCACTATGCATATTTACACTTGCCTAGAGTTACATTTACATATTAAAAGGTAGGCATTCCAATACTTTTGGTAATATAGTGTATATATAATTTTCAAGGGACGCAGGGCTATCCTTTAAATCCGGCCTCCTACACTCTCATTGAGCCGAGCTCCTTATTAAACAGAGCTCTGTTAGCTGAGCACTTGCAGTAATGTTGAAATCAATGGAGTAATGCATTCCTATTGCCAAAAAATTGATGCCGCTGAGCAGCTGATATAAACAAAGCATTAGTCTACCCCGGGCAGGCGGGATTGCGTCAAGCAGTTGCTTTCTTGACTCCATGCTTCAGAGCTCTGTCATCATTTAATAATAATAATTATTATGTGTAATTGCACACTTGGCTGAGGGCACAACGACGAAGGCAGAGCCGACTTGATGAACGCCACTGTGGTTGGTGAGTAAAAAAAAAAAAAAAGAAGCAATGGCAGTACTCGGAGGGGTCAAATGCAGGTTTTATTGAACAGTGAGATTAATGGTGAAGGTTGGAAAAGCGTAGCTGGTTGTAAGCCGAGAAGGATAATAAATCCTCTTATTGACCGGAATCGCTAACCGGAGTCTTTTTCATTTATATTGCATGCCTGTGATGTTGATACATATAAGAAAAAAAAACAAAATATGGTTCCCGACTTTGGGGGGCTTTTCACGTACGGCGTTGCTGTCTTCAGTTGTAATCTTTATTAATGCAGAGGAAACTTATTCTACAGTCTGGAGAAATTGGAAACCAAACACACAAAAAATAGTACAACATGAACACAAAAGGTGCCCAAGAGCTTACACTTTAAGGCAGCTTGTTGTGTTAATATCTGCCTTGCATTGTGAGATTTTCACAGTGTATTAGAACCTGCAGCAAGTCAGATAGAGCGCGTCTCATTTCATTGCTGTAGGACGTCCAGCATCATCTAGTTGTGTCCTTCCCAGCCTGACTGTCCCTAGCCTGCTCCTTTCATTCACTGGAATCATGGGGGGGGGGGGGGGACCAGGGAAGATGAAATATAATAATATAAGCAGATTAAATGTTTGCTATAACCACTTCTGGACCAGAAGGATTTGCCCCCTTAATGACCAGGCCATACTTTGCGATTCGGCACTGCATTAATTTAGCAGACAATTGCGCGGTCGTGCGACGCTGGACCTAAATAAAATTGATGTCCTTTTTTTCCCACAAATAGAGCTTTCTTTTGGGGGTATTTGATCACCTGTGCGATTTTTATTTTTTGCGCTATAAACAAAAAAAGAGCGACGATTCTGAAAAAAAAAAAAAAAACAATATTTTTCCCATTCTGCTATATAACATTCTAAAAAAAAAAAAAAAATAACTAAAAATCTAAATATTTTAACATTTTAGGCCAATTTGTTTTCTGCTACATACTTTTGGTAAAAAATGTTTTGCAATAAGCGTATTTTGATTGGTTTGCGCAAAAGTTATCGCATCTACTAACTACGGGAAAGATTTATGTCATTTTTATTGTTTTTTTTTTTTTTACTAGTAATGGTGGCGATCTGCGATTTTTTGCAGGACTGCAACATTGCAGCGGACAGATCGGACCTATATAGAAGGATCACAGGTGCTCTGTGATCATTCCAGGAAGACGAATGGTCAGCTGTGTTTACAACAGCTGACCATTCTTCTCTCTCAGCGGGGAACGATCACGGGTGTCAGGCGGCAATCAGAGCTGCCTGACCTGTGCATCGGCTTCCCTGCTGACGAGCAGGGGCGGAAGCACGCCGCCGGCGGCGCGCGTTTGCCCCCTAGCTCCCTGCGTGCGACCGACGCATGCCTACGGCGGTTTGCCCAGGAGTGGCTGCCTGCCACAGTATAACTGCGGCGGACAGTCGTAAAGTGGTTAAAATAGATTTGTAGCCAAAACATGTTTTTCTTTTTCTGTCTTGGATACAGTGGAGAATGGTTAGAACCTTTTTTTCTCCCCATGTCCCATTAATTAGCTTTCCTTTGACTTACTGTCCTGGAGACACAACAGCAAGGGAGAGGAAATCTCTAAGGTGAAGGAAAAATTCCTTCTTGAACAGTTATCATATGGGACAGGTGTCCCCATTGGGCGATTGCACTTTTTGTTCTGGTGACAACTGTAAAATTGGATTTCTCATCACTTTCTGGTCCGGTAACAATGGTCACCAGGACAAATAGTGAGAGTGAATATCCCCAACAAGAAGACGGAAGTTCTGATATTACCCAACCCCATGCACTAAAATGTCTTTTCTAGAGAAAAGCTTTAAAACACACTTCACATAGGATTGGAAACGAGGACTTGTGGAGATGCATAGTGTTTTTTTTAATTAGTTGATGTTCCGGGGATCTGTGAACCTCCTGTGTTCAACTGATGTAATGCTGCAGAGATATTCCCAAACACACCCACTGCAGCCAGGTGCATCAAAGTTCTGAGCATCGCACCTATTAAACAGATTCAAACCTGCGCTGAAAGCGCAAATACGACTAGTGACAAAAAGAAAAACCCTTGCACCTTTATAACCCTAAACCTATAACTGATCCAGAGGAAGATATGAACCTATCATTAAAGGGTACCTGTCACTTATGCATCACCAAAAAAGTAACCCTTTTGGGTTGGCAGATAGTTAAGAAAAAGACAATATATAGTTTACACTTCTGACATATCATTTAGGTATAATTGTCTGTGACTTGTAATGTCCATATGGGTCTATATCTTGTTACCTTTTCTTTGCACAGTATCAAGGTAGAAGAAGTCGTCTTCCCCAAGAGTTTTTCCTGCACAGCCGCCCTGTGAACAACAAGTGTGTCTTCATTAATGAGAGGGAAGTGACCCAGGACTTCCACCTGGTCCCAGGATCCTACGTCATTGTCCCCTCAACGGCAGAGCCTGACCAGCAGTGTGAATTCATCCTGAGGGTCTTCTCCAGGAAACACCTTCTAGAGTAAGTGAAGCCTCTTCTCCGCAAAAATAGGTGTTGTCACCCTTAGAGTGTACCTAAAGCCAAAACTTTTTATGGTTGTTTTTAATAGAGTGCGAAAAAGGCTAGAACCTATGACAGTTTTTTTGGAGATTTATCCACTTTATTTGTCTTGGTGATAGGAAATCTTTAGTTTTACAGCTGTCACTGAATTGGAGGTAAAGACAGACAGGTTGGTAGCCTCAGCTTAGACAGCCAAGAGCCTCCAGCTTGATAGGTTCCTTGAAATAAAGGACCATTTTTGTCATAGGTGAACACCTTATTATTAGTAGGAGTATTATTAATAGCATTATTATTATTATGTATTTGTTTATTTTAAGACATACTGGTTCAGGATAGTAAATATAACACACCTTTGCTTTAATTACAGAGAACACGGAGAGAACCCCAGCCCTGTCCTATGTTGCAAGGTAAGCAGAGCAGAATACACAAACACATTTATTCCTGCCATTCCATGTAACCCCTTAAAAAGCTCTTAAATTCAAACTCCGGGGAGATTTAAAAAAGATTCAGCTCCAGCAGAACTCTTCCCGAGTAGAAGAGAATCTGTCTGCTTGTATGACAGGCCAGCTTCCCTGATTGCAGACTATCCTACTGTAATTAGCATTTTAATGAAGTTTGTGCATGTCGCAGTTGACAGATGTTATATAAGGGAGGGAAAGGGCTGTGAATTACATCAGAGATTTATTTGTCATAAATGGGGAGAAAGACTGAGCTTACATTGCCAGCAAGTCCAGGATCAAATCATCAAACCCTTTAATAGGACACTGTTATCAATACACTGTACCGGTCTATTACGACATCACTGCCAATAGATGGAGTGCAGCACCTTTGTCCATCTGTAAGACAGTAATGTGTCCATACAGCAGCAGAAAATGAGTATAGAGGATACTGCGAAGAAGAAGCTTTGTTTTTACGCAGGACTGTTAAGTGACTACACAGTACAAGCTCTGTTCACAGCTAAAGCTGAACTCCAGCCTTCCCTTCAGGCTTGCATAGTTGTACAGGCTTCTCTCCTGTAAAAAAGAAAATGCTGATTTTATTGCACACTGCGCGTTTCTCACAGTGTGCTTTAATGGCTGCAACAAATTAGACCCCTGCCTGCCCCATCTCCTGGCTGGAGGCCAGGCTTACCTCCCCACCCTTACTGTCCTTGCCCCCCACCACCCCTTGCATGCACTGGATTCCAGTTTCAGCAATGGAGTGTCAACATAACATGTGGGTGTTACATAGGGTGGTCTACTTTCAAATGCAGTCAGACTAGGAAGGCCCACTACTCCAGACTGACATCCACCTATCAAAGCACTTCTATATTTGCATAACTTCCCCAAAGAACTACCCTACTGCTAAAATCAGGACTGGTGGCTCTTGAGAGGAGTAAAGAGACAGAGTGCTGTGGTGTTTTCATGGCCCAGCTCCTCTCCCCCTCCCCCTCACCACCCTAACTTTTTATGTAGCTGCCAGGAGTAGAGTGAACAGGGAATACTATAACACAGCCTTTCTCAAACATTACCCAAGAGGAATCCTTAAATAATTTGGAGGTCTTAAGGAACCCTTGCTAAAATCAATTTGTTTGGGATCAGTGGGGAAAATATCCCTTATGTTGGTGATTAGTGGGAAAATCCCTTACAGTGCTGATGAAAATGCCACTTTTACAGGCAGATAAAAAGATAATCGGTGTCATGCCACTGGCTCTACTAAGTGGCACTGGTCCTGGAACTAAGCAAGCGCCACCACATGGATGGTAATAGGCCACAGGTCAAGGATTCCCTAGACACCTGTAGAGGAACCCAAGGGCTCCACGGAACCCTTGCTGAGAATGGCTGCTATAGAGTGTCAATTGAGTGACAGCTCTTAGTCTGCTGGGGCTACTGACATTACATCCAAGATGGTGGCACCCAATAGTAGTGTCAGGGATTTTGTATGTCTACACAAGGGAGGCTTTTTCAGGTCCATACATGCATAAATATTTTACATGTACATACAATTTTATGTAAATATTTATGTTAAAATAAAGGTCTTGCAACAGGGTATCTTTAACAATTGCTGAGGTTTTAAACAGAAATAAGCAATTCATTATCTTTTTCTTCATTTCAAAACAGAAAATTGTTGAGAAACAGGATGAGCTGGAAACTGTTATCTCCAGGTATTTTGAAAAGGTAAGAAGAAGAATTACTGACTTTCCAGTTATTATTGAGAACTGTTCAGTTCACTGATAATGATATTTAAAACAAAGATCATAACATGGCAAGATAGTCCCAAATGATTCCTGCACCAATGCATGGATGTGACTTGATACACACAATGGGTCTTTGTCACAATGAGCCCAATAACTGTCAGGCGTGTGATGTTAAAATTTGGCAGATTGTGACAAATAAACAATAATTCGCAATGCATGCTCTTACTGAATTGTGACATGCGCATCAAAATAGAAAAATCTCTATTTGAGACATTTTACAGAAATGTTGCAGTTTGTGTGATATACAGTATTATTAAGACGATTGCATGTTTTGGGTACATAGAATAAGCATATACTTGTGCCAAGCAGTAGTTGATGCAGAACTCCCTATAAACTATGGCAGATATTGGATCCAATCCAAATATTTTGCAAGCGCTAAAACAGGATTGCATTATTGGGTTCAGCATGTTATCTTCTTTGAAGAGCGCTTGAGGACACCCAAGAACAGAAAGCAAAGATATTCTTATTTTGCTTAAGCTATAGAGAGTCTTGTGATTGATTTAAATAGTATCTGTATTCCCTTGTTAATGCTTGTTTGCATAAAAATCTAACATCTGGAGATAACCACAATTTCATAATGATTGATTTGGTGGTTCCTTCAGTCAAGGTGCCTGGGATCAGTAGAGGGCATATTTTATGGGGTTATCGGGGGGAACCAAAGGGAAAGGTACCTTGTGGTTCTGGCTCTTGGGGCACATTCGCCCCCTTTAAGCCATGTGAGTGGGGACTGCCCTCAAAGGACTGCCCTTGGCAAGGCAATAGGGCAAAATAGCTTAGGTTGAATGTTGTGGGGGGGGGGGGGTCACATACAGTAGGACATATAGGGGTTGATTTTCTAAAAACTGGAGAGTGCAAAAGCTGGTGTAGCTGTGCATGGTAGCCAATCAGCTTCCAGGTTTTATTGTGAAAGCTTAACTAAACAAGCTGAAGTTGGAAACCTATTGGCTACCATGCACAGCTACACCAGCTTTTGCACTCTCCAGTTTTTTTAAATCAGCCCCTGTGCTTTTAGTTAAAAGCAAAAGTGGAAGTTAAAGTGTATTGCTGACATTATTAAGAATTTAGTACCGATAAAAAAAAAAAAAAAAACGAAACTCTATCCTTTTCTTCTCTCAGCACCCAGAAATAAATGTCTCCCAACTACAGATGCTGCTGAACAAAGGAAACTGGACAAGTAAGTGTTCAAAAAGTGATATCACTTCCTGTTAGAGAATATTTTCTTTGCTGTCATGGTGCAAGCAACTGCTAGAGGTTCTGTTTATGCCAAATGAGACCATTTGAGGGAATGTTACCTGGGATTGCTGAAGGCGGCGAATCTATTAGATGAGACCAACTAAGGGGCCAAGCCCAACCCCTGAAGGCAACCCCACACAATATAATCCCACCTCCACCAACTGATTTGGACCAGTGCACAAAGCAAGGTCCGTAACGACATGGATGAGTGAGTTTGGGGTGGAGGAACTTGACTGGCCTGCACAGTCCTGACCTCAACCCAATAGAAGACCTTTGGGATGAATTAGAGCTGAGACTGTGAGCCAGGCCTTCTCCCCAACATCAGCGCCTGTCCTCCCAAATACGCTTCTAGAGAAATAGTCAAACATTTCCATAGACACACTCCTAAACCTTGTGGACAGCCTTCCCAGAAGAGTTGAAGCCGGTATTGCTGCAAAGGGTGGGCCAACTCAATAATGAACCCTACAAACTAAGACTGGGATGCCATTAAAGTTCATGTGCGTGTAAAGACAGTCTTCCCAATATTTTTAGTAATATATTGTATGTACTGTAGCTATGTAACTAATAGACAGGAGACTGCTAGGGAATCCTGTTGAGTTTGAAGGGACCTCTAAAGGTTGAATGAGAATTAGAGACCACTGTCATGTACCCTTCTTGAACACTAAGCAAAGGTTTATGTTATGTAGGTAGAAACAATGGACCAACCCTAAATTTATCAGTTCCTTAACCTCACCCTTGGTCCAACGATAATAGCCTATTCACATTGTGGTAACTGCCCGATTTAGACGGCATCCAATAGGAATTTTTGTGTTTTTGTTTATGCAAAAAAAGGGTGGGGCCTTTACAGAAGAACATCACCATTCAAGCACACTAAACATATTTTAGACCCAGTGACATCATCTCTTAGTCTCTGTGCTTCCCTATGCCATGCAGACAGATCATGGCTGGTGCGAGGGCTGGCAGGGTGCTATACATAATTTCCTGAAAACATCACAGCCCCCTGCCTCAGTACTCCTCTCAAGAGCTCTCAGTCCTGATGCAAGTAGTGGGTTGACTCCTAGGAGTTATCCAATATCAAAATGCCTTGATGGATGGATGTCAATCTGGAGGAGTGGGAATTCCTAGGATGACTGCATTTGTATGCACATCACCCTAGGTAATGCTCACATGTGATACTGAGCGCTATAACTGAAAGAACTGAAATCCAACAGAGATGGACCAGGCACAGTAAGGCTGGGGTGGTTCTTTGAACTATGAGAAGCTCACAGTGTGCAGTGAAATCAGAGTAAGCAATTTCAGTACAGAAGCGGAGCAAGCAGAGAAGTGGGAGTTCAGCTTACATGAAAAATTGGGTGGGCCTATACCAAAGAGCATCATCATGTCTTCCTACAGCCCTGCCTGAATCCCTTGTGACTCGTAGACACCAATCAAAGTTCTAAATTTATCAACACACTTATTAAGTCAAAGTTCCTTTAATTGATCTTGCTTTGTAACAATTCAATAATAGCTAATTATCTTGATTTATGAACAAACACAAGTCTCCTGGTGCCTGATTCCTGCTCCTAGCGCAGCTGTTCATCAGTCTATCATACATTTAATTGTGAGATCCCCGGCCGATGCTTCTTTTCCTTTACAAGCCTTTTATGTTTTGTTGGTTTTAAATGCGATCACATTAATTTAGCAATCATTTGTTTGTGACGAAACCGTAATGTGGATCTGTGCGTTCTCTCCTAGGTGCAAGGCAAGCTCCGGTGAAGTTTAGCTTAGACGCCTGCAAAGTCATTATGGCTCAGTTGGACGTATCCTTTCCGATTTGCGAAAATGCTTTGATTTGTGAACTCCTTACGATGCCCCAGGGCCCCGTGAAATCATTACACTGAATCATAGACGCTTTTATTTTTCTGAGAACTGAACGCAGCTTTTCATTAGTTGGGGTATTCAGAGAATGGACGGTTTATGGGATTCTAATTCAAGTATCTACTGCAGAGGGTTTTGAACTTAAGCATACACTAAAGCCATGTTTCTTTTTTTTCTATTTTTTATAAAATACTTGTTTTCATCTTATTTGCCCCTCAGTGCTGCTGATTTTCTGCAGCCTCTTTATAGCTCCTTCATACCTTCTAAAAGCTGCATACAATTTTCCAAGATGGGTTTCCTAATGGTGACAGCAGTGGATCGTTAAAAGAGAAGTATGGGATTGTTTTTTTTTTTTTTTAGAATACTTACCTAGCTGGATGCAGCATTGGTCTGATGCTGCATCTGTCCCCCGCCAGCTCTAAGAATGGGAACTGAGCAATCAAACACCCCAGATCACTCGGTTCTCAGAGCTCTGTGAGCAGAGAGCCGGTGACTGTCAGTCAGCAGCTCTCTGCTCTGCCCCCCCTGCGTTCACTGGAGCGCTCGGCTGTGGAGGGGCGGGCAACGGCCAACTCAGGCTCTCAGATGCTCACTGAGAGGCTAAGCCAGGGGCCAGTCCAGGCATGTGGGCGGATCCCAACCATATGGTCGCAATCTTTCCTGGACTGGCTTAGTGACATCAGCCAATATCGGGCTTCAGCCCGCTGTCAGCTGAAAATGGGTCACAATAGTTCAGAATGAACTGCACTCCTGTGATCCACAGGAGAAGTACTGCCAAACAAGCTTTGGCTGTACTTCTCCTTTAATGTTTCTTGAAACGCCCACTTGTAGTCTCTAGCAGAAGCCCATGTTATAGGGTGACAACCCGGGAGCACAACAGGAGGTGGGGACAGAGCTTCATCACATATAATAGGAAATTCCTGAACATGGTTCTTTATGTCAGGATCATCAAGCATTCTTTTAGTAAATGCTGCAAATTTACAAACATTGAAAACAAGTATTAAAGAAGTCTAATTTCTATTAATAACCCCCTAATGCCCTTAAAATGGGCTTTATACCTGGGAAACGGTACAGCTTCTGTATAATATGACCACTGTGATTGGTTCCCACAGTGGTCATAATATTGGGAACCCATCCCAAGGCCTCCCAATCAAAATTCTTGGTGACAGCTCAGCCGTTGTATTGGGAGCACACAACCTCATTCTATCATGGACATGTATGTGTGGTGGCTGTTTCCATGCCACCACATATAGGCTTTATGAGGTCGGCAAGAGGTTAATGTATTCTGTTCCCCCATAGTCAAAGTATATGTGGTTCTTTGTCCCATCTTTATTTGTACTGTCTAAGGTTTGTTGTGAGGTTGGACAAGGCACCCCTTCTCCCCCCAAGGCCATCTGACAACGCAGCTAGTGCCTGAAGATGGAGTAAAGTGTTGTTTATCAAGCTGTCTCCTTGCTAGCTGCGTTGTCAGACAGCCATGGAGGGAGAAGGGTGTCCTGTCTGACCTCACAACTAGCCTTATGCTGGCCATACACTAGCCGAAAAATTGTTCGAAAATCTGTCATTTGTTCGTTTTTCGTCCAGGTAATGGGCACAAATAGAAAATTGGTTTTAACTTTTCAGAGCTGAAAAATCGAGGGAACAGTTTGGTAAATTCTGCCGAATGAACGATAAATTGAATGGTTAATGTGTTTCTCGCCTAAACTGTTTGCACTAGGCATATGTGACAAAATGAAAGAAAAAATGATTGATTTATGTCCATTGAACGATTTATTAATTAAAATTTGGTCATTACATGATGGCACGATTGTCTGCTCTCACGGCCGAGTGTTCGTATTTTGAAAATTATTTTGAGCAATTTTTCGTATAGTGTATGGCCTGCATTACACTACACATAGGGGGAGATCTACTAAAATGTACAGAATCTAGTGTAGCTGTGCATAGCAATCAATCAGGGTCTAGGTGTTATTGTCAAAGCTTAATTGAGCAAGCTGAAGTTAGATGCTAATTGGTAGTGCACCATTTTTTAAAAATAATCTCCCCCATAGTACTCTGGCCCTTGGGGAACAGAACACAGACAAAAAAATGGAAGTGAGACTTCCTAAAATGAAATTAACATGCTAAAACGTATATGAGATTTTAGTGATTGGGTTTACATCTACTTTAAAGCTAGACTCCACCTTTCTACCTAGCATGTCTCTTCTGCCATCAGGAGCCTGTCTGCTCGCAATTTTTATTTGTCAGTTAATTCCACTTTAACAGGTGCTGTGTAGCCAGGCTTAGGGAGAAATTGCCCCATTATCAGCCTATTATTCATCAATCTTTCAGTAATTAATTCATTTAAATGAATTATTCACATATCCATAAGGTTCTGTGCCTTAACTCATGATACAGGTCAGCGCATCTGGGACCCTGAACATGATAGAATTTCACAACCTCTGGAAGCGTTTACTATCATATCATGTAAGTACTGTGTGTGCATCCCTAATATTTTTCAAGTGTATGTCTTTCCAATAATTGTTATTTTAATAATAATAATAATATATCATTATATCTTTTTTTTTTTTTTAAGTTTTGAAGTGAACAAGGAGTAATTTGAATCTCTTTGGGGTTTTTTTTTTGCTGTCTGTGTCCCTAGAAAGATTCACTCTATGTGTGCTGGTGACCATTACCACTAGATCAAAATTGAAAAGAGAGTCAAAATATTATATTTGTTTACCAGAACAGCAAGGGAGGGGATATCTTCCAGCAGGAACCCTTTTCTTGTGTCAACTATCTATAAAAGATATTTTCTGCTGATTTTATGGCAGATCATATTATATACAGGGCCGCTGATGGGGGGGAGGGGGGCCACCAGTCCTCATGTAGGTGGCCCAGGCACACAGGGGGGGCCCCAGCAGCACAAGGAATCAGTGTGGTCGGGCAGGGGGGCAATTACAGAAGGAAGGAAGGAAGAAGGAAGGTGAGGGAAATCGCATGCGATTCGGACAGGAGTCACATCGCAGAGCATCGGTTTTGGTATTGGGAGCCTTTTCACAAGTAAGAGAAATGCTTAGCATCAGCACTGATACAGATATAGGTATTGGTGCATCCCTTGTAGACAGGACAAATAGAGAGGGTGAATCTCCTTAAGAGGGGCACAGACAGCGATAAAGACTGACAGGCGTTTTATTCTCTCTTTACGATATCCAAAACAAAAAAAAAAAGGATTTTGCCTTTAGTTACACTTTAATAACTGTAGAGAAATAATTGTTCACTTTAAAGTTTGGCTTTCTGTTCTGATTTTTCAAGTAAACAGAATTACGCTACAGTGCCGTTTACATTAATATACCCTGTTAGCCTGCATATTGCCCAGAATGTACATTTAGAATTTTAATTACAATCATGGTACCGTTGACACCAGCCAGTGTTTATGATGCAATTAGGTAATAAATAGGTCCTTGCGGTATTAAATCAGAAGATATACCCACCACGGGCATCGGTGACATAAATAATCTTTTATCTTTCGCCCCTCGCTCTCAGAGTAATAGAGGAAGTCGAGGTTTACCCTTGTAGAACACGCAACCATCATAAGGTCAATCCCAGCTAATCTTCCCAGATGCATTATATAATGTTCTGTTTGCTCAGACTGAAATTGAGATTTATGAGCACTGCTCACTCCACTCGGAATAAAACATTTCTATTTTTAATGCGAAAAAAAGAAAGAAAAAAAATTCCAACCTTGTAATCTCATTGTTTTCATAGGAGATTTTCCAAAGGAGAGACATTGACAGATCGGGATTTCTGAAACTCAGTGACCTCCAAGTTGCCGTACAAGAGAAAGGTAAAATTTCTTATGATTCACCTTCATGAAAGTCAAACACAAGGATATGGCTGGTGGATTGGTTATGCTTCCTGCAACCAAAGGATTGTTATCTTGTTGCTGGTGCTCTACGTCAACTGTCCCTTTAAGGACTGCCATGAGAAGAATATGTGGTCTGTTATTGTTGACATCCTTAATTTAAAAAATGTATAAGCCCAAAAAATCGATTCAAATGGGTAAGCTCGACCACCAAATCATTATAGTTTCCCTTTATAGCTTTATTCCAACCCCTTTTTTTTCCCAAAAACTTCAAGCCAGTCACATGATGTACAGAGTCATCTTCACCTCTTCTCTGGCAAGGAGCTTGAAGTTACTCAATGATACAAGAGTGCTGGTAATTGGAGAATATAAGCACTGCTTTCTGCATTCTTAAATTGTGAGTGCAAGGCGATGTGGTGTCAATGACCCCCTGCACTCCATGAAAGGAGTTAAGTAAGGCTGGGTGTCATTCAACCTGGAACAGGATCAATGCTGAATCACAGAGAGGACAAATCTGTAGGTGGCAGAGCCAGAACAAAGGCTGATTATTACAACATATACAGAACTGGAATTGAGCTTTAATGTCTCATTCAGATTTCTCCAAATTTGCTTATGTCTGAAATGCTTTTCTGCCCCTTACAAGTCAATAATGAATTGCAAAGGCAAGCACTTTGCAGAACTCAGAAGCAAGGCAAAACCTGCTTATAACAACATAGAACCAAACTGCAATCAACCAAGTAATAGCAAAAATGATGTCACTAGATAAAACCAACTTTATTCCACAACCAAAAAATGTGATTGCCATCTCTATGGGAAAGCCCATAGGGGTAAAACGCGTCAATTGGCCTCTTTGCCAGTCTATTGTCAAGTATAGATTACTAGCATTGTGCAGTAGCCTTCTCCTTTTATGCCTTAAGCTTCTTTTACTTTGTATCTTTGCCAGGATGTACCTTGAGAATAAAACATTATATTAGCCCTTTCATTGCATTGGCTAGCTTTCCTGTCAATGAACTATTAGTTTAAAAAAAACTTCTGGTACTGAGCTATAGCTTTCTCCTAATTTCCCTGAGCCTCTGTTATTTTGTGTTTTTGCACTGAGGAGGTATCAGATATTTGTATCAGGTATTTTTGCATTGAGGAGGTATCAGGTATTTGTGTCAGGTATTTTTGCATTGAGGAGGTATCAGGTATTTGTATCAGGAATCGAGGAAGTGTCTTATCGGGTTGATTTACTAAAGGCAAATAGACTGTGCATTTGTACAAGTGCAGTTGCTCCAGAGCTCAATAAATGAGGGAGAGCTTTGCCGACTTCCATCGTCCAATCACATGCAAAGAAAATTAAAAAATGAGTTTTTGCTTGCACATGATTGGACGATGGAAGTCAGCAAAGCTCCCCCTCATTTACTGAGCTCTGGAGCGACTGCACTTGCAAAAGTGCACAGTCTATTTGCCTTTAGTAAATCAATCCCATCATCTCCAAGCTGCCTGTCAAAGGCCCCTGAAAAGTGATCCATCACTAATCATTCTTCAGAGGGATGATATACAACACTGCACATGTATTAAGAGGACATAACTAAGCAATCTATTTCATTAGTATCAATTCAGCCAGGACTTGCACAACATAGTTGATCGTAGATCTAAAGGAGATACCTGAATCAAGTTCTATAGTGTATGCTCAACCCAAGAATAGAAAACTTTCCTAGAGTAACTACAATTTTCAGCATGCATTTCTAGATAGAGAGGAGACTTTAATAGTCATAGGAGTACAAAATGCTTGGGCTTGCTGTGGCTGTAAGCATGAGCATATGTTACGGCTGGCTCTTTTACTATAGTACTGAATGGTCTATATTTAATAGCAGACATAGTTAGAAATAGATAGCCTCAGTCACATTATTATTTTTCTTTTTGTTATGTTTTCCTTTTATTATTATTAATTCCAACTCTCTTGCCTTCTTTTTTTTTCCTCTTGCCCAAAAGGAGTAACATTAAGTCATCAATTTTACAACCTAATAGCGCTGCGATATGGCAACTCCTCTCTGAAAATCAATTTTGAGAATTTTGTCTGCCTCATGCTGAGGATGGAGATCAATGGAGGTACGTCAAAGCACAGCATGACCATGGGACAGCATTGATCGCCCCGGGTGCTTTCTTCTCTCCTGGGATGTGGGAAGAGAAGGGGGGGGGGGGCACACTTGATAAATGGTGGCTAAGAGAAGCATGTGAATATAATTTAGGACCTTAAGTAATACTTCAGTCACTGAATACTACAGAAGAGACTATTTATTTTGGGGTGCAGATATTCAGGTTATACCAGGAATCCATGACCTCAGAATGTCAGCTTGTGAGTCGTACTCAGATACAGTAAGTGTCGGAGAGCCGTGCTTGCATCAAGGAACAATGCATAACCTATTGCAGCTAATCTGCAAACAGCTGACTTCAGCAGACTGATTGGCTGCTATAGATTCCTGCGCATACTCAGTACTCTTAGCACTGCCTTAATGAACAGTTTATTGTTATTCATCTTTTTTTTTTATTTCATATTGTTTTATTATATTTATTATTCATTATATTTTCATCATAATTTGTGAGAAGGATGATGGGTCTTAATAATGGAAATGAGTAAGAAAGGAACTGTTAAAAGTTTATTTTCTAAAGAGTAGGACTGAACTTCAGTTCAAATCAGCTAAATACTTTCCCCAAGTATAGTCTTAGAGCACGTTTACACTACTGCATATAATGCACTCATTCCAGTGCGCTAAAATACATGTGTATTGATTCCCCTTTATATAAAATAATGCTGGTAAGCAAGTGCAGTCTGTACTCCCTACTGTAGATGGCGGTTGATCGAAGAGGCAATGCAGAAGGGGGAATGATCTTAGTTCTTCTATGGGTTCCTGCGGTCACCAGGGGAACAGCTGTCTAATTGTTTCCAGCGCACACGTTGCTGTAGAAATGGCTGTGCATAGAAGTGGGTGCTAAATCGACCACCGGCTGGAAACAAGTCAGAGCAAAATAACATCACCAGCACACCAAGGATCTCCAGAGTGGATCCAGAGCTTTAATTAGCGATTACAGAGTTACAGCAGATTGGAACGTTTTTGGAGCCACGCAGGACTCCTTCATCTCATGCCTGATGAAGGGGTCCTGCATAGCTCCGAAACGTGATCGCTGATTAAAGCTCTGGATCCACTCCAGAGATCCTTGGTGTGCTGGTGACATTGTTTTGCTCCAGCTGTCCGATTGGATGCTGGCACTCCACGTGACCTCAGTGGCACGCTTAGATCAGGGCATTGCCTATTTAAGATTCTGGATCCCAGGTTTGGCACACTTTGTGCCAGTGGCTAGTGTAGGGACAGGTTCTCCGCCTGGCATGGACAACTCATAGCAGCAGGGAAAGGTTACTGAGAGGTGAGGAAAGTGCAAGGGACTACATTTTCCTCCCATTTGGGTGTAGACTCGCCAGGCCGCATTCCCACTCTTCCCTGCAAAAGCTGTCAACATCATTCCAAGATTACGATCCTCTGCTACTGTTTGTAAGTGTTTCAGGTTGGCTGAATCTACCCGCCGGGTCTGATTGTACATTGTGGATGTTCCCATCCACCTCGGTCTTTGAATGTATTTGTTGCTGCCGGGGCACCCCGCTGCTCCCTACCCATGTTTTTTTTAATAAAAATACAAACGGTTTATTTATTTCTACGTTTTAGTGCATTGGGAGGCCCATAGAAGTCAACGGCAATGCTTCAAAACACATAAAGCATGCGTTTTGATGTGCTGGCAACAGGTATATGCAAGCTTTGGTCAACGGCTTATTCTATCCTCTACAATTCAAAAATATATTGGAAAGCGTCAACAAACGTACATCAATAACTCAAGTCAATGCAGAAAGGAAATGCACGTTGATGCAGGACAATGCAGCTGCCTAATGTTAAAAAAGATCTAAATGAGCCCTCACAGTTGGTTTTCTTTAGAAAGTCTGAGCAGAAAAGAGTAACCCATGCCAGCATGCTGCAGAGAAGGACCCCTGCTCTCTGTGTGGATGCATTGGCTTCTTTGCAGAGGTCCGACATGCCCCCTGCTAGGTCTGAGCTAGTACTCTCCAATCAGCAAGAAGTATGATATTTGCTGATTGGGGCCTGCTCTGCAGCGTGCTGGCAGGGGGGAGACTTTTCTGCTAAGGATGTGGCTGTTTGCCAATTAAACAAATGTTACATCTTTGCCCATCTTTTGATTTATTGCACCTGGAATGTATTTAGCTGATTTAAACTGAAAGTTCAGCTGAGCTTTAAAATTCTTTACAGTCCACCTTCTTTTTTACTTAGCATTTAAATTTGTAGGAGTTTGCTTTAAATGACAACCTGGATATTATTTTTGCTATTTGGACATGATCCAACATTCATTTAAATTTCATATCGTTCACCTATTTGCTGCAAATCATCTTCAGTAGTCCTATTGTCTAATGAGATCTCTTGCAAGTGTTCAGTTCTAGGTATACAAAATTACTGAATTAATGGTAACCAGGAGACAAGGCCTGGAGTCTGATGGGAATTATCGTCTGCAGGCTAATGCCAGCGGTTCCATGGGGGGGAGGGAGGAGTCAATTGGGAGCAGTACTGCCCCCTGTTGTTGGCAGCTGTGCATTATTTACTAATGCAAGCTGTGCTCCTCCTCCCCTTTGCAGGGTCTCGTTCTCTTCGCCGAACCTTGTCCTTGCCACCGGCTCTACGATCATCTGGGCGTGCCTCCACCAGCCCCTACCCCACTTTGTACTATCGTCACCGCCCACCAGCGGTACAGGTATGACGTGGGGAAGGGACATTCATGAGATTTTTGGAAAATGTAGGAAATGTTAAGAGGCTTATTTATATATAAAGTGCAAAGAGCAAAGTCATGCTATTAATTATAATAGCCAATCATATTAGTCAGTTTACAGTATATCCACCAGAACCATGAAAAAAAGGGTTCTAATTGGTTAGTAATTGATAGCATGTCTTGCACTTTGTGCTTTGCCTTATTGAAGGCGGCACAGTCAAAGAGCTTATTCAATAAATCACTGCAAAGTTCAACAGTGAAGTTTAAATTACCAAAATTCATAGTAGCCAAAAATATATTTCTATGTAATTGGTTCTATCTCTGAATGGCTTCTATATTTTACTGCACTTTTCACGATGAGGTTGGACTTAGCTTTGTTTTATTGCATAAACCTACGAAATTGAAAAAAAGGGTAAACCTACCAATGATATTTCAGTCCAATTGCTTTGCTATCAAAGGCATGTTAGCCACACATCTAAAGTATGTGTGAATTTAAATGGTCAGTCTACCCAATAGTAATATTTTAGCCCCTATCTCTAGCTGCTTACAGTATACGTCTTGGGTACTCCTTCAGCAAGATCTCCCTGCCAACATTTCTGACACTCTCCACATCATGTCAACCTAGGAGTTTCTCTGTTCATGTTCACTTAGGAGTTTTGGGTATTCCTGCCCACCCTTGTACGTTCCAGTTCCTTCTGTTACATTCTCAAAAATATATAAAACAAATAATTGTGGGAACACCTCAAGAACCTTAGCTTGTAAGCACCTTGAGGGTAGGGACTGGTGTGAATGTACAAATTATATGTAAAGCGCTGCATAAATTGCCAGCACCAGATCAATACCTGTAATATCAATAGGCACAGCAGGTGTGCTCAGTGTAGATCTCACCAAAAGAGTCCCTGAGAAAAGGAACCTTGAGATGGTTTAACTCTCCAAGATGTATTAAAAACTAAAATATCAGCATTGGGTGGACTGACCCTTTACTCAACTATCCAGTGCAATTTCTACCGCAATCAATCCATCAATCTAAGCAAGTCAAGTTGTTTGGTGAATAAATCCCTGCCAATCCAAGTTAGTAAAGTGCATGAATTAATTAAACCCAATCAATCCTTCTCCTTTCTGATTAACTATATGATTGCTTGTTAATAGTAGGGTCAGATGGGTGCTTTCAGAACCATTACATCATGCAAAAGTGATTAAATGTTTAAAAGTGATCAAATGTTTTAAAGTAGCCTTTCTCAACCAGAGTTTCGGGAAGCCATAGCTGGCCATAGATGGCTAGAAATTTAGCTGGTTCACCAGGGACTGGCCAAATTTGGATTCATCTACTATATGGCTGTTTCTGCCAATCAGTTGCAATAACAGAGCGGGGCGATTCCTCCATCCAACTCAATTGCGTCTGGCTCAGGGAAACCCATCCATCTATGGCCAGCCATAGAGTTCCTCCTGTGCTTGCTAAGAGATCCTTAGGCAACCACCAATGTAAAGGGTCACTTCTATACTGACCACTAATGTAAAGAAACAGATTTTTTTTTTTCAAAATTATTACTGAAAATGTTGTATTGCGCAGGGGGAGATAAAAATGATCTACCCTGGGTGTCAAATATGCTAGGTAGGCCAGATTATAAAATTCTTTATTTAAAATGTTCTACAACTTACTGATTATGCTAATGTACCATTAGCTGTAAGTTTATTTATTTTTAACATTTGCTCCTCAAGACCTGAACATTTTTTTAAGGGTTCCCCAACAGTAAAAAGTTTGAGTAAGGCTGCTTTAAATGATTGGTACATCAATTAAAAAAATCAAACAGAGGTTTAAATCAAAAAGTTTGGGCTTTAAATAAGCTTGTATATTGTGTTCTAAATGATGGTGGAGGGTAATTTCCTTTGGTTAAAACAGGAGTTAACATGGAACTATGATTTCCATGAAGGATAAACCTCAAATGATGTACCATAAATCACCCAATCACCCATCTAACCGTCCTAAAAGCTTTGAGTAGACATTGACTCAATTTTGCAATTTATTAATTTTATTCTTTTAAGCAAGGTATTGAGTGCTGTTCTTGGGGGCCCCATAGCAACAAAGTGGCCATTGCCATTCATTGTGCTGCATGCTGTGCACCAATGAATGCTGAAATTTGGTTGATTGCTATGGATGGTTGGTCACCATTGCTGTTTGCTTTCTCTTTAATATGAAAAAAAAATCTGCTTACATAAACTTTCTCTTGATTGCAGAGATGTTTAAAAACTTAAGTCAAGATGGAAAAGGGATCTATCTCCAGGAGGCTGAGGTATGCACACTTTATTTTTTAATTTATTTTTGCAATTCTGGATATTAATCTTTCACTGGTGCTGTAGACAATGTGGAACATTGT
Source organism: Pelophylax lessonae (assembly GCF_965119305.1). NCBI lineage: Eukaryota > Metazoa > Chordata > Amphibia > Anura > Ranidae > Pelophylax > Pelophylax lessonae. The sequence continues at coordinate 600,718,991 of NC_138770.1, read as the reverse complement.
TTTTAATGATGTGCATTCCTCTGGGGGCTCCTCTGCTTCTAGTTATATAGTCAAATGATTTCACATGCTGCCCCAAGCTTCTATGTGTGCAAAACCATAGCGCATAATAAAGCTAAGGGTCAATTAACTAAAGCTTTAGCTTAGTGTCTCCCAATTTCTGAATGTGCAAAACAGTATCCCATTAAATAGCTTTGCGTTTTTCATTTGTCCCAAATACATGACTAGGTTATGGTGTTTAGTAAAATATTTTGGTCACGAGTTTTAACAATCACTGTCTAAAAGTGTTCACTAGAACAGGAGTGTCCAAACTTTCTAATCGAGGGACCAGTTTACTGTCCTTCAGACCTTATGGGGGCTGGACTGTGGCCATTGGGAGTAGGAAATGTCCTGGTGTCAGTGGGAGGAATAGTGCCACATCATTGGTGTCCATGGGAGGAATAGTGCTACTTCGCCGGTGTCAGTGGGAGGAATAGTGCCCCATCATTGCTATCAGTGGGAGGAATAGTGCCCATCATTGGTGTCAGTGGAAGGAATACTACCACATCATTGGTTCCGGTAGGAGAATTAGTGTCTCATCACTGGTGCCAGTGGGAGGAATAGTACCACATTGTTGGTGTCAGTGGAAGGAATAGTGCCACGTTATTGGTGTCAGTGAGAGGAACAGTGCTTCATTGTTGGTCTCAGTGGAAGGAATAGTGCTCCATTGTTGGTGTCAGTAGCAAGAATTATGCCCTTTTTGGTGGTGTTAGTGGGAGGAATAGTGTCCCATCATTGGTGTCAGTGGGAGGAGTAGTGCTTCATTGTTGGTGTCAGTGTCAAGCATTATGCTCCCATTGTTGGTGTCTGAAGAAGAAATAGTGGCCAAGGTCCAAAAAAGGCAAGCAAAGGGCCGCATCTGGACCCAGGCTGCAGTTTGGAAACCACAGATCTAGACGAATACAAAATAAAACACCAATAAGGCAATAGCTTATTTAGCTTTACAGGGCCGTAAAATAAATTAAAGTGGACCTATCAAATATACAAGTCTGCATGAGTACATTTTGAACATATTACAATACAGATCAACAATATATGTTTTAGATAGGCTTCACCTAATGTCTTTAAAAAGACAAAATCAATGACTCTGAGATGATGCCATCAGTTTGCTGCAGGTAGGAGGAAGCATTTGTTTAGTCTCCTCTCCCCCAATTATCAGAGTGCAACACTGTAACATTGTAGCACATCACAAGGTGAGAGGCTGAAGCAGGGACTGATGTGTGTGTTGACTTTTGTGAATATAACCAAGAACATGCACAGTCACCAGGATTGACAAGATCATGTTATCTGTAAGCTGGCATCTTAGTCAAGGATATAGAAGGTGACCCTGGAGAATTGTCAGGGGGAGTACTCTGATCTCTGGGAGAGGTTACCAATACCTGGACATGTGAAACGTAAACATTACATAGCATGTATGAAGCCATAGTGACAATATATATTTAGTATCTGATGGTAGGTCCACTTTAATTATTAACCCTGTCAATGGCAATCAAATTGTTTCTTGGCAGCAAATGCTTTAAAGCGATTCTGAACTTTTTCTATTTTAATACCAGCTTAAAGTTTTAACTCAACCTACTGGTAATAGTATAGCGGAACATTATATGCTTTTCATAAATCCTCTAAATGTGTTTCTGACATATCGGATCATGCAAAGTAATGTAGGATATTTTAGCGATGTCACAGGAAAGCCACAAGGGCTGAATATATCCCAGTCTAAAGTGCAGAGCTCAACGGTGATTAGTGTCTGCGTGATTCATACGGTATAATTAGTGGATCTTAATAACTGTGTTTTTCTTTGACTTTCAATTTATCGAGTCAAAAGGTGAAGATGAATGGCCCTCTATAGGAAAGATCTGAGCACAGACCGAGTGTTATGTGTCTGCACAGGGGCTGTATTGACGTATTAAGGCATTAACATTTTAGCATGAATGGTTGCAGTATTGTGAATAATTTAAAGGCTAAAGCTACATGATTTGGACACTTCATTATTAGATAGATATGTCACCTCCTCGGCATCTATAGTGATAACCAGGCAAACCATAGAAATGCAACTGCTTTGGGGCCCAACACATAATATTGTATATAGGTAGCTAAACATTCAAGTAGTACATAGCAGATGGGATAGTGGTACAGTATTAGGCCTGGTATGTTACCTGTGGTGTATGGCATCTTCCAGTTTAGGTTGTAGCAGGTTTTGGTATGGCCATTCCAGGATAAGTGCAAAAGTTGGTAGGTTAAACAAACAGTGGTGTTCTAACAAGTTGACTTAAATATGAGGACCTCGAATAGATGGTAACATAAAAAGACTAAAAAACGTTTTCCCAGGTCAAATAATTTTACATTCAGAAAAAAGTGTGTTTGGGTGTGTGTGTATATATATATATATATATATATAATGTGTATATTATATATATAAAAAATGGATATATAGGTGAGGAAACAAATTGCGGTAACATCTAAAAATCCTTTTTCTGGCTCCCATACTTATTTACACAGCTCAAAGAAAATACATTTTTGGAAAAATTAGAAAACGTCTGAAAAATAACTGACAAAATCCCAACTGGAAATTGTGATTTTATTTTACAGAAGAAAAGAGGATAAATATAGTATATATAAAATTGTAAATCTAAATTAAATTTTAAAGCTAATGACTTTGACTAACAAATGTAATTATTTTTCTTTTTAGTGGATGATGTTGACTCTGTATGCTTGAGGATGACAATATGACCCTGCTCCATTCTGATCTCAAACCAGCAATATGAAGACTATTGCAAACATTTTTTTAAGTCTTTTTTTTTTTTTGCACAATTTTGAGAAACGGTTTATTGTCCGAAGACATTTCAGCAAACCAGCGATTTTTAAAAAAGATTATTATATTTGTGTTTTTGTTATATATTTATTTTTTATATATTTATTTATTTTTGGAATCACCTGATGCAGCGTGCCTTATGTCTGTAAAGGTGAGGGTTTTTCTAGTCTTTATTATTGCTATAATTTATTTAATATTTTACTAAATACTTACAGGTAGGATTAAAATCTGTCTTCTGTTAAAAGTGAAACTCCAGGCAAGCAGCTAAATACTCAGTTGAAATATATATTTTTGTAGTCTACTACGTCTTGGTTCAGCTGTACAGTTTCCTGCATCTTCCAGTCCAGGTATCTGTAGCTGGGTAAACAGTTACACATACCGAAATTCAGCTAGTAAATGTGTGAAATAGATTTAATAGCACAGCATCATTCTGCTGATGCAAAGTCTGTTTTCCAAAAATCTCTACAGTAAATGACCCTCATGTCATCATCTTCTAGTTGCACTCTTTGTGATTAAATAAAAATCTGAACCAAAAAAATTGCACTAATCTTTTAACCGCTTGCCGACTGCGCACAGTATATTTACTGCGCCAGTCAGCCCCAGCAAGGCAGAGTGACGTAGATCTACGTCGCTAGCCTGTCACCGGGTTTTGAGCCAAAAGCCGGCGAGCACGCGCCCGCTGAGGCGTGCGCCCGCCTCGGCTCGTTCACAGAGGAGTCCAGGCGTGTGACCGGCGGACCGCGCAGTAAAAAATCGCAAAAAACCCCCTGGTCAGGAAGGGGGTAAAATCTTCCGGGGCTTAAGTGGTTAAAAACTTTTGAGTTAAAATCAGAGCTAGTTCTTCCAGCCCTCTGAACTAAAATCAGAGTCATGAAACAATATTTCAGATTTGTAAGCACAAAAAGTACTAATGCTTTAGACCTCAGAGAAAAAAAAATCTGAAGTTTTAGTTAGTGCTTCACAATAAAATCAGAATTTTGAGTTAATTGTTCAGACTAGAAAGTTAAAATCAGAATTCTGACCTAAAACTTTTGACCTCTAAGAAAAAAAATCTGAATAAAAAAAATTTGAGCGCATACTTTTCACCTCTATGACAAAATCAGAATTTCGTTCTTCTGAGCTAGACATATAATGGTCATCTAATATTTTAAACTTCTCAGCTGAAATCCAAATTCTGATCTACTATTTTAGACCACTGAGTTCTAATCCAATAAATCTGGAGAATTTAGCTTTCAGAATTATCTTAAATGTCTGATGTATTAGCTCAGAATTTAGATTTTTAGCTACGAAAAAAAAAGGTTTTGCCCAGAGATACCCTTTTGGGGTCTATTTAAAGATAGTTTCACACAAGATTCACACAGCTTTCACCTAGGATGCAGTTTTAGATGAAGGTTGTGTGAAAACATTTATAAATAGTCCTTAAAAGAGGGGTTTAAAGGAGAAGTATTGGTTTGTAAAAAAACTAACATCCATACTCACTTCTGTGTTGTAACATCAGTGTAATGTGCTGTCCCACGTCAGCTCTAAGTCCGAAAACTGAGCGAACACATGACCACTAACCGCCCAGTGCTCAGTCTACTTAGTGCAGAGAAGAGTGACTGTCTGTCACCGCCAGTGTCGGCTGGTACTTCATGGGCCGGGGGGGACGGCAGACGGACCGCACCATACCCCCCCGGACCACAGCGAGACAGGAGAGAAGGGTGACAGGAGAGGGGAGAAAGGAGACAGGACAGGACCCCCCCTCACTCACCCTGCCTGGATGCAGCAGCAGGCGGCGGCTTTGGCTTCTTCTCCCTGTCTTCTGCGTCTCCTCCCTCCTCCTCCATGCCCAATGGCATGGCTTCTCCTTTCGGCCAATCGGGAAAAAAAACCCGCCTCCTGATTGGTCAGGAGGAGGATCCGTGTGATAATAGCGAATTTTCATTTGCTATTGTCACACAACTGGATGGGCTCGGGGTGCAGTGCTCTGCTCCCCAAGTCCACCCTTTTTCTAGCCTGTGAGAGCCTCTGGCTCTAATCACGTGGTTAAAAAAAAGTCCCATTGAACTCCATGCGTCCAGCGCCCCGCATGTAGATTAGGGGGCTGGACGCATTGGATAGGGGAGGCGGTGCCCCTGCACCCCATGTACACCAGTTCTGGTCACCGTTCTTTGCTGTGTTCCTCTAGTGCTCCAGGCATTGGAGGGGGCAGGCACAGTTGGCTCCTGGCTTCAGACACACGCTCAGAGGCAGAGCCAGCTGTCAATCAGACAGCTGGGTGAATCCTGGCAATATGGTCAGGATCCATTCAGAGCCACATTAGCTGATAGAGGGCAATAGCCTGCTATCAGCTGATGTGGGGTCACAGGAGAGCAAAAATGAATGCACACCTGTCAAAAAAATGTACTTTACCTTACTTTTCACTGTAACCTGTTGACACTTATGGAATAATTTAATCTGCCCACAGTATCTCTAATACCAGAGAGATGGACAGTAAAAAAAAAAGGTTTGCAGCATTTGAGGTGGACACAAACAGAATGATAAATTTGTTAACTAACAGAGGAAGCCGGCTGCTTAAACCCATCAGAGTTTAATTTGGCATATCCAAGTGTAGACTCAGCAAGGCCCCCTCATGTTTGTCATCTCCTGTGCGCCTCGGTGCTGAACCAAGCAGGCCCCGGACTCTTCATTTAAATGTTTAATGTTTGTTTTCTGCAGAAAAAAAACAAGTCGATGCCCATGAGAGTGGAACAAATGTGAAGAGCCTCCGAAGCAGTTTAATAAGTGAGGAACTGCGCAGCGACACGCAGATCACCATCCAGAAACGTCTGCTGCATTTCCAGCTTCATTAGAAGTGCAACTGACTGTAACATACATGAGAAATATGTATACATTTATGGTGTGCAGATGTACCTTATACCCAGAGAAATGTACATACATGTTATATAATGATTTCAGATATTTCCAAAGATGCTGGTTCTAGGCTATAGGAATGAGAGATTGCTTGTTCAGTTTTTTGGTCTGTTTATAATATAATTATGTACTGTAACGGTATTGCACTGTGAATTCTGCTTTTTGATTAATATTGTATTAACATGTAAGGGGATGTACTGACAGTGATCTCCAGCAGTCTCTATCTAGTACAACATATTCTCACTCACAACCACACTTGTAGCATGTCCACAGTCTCTGACCATCTCCTGTATTAGGCCTGCTGTCCCTGACTATCTCCTGTAGTAGGTTTATGATCTCTGACCATCTCCTGTAGTATATCTGCAGGCTCTGAACATCTGTTGTATGTCTGCAGGCTCTGACCACCTCCTGTAACATATTCACAGTTTCTGACCATCTCCTGTAGTAGGCCTGCAGTCACTGAATATCTCCTGTAGTATGCTCATGATCTCTGACCATCTCCTGTAGTAAATCTGCAGGCTCTGACCATCTGCTCTAGCAGGCCTACAGGCTATGACCATCTCCTGTAGTATATCGGCAGGCTCTGACCAGCTCCTGTAGTATATCTGCAGGCTCTGAACATGAGTGGTACGGTACGGTTCGGTTCAGTACGGTACGGTTCGGAACGGTACACATTGCGTTTCCACTGCCAATAGTACCCTTTCATGATAGGCGTGGTGTAGCAGGAAAGCTGTGATAGACGATTCTCTGTCAACCAATCAAAGTTCTGCAGAGTGTAGCTCCACCCTGTTGGTACGGTACTAATGGGCTTGGTACCCCTATGAAAGGGTACCAAAAAGTGGTACGGTACGGTTCAGAATTAGGGTACCATTCATAATGGAAACGGCATAAATAGCGTACCGTACCGAACCGAACCGTACCAGAAAGCTCAGTGGGAACGAGCAATAACAGGCTATGACCATCTCCTATAGCATGTTCACAGTTTCTGACAATCTCCTGTAGTATGTCTGCATTTATGGACCATCTTCTGTACTATGTCTGCAGTCTCTGACCCTCTCCTATAGGATGTCTGCAGTCTCTGACCGTTCACTGTAATATGTCCATGGCCACCGACCATCTCCTGTAATATGTCCACAGTCTCTGACCATTTCATGTAGTATTCCTGCATTATCTGTCTTATGTAATGTATCTGCAGGCTCTAGTGGCTACCTACAATAACAAAACATACCTATTTGTCTATTGTAGTCTACCTCCAATAACAAAAACCTACCTACCTGTCTATTGTAGTCTACCTCCAATAACAAAAACCTACCTACCTGTCTATTGTAGTCTACCTCCAATAACAAAAACCTACCTACCTGTCTATTGTAGTCTACCAACAATAACAAAAACATATACAATTGCGCACATTTAGAATTGTTTACAATACATTCATTAAACATATACTGTACCCCCAAAAAAACTGTGAATATATATTTTTATCTTTTTGTTTTTTTCACGCTACAATTGGTTGGTGTTTTTATTTCTGTATTATTCCGAATTGTTTGCATATTTGTTCTTTGTATCTCTTCTTTTCATGTGTTATATTTGAATGTGTCTTTTATAAGATTTAATTTATGTGTTTACTGTTATTTTGTGTCTGTGATTTATTGTATTTTACATTTAAAAGTTATTTTAATGTAATGGTGCTTCTGTATTTTTATTATCTATTTTAATAAATTATCTTTTTATATTATTTTAAGTTGTGGATTGAATTGTTTGATGCTATTAGAAATAAATACATTGTAAAGAAGGCCCCCTGGGGAGATCCATACATGATGTAATCTAGCCCTCCATAAGGTCCAATGATAACAAAACACGTAAAGCTGAAGTAGTGACGCAAATTGTAATTGTGTCTTCTGGTTTGTGTCATTGCGGTCATCATTGTCATAGCCCTGGATGGGTCAGCAATTTTTCAGTCCACTGTGTAAATTGCTAATCAGTCATTGAAATGATGATTACAGTAGAATATATATAAAGTATATGTAAAGGCCTTTAATTATTTAGTATGCAAGTGTTAAATATGCAGTAAGTTCTTTATTAATGTGTTCTTTCTGGGGAGATTTATCTCTCAATTGGTCCTGATGACCATTGTCTTTTATTACAGAAAGTAATAGTAAGTAATAGTGGCTGTGCGGGGGGGGGGGGGGGGGGTGTCAGCAAACGTCTGATCATTGGAAGACAGGAAGGCTATGCTCCCAGCACCCCCAGAAAACTGACCACACTGGGAAAAGCAGGGGGAATGAGAGGATTTGTAACTATTGACTTTTAAATTCCTTATTTGGGGGGGGGGGGGGGGACTGCTTTAACATGGTTCTAAAGGCTCAAGATTTTCACTTTCATGCATTCAATGCACGAAGGTAATAAACCTTCTCTGTGCAGTGGCCCCCCTCAGCTAATACTTACTTGAGCCCCATCGCAAATCCACGATTTGCACAAAAGCCTTTGTTCTCTAGGGACTCTCTAGGGACAGCAGTGGGAGGTAATCACAGCCAGTAAGCCAATGAGAGAGAGGGGGCAGGGCCAAGCTGTGGCTCTGTGTATGGATGGACACACAGGGCAGAGGCTTAGGAGCGAGCCTGCTTGGGTTTTCCCATAGCAAGCTGCATGCTTTGGGGTTACTCGGGGTGGGGAGGGCAGGTGGAGGACCCTAGAAAATGAGGATCGGGTCTGCTCTGTGCAAAGCCACTACACAGAGCAGGTAAAAATAACATGTTTGTTAAATAGAGAGAATCGGCTGGGGTGCTGACATTGCGGGCTCCCCCTGGACAGGTAATTGTCTATATATATATATATATATATATATATATATATACACAGTATTTGTAGCCGCTGACTTTTAATTTTTTTTCCCCCAGCTGGAACACCTCTTTAAGGTGCAGTTAGACCTCTTATTACTTGGGGGTCTAACTTTCTGATAAGTAGCTACTTTTCGGCAGTTGCACCTTACAGTATGTTGTAAAGATGATTTTTTTAAATTAAAAACAATAAACATGCTAAAAGGACCTGCTTCTATGCAAGGGTCTTACAAAGCGTGGCCCCAAACCTACTCTTATCAGGTCCCTGCCAGCGCTCTAGGCTCCTTCTCTTTTTGGTGCACCACCATAGGAAGCTGCTTCCTATAGTGGCACACCTGCAGACTCATTCCTAAGCCAGGCTCTCTGTGTCTATAGACACACATAGCGTGACTCAGCCCCACCTCCTGCTCCCTCCTCACAGGATTTGATTGACAGCAGCAGGAGCCAATGGCTCCTACTGCTCTCATTGAGTCCTGTGCAGAAAGGAAGAGAGAGCAGAGCTGGATCAAAAAAGGATTCATCACCTGCTCATGGTGTAATACTCCTCGGCCAACCCTTTTTCACAGACTGTGGGAATGCCCCCCTATCGCTACATTTTGGGATCAAGTACTGCGCTATATCTCCAAAGTCACATCTCTATGTCTCCCGACAGAACCACTTTTATGCCTTTTTAGCTATATGTCGACGGCCAAATCTTCCTCGGGAACTATCACGCCAACTCCGCAGTGGGCTCATATCTGTCTTCTTGCGGCTCGCAGAGCTATAATGCAATCCTGGATCCATCCTGCCCCCCCATGGCTGGCGCTAGTTAAACAGGCTCTTCTCAAACTTTTCCTACTGGAAAAAACTGACTCCATGACCCAGCCATCTGGAAACATGAAGAAATTTGAACGCAGATGGCGTCAGTTCATGGACTACTCTCTTCCCTCAGAGGAGCTTTCTCTTCACACATCCTCCTTCGCATTCAGTAACTGGAACACCCGTATGGACTTTGCAAGCACTCAGAATATAACAGGGTCTACTTCTCTACCTTAAGCCCCTGCCATACGGAACCCCTGTTGCATTCCATTATCCTCTTATACATTACCAATTATTTCATCGCTACCAGTCTCATGTTTGGCAGTCTATTCGTGCCTACCCAGCATCTTACTTCCCTCATTAACCCAGATACCACGTACTTTACTCGTTCAGTGTTCCTTAATTTGTTTTGTACCGATTTATGCTTACCCCATTGCGCCGGGGGGCATTAGGTCCCTAGGCCAACTGTACCATGTGTATTAACCATGCTGTTTTATATCTTTTATACCCTTTGTAAAAAGAGTTCGATCTCATGTTTATGTTTATATGTATTTTTCTACAAATCTCAATAAATATAGTATAAAAAAAAAAAAAAAAAAAAAAAATTCATGTAAGTATTGGGGGGGGGGGGGGCATTATAACCAATGGGAAATTATTTACCTTAAATTGATTGTAAACAATCAACTTGTAAACCAACCCATTCAGTTTAATATGTAAAAGAAAAGCAAAACATTTGTGTATAGATATTTTAAAAAAATGGTAAATACCCTTCTTCCCTTTTTATTTTTAAAGTGATCACATTTCCTCTGATCTCAACTGCATAAGAGCTGGCGAAGGAGAAGCAGCAGCACACTGAGCTTCCAAGTGAATGGCTGTGCAGGGGAGCATGTCAGGACATGTCTGATCATTGGAGGAGAGCATACTGAGTTCCCAGCATAGCTGGAGAACTGACCATGGTGTGCTCTCCTGCTTAGTGTGGTCTCTCTCCTTGTGCAGGGTGACTGGTCCTGTCTCCATCCCTTTCTGTAGTTTTCCGAAGGCAGCCCATAGTGGGTGGAGTTGCTGGGACCCTCCCACAGTTCTGTCCTATTTACAGATTATGCACATCACAGTGATGACGTCAACGGCACACAAAGTAGATTTTTTATCCTTTGTGGTTATTGTGGAGTCAGTCATGTAGCGTGGGTTGTCAGTACCCGGGGCAAGGCAACTAATCCACCCTACCCTGTGGACATTTACATACCCCCACCCTAATCACACACCCCCAGATACCCCCACCGTGATCACACTTCCAGATACCCCCACCCTGATCACACCTCCAGATACCCCCACCCTGATCACACCTCCAGATACCCCCACCCTGATCTCAACTCCTAGATAACCCCACCCTGATCTCAACTCCCAGATAACCCCACCCTGATCTCAACTCCCAGATAACCCCACCCTGATCTCAACTCCCAGATACTCCCACTCTGATAAAATCCCCTAAATACCCCCACTCTGATCACACTCCCAGATAACCCCATCCCAATCACACCTCTCAGATACCCCCACACTCTGATCACACCCCCAGATACCTTCACCCTGATTAAACCCCCCCCCCCAGATACCCCCCCCCCACTGTAATCACCCCAGATACCTTCACCCTGATCACACCCCTCAGATATCCCCCATTCTGATCACACACCCCAAATACCCCCACCAAGATCATACCCCCACATACCTCCCCTCTCTAAACACACCTCCAAATCCCCACCAGATACCTCCACTCTGATCTAGGGTTGCCACCTCATCCATTTAAACCAGGACACATATTAATTACACAGGTTCTGTGGCTGATATAATGCACATAAAGCACCAAGTGAGTTTAATTACCACCTTAATCAGCCAGAAAACCTGTGTAATTATTGTGTGTCCTGGTTTAAAGGGGTGAGGTGGCAACCCTAGTCTGATCACACCCCCCAGATACCCCCCCTCCCCCCTTCCCCCATTACACACACAACCCCCCCACATCCCACTGGTCCTGCAGCACCAGGGACAGTAGGGTTAGCTGTGTCCTGCACAGACATGAGAATATCTCCAGCAGGATTTCCGGTGGTGGGAGCAGCTACAGCAACCAGTGGGGAGCCTCCTCCACCCTGACCTCCTACTCCACCGGAAACCCCCCCTGGCCTGACTCCACCCGCACAATGTGGCACTCACTGCCTGCATACACTTGGGATCGGGGTGCGCCCACTGCCCCGCCATCCTCTGCATGCTTGCATCCATTCTCCCTGCTTTCTTGGTGACAGCAGCTATACAGCAGGTAAACTAAAACCTTAATGCTGCTCCTTCTCCCCTACTAGGCACACAGCCTGGAGGTGGTTTTAGTTTGTCTGCTGGCAAGGCCGGTACAAGGGGTGGGTGGAAGGGAGGGTTTGCGTTGGGCAGAACAATTTATTGTAGTTTAGCACTACTCCCTTGGGAGCTGCTTGAAGCGGGTTTCCCTGGGTTACCCATAGCAACAACTTATGAATTCCTAATACTTTAAGTGTTTGGCTCAATCAGGAAACAGTCCAGGGGATTTGGTTTTTTAATTATTATTAATTATACAGGATTTATATAGCGCCAACAGTTTGCACAGAGTTTTACAATATGAGGGAAGACAATACAGTTACAATACAATTCAATTTACATGAAAAAATATATGCACACATCTGCTGTACAAAATATACATAGAGTGCATTTTAAGAAAATGCACCCCCCGCCAAACAATCGCTGTTGCACTCTTCCTTTCACGGCAATCTCCATGTTGCTTCTCCGCACATGTGTCTCCCTCTCAGCCACACCCAAAGGAGGAAGTAATTTATGGACTTCCCTGGTCACTCTTCATTGGCTGGGCGTGAGCCATGTCTCCACCTACATTCCTTTTTTGGCGGTGGCTCCTCCTGCTAAGCAGAACTTTTCAGTACGCGCTTTCCCGCGTGATGCAGTAACCCCTCAAATGCCGCTCTCTCTCACCTCAGCCAACTTGGAAGTTACTGCAAAGTGGACCATGTCCCTAGCCAGACATGCATCCACTCCTCTTGCTTGTAGCAGGGCCCCAGATACGCCTCCATCCCCTTGAGCCAGCTGTTCCTCTTTGCCAGTCCAGACAATTTTCCCGCTGTCGTATGCACGTTTAACAGTCCCCTTCCCAGCACATGTACAAGCAAGGCCCATCACCATACTGTCTCCGAAGAAAGCTCGACTACCCTTCCCGGTAGGGCTGACAGCTATCTTAACAGTATTGACACTGTCACTATGCAGAATAAATGTCCAACTGTCGTATTCATTTGCAAAAAAGAAAAACAGGGTTGGGACTTTATATGAGAGACATGGCAGTGACCAGGCTTGCACAGTTGAAAAATCATGTTTAATGGTGTAGCATGAAATACAAACATGATAAACATAATAAAACATGATACATAATGGCAAATAGCTAAATGATCAAAAAGGAAGAAATTGATTCCTAAAGCAGCTTCGAAACAAGCCAGCATGGCATAATACACAATCTAAATGAGTAATAGGTTTATTCGTAGTAAGTTTGATCATAGCATCCATTGACTGACGCGTTTCGTGGACTTAGAATGCCACTTCTTCAGAGTCGATGCATGATTCATGTCTACAATAAAAAATGCGTATAAGAACATTGCATGAGCTGGTGGTTAATGGAAGCTGATAAAGGAAGGAAAAGGGAGGATTAGCCCCACAGTTCCAAAAACTTACATATTAGTCCTGGCACAAGCTGGCAGTGGAGGTAGGGGCATGAACCCAGGTGCCCCACCCGGGAGCTGAGGACGCATGGGGTCAGCGGCATCGGCAAGAAGCACCACACACAGAAAAGCAATTGAGTAGAGGAATAGTCTGAATGTTGATGGTAATGTATCTATATCAAATAAGTAATAGTAGCTTTTACAAATTATATGTAAATGTATATGACAAGAATAAATACAATAACAATAGATAGTAGGTATGTAGATATATATACCATTATATGACTAGTATGCTATGAGGGGAAAGAGAAAGTTGGATATAAGAAATAGTTTTAGATGCAAAAGTATCTGAATCAGGAACAAAAATGTATGTAATAATAAAGAGGTATAGATTAGCTTGCATAATATGAATGGATATGAGAGGGTATGTGTGTGAAAAGGACTGTGAGATGATGAAAAAGAAATAGTAGAGAAGAAAAAGGTGCAAGTGAAGTGAGGGAAAAAGGCACTGAAACCGAATTGTGTAAAATATGTGAATAAGTGAAGTGAAACCACAGATTATCAGTGAGAGTAAAGTTGCCATGTGAAACCAATAGAGGAAAGGAGGGAGTGAGATGTTGTACTCCCATAGGGGACTGGGTCCAAGAAAAAGAGAGAGTGGCTAAAATGGAAAGGGACTAGATAGTAGCCCGGAAGAGTAATGACGATAGGAAGAAATAGGGAGAAGTGCTAGCTGAAGTGACATATAAAGTGTGCAGTGTGTCTGCCAAGTACCGTCGGTCCTGTAGCGTCCAGCGTCACGTACAGTGCAAGCAGGGGGAGCCGTGGGGACGGCCGAAGAGGCCAACCCGTCCAACCGGCTCCCTTATGAGCACTGAAGATGGAAATCAGCTGTCGGCGTGTGGGCGTCACCCGACACCGCACGACGGCGCGAGGCGTGACGCCGATGTGCGGTGTGCGGATGTCCCCCTTTGTCCCCCCCGGGAGCTGCGATGTGCGCTGTATGCCTCAGCCCTTTCTCCCTCTCTCCTGAGCGGGGGATCGGGTGGGCGGAGCCACCGCACATCGGCGTCACGCCTCGCGCCGTCGTTGATATCTCCATTCCCAGTCGATGCCTCATCAGGGGAAACGCGTCGGGGAGGAGAAGTCTGCGCCATTACCACCCGTGGTCCGCGCTGCAGAGCGGCCACGTTTGAATTTGCATTCGCCTATTTAACCAACTTAACTGACTTAACGACTGCCCGCTTGATGGATAATATCTAATGAGGAGGAGTGAAGGATCCCGGCTTTCCAGGGCTTGTGCCATTAGCGCTTTTGACCTTTGTAATGAGGGTCATTGGGATCTGGTAAGGATCAGTGTGTGCGGGTGCCTGGTGGTGGTTTCCCTCGCTGAGGATCTTCACATCTCTCCCCTTCTTTTGGAAGTTTTTATTTATCCATGGGAAAGAATTTGAACTGTTGCTTATTATCCACTAATATCAAAGATTTCTTTGATTAATCTTACAAGATTAGCGCCACATTTGTATTTCTATTGCTATTGATCTTTCTGTTTCCAAAGATTTGTGTTGGCTGCTTTTCGCATATTGAATGTTTTATATTATATTCTAGCGCAGCAATATTATGTTTTATATAATGGTATATATATCTACATACCTACTATCTATTGTTATTGTATTTATTCTTGTCATATACATTTACATATAATTTGTAAAAGCTACTATTACTTATTTGATATAGATACATTACCATCAACATTCAGACTATTCCTCTACTCAATTGCTTTTCTGTGTGTGGTGCTTCTTGCCGATGCCGCTGACCCCATGCGTCCTCAGCTCCCGGGTGGGGCACCTGGGTTCATGCCCCTACCTCCACTGCCAGCTTGTGCCAGGACTAACATGTAAGTTTTTGGAACTGTGGGGCTAATCCTCCCTTTTCCTTCCTTTATCAGCTTCCATTAACCACCAGCTCATGCAATGTTCTTATACGCATTTTTTATTGTAGACATGAATCATGCATCGACTCTGAAGAAGTGGCATTCTAAGTCCACGAAACGCGTCAGTCAATGGATGCTATGATCAAACTTACTACGAATAAACCTATTACTCATTTAGATTGTGTATTATGCCATGCTGGCTTGTTTCGAAGCTGCTTTAGGAATCAATTTCTTCCTTTTTGATCATTTAGCTATTTGCCATTATGTATCATGTTTTATTATGTTTATCATGTTTGTATTTCATGCTACACCATTAAACATGATTTTTCAACTGTGCAAGCCTGGTCACTGCCATGTCTCTCATATAAAGTCCCAACCCTGTTTTTCTTTTTTGCAAATGAAGTTAGGGATGGAGACGCACGGCCAATCCCACCGTGCGCCTCATTTAAAGTCCCGCCCTCCCCCCCTCTTCCGAACCGAATTAGGGATGGAGAGACATGATTGCCGTGCCAGGTCTTTTTACGCTATTACTCTTTTACATTGACCAGTAGCAAGGGCTCATTCTCCTTAGCCTCATACACTGTGTCAATAACAGACTCCCTCCGGATCAGTTGGAGGCTCTGTGTATACTCAGTTAGTTACTTGCACAGGTTGATATTTAATATCTGCATTATAACCATTACATGTTTGATACATTGTTTGCCTGTTTGTATATTATATTGTGCTTATTAGCAATCATGCGGTGATCATCCTACATGGACATCCTGGCTTTGCTGACTGGTTGTTCGGGATGTCCCCCTTTGTCCCCCCCGGGAGCTGCGATGTGCGCTGTATGCCCCAGCCCTTTCTCCCTCTCTCCTGAGCGGGGGATCGGGTGGGCGGAGCCACCGCACATAGGCGTCACGCCTCGCGCCGTCGTGCGGTGTCGGGTGACGCCCACACGCCGACAGCTGATTTCCATCTTCAGTGCTCATAAGGGAGCCGGCTGGACGGGTTGGCCTCTTTGGCCGTCCCCACGGCTCCCCCTGCTTGCACTGTACGTGACGCTGGACGCTACAGGACCGACGGTACTTGGCAGACACACTGCACACTTTATATGTCACTTCAGCTAGCACTTCTCCCTATTTCTTCCTATCGTCATTACTCTTCCGGGCTACTATCTAGTCCCTTTCCATCTTAGCCACTCTCTCTTTTTCTTGGACCCAGTCCCCTATGGGAGTACAACATCTCACTCCCTCCTTTCCTCTATTGGTTTCACATGGCAACTTTACTCTCACTGATAATCTGTGGTTTCACTTCACTTATTCACATATTTTACACAATTCGGTTTCAGTGCCTTTTTCCCTCACTTCACTTGCACCTTTTTCTTCTCTACTATTTCTTCTTCATCATCTCACAGTCCTTTTCACACACATACCCTCTCATATCCATTCATATTATGCAAGCTAATCTATACCTCTTTATTATTACATACATTTTTGTTCCTGATACAGATACTTTTGCATCTAAAACTATTTCTTATATCCAACTTTCTCTTTCCCCTCATAGCATACTAGTCATATAATGGTATATATATCTACATACCTACTATCTATTGTTATTGTATTTATTCTTGTCATATACATTTACATATAATTTGTAAAAGCTACTATTACTTATTTGATATAGATACATTACCATCAACATTCAGACTATTCCTCTACTCAATTGCTTTTCTGTGTGTGGTGCTTCTTGCCGATGCCGTTGACCCCATGCGTCCTCAGCTCCCGGGTGGGGCACCTGGGTTCATGCCCCTACCTCCACTGCCAGCTTGTGCCAGGACTAACATGTAAGTTTTTGGAACTGTGGGGCTAATCCTCCCTTTTCCTTCCTTTATCAGCTTCCATTAACCACCAGCTCATGCAATGTTCTTATACGCATTTTTTATTGTAGACATGAATCATGCATCGACTCTGAAGAAGTGGCATTCTAAGTCCACGAAACGCGTCAGTCAATGGATGCTATGATCAAACTTACTACGAATAAACCTATTACTCATTTAGATTGTGTATTATGCCATGCTGGCTTGTTTCGAAGCTGCTTTAGGAATCAATTTCTTCCTTTTTGATCATTTAGCTATTTGCCATTATGTATCATGTTTTATTATGTTTATCATGTTTGTATTTCATGCTACACCATTAAACATGATTTTTCAACTGTGCAAGCCTGGTCACTGCCATGTCTCTCATATAAAGTCCCAACCCTGTTTTTCTTTTTTGCAAATTAAGTTAGGGATGGAGACGCACGGCCAATCCCACTGTGCGCCTCATTTAAAGTCCCGCCCTCCCCCCCTCTTCCGAACTGTCGTATTCATGGTCAACGTTATTCCATGTAGTCTTGACACACACGCGACCCCCTGCACACGATCCACGTGCCCTTGGCCGCCATTTTCTCCATCCACACTTGCACTTTTTCCTGTTAACCACTTAAGCCCCGGGAGATTTTACCCCCTTGTTGACCAGGGCCTATTTTGCGATTCGGCACTGCGCGAATTTAACGGACAATTGCACGGTCGTGCGGCGCTGTACCTAAACGAATTTGACGTCCTTTTTTTCCCACAAACAGAGCTTTCTTTTGGTGGTATTTGATCACCTGTGCGATTTTTTGATCATGTGCTATAAACAAAAAAAAGAGCGTCAATTTTGCAAAAATAACAATATTTTTCACATTTATTTATATGAAATTCCCCCCCAAAAAAAAGTAAAAATCTAAATTTTTTAACATTGCAGCGGACAGATTGGACCCTTGACTGACATTTTTGACACTTTTGGGGTTACCAGTGACATTTCTACAGTAATCAGTGCTATACATATGCACTGTTACTGTAAAATTACACTGGCAGTGAAGGGGTTAACTTTTTTTGAGAGGGAGGGGTTATGTGTGTCCCTAGGGGCGTGATTCTAACTGTGATTGGCTGTGGCTTGAGGTGTATGAACAGTGATCAACGGTCCTACATAGTAGAACCGTATGATCACCATTCATACACAGGGGAGAATGACAGGTGGCTTGTTTACATTAGCCGCCTGCCTTTCTCCCTCTGCACCGACGATTGCCGAGTGCACCGACAATTGCCTCCGGGGGCTCGCGCTCACTCCCTAGACCCTCACAGGCTAGCGACGTAGTACCTGTGAGGGGCTGACCGCTGCAGTAAATAGTCGTGCAGCGGTCGGCAAGCTGTTAAGCAGACAGTCCTTTTTCACGACCAGAGGCCGTTTTCCCGCCTCCCAGTACTTCACAGAGACATACATTTGGTAGCTTAAGTAGAAGATTCCCGCCATTGGTGGACACATATTGCAATTCTGACTGAAATTTCTGTGTTGCCAAGGGCAACCTTCAAGGTGCACTTCTATCTTCATCCCACTCTCCCTATCTCCTGTAAAGCAGGCCTCACACTTGGATTGAGTATTAGAAAAAAGTCCTGGCAACAAAAATGGTGTTTTTGAGAATTTTCTTGGGCCGTTGCCCTAAGCAACCAGGCCGGTAACCCATGGCGACATCCCAGACGAGCCCCGAAATGTAGCACTACTCCCTTGGGAGCTGCTGGTCACGGGTTCCCCTGGGGTACCACTAGCAACAATAGAGCAGTCTGGCATTTTTCCAAGTGTTTTACCTCAGACAAGAAGCAGTCCAGTATCTTTGGTTTTTATGTTTTATTTGGAACTTGGATAGGAGAGGGAATGAGTGGGATACTCCAACTTAACAGAACTATGCACAAATATGCTGGGAAAACTTGAATAATGCTGATTAGCGCTGAGTAACGCTGAGTTGAGCTAGTCACGGCTAGGCCGCTGCTTCACTTTGCCCTTGGCTGTGAAAGGAATTAACTGAGCTTCCTGAGGTAAACTGCATCCTAAGGCAAGCTGTAATCTGAGGTAGACCTTCCTGGCACCCCCTTTGTCCCTTTAACAAAGATACTGTATGTAGCAGAATACATTTTGGCCTAAATTTATGAAGAAATTGTTTTTTTTTCCATTTTTTTTTATTGGATATGCTTTATGGCAGAAAGTAAAAAATATTGTTTTTTTTTTTCAAAATTTTTAGTCTTTTGTCGCTTATATAATAAAAAATAAAAAACGCAGTGGTGTGCAAATAAAGAAAGCTATATTTGTTAAAAAAAAACAATATAAATTTTGTTTGTGTACAGTGTTGCATGACCGCCCAATTATCAGTTAACCGGTTGCCGACCGCCGCACGACTATATACTGCGGCGGTCAGCCCCGGCCAGGCAGAGTGACGTATCGGTACGTCACTCGCCTGTCACTGACTTGCGAGCCTATCGCGGGCGGGCGCGCGCCCGCCGAGGCGCGCGCCCGCCGCGGCTCGTTCACAGGCAAGTCAGTGCGTGTGACCGGCGGACTCGATGTCCGCCAGTCACACTGCGATCGCTCCTGTGAAGGGAGAAAGACAGAGCAGCTTGTGTAAACAAGCTGCCTGTCAGTTCTCCCTGTGTAAAAGTGAAGATCTGTCCGTTCTACTATGTAGAACGGTGGATCTTTGCTTTTACACCAATAGGAATGTCCCTACACAGTTAGAAGCACGCCCCTAGGACACACTTAACCCCTCCCTGTCCAATAAAGTTAACCCCTTCCCTGCCAGTGTCATTTTTGCAGTAACAGTGCATATGTATAGCACTGATTACTGCAGTAATGTCACTGGTAACCCCAAAAGTGTCAAAAATGTCAGTCAAGGGTCCGATCTGTCCGCCGCAATGTCGCAGTACCGAAAAAAAAAATCGCAGATCGCCGCCATTACGCGTTAAAAAAAAAACACCAAAAATGACAGAAATCTTTCCCTTTGTTAGTAAACGCGATAACTTTTGCGCAAACCAATCAAAATACGCTTTTTGCGATTTTTTTTACCAAACATAGGTAGCATAAAACAAATTGGCCGAAAAATGTTAAAAAATTTTGATTTTTACTTTTTTTTTTGGGGAATTTCATATAAAAAAATGTGAAAAATATTGTTATTTTTGCAAAATTTACGCTCTTTTTTTGTTTATAGCGCGTGATCAAAAAATCGCACAGGTGATCAAATACCACCAAAAGAAAGCTCTGTTTGTGGGAAAAAAAGGACGTCAAATTCGTTTAGGTACAGCGTCGCACGACCGCGCAATTGTCCGTTAAAGTCACGCAGTAAAAAATCGCAAAAAAACCCCTGGTCCTTAAGCAGCCAAATCCTCCGGGGCTTAAGTGGTTAAAGTAGAGAAGTCCTAAAATGGACTGGTAAAATCTTTCAGAGCTCTAGTAGTTAATCAACCTAGTGGGTAAATAATTACCCACTCTAGCCAGTACACATGGGGAATCACAGACACTGCCATCAGTGCTGGGGGTCAGAAGCGTAGAACCTTCAGGGCCCCGGTGCAAGAAACCATGAAGGGCCCCCCGGACCCCTGGTCGGGGCCCTTCTCTTCAAGCCTGGGGCACTTCCCACTGATCCTGGGGCCCTTTACTCTCGTTGTGTGGCCCTTTTTTACAGTCTCGCAGGGGGACCCTTTCACAAGTTCTGCAGTGGGCCCCCATCCTGCCATCTTGGGGCCTCCCCATGGTAGTGGAATGCCAGGGTGACCTTTACGATCCTGGAAGTTCACCCACTGGTGTCAGTAATTTTTGTTGGTATTTTAATTGTATTCTTTTTTATCTTTTTTTTAATTTTTTTACAATGTCACTGACTATGACTCTGTCCATTCAGAAAAGGAAGGAGCTGGTAAATTACATATTTACCGACCCCTTCCTGGTTCTCTATTGTGGCACATCCCCTGCAGCAGCCGGCAGGAGAATGAAGGGAGCACATTGGGGGGGGCAGCATAGTGGGGAGGGACCAGGGGAGCACATAGGGGCCCAGACACAGCAGAACACAAGTGACCTGGATAGGAGGAGTGGCGGCGGCAGCATACAGAGTAACCAATCTCCTCCATTTTCCTCCTGCAGCTACAGGAGGAAAAAGGAAGACAGTGATTTCTCTACATGCTGCCCCCGCCACCCCTCGTATCCAGGTGTACAGGGGAGCCGCATAGGCCCCCTGGAGCATGGGGCCTGGTTGCAATTGCAACCCCTGTAGTTACGCCCCTGCTGGGGGTTGTTACATATGATTAGCACTATTGCTGGGGATTATTGTTGCAGAAACTGACACAAATGCTGTGGGTTATCATTGCCTAAATTGGCTGCTGTTTCTTAAACTGGCACCAATGCTGGGGATCGAATTGTAGAAACTGGCACTGATGCTGAGGGTTATTATTGCGGCTGCTGACACCAATGCTGTGGATTGTTATTTCGTAAATTTGCACTGATGCTGGTGGTTATTATTATGGAAACTGCCATTTATACTGAGAGTTGTTATTTTCTAAACTGGCACCGATGCTGGGGGATATAATTGCTGAAACTGAGACTGATGCTGGTGGTCATTATTATCCGCTTGCTGACCGTATCCCATGTACGGTGGCTCTGCTGCACTGAATCATGTACTAGGTACGTAATCCGGGACCTCTAGGTAGGATGCAACACACATGCGCGCCACCAGCTGTGCTGGGTTAATACACAGCAGATGCCGATCAGCGTGTGCTGGTCTATAGAAGACCACCGGCACCCACTGATCATTGGGAAGAAAGACAGGACAAACCTCTCTCTATGTAAACAAGGCAGAGCTCTGTCCTGTCAGCGGGAAAGCAAAGCTGTGTTATTATTTCAAAGCACTTTAACCTCCCTGGCGGTATGATTATGTCAGGAATTACATACCAAAAGCGGTACAATTGTTTTCATGGAAATTTGGCGTTATGTATTATAGGCCTACAATTCTTAGTAATTACTGACTTAAACCTGACCAAAACAAGAGTCTAGTAGACATCCCAGATGTGATAAATTTGAAACACAAACGCGTGAATTATAATCGAATCAATAATATTATTTTATTATTTAATATATAATATATATAATAAAATAATATTATTGATTAGATTATAATTCATGCATTATATATTATATATAGATATATATGTGTGTGTATATATATATATGCATATATATATGCATATGTATATATGCATATATATATGCATATGTATATATGCATATATATATGCATATATACATATGCATATATATATGCATATATATATATATATATATATATATATATATATATATAATATAAAATGTGTTTTGTGCAACGTTTTTTTTTTTTTTTTTAATTTCCCTCCCTAGTTCCGTTCCCATGCAGCATTGCTGCTGCAGGGAACGGAACTAGGAAGTGATCACACCGATGGTGGA
Organism: Pelophylax lessonae; assembly: GCF_965119305.1. Lineage (NCBI taxonomy): Eukaryota > Metazoa > Chordata > Amphibia > Anura > Ranidae > Pelophylax > Pelophylax lessonae. Next base: position 600,696,651 of record NC_138770.1, on the reverse strand, counting down.
CGGAGGAGCGGCGGGACTCTCGGCTGGCGATCTCAGCAATGAGAGATCATCGCTGGATCGCCAGGATAAGGTAAGAGAACACCGCTGCGCTCTCTGCACATCCACCCCGAACGTGACTCGGGGTTACCGCTCCTGCAATGAAAAATCCACCCGAGTCACGCTCGGGATTACTGCCTAGGTGGTTAAGTACCTCTAAAAAAAAAACATACATTTAAAATGTGTGAGCGAACACTGTTTTTATCGAATTAAACCTAATTTAATTTGTATTGTTTTAGGTATTTTCTTGTTTTGAAATGACACTGACTCTTGCTTTATTTATTAGTTTGCCATCTTAACCCTGGGCACTGGATGACCTTATCTCAGCACTGCCTGCTGAGGGGGACAGATATTTTAAAAATTCAAATCCCCAGCAAGTGTGTATTTTATTCATTTGGGTAAATATCTCCGCCTCCCAGTAAAAAAAAGAAAAAAGCGGCAAAAAAACAGAACTGAGAGTGTTAACAAAACAATTGCATGAAAGGTAATGAAGCATGCAGAGCCCTGCAGAGTCTCTGAGAGCATCTCAGTTTGAAGTGCGCATCAAGCTTTTGTGCTTTGGTTCTCTTTGTGTAATGGCGAGAGTGCACTGTCTGATGTGCTTCTTATCAGCGGGACAATCGCCGCTCGCCACGCGGCATAATACACGGACAATTCACTGGCTGCCACTTGAAGATTGTTCAGATTTCAGCAGACTGCCTCTTCCCCTCTTGTTATTTCTAACATCTTCATAGCGCCAAATACCGTTTTCTGCCTTCTTCCATGTACAGCGGGAGCATCAGACGTGTTAAAGTAGATGTAAACCGCAACCGAACGACCGTTTACCAAAGTGCCGTCTATCAGAAACCACCGGCATTTTTTTTCTAAATTGAATACCTGTTACCAGGGCTTTCTTCCCAGAGAATAGGTGCAGGCACTCCCCTCTTCCGAGTCACACCCTTGTCTCCGCCCCCTACCCACCCCCGAGCACCACCCCTTGGTTCCACCACCTACCCACCTCCCGAGCACCGCCCCTTGTTTCCACCACCTACCCACCCCCGAGCACCGCCCCTTGGTTCCACCACCTACCCACCTCCCGAGCACCGCCCCTTGGTTCCACTGCCTACCTACCTCCCGAGCACCGCCCCTTGTTTCCACCACCTACCCACCCCCGAGCACCACTACTTGGTTCCACCGCCTACCCACCTTCTAGCGTTGCCCCTTTTAGAGAATACAGAACCAAGTATCATGTATTTTTGGTGCTAAGTAGTTTATAAGGAATTTGCCAATGAAAGGCAGTAAAATAGGTCCCCTGCAGCCACTAAAATAACCCCCCCAACAACAATAGACCCCCTCAACAACAATAGGTTTCAGCAACAATAGACCCCCTTAACAATAATAGATCCCAGCAACAATAGATCCCTCAGAGCAACTATACTCCCCCCAGCAACAATAGACCCCTCCAGCAAGAATAGACCACCCCCCCCCCCAAAACATACAACAATAGATATGATGAAATGAATTAAATTTATTTTTTTTCGTTGTTTATTTTGTAATTGGGATAGAAGAAGGGAATAGTGGGATACTCCAACTGAACTATTCACATAGATGAGGACTTCTATCTTCAGAAGATCTTTAGTGATCAGGAACAGCCAGGCTGTTAATCCACACTGCCACAAGTGTAGATGGGGTTAAGTCTCTCGCTCTCTTTACTCTTTGACAAGATGACTTGGTGATTGATATCTTATCTTCAGGACACTCTCACTAGCATCCCCTTTCAGCTGATACACGTCCACTGACTATTCTAGGAGCAGGGGTGGTCCCCCCTCAGGTCAGGCCCCTTGACACAAGTTTCTGTACTCATTGTACTGCAGAAACAGGATCTCCAGTGTCTCCCCACTCAGTCAGCTTCCCTGGACCTCTGGGTTCAGCTCCTCTCTGCTACTCTTTGCTACTCTTCCGGCCCTCAGGACAACCACCTGAGGCCGCATGGCACCTCTACAGAGGAGGAGGCAGCTGCCCCCTCCCTCTGGGACTCCGCTCCCCAACGAAAGACCCCGAGCACATGTGCTCCAGGCTTTTATACAGTATCCCAACATGCACCAAGGTGACTTTACCTCTGCCAATTATCAGGACTGTATCAAAAGCCCATGCACCCATTCGTCAGGTTTCCTCCCACTGTCCAACATACCTCCCTATTGGACCAGTTTGAAACACTCTGCAGACAGAATGAGTTGCACTCTGAGCACAATGAGCAGACCTCACTAATAGATCCTGCTCTCTGGTAGGCAGAGAACAATATAGATTTACCTGCAGCCCCTCTGGAGCCCAAACTATACTCCCTCACTAGCACCTACCTAGGAGGGAGCTACATATACATAAAAAAAAGTATAATTTCCTTTAAAAAAATAATAATAATTACAATAAAACCATGACCTAACTTTTGATTGTAAAGTGATTTTCCAGCAGCTGAAAAGACGTTTACCTCCTCCTCCTTAATCTCATTTGAAGTATTTGTTGTTGATAAATAAGGAGTGTGCTGGAAATCATTCATAAATGGGGAGGCCTCTGGAAGTCATTTTAATGTGCAAGAGAAGTTTATGCAAGGCTGGCATCTTTGGATATTAAACGCCGAGCGAGTAATGGGAAAAGAAAAATGCCAAATCAACACATTTCACAACGTAACAAAATGGAGGCAGAGGCATTGAAAATGGGAAAGATGGTAATGATATTCTACAAATACAATCTCCACGGACCGGCTAGGTTGTCAATAACCAGAATTTCCATTAGATGACATTTATCAGAAAATAACTCACATAATTTGCTGTACTGCCTGTGTTCCGAAAGAGCACACAGTGTTTAAGGAGGACTCCAATGTAAGCACTTTCTAATCACAGGCTTTAGATGCCTAAATAAAACCTGTTAACCCTTCTTGTCTCTGGTAGGGATGCTAATATACAAACCCAGTGATCATCTAAATCCTAATCCCATTTGTGTTGAAGCTGAACTCCAGCCTTCTCTTCAGTTCTGCACAGTTGTACAGGATCCTCTCCTATAATGAAATTCTGCACCATGATTTCACTGCACACTGTGAGCTTCTCGTAATGTGCATTAGAAGCTGCAGCTCATTCCTGGATGAGGATACCGAGCATCATTTAGTGGATCGCTGTAGTTTAGGATCACACGTAGGCACTGACAGCTTATCATGAAGGTATTTGATATCTACCAAACTCTTACCAAAAGCCAGCTTACTGAATACATCAGGGCTGAGGGATTTTAAGAGAAGTGGGGCTGTGATGTTTTCAGGAAGCTTCGTAAAGCACCCTGCTGGTTCCTCCCAGTAGCCATGATCTGTAGGCATTACACAGAGATGCACAAAGACTCAGTGATGGCATTACTAGGTCTGAAATATATGTAGTGCCCCGTCCAAGGCTGGAAAAAATTTAGTGTAGCGCACCCCCCCAGGGAACCCGAAGTAGAATGGGATCCCCCACCCTGCACAGCCAGGCACACCAAATCCTCACAGGCACACTTGAGTCAGAGAACAAACCAGTGCTTAGTTTTTGTTATTTATTGAGGAATTAGAACTTGGATAGGGATTGAGGCATTATGGGATGCTAACTTAACTTCAAACAAATTCAGGGACAACTTTCCTATTTACAGTTTATATACACTCCTTCTCTTCCTCCAGCACTAACTTGCTTGCAGAACTCCAGCTGGCACGCTGTTTGAAGAATCTGACAAAGCACCCGAGGCCCCCTTTAAGTGTGTAGCAAAAAAAAGTCAGTGCCCAGCTTACATCCCTGTGGCTACTGATCCCAGCACCACCTCTTCAGACTGATAACGCACCAGCCCACCAGGCTGACTTCTCAGGAGAACTCCTGGATGTACGGACCTGCTCACGCTGTCCTGTTCTTGCTCCCATGCCTCCAGGAAGGCTTTCCTCCATGTGTTGAAGAGGGTCCCTCTAGCACCCGAGCCCCAGGCCTGAGGTCACCCCCGCAGGCTAGGGGGCACCCTCAAGGGCCACTGATAGCCTCCCCAGTACTCCTTCTCCATCCTCAATGTGACTGCCCCTGCTGGCATAACCCATGAGTACTTATGAGGTGTCTGCCCCCACCAACCCACTTTGCTGGGGATTGGCTGGGGCCCTCATCAATACTCAAAGCAGCTCCTCCCAGACTCCACCCTCTACTTCTAGAAGCTTCTCCAAGGTCCCAGAGAGCAGGATGAGTTACCAGAGGTGCTGCTTGCTGAGTCATCCAGCCTCCCTGAGTCACTCAGCTCTGACACAGATTCAACCCAGGCCTGGCTCTCAGCCAGGCCAAATTTTCCTACACTAACAAATATGTACACTAGCCAACACTCAAGGGTGCTACATAAGTTTTTGACTCGGTTGTACCCGGCTGAGCAGCAATCTATTATTTAGGTCTGGTCAGTTCTATTCTTAAGTCTGCTGGTCGATTGCTCCTGCCTGCCTCTTTCAGAAATAGAGTAGGAGGGTCAGTAACCGAGTTATGAATATTTAGCTGTTCTCAGTCAATCCTTGGGATGCGGCACACAGAAGGTGGCTGGGGAGAAGACAAATGTTCAGGGCTTTTTCTGTCTAGACTTATAACATACAAGTGAAAGATATAACACCAACATGCCAAAAAAAATAAATAAAAAATTAAAAACAGATTCACTGAGTTGGAAAAGGATCATCCCCTTATGTCAGTATTTTGTTGGACCACATTTTGCTTTAATTCCAGCCTTTAGTCTGTTGGGATCTGTCTCTACTTACTTTGTACATCTAGACTTTGCAATATTTCCCCACTCTTCTTTGCAGAACTGCTCAAGTTCAGTTAAATTTGATAGTGATCATTTGTGGACTGCAGTGTTCAAGTAATTTCACAGATTTTCAAGGGGGTTTAATTCTGGGCTCTGACTAGGCCATGCAAGGACATTCACCTTTTTCTCCTTCAACCACAGTGTGGGAATTTTTGCTGTGCTTTGGTTCATTGTCATGTTGGAAGGTAAACCTTCTTCCTATTAAAAACTGTCTGGCAATGGGCAGCAGATTTTCCTCAAGAATTTGATGGTATTTTGCCCCATCCATTTTTCCTTCTAACTTGTCAAGTGATCCAGTTCCCAGCTGCAGGGAACTAACTGAAGATATTGGTCAGATCAGTGAAAGGTTAGGCCGACATCCCAACATAATTGGAAAAGAGGACAAGGGTTCCCCACTACGGAATTTTTTAGGTCAATTCTTCTCAAAATACACCAGTCTTCTGTTAGAAGTTTCTAAATACACATTTTATTGAGAACAATGGTTAAAATAAATCAGGCTGATATCATGAGGCATGAACATTAAGCAAAATTATACACAAACCAATACTGTACACTGTCAATACAAGACAAGTTGTATTTAAAGGGAAAAAAAATGATGTAAGATATCACTAGATCCCACTATAGGGGTCTTTAGGATTACCCGCATGCAATAGTGCAAGCCTAGGCACCTAGGAGTTTATATATAAAGTAAAAAAAAAAAAAAAGCAATGTAGATTGCCAGTCAAACGAAATCAATTTACTGCAAGGAAAAATGTATAGACTTGCATTATTGATGGCAAGAAGGCAGCTAACATGAACTAGCTTAACGTTCCTTCATCTTTTTATATTAGCTGGTGTCTTTCGGTACAGATTGCATATACAAATTTTGAGACTTTAATGCAGATATGAGACATTGTAAATGTACATAGTATCTAGCAGAGCTCAAAATTTTTAGGGGGCGCAAACAGAAAAATGTAATAGGCTTTGCGGCAAAAAACTCTGTAAAAAATTGCTTGACTTTGAGGTTGCAAAAGTGTGAAAGGGGCCTTCAGTAAATAAGGTATAGTGAGCCCCCTTTCAATGCAGAGTGACCAGCGTGCCCCCTTTCAATGCAGAGAGACCAGCGCGCCCCCTTTCAATGCAGAGAGACCAGTGTGCCCCCTTTCAAAGCAGAGAGACCAGCGTGCCCCCTTTCAATGCAGAGAGACCAGCGTGCCCCCTTTCAATGCACAGTGACCAGCGTGCCCCCTTTCAGTGCACAGTGACCAGCGTGCCCCCTTTCAATGCACAGTGACCAGCGTGCCCCCTTTCAATGCACAGTGACCAGCATGCCCCCTTTCAATGCAGTGACCAGTGTACATGCCCACTTTCAATGCAGTGACCAGCATACATGCCCCCTTTCAATGCAGTGACCAGCGTACATGCCCCCTTCAATGCAGTGACCAGCGTACATGCCCCCTTCAATGCAGTGACCAGCATACATGCCCCCTTTCAATGCAGTGACCAGCGTACATGCCTCCTTTCAATGCAGTGACCAGCGTATATGCCCCTTTCAATGCAGTGACCAGCATACATGCCCCCTTTCAATGCAGTGACCAGCGTACATGCCCCCTTTCAATGCAGTGAACAACGTACATGCCCCCAATGCAGTGACCAGCATACATGCCCCCAATGCAGAGATCAGCGTGCGTGCCCCCTTCAATGCAGTGACCAGAATACATGCCCCCTTTCAATGCAGTGACCAGCGTACATGCCCCCTTTCAATGCAGTAACCAGCGTACATTCCCCCAATGCAGAGATCAGCGTGCGTGCCCCCTTCAATGCAGTGACTAGCATACATGCCCCCTTTCAATGCAGTGACCAGCATATATGCCCCCTTTCAATGCAGTGACCAGCGTACATGCCCCCAATGCAGTGACCAGCGTACATGCCCCCTTCAATGCAGTGACCAGCGTACATGCCCCCAATGCAGTGACCAGCATACATGCCCCCAATGCAGAGATCAGCGTGCATGCCCCCTTCAATGCAGTGACCAGCGTACATGCCCCCAATGCAGAGATCAGCGTGCGTGCCCCCAATGCAGTGACCAGCATACGTGCCCCCAATGCAGAGATCAGCGTGCATGCCCCCAATGCAGTGACCAGCATACATGCCCCCAATGCAGAGATCAGCGTGCGTGCCCCCTTCAATGCAGTGACCAGCAGACATGCCCCCAATGCAGAGATCAGCGTGCGTGCCCCGAATGCAGTGACCAGCGTACATTCCCCCAATGCAGAGATCAGCGTGCGTGCCCCTTACTTACCTGGAGCAGCGGCGGGCGGCTCCTCATCAGTGTCCCGGCGGCACGTCTCCTCCAGTCCTCCCGCTCCCGCCTCCTCCTCGGCCAATGGCATGGGGTTTGCCTTGCGGCCAATCAGGAAGCGTGTATCAGACGCGCTTCCTGATTGGCCAGGAGAAGGATCGGTGTGGCAATAGCGAATTTTCATTCGCTATTGTCACACAATGGGTGGGCTCGGGGCGCACTGCTCTGCGCCCCGGCTCCACCCTTTGCATCACCCTATTAGAGCCTCTGGCTCTAATCAGGTGCTTTAAAAAAAAAACCCATTAAGCTCCATGCATCCGGCGCCCCTGCATGCAGATTAGGGGGCCGGACGCATGGATGGGGGGGCGGCGCCCCTGTGCCCTCAATAGACCGGCCGCCACTGGTATCTAGAGTGCCAGGATGGGAAGCTGGAAAATTATCTTGCAGGGAAATACACATCTAAAGGACCAATAATGCAAAGAATATATATAATGTTGGCAATATGTCAGCAGCACATACAGTGCATGCCAGGGGTAAACAGGACAAGGGGTTGGCAGGAGGGTTGGTTGCCTTGGGCACAATGGTTTATTGCAGGGATGGGGGGGGCACCTTGACTCTAAACCTAAGGGAAGAAGGGGGCGCAGTTTGGCATCCTTGCCCTGGGCGCTGGATGACCTTGTCCCAGCACCGGGGGTAAATAATGAGTAAACATGGAACCAAAAAAGTGTCCTCATGCAGTAAGTATTACACAGAACTGTACATTACATTGCCAAGCAGATTCATACATAGATAGATCATCTTTTTTTTATAGTGGGATCAAAACCAGTGAGTACCATACCTGAAGGGAATTAGCACATTCCCGTGCTTGCCCTGGGAGAAATAATAAGAAGAAGGAAAATAAAATGCGTCTAATGTCTAAGATATGGTTCCAGAGAGAGCTTTTCCCACCAGAGCCAAACTGCTCCCTTAAATAAGGAAGTATGTGGAGGCGGCCCCATACGAAAGGCGGGAGCACACTGCCATGCCAGAGTGTGTTCTATCAAAGATCCCCTCTATCAAAGAGTGGCGCATGCCGTAACCTCACCCAAGGGGTGGGATGACTTCCGTATTGCCACTCTGCCGACACACCTAGACGGGAGGATAGAAATCCAAGACATGGCTCTCGCTGCCCCTGGCAGGATGGTCAGAGGGTGGGGAGGGGCCTTGTGATCTTACTGCTCCCCTGGTATTTGAATGGATACTGCTGCAAGTTTTTATATTTCTTGCCTGCTATTACATGTACATGGAACACTATGTAAGTAAGAAAAAGAGAGAAATTTATTGTAATGTTATTTGTTTGGTCAATTTCGTGATATTGGTGACTACATATGTATGTTTACCTCTAGAAGTGTTTCCGGTCAGACCTGCTCCACAACTGATGAAAGGATAAGAGCCTGAAATGCATCGGGTGTTATTATAGGGGACTGCCACCACACAGACCACTGTTGGATCACAACTTGTCTTGTATTGACAGTGTACAGTACTGGTTCATGAAAAATTTTGCTGACTGTTCATGCCTCATGATATCAGCCTGATTTCTTTTAACCATCTTTCTCAATTAAATTTGTATTTAGATACTTTTTACAGAAGACTGGTGTATTTTGAGAAGTATAGGCCTTAAAAGTCTCGTACTGGTGAACCCTTGTCCTCTTTCTGCTGCAGAGAAACACCCCCATAACAGGATGTTACCACCTCCATGCTTTATTGTAGGAATGGTGTTATTTGGATTGTGAGCTGTATTGGATTTCCGCCAGACATGACGTTTGGTGTTTAGGCCAAATAATTAAATTTTAGTCTCAGCTGACCACCTTAAATGCACCTTTAAGATTCTGAGGCCACATGTAAAAAGGTGTTACTGGTCCAAATCATTTGGTGGAGGGGGGATTATGGTGTGGGGTTGTTTTTTAGAGGTTGGGCTTGGCCCTTAGTTCCAGTGAAGGGAACTCTTAACGAGTCAGCATATCAAGAAATTTTGGACTATTTCATGCTCCCAAGTTTGTGGGAACATTTTGTGGATGGCCCCTTCCTGTTCCAACATGACTGTGCACCAGTGCACAAAGCAAGGTCAATAAAGACATGGACGAGCGAGTTTGAGGAGGAACTTGACTGGCCTGCGCAGAGTCCTGACCTTAAACCAATAGAACACATTTGGGATGAATTAGAGCGGAGACTGCGGGCCAGGCCTTCTTGTCCAACATCAGTGCCTGACTTTACAAATGTGCTTCTGGAAGAATGGTCAAACATTCCCATAGATACACTCCTAAACCTTGTGGACAGCCTTCCCAGAAGAATTGAAGCTGTTATAGCTGCAAAGGGTGGGCCAACTTAATATTGAACCCTACAGACTAAGACTGGGAGGCCAATAAAGTTCATATGTGTGTAAAGGCAGGCATCCCAATACTTTTGACAATATAGTGTACACAGTAACCCCTTATTTTCAGTTTGTAGAATAACATTCCTCAGCGTGATGCCCCATGCAGTGGGAATGTTAATGTACATTTCCCTTTACAGGTATGAACATGCAGCGCTGCGTGCTTCTAGCTGTAAGACCGCAATATCACTGACAGCTCCCAGCCTCTGCTACCGATCGGGAACCTGTGCGGTTTCCAATTATGTGATCTCTGTTGTAGATATGACACACTGATCAAATCGCAATGTTAGTAGACAGGTGTCAGTGACAGCTGCCATTGGATTTCCTTCTCTGCGACTTGCTGTGCACAATAAACAAGTGACTTTTTTGAAGTAGACAGTACATTTTTTTTTTCTTATAATAAAAGATTTTTTTACATGGTTTGTCAGCCAATAATACTAAACACTGTATCTGCAAGATGATTATTCAAACATACAATGAGATAATGCCTCCTCACCGCTTGTCAAATGCTCTCTGAAGAGCAATTCAAACAGAGATCATTCTTCAGACATCAAAGCACATGTGAACAAGCCCTTACTGACGTTTGCTCATGTGATATTTAAGGGTCTTCGCCCTGCATTCCCTAGTTATCCTCACCTTACTTACAATGCCGGCAGTAGCTCTCCATGGTGCTGAAATTGTGTTTATACTCCAGTAGCTTTTTGAAAGAACGCCTGTACAAACATAAGAAAGTTCTTATCAGTACATTGACTTGACTTGACAAATGTCATTTGAAAGTACTTCAAAAAAATTTGCTTTTAACATTTGATTTTGTAAGTGAATGGACTTTCCTGAATGAAAACCACATTTTACTGTTAGAAAAATTTTCCATCCTGCCCCTTCAAATTTTCTTGTCACTGCTTAGAAAATGAATGCCGATTTGACTTACTAAAGATTAAAAAACGAACCAACTAAAACTACATTTTTTCTAATTAAATTCTTGTAGTGTAAGGCCAGCTTTGAGCTGCTAAATTTTATCTATGCATGTAACCATCAATGACCTCACCAAAGGGTTAAAATCCTGCAACAATTAACAACTGATTTTGCAATATGACACTATCAGAGATGTATATAGGAGAGTCTGAAGAGTTAATATTGTGCTTATCCACTACTTCCCATTTTAGCAGCATTCTTGCTGGTTTTATATCTCAGCTTGTGTGTTGAAGATGTTTGTAGGCAGGGACCGGTATTCTTCCAAACTGTAGGTGTCTCTGTGTCATTGTTACAGGTGGAGAGGAGTCTGTTAACCACTTTAGGACCAGTCCTTTTCTGGAACTTTTTGTTTACAAGTTTAAGTTTGTATGTCTTGCTTGAAAATTACTTGTAGAACCCCCAAACATTATATATATATATATATATATATATATATATATATATATACATACACAGTGCCTTGCGAAAGTATTCAACCCCCTTGAACTTTTCGACCTTTTGGCACATTTCAGGCTTCAAACATAAAGATATAAAACTGTAATTTTTTGTGAAGAATCAGCAACAAGTGGGACACAATCATGCAGTGGAACGAAATTTATTGGATATTTCAAACTTTTTTCAAAACTGAAAAATTGGGTGTGCAAAATTATTCAGCCCCTTTACTTTCAGTGCAGCAAACTCTCTCCAGAAGTTCAGTGAGGATCTCTGAATGATCCAATGTTGACCTAAATGACTAATGATTATAAATAGAATCCACTTGTGTGTAATTAAGTCTCCGTATAAATGCACCTGCACTGTGATAGTCTCAGAGGTCCGTTTAAAGTGCAGAGAGCATCATGAAGAACAAGGAACACACCAGGCAGGTCCGAGATACTGTTGTGGAGAAGTTTAAAGCCGGATTTGGATACAAAATGATTTCCCAAGCTTTAAACATCCCAAGGAGCACTGTGCAAGCGATAATATTGAAATGGGAGTATCAGACCACTGCAAATCTACGAAGACCTGTCCGTCCCTCTAAACTTTCAACTCATACAAGGAGGAGAAGACTGATCAGAGTTGCAGCCAAGAGGCCCATGATCACTCTGGATGAGGAGGGAGACTCTGGCCATAGGACAACAATCAGTCGTATACTGCACAAATCTGGCCTTTATGGAAGAGTGGCAAGGCTCCTTGACTAAGGCTCTTCTCCCCTGATTGCTCAGTTTAGCCGGGTGGCCCACACTAGGAAGAGTCCTGGTGGTTTCAAACATCTTCCATTTACGGATGATGGAGACCACTGTGCTTATTTTTATTTTTTTTAAATTTGGAAAGATTTCAAACAAACTTCTTTCATGTTGTCATTATGGGATATTGTTTGTAGAATTTTGAGGGAAAATATTGAATTTAATCCATTTTGGAAAAAAGGCTGTAACATAACAACATGTGGAAAAAGTGAAGCACTGTGAATATTTTCTGGATGCACTGTACATTGTGGATTAAAGGTGTTGATGCCTGAGCATCTATCCTCGGGTGAGTGAGCTCATCATCCACTGTCTTTGTTTGAAGTCTCCTGCCTCCCTTCTTTCTCTCTCCTGCCTCTGAGTGAGTACACTAGGATAAGGGGGACCCAGATGTTAGGGGTGCTCTGCATGCAGACTCTGATGTAAGGGTGCATTGGGAACCCTGATTTAGAAATACCTAAATCTTTGATGTAAGTAGGGGCTTTGAGTTCCCCTTTACACCAGACCACAGTGTTCCCCCTTAAAAAACATTTTTAAAAATAGCTGTGTGTCCTGTTAAAGTGTTTAAGTGATTTGACACATCTGTGCTAACCAGGGGACTGCTGCAACTGCTCTGGAAATCAGGATGAGGATACAAAATCAGCAATGTCCCTCCTCAGGAACTGCTCCTTGAACTAAGTCTCACCCTAACAAGAAGGGTCCTGTCCCTGACCTAGCCACTATCAAAAAACACACCAAATTGAGCCGGACAATCCTACTTAAAAGGACTGCTCCACGTAAGATGGCCCACAAAGATCACAAGGGATGGCAGCATCCAATCAGATAGTTATTATCCCTGAGACAATTAAGGAGTCTGCAAAGGAATAATGTTCCTCCAGCCTCCACTCCATTACTGGATGGAAGACACCTGCCTACATGGTGGTCAAGAAATCCAAAATGTCAAAAACTGTAATTTGTCACTGTGCACTGCAACTCAACAGCTTATACTGAAAATAAATATATTTTTTCCAGTAGGCACATTTTGCTTCTTTTAAAAATGAGGAAATCACATGGCAATGTATTCTGTGTGAACAATCGGGTATTATTAGGCCTCCTGTGCTATCATCTACATCCCATAATATAATGGCCTTCAGAAAATAACATTACCAACAGGTAATTTTATCTAGCTTAATGGCTTAGCCTATACCTCCAAACTGCCTGTCATTACAATGCACAACTCTGAGGTAAATAACAAAATTGTATGTTTTAGCAAAGTTCAGAAAATTATCTGTTTCTGGCTTGTCTTAATTTCACAAATGTCTTCCATAATTTCCAAACTCGTGTTGTTTTCCCAGTTCCTGTACTTGCAACACCAGACAAGCGCAGAATGAATGGGACATACAGGCAACGAGAGTGTGGCACTTTAAAATTGAATTCAAGATAAACTCCTTCAACCCTAGTCTCCCAGCCAATCTCTTCTACAATCCCAAGGGGACCTTTGTGTGTAGTTTATGCTTTTTTTTTTATGTACTTACCTTTTTCTGATGTCTTAAGTCTGGTCATGTAATATTCAGGGTTCTCTTTCTATTAATATCCCCTCTGGCACTGAACAGACCTCTATAAACTTAAGCCTCGTACACAGGGGCCGAATGTCAGGAGACATTCGGCCCCTGTGTATGGCACCTTGTCTGTAGGACGAGCATGCTGGAAAACCAGCAGCCAACAGTTTTTTTTGTTTGACCCGCTGGGTTGAACGAAAAAAAAATACACATAGTTTGTGCCAGGCTTTAGCTGCATATTATCACAATATTGTAAACTTGATTGGGACCAGTAAAACAAACAAATGTTCTGATTGTGAATGACGTGACCCCAGCAGAAAGGTATTGCTTTGGACAGCAAAGGTTGTGTGTCCACAGGCTCCACTGTTGGAAATCTGGTCCTAGAAATAAGTAGAAGAAATGTAAAGAAAACCAGCCAGAAAAAAATGGGAGAAAAAACAGCAGAAAAAAAAGAGAGGAATTGAAAGGAATGGAGGTAGACGAAAGTGAAAGAAATAGAAAAGAAGGTAAAGAAAAGTGAGAGAAATAAACAAGAGGTAGAGGGAATGGAAAAAATGAAGAAGGGGGCAAAGGAAAAGGGGGAAAAAAAAAAGAAAAAAGGCGGGAAGAAGGGAATAGAATGAAAAGAAAGGGAGGTAGAGAGAAGGGACAGGAAGAGAGGCAGATGAAAGGGAGGGGAACGGAAAGGATCAGAGGCAAAGGGAAATTAATGCATTGGAAAGGAAGGGAGGTGAATTGAAAGTAGAGGATTGGACAGAAGGGAGGTAGAAAAAGTGAGAGGATGGAAAGAAAGGGAGTTGGACTGAAGAGAGAGAAATGGAAAAATAGGCAAATAGAGGGAAGGAAGAGAATAGGAATGAGGGTGGAAAAATGGGGAGGATTGGGAAGAAAAGGCCCTAGAGGTAAAGGAAAGAATTGGTAAGGTAGGAAATTAGAAGGATGGGTATGAAATGGAAAGGAATGGAGGTAGAGGGATAGGTGATAAATAGAAAGGAAGGGAGGCAGAGAGAAGGCAGAGAAATGGAAAGAAAGGGAAAGAAAGAGAAATAGAGGGGTAGGTGATAAGGGTGATGGGTGGAAAGAAAGGGAGTTGGAGTAAAGTGAGAGAAATGGAAAATACTGAAAAATAGGGAAGTAAGAGAATAGAAAGGAGGGTGGAAAAAGGGGTGAGGAATGGAAAGGAAGGGCACTAAAGGTAAAGGAAAGAATGGAATTTGAAAGGAAGGAAATTAAAAAGATGAATGAGAAATAAAAAAAATGAAGGGAAGTAGTGGGAGAAGTGATAAAAAGAAAGGAGGGATAGGTGATGAATAGAAAGGTAGGGAGGTAAAAGGAAGGCATAGAAATGGAAAGAAAGGGAAGTAGGGAGATAGGAGGTACATAGAAAGAAAGGAAGGTAGAAGGAAGGAAGGGAGAGAATATAAAAGAAAGGGAAGTAGAAGGATGGGTGAGAAAAAAAAAAGAAAGGGTGGTAGGAGACAGGGAGAGGGATGGAAATAAAATGAGGTAGAGGGAAGTAAAAGAATGGAAAGAAAGGAGGGTAGCAGCAAGGGAGAAGAATGGAAAAGAAGATAAGTAAAGGTAAGGGAGGGAATTGGAAAGGAAGGGAGGTAGAAGGAAGGGGGAGAAAATAGAAAGGAAGGTGGAGACAAGAAAGAGGAATGCAAAGGAAGTTATAGCAAAAGGAGAAAAATATAAAGGAAGGTGGAAATAAGAAAGTTGTAAGAAAGGAAGGTTGGTGGGTAGGGGAGAAAATAGATAAGAAAAGAAGGTGAGGAGAGCAGAGATGTATCGAAGGAAGATAGGTAAAACTATAGGAAAACTATAGGAAGAGCAATGGAGAGAAAAGGAGGTAAAGGGAAGGCGGAGAAGGAAAAGGAATGGAGGTAGAGGAAAGACGGAGGAATGGGGAAAAAGATAAAATGAAAAGTAAATAAAGGGTAAATAAATGAGAAAAAAAAAAAAACAATGTGATAGGGCTATTTTAGCAAGGGAGATAAAAAAGCAGTGTATACAACAACAGAGAAAATGGAAGGTGACCTAAATGAGAGAAAGGCAAAATATTAGATATACAGTGGTGAAAGAAAGGGAATTAGAAAGCAAATAAACGGGATCGTAAAGTAGAGGATGGAAGAAAAAATGAGGATATGTTTTAGAAAGAAGACAAAAGAAGAAAAGTAGGATAGAAGGAAGGAAACTACAGTGAAAGGATAAGAAAAGAGCAAATATGAAATGGAGGGAGGAAAATAAAAAAAGGAAATGAACAGACACAGACCACAGGTGTGTATAACATAAGATAAGATAAGGAACAGGTCAAAGAAAAGAAAGAGAAAGGAAATGGAAATTGAAGGGATCTTTGTATGAAAAGATGGGAGGTTTAAGAAGGGGACAGAAAACAGCAAAATGAGAATAAAAATATGTCCACATTTTTTTGTTTTAGATTGACTTGGAAAAAGTAACTTAAGTACTTCTATCAAATCAAATCTTTATTGTCACCAATGACCTTGTTGGGGAGTGTTCATCCCATTTCTTGTACCTGAGTAGGCTGCAGGACCATTCACAAATCGTTGCGCAAACTCACACATGAGCAGTGGGAAGCCAGCTGCGATTCCTGAGGAAGCCAAAGTCTGCTTTCCATATCCAGTATGATGGCGCCGGTGACCCATGGCAGTAAGTCAGCAGCTACAGTATTTGTAGCTGCTGACTATAACCAGTTGCTGACTGCCTGACGTGTGAGTACGGTGCAGAGTGGCTTTTCTGTGCCGGATCATGTTATCTAGTATGTGTTCCAGCACTTCCCGGTAGTGGGCACACCCGCTGTGCTGTGATTAGACACAGCGGGTGCCTGCGGTGCTGGCTGATTGGCAAGGAGAAATACAGGACAGAGCTATGTCAGTGTAAACAATACAGAGCTCCCGTGCATATTTTTAGCACTGATCACTGTATTAGTGTCACTGGTTCCCACAAAGTGTCAGTTAGTGTCAGAATTAGCGCCACTGCTCACATTACTATCACAGTCCCACTATAAGTCACTGATCGCCACCATTACTAGTATAAAAAGAAAAAAAATTCCAGTGTATATACCATAGCTTGTAGACTCTGTAACATTCGCCTAAACCAATCAATATATGCCTATTAGAATTTTTTTGACCGAAAATATGTAGCAGAGTACATATTGGCCTAAATTTATGAAAAAAAATTGATTTCCTGACAGACTCCATGGCAGCATACGTATCGGGTTTAGCCCCGCCTCCAAACCTACCCTATAGGACACCACTCCCATAAATCTTTGCACCTGTTCAGCACACATGTTCCTTTTTTGTCCTCCAAAGGATTACCTGTATCCTACCTGAAAGCAGATCCCAGTAGATGGATGACTCTACCATTCAGGTATTGAGTATTCTCCAATAAGCCCGAGCTGCTGCGGGGTATGGAGTAGGGGTGAAGATTTACTTATATGCAGCCCTTGGCCGAAAACCCAGCTGCTGCGGGTGGCCTGCCCCTAAAAATGTGAAGTCCGGTGTGTGTTCCATCCATCCCTGGTGGCTAGCGGTCTGTGAGTACCCCTTCTGGTTTATTTAATCCATGGCAGCTGTTTTGTACATTTATATTGCAGGCTGTGTGCTTACCTGTGTTTTACTGTTTTCCCTGGTGGCTAGTGCTCCGGGGCGGTCAGCGTCTTACTTCCTGACCGGCCGCCGGTTTGTTGCTACTGCGCATGCGCGAATGCCTCCTGAACGACGCTTGGTTCTCGCGCATGCGCAGTGACATCAACAGGGCGCCATATTTAAATCCCTCTGAATGTCAGCTGAGTGTGTTGTATACACACTCTGCTACTGGAAGACGTCCCTTTGCATTCCTGTCGTTTGTGGTGTCCTGTGAAAATGTTTTTTGCCTACTGCATTGCTGCTGCTCTGCATTGAGCCCACCTTGCCTTCCTGGTGAGTATTCTGGACCCCAGGATTGGGAATCCCCCCCATCTCCACTTCCTTCTCTGATCCCGTTGTCTGGCTCATCCCTGCAGGTCAGCGCCAGAATGGAAACCTCTCCGCCCTCCTGTGGTCAGCCCGCCCTTAACAGGTACTCAGGGCTTTTGGGATTGGGGTGTGTGTAGGGGGGGATTGGAGCACTATTCATCTTCCTGGCTCCCTGTCTGTGTTTTCTTTTGTTTCCCTTGTTTTTCAGCCCTTCCCGTTCGGATACTCATCACTCCTCATCGATCAGGTTCACACCACCGGCACTCTTCAAGATCAGCTCGGAGGTCCCCTTCGGGCTCCCAGCGTTATAAGAAAGCGTCCACATCAGCTGGCCCCTCACGAAAACCTGACAAAGCAGGTTGTTGGGGTTGTGGCACCCGGGTCCCTGAAAATAAGTCCTTATGTGACAAATGCTTTTTCCAGGCTGGGGGAGAAAGGGATATCTCTGATCAGCGCTTTAAAGCCCTTGTGAAGAGGGTCGTGAAGGTCTCCTTGGCTGAACTAGGTGTCGGTCAGACCCAGGGCCCTGAAGGGATTCCTCCAAGTTCTTCTCCTGTGAGAGTACAGCCTCAGGAAGATTTTGAGTCCTCTCATCTGAGTCATCAGTCAGCTCTCCTTTCTGATAGCGACTCTGAGGCAGAGGACCCTTGTCTGTGCTTTGAATTTGCCCTAGTCCCTTCCCTTGTAAAGGCGGTCAGGGAGACCTTAAATTGGGAAGATCCAGCTGTATTTCCTCCCAAGCAAAAGATGTTTTTCAAACAGCTCAACAAGGAGCGCCTTAACTTCCCCTTTGGTGAATTGGGAGAAATTATCTCAGCGGAATGGAGTAAGGTGGAGAGGAAGAACTCCATGGTCTCCAAGATGTCCAGACTGTACCCGTTTAAAGAGGAAGATGTCAAAAATCTAGAATCTCCTCCTCTGGTTGATGCAGCAGCAATTATGAGACTGGTCAAGCATGTGACCCATCCGCTGGAAGATACGGTCTCTTTCAAGGATCCTTTTGATCGAAGGATGGATTCAGATCTGAAGAGGATCTACTTGATGGAAGGTATGACCTGTAAGCTGGCCTTAGCCTTACCGGCCCTGTCGAAGGCTATGGAGTCATGGGCCGATGTGGTAGACGAATCCTTCAGAGGGGTGTCAGAGGAAGTGGCCAGAAGTTCCCCGATCCAGGAACTAAGAATGGCTTTGTCGTTTCTTGGGGAGGTTTCTATAGACCTGATCTGTCTGCTGGCTAGAGTTATGCTTTCCTCAGTTACAGCAAAGCGGGCTTTATGGCTCCGTCCCTGGGTGGCTGACCCGGCATCCAAACAAGTTTGGTGCCGCATTCCCTTTGATTGATTGATTGATTCCCTTTTAAAGAAGGGGCAACCAAGCAGGAAATATGTTCCAGATCGGGCCAGAGAAGCTCGTACCTACAGGCCTGGCTGAGAATTTGGCCGTAATTGGAGGTCAAGGCAATCCTCCTCCCGGAAGACTTCAAAAAATGTTACCTCTGGTGACCGTGAACCCACAAAGTCTTTTTGAAATTGGGCCCGCTCAGGCATGTCGGGTAGGGGCACGGCTACTATGCTTCCGTCATGTTTGGGCGACCTCGATTCGGGACCCCTGGACCGTCAGGACAGTGTCATCAGGTATGTCATTGGATACCCCATTTGATCAAGGGGTTAAGTAGGATAACAGTGCCTGTTCTGTAGACAATTTTTCAGGAATCACCTGAGGAAGCGACCGAGCGAAACGCGTCGCGATTCCACATTTACCACAAAAGAACCCCATATGTGTATGATCTTATATCATGATTTATCATGATCTGGTATATACCTTATATTAGTTGCCCTAGTCAGTAGAGGCATTTGGAGATCCAGTGGTTAACCAATTTTGTCTTATGACTTATATGCATGTACTTATCATGTTTTATTGAATACTTTTGTACGTATATATGTAATAAATTATATAATCTTTTTTTAACAAAAACGACTGTTGCATTTTGTTCCCATCAAGATCAGCACCTACCTATAGCCTATAAAGTCCCAACTTACTCGAGAGGTTGAGAAATCCCATTTGTGGGATTCTCTCATTCCCCTCCTCTCTGCTTTTACTGCCATTACCTAGGGATGGGGCAATAGTGGGTCTCAGAGTATGTCTTATTTACTTCACAGTGTCATCAGGTCACAAGTGGGTCTTCAAAGAAATCCCCAGGTCAAGATTTCTGCCTACAGCTCTACCATCTTCAGGAGAGAAGTGACAAGTACTGCTTTCTTACGTAGAGTCTCTGGTGTCTCAAGGGGCTGTTATTTCCATGCCAGAGCCCGAGCGAGGCCAGGGAATTTACTCCTCGCTTTTTCTAGTCCAAAAGAAAAACTGCTCATGGAGACCGGTTATAGACCTGACTTTCTTAAACCAGTTCATAAAGAAAGAAAGATTCAAGATGCAGACTCTTCTATCTATACAACAGGCAGTACAGCTGGCCGACTGGATGGTGTCCATCGTCCTAAAGGACGCGTATTTTAATGTCCCTGTGGCAGAGGAGTTTCAGAGGTATCTCCAGTTCGCCGTAGGCCACTCACACCTTCAATTTACCTGTCTCCCATCCGGCCTTTCCACATCTCCACGGATCTTTTCAAAAGTCTTGTTGGCTGTGGTAGCCCTGTTGAGAACAAGAGGTATTTGACTCCATCATTATCTGGACGACCTCCTCCTTCTGTCTCAAGACAAAGACCAGTTGCTAGTTCATCTAAATCAGGTTGTGTCTACCCTCCAGATGTTCGGTTGGCTCTTGAATGTAGAAAAAAGCCATTTGACCCCAACTCAGTCCCTCGTCTACCTTGGTGCTCTGTTCGACACAGCAAGGGCAACACTCTCTGTTCCAGAGGAGAAAATCGTGATAGTCAGGGACAGAGTTCGTCACACCCTCTCGTCTTCCCATCTCCAAGCGCGTCAATGCCTGAAGGTGATCAGGACCATGGTCGCAGTAGTTCCCATAGTGAAGTGGGCCTTGTGGAGGATGAGACCCTTTCAGAAGGGATTCCTGCAACAATGGGACACATGGCATCTGGATCAGCCTATCTTTCTGACTCCAGCTATGAGAGCGAGCCTTCCTTGGTGGCCGTGCCGAGATCACCTGTTGAACTGCCATTCACTGATACCAACTCCGTGGATAGTGGTGACTTCAGATGCCAGCAATACAGGCTGGGGCGCCCACTATCTCATGGAAATGGCTCAGGGCAAGTGGCGCTTTCCCTCTCAAAGGATAGTGTCCAATGTCCTGCAATTACGGGCAGCATTTCAAGTGCTGCAAGCGTTCTACCACCTGACAAAGGGTCTACCAGTAATGCGCAGACTGGACAACACCTCAGCAGTCGCTTATGTGAGACGGCAGGGTGGAACACGCAGCTGGTCCTTGCTGAAAGAAGTGGCACCTATCATGTCCTGGGCACAGAAGAATCTATCCGATCTGTCGGCAGTCTACGTGCCAGGAATCCAAAATGTCCAAGCCGATTTTCTGTCTCGTGTGGAATTGGACAACAACGAATGGTCCCTCCACGAGGAAGTATTCAGCTGGATCCTGTCCCTGGGGTTCTCTCCAGAAGTCAACCTCTTTGCCTCCCCCTGCAACCACAAGCTACAGAAATATTACACGAGGTTTAGGGATCCCCAAGCTCTCGGAGTGGACGCTCTCTCGGATCAATGGAGGTTCCACAGAGTGTATGCCTTCCCTCCAGTGCCGATAATATTGCAATTTCTTCGGAGGCTCAGGTCAGTGGCAGTAGAGATAGTAGCGGTGATTCCATTTTGGCCCAACAGGCCTTGGTTCTACCTTCTGACACTTCTCAGTGTTCAAGATCCAATTCCGCTGCCCATCAGACTGGATCTGTTATCTCATGAGTCTGTACTCCATCCGTGCCCTGCTCGTCTACACTTGAAGGTGTGGCTGTTGAGAGGAGGAGGTTGCAAGCGTTAGGTTGTCCTGAAGAGGCAATTTTTACGCTCCTAAGTGCCAGAAGAGACTCGACAAATAAAGTATACCAAAGGATTTGGGCAAGATTTTCCTCACATCTGGCTGCAAGGCCCGATCCTCAGTCTTCTATTAAAATCCAGGATGTACTGAGTTTCCTACAATCTGGTTTGGATCTCCTTCTTTCAGTGAGCTCTCTCAGAGTCCAAGTTTCAGCCATTTCAGCCTTCACGGGTATTTCTTGGGCCAGTCATACCTTGGTACGCCAGTTCTTTAAGGGAGCAGTTAGAATCAGACCTCAGAGAAAGCCAAGATTTCCCAAATGGGACCTCCCTTTGGTGCTGGATTTCTTAGCACATCGCATTCAAGATATGTCTGAGTCTCTTACCATAAAAGAGCTGACTTTGGTGACAGTCTTCCTAGTAGCCGTGACTTCGGCAAAAAGAGTGTCTGAAATTGGGGCCTTGGGGGCACAAGAGCCTTTTCTGACCTTTTTTCCAGACAGAGTGGTACCATTCCTATGTTGGATGCAAGACCGAAAGTTACCTCTGTCTTTCATGAGAATGCGGAGATTGTGTTGCCTACCTTCAGGCAGGAGGAAGGCTCTCCAGTCCACCCACTGGACGTAGGTAGCTGCATCAAGAAAAATCTGGATGCCACGGTTCCCTTCCGAAAGTCGGAATACCTTTTTGTCGCCTTTCATGGGAAAAATAAAGGCTCAAGAGCTTCCTCGAGGTCAATCTCCTCCTGGATCATTCAGGACATTCAATGGGCTTACAGAGCAAAGGGCTTGACCCCTCCAGTGGCGGTTACGGCTCACTCGACTAGGAGTGTTTCCACTTCCTGGGCAGTCTCCAGACACGTTGCTCCTGATGTAATCTGAAGAGCAGCATCCTGGTCTTCCATTAATACCTTTTTGTCCCACTATTGTGTTGAGCCAGTGGCTCTTTCTTCTGTTAATTTTGGTTTACAACAAGTCCTGTCAGTTGACAGAGTAAATTAAACTTTTGTTCAGCACCTGCCCACCCTGTCTGTGTACGGTGAGTTATTTCCCGATATGTATGCTGCCATGGAGTCTGTCAGGAAAATGGAAAATTGATATCAAATACTTACCAAAATTTTCCTTTCCTGATGGACTCCATGGCAGCAGGAGTTCCCTCCCGGATTCTGTGGAGGATAGTTACAGAACATGTGTGCTGAACAGGTGCAAAGATTTATGGGAGTGATGTCCTATAGGGTAGGTTTGGAGGTGGGGCTAAATCCGATACATATGCTGCCATGGAGTCCATCAGGAAAGGAAAATTACGGTAAGTATTTGATATAAATTTTCCATTTTTTGACATTATTAGAAATGTTTTGTTGCAGAAAGTAAAAAATAATGTTGTTTTTTTTCATTTATATATCGCAAAAAATAAAAAACCTAGTGTTGATTAAATACCACTAAAAGAAAACTCTATTTGTGTGGAAAAAAAAAACGATATAAGTTTCGTTTGTGTTCAGTGTTGCATGACTGCACAGTTGTCAGTTGAAATTATGCAGTGCCAAAAAGCTAAAAATGGCCTGGTCATGAAGGGGGGATGTAAACTTTCTGGAATTCCTCCCAAAGGATTTTTTTCCTTCTCTACTGAAGTACCTTCCAAAGGCCTATTTTTTGTAATGTGAGTCACTGCCAGGGCCGTAGATCAATTTTTGTTCTGGGGGGGTTCAGCCGTAGGTACTAAGTAAAAGCCTTTTTAAATAAAACAAATTGGGCCAAATTAAAAAAAAGCTGGTAAAAAGGAAAAACGATGTGTTGATCATAGTAAGCAATCCCATTCTTAATTCTATTTTCTCAGATCCTCTTGACAATTGAGCCTGATTTCAGTTTTGCTTTCTTCCAGTTCTTATGAACATTGCCCAGTTTGGTTGGCTATTGTCCAGTCTAAAGCTGGGTACTGGCTGAAGGAAAAAAAACTGACAGATCACTGTACTAAAACTCGCTGTGTTAGTACAGCGATCTCCCCAGCTGTGTTATTGTGTTCCCCCCCCACCAGAAGTGGACAGTGCTCTCAGCCATTGGACTGCCCACAGGGTGGTGCACTGTAATAGCCAATCTTACTGGGCAGGTGCAAAGGGCACCATCTTGTGGAAGGAAGCACTCACTGATTTTTTTGTTAACCTAGCATACCAGACAAGAGAAGTGGCACTGTGCATTGTTCATACATACAGAACATACCTGATATGACAGGGAGGAAGTGACTTGCGGCGCGCGTAGCGCTATGCAGCAAAAAAGTGGGTGTTGTAAAACATTAGAGTGGGAGGGTCTAAGGGACATGGTTAAACAAAACCTGGGCTTCCTTGTACCTATAAAATACATTGAGGCCAGGGCCTCCATAATTGCTGTTGTTTTTGCCTGTTAGGCCCTGACTTTTCACATGTAGCAATTTGGGATCTTTACTGGGCAGATGCAAAGGGCACCATCTTGTGGAAGAAAGCAGCAAAGCACACACTGATTTTTTGTTAAACAGGCATACAGGACAAGAGAAGTGGTACTTTGCGGACACCGCAGAGTCCATACATACAGAAAAAGAGAAGATACTTAGAATGCGGTGCACCCAGGAAACACAACAGTATCACAACAACAATGAAAGACTCAGCCCAGCCTTAGTTGATGTCATTAAGGCCCTGTTTTGGGATCATGGGCTGGCAGTATCCCCGTGATTCTGCCTGCAATTCCAAATCACACTGCAATGCTGGCAAAACGCAGCACCTGTGTTTGTGTTCTATTCATTTTTAGTGGCACCAAAACATGGTGTGGTTTTGGATCCTTGTGTGATAAATCGCTCAACAATCACAGCAAAACCACACCACATTTTGATGTCACTAAAAATGAATAGAACAAAAACACACATGCTGCGTTTTGCCAGCATTGCCGTGCGATTTGGATTGGAATCTAGGTGTGGCGGCAGGCGAAATCACAGGGATATTCTTCCCACAATCCCAAATTGCTACATGCAAACAGTCAGGGCCTAACAAGCTAACACAACAGCAGTGATAGAAGACTCAGCAACCAGCACCTCATTTAACAAACGTTGCCAGCAGTTCCCACAATCTCAGATACCTAGTTATAGTATGAGTCAATGACAGGAAGAAATTCTGCACTGCAGTTTTGGCCTGAGGAGCACACAAGAGAAAGAGGCACACACACACATACATACATACATACATACATATATATATATATATATATATATATATATATATATATATATATATATATATATATATATATATATATATACATATACATATATATACACACACATACATACACATATATATATATATATATATATATATATATATAAAATTTTAAACTGCGCTTGGAAAACATTATTATTGAAATCATAACAAATTGGTGATATAAGCAGCGACTCTGCTCTGCTGTGAGATAATTAACACAGAATACATTCAAATATGTAACAAAAGAGTCGTGCAAAAATAGAGTGATAATAAAAAAAACGTGATAATAATAATAATTATAATAATAATAATGTACGCGATGCGTACTAGCACATTATGCCATTATATTTCAGGGAGAAGATTTTTTTGTGGTTTACTACCACTTTAAGCTAAGACCAGTAGGCCTAGCATCGCATGGAAAGGATCAACAACTTCCTCAGCAGGACTACAATGTGTTAGGCTAGCAGCATATAGGGATTAATAACCTTCAGGGCAACATTCAAATGTAGTAGCACAGCACTCCATACAGCTAAGGGTAAATCTCAGAATGTTCCCACTGTTATGTGAATGTGCCGATAGCACGCACATGGGGAGAGAGAGCCTGTTCATTTGTAGGTCTCCTTCCTTTTTTTCAGAACCAATCATAAAATACATAACACAAGAGCAAAAAAGAAATAAATAAATCCATCCTGTCCACTGTGATTATATTCATAATGGCAGGATTGGCTTTTGTAAGAGATCATCATCAACCTTAAACCTATTTTACACTCTAATGTAGAGACTGAGGTATGCATTGCAAGCATGAAATAAGAGGAGGATAAGAAGAGATATTATGAAAGAGTTTATAAAAGAACAGAAGAAAAAAACTGAACTCCAACTGTTCTAGCAGCCCTGAACTTGATCCATGGTTGAAGTTCAGATCTAGAACACAGCACACACCTGGTGGTTATTGGTGACCTGTCCTTCTGGAGTTAAGGTTAAGGTCCAGACTCCAGCACAGCACAGACCAGCAGCACTTCAGAGAAAATTGAGATGATCCTTCCACGTGGTACTGGCAAGCAGGCAGGCAGGCAGGCAGGCTCAGCTGAGCTAACAGCACTCAGACTCAGGCTCAGGCTCAGGCAGCTCCTTCCCCAAGCGACAGCCAAAGGCAGGAAGTGGCAGCTCGAAGAGAGGAGGAGCCGATCTTTTGTGTCAGTGGGCGGGACAGGCACTACCCACTCCCTGGAAGCTTCTGTAACTGGCTGGACAAGTCAAGACATGTCTCTGGAGTCTCAGTCTGGACTAGAGAGAAGATGTGGAGGTGGAGCAGACAGGCAAGAGCACTGTCAGCCAGAGCCTTCCTCATCCCAAGCCAAGCTTAGAGCCCGGGCGGCGCTCCAGGTGGTCAGGTGGAGTAACAGCAAGCAGCAGCATGAAAACAACAATGCATTAGTGCCTGGTGCGGAGCAAAAAAAAAAAAATGTTTTTTTTTTCTATGTATATTGTACACTGATGCTCGGGAGGGGGGGGTGTTTCAACCCCACTACCCCCCCCCCCCCTTATCTACATCCCCGTACGTACCGCACTTGATAAATTTCACTCCATACTGCAAGAGCAAAATCACTTTGGACCATTGCCTCCAATCCATTCCTTCTTGATAGTAATGATAACCTGACAAGGGTTTTAACCCCTCCCTGTTTATCTGTGGAAAAAGAGGTTCAGTAGCAGTCTTTGTCCCTTGCTGCACCTACTTAATGCCTAGGCTCACAGTACTGCTGCACATAATGACCCATCCATGCTTATACCACCAGATTAAGTTTGGCAATATTGAATAATTAAATTGATATAATGCTGTGTGAACGGCTATAGATATTTTGGCTTCTGGATTTCATCCTGCAGATATCCACTAATATAATATTCTTTGGGCACTCTGGCCTCAAAAGATCTTCATATCCCCAGCGGTCCCCCTTTTCCACTTATTAGTGTGAGACTGGATTGTGTACTTGACTGGCTAAATGCGAAACCAATATAATCTACTACCTTTTTTTTCTCCTGAGGAAGTGGATTTAATATCTGGGAAAATCGTTGAGAAGTGATTTCATTCCTCTGCAATTATCAGCTGGAGAATTGAAAGATAACTGAATACTCAACATTATGAAGTAGATATATGAGCCCAGCAGGGGGGTTTGGGGATTGTAGGAGGTTATTGCTGAGAAATCTGTATACAGAGAAGTAAAGCATTGGGTAGTGGCACGCAATTCTGTAAAATGTGCTTTTAACACTATTTAAATATGAACAGGAATAAAATATTGCAGGCTTTTAAAATAATATTTTGTTAGTGTATTTAGTATTTCTAGTACCCTTAAAACCTCTATTTTTTTTAAAGACAGGTGCAGATAGGGGATTGGAATTGGACTTTAAGGCCGGGTTCACACATATGCAGCTGGGGTTCATGTCTGGGGTCCGGTGCGCCCCTGTTCACCGGTTCAGGAGCGAATCAGGTCTGAATTTTTGCTTGAATTTGCACCTGAATCGGACCCAAAGACACATGCACAGGACTCTTTTTGAATGCGAACCGGGGCTGTCCCAAACCTGTGTGAACCAGCTCCATTGAGAGCTAGTCACACTCGCCTGTCATGTGAATTGGATGCGGGAAAACCCACATTTACGAGCGAGTGGTCCTTTTCGGATCTCAGTTCTATAACTTTGTTTCTTGTGCTTTTTTTTCTTTAAATGCTCTGATCCACTTTTGTTTCTCATTGGTTGAAAGTCTTTGCGTCTCATCCCATGAATCTGGCTCTGGTTTTAATGCTTTGCAGTAGTAGTGCTATGAATAGCATAGGACAGACGTTTGGCTGGGATGCCTTTATTGCTTCTGGTGGATTTCCTGATTGAAGCCTTTTATGTCCTGGTTTCTTCTTTTAAGTATTTGAATTACTTGTGTAATTTCTTTTTCAATGTCACTTTGTTGATTATCTTTATGTGACACTGATGTGGAATTGTGAAATGTTTGTGTTAGTTCATGAAATTGTGAACACACTGAAGTTATATCGACAATTACTCTTCTAATGGTGGTTACCTTAGTTGTGTCTTGGTGTAGAATTCTGTATCTCTTCTGAGATTCACTACACCCCACAAGCACACCTTTCTTTGCATCACATTTTGTCCTTTTTTCTTTTGG
This sequence comes from Pelophylax lessonae, assembly GCF_965119305.1. NCBI lineage: Eukaryota > Metazoa > Chordata > Amphibia > Anura > Ranidae > Pelophylax > Pelophylax lessonae. The sequence goes on along the minus strand of NC_138770.1, from coordinate 600,669,068 downwards.
GATGTGCACATAGGCTTTGCTTTCAAAAATGTTTAGATGGTTCAAATTCGAGGTCTTTCCACAATAAAAGTTTTGGCTGGAGTTGGATTTTAAAAATTAAAAAAAAATAATGGAGACATTGAAGCTCGGTTTACTATGGAAGTTCTGGAAAAAGGACGACAATGGAGAGCAAAACAGAGATTCGGAAAGGAAGTGGTATGAAATGGAAGGGGAGGAATCTGAAAGTAAACAGAATGGGAAAGATGGAAAGAATTACAAGGGCTTATTGAATAAGACAAAGTACAAAGACTATGTGCAAAGGCAAACAGCCCACAGAAACCAAACAGAATAATCTGCTACTGCTCTGCATAAAGCAAACGTGAAATTTTAATGCAATTTGTATACAAACACTTCACTCTCTGCAGACTTATTAAATAAACCAGAAAATGTGCCTCTATCTGTGGAAAGAAACGGTTTAGATTGCAAACATTACAATATTTAACCAAGAAAGAAAATTCAAGCCCTTTTTTTTTTTTTTTTTTTGGCTGTCATTGTACCTCTGTGTACCCGCCACTAACAAAATTAGGCTTTGACGAAATGCTTAAAAATGAAATGGTGTCAAAACGGCTTCTGCTTGGCTCAATCAACGCACGTACCTGCCTGGACCCCCGCTGGGCTCCTGGTTGCTATGGCAACAGACTCCTCACCTTTAACATGTAAACATTATCAGCACAAAGCAAACAAATGGAAATGGAAACAAAACATCTGTCAGGTTTGTCGCACAATCATTCAGAATAAATAAATTTTCTGCAGCGGCAATTCAATAGCTTTTGTTTTGCTTTCAGATGTAAACAAGCAAAATGTACAGTACGGTATACATTAGATGGAGAGAATGGAGCATGGCGGGCGGGTTGGATTCTAACGCTCTGCTCTGGAAATATATCTCAGATGACAAATGGGGGTATGTGTAGAAAAAAAAACATTTGTTTTAGCTGCATCAACAGTTACCTGTTTGCATATGGCAGCTGATGTAGTTTTATTTATACTTTTAAAGCTGAACTAAACCGACCAATTTAACGGTTTACCAAAACAGTTACATTAAGGCCCCTTTCACACTTGTGTAACCTAAAAGTCGCGCAATTTTGCCACGATTTTGACTGAACTTGAAGCAATGCCTGTGTAATCTTGAGGTCTATGGACCTCAAAATGCATTAAAGTTGGACAAAAGTAGTGCAGGGACTACTTTGAAGTCGCACAAATTTGAATGGTTCTCATTGGAAATCATGGAGTATGACAGTCCCAAATCGCAGGACAAGTCATGCAAGTGTGAAAGGGGTGTTAAGGCCGATTTCACAGACATCCATGCGGGTTCCTGCACAGATGTCTATGGAAATCGCTCCCCCCAAATCGCCAAAAGTAGTACACAGAAAAACAAAATTCGGTGTAACCGAAAAAAGAACTGCGCAAATGGAGTGATATTTAACAATAAATATATAAATGTGAAAAATTAGGGAATTTCTTCCTCTAGCGAGCAGCAATAAAAACGTGAAAACGCAATATGTGATAGTGAATGTGGGTTATTGCGCTCAGCAGTATACTCACAATAAAGTGCTAATGCATAAATAACATAAACATATGAACCAATTATTTAAAGGTGAATATTCCAATGAATATAGCAATAATAAAAATAATAAACATAGTCCTTGAAAAGTGCTCGGTGCAAACTTTAAGTTCCAGCAGCAAATACAATTGGACTTGATGTGAAATGCCTTCACCAATCACCATACACCCAGTGCTCGGATAAAATACTTCTTACCAAAAGAAGTTGACCCCTTAATTATAGGGGGTCATGATCGCAATGTATCTCCACAAGAGCTCCAAAATCTCCTATTACAGTCTTCACATCCAGTGTGTGATAAGCCAGAAGTAAACAGATGACTCCGAGACTCCGGACTTTGCTATAGTCATGCAGCTGTCCTCAGGTGCTGCCCTGTACACGGCCCGCTGCAGCACTGCTCTGGGATCACCTTCTTTTGGTAAGAAGTATTTTATCCGAGCACTGGGTGTATGGTGATTGGTGAAGGCATTTCACATCAAGTCCAATTGTATTTGCTGCTGGAACTTAAAGTTTGCACCGAGCACTTTTCAAGGACTATGTTTATTATTTTTATTATTGCTATATTCATTGGAATATTCACCTTTAAATAATTGGTTCATATGTTTATGTTATTTATGCATTAGCACTTTATTGTGAGTATACTGCTGAGCGCAATAACCCACATTCACTATCAAAAGTAGTACACAAACTACTTTTGTGAAATATTATAAGGAGTATGGCGCCTCCCCTGATCTTAAGACATTGTGTTAGGTAGAATGTGGAAAAAAGTGCAGCGCTAATAAATACTAGCAATATAAACGTGTATATATATAAACCAAGAAAGGTAAATACAAATAAATAGCAAAATGAATAAAAGTGAACATCAAATCAACAGTCCCATATGTGAAGTGAAAAAAACAGTCCACAACGGTGATAATTGAAGTGCTCACTGGATCCCAACACCAACAAGATATAGAGATATATTGTGCTCACCAGAACGATAGGACTCAAAATGCCATATAGCATATGAGTCAAATCAGCTTGTTGTACAATGGATGGATAATCCGAAAGGGATGACTGAGGTCACTGATGTTGAGGTGAAGAGGTAATAGCAGATATGAACCGTCACACCAGAGAGGCTCTCACTCCGTCAGATGGCCAGAAAGGAACCAAAAAACAAGGGAGCACAAAATAGTGTAACACTGCTAAAATTTTAATTAAATAAAAATACACCAAATTGCACTTACAAACATCTCGTGGTAAAGAGCGTATACAGATGCAAAGGTAGGCTGTCAGCAGCGTGGCCTTGACGCGTTTCAGCATAAATGCTTTTTTCAAAAGATAGTCTATCTTTTGAAAAAAGCATTTATGCTGAAACGCGTCAAGGCCACGCTGCTGACAGCCTACCTTTGCATCTGTATACGCTCTTTACCACGAGATGTTTGTAAGTGCAATTTGGTGTATTTTTATTTAATTAAAATTTTAGCAGTGTTACACTATTTTGTGCTCCCTTGTTTTTTGGTTCCTTTCTGGCCATCTGACGGAGTGAGAGCCTCTCTGGTGTGACGGTTCATATCTGCTATTACCTCTTCACCTCAACATCAGTGACCTCAGTCATCCCTTTCGGATTATCCATCCATTGTACAACAAGCTGATTTGACTCATATGCTATATGGCATTTTGAGTCCTATCGTTCTGGTGAGCACAATATATCTCTATATCTTGTTGGTGTTGGGATCCAGTGAGCACTTCAATTATCACCGTTGTGGACTGTTTTTTTCACTTCACATATGGGACTGTTGATTTGATGTTCACTTTTATTCATTTTGCTATTTATTTGTATTTACCTTTCTTGGTTTATATATATACACGTTTATATTGCTAGTATTTATTAGCGCTGCACTTTTTTCCACATTTTTCTATTCACAATTTTCTTGTCAGTTGTTTGGTGTAGCAGCTTTTTTATGGTTAGCGCAATATTTTTTGCATTTCACTTTTATTGTGTTAGGTAGAGCTGCCTTCAATTTAAGTGGTAATACTTTTTTTTTTAATTTTTATTGATTTTCAAAGATTACAATACAGATAAAAGGAATACGATCATTGCATAGCAAAAAGTAGTACAAAGAACAGATGTACATAGCTCGTGAATTAGCTTCATTCACCCTAGCACGGGAATTTGGAGTCACCCAATTTTAGATTGCTTAAAGTAAATGTTTACAGTGTCATGTATTTACATGTATTACACCAGTAGCAGCGCCTCACTACTTACCTTGTTTGACATTTAAGTATTATAAACTACTTTTGGGAATCGGTGTGGCACCACAAAGTCGTCGTCGCACCGATTCAGACAGTGCCATTGACGGCAATTGGCTTTGATTTGACATGCAATTTGACATGTCAAATGGAACCAATGCAAATATAGGCAAAAGCCCAACTCATTTTGTCCAGGGGTGAACATAGCCAATTGCACATTCGCAGCTCAGTGTACAGGCAGATAAAGAACTTTAAATGGTAACTTCATTTTTGTTGAGGAAAAAAAAACATTACCCTCTGGGTGATTTATGTATATTGCAAGGATTATAACAACCTTTGTTGTAGATTCCTAACTTTTGTTATTCTGAAGAAATCAGATTGTTCCTCTGTGCCTCTGTGCTGAGTGGGTCTAATGGGAGTGGTTTCATAATTATCAATCAGCTATGCAGCTGCAGAGCACTAATTAGGAAATCTGAAATCTGCTGGGCCTTTAGACGTGTTCCTATTGGGAGTATCTCACCAAAAATGACATTTTCGTTGCAGCAGCACCTGAAATTTGACTTGTATCTTAGTGCAGACTTCTGGGAAAATTGGTGAGCCAATCACACAAGTAGGAAATTATGTTTCCGGGGTGTGGCCAGTACACATTCTATGTACAGAACAGCTCCAGGTAGCCATATTGCATTGCATTTTCAGTGAAAAGGTAATTTTTAATAACATAGGAGAAATTGAACTACCCAAAAGGTGCCATCATCCAAAAAATTGAGAAACAGAAGCAATTTTGTGAGAATTCATACGTCTGGAAAACCAGATCATTTTGAATTATCACAGAAACAAATGACTGGACTTTCTAAGGAACATCATAGAATGAATCAAAATGACTCGTGTATTATAAAATATATCCACTTTATTTGTTACAAAAAATTAAAATGAGAACAAAAAATACACACAGAACTTGTCCTCTTCAAGAGGTAACAATCGACATAGATTATTAAAATCGCATAGCCCAAGACAATTTTTATCGAGATAGACCATTGGGTAACTGGAAAAGTTGTGTGGGCTATGATGCATTCATAATGCGTTCACAACAATAGTTTAACAACTATAAATTCGTATCTGATCTTTGGGTCTACGCGTTTCGCAGCGTGCTTCTTCAGGACCACATTTTAACATCAAATAAATCTTAAGAAAAAGAGAATGTTTCATTAGTACACATATAATAAAGATAGTATTATGTGATGCAGTTTGTGTGCACATGGTCTAAATAAACTCGCACCTTATGGGTGTAGCCAGTGTCTCCCGGGCGGACATAGAGGATGCGATACAGGACGATCAAGGCAGAGTTAATGATTTTAGCAATATCTGTTATAAGATCTAGAAATGTATATGAAGTATGATTTAGAACATTTGTCATTAATCAATTAATGTTAGTTGTCTTATTGATAATGCATACCTGTAATTTATTGCTGTATGTATATATAGAATAAATCTTGGGCAGTCATGAAGTGCAGCAGAGGGTATATCCCAGGATCAATAAATCTTGGTCTTGGACAGAGCCTGATATAAGGTAAAAGGGAAGGATGAGTGATTTTTTTATATAAATTCTACATATAGAATGGACAGGGTGCCCATAGATGTTTTTAATTGTTACCTTAGGGGAATATCTGTGGTAACAGATATAATAGTGTATAGAGCCTCCTGGATGTTGCTCCTATAATCCCAGGGCCCAGAGGAGGAATATCGAGCCCAATCCTATGGAACACAGGGTGATTACTATGACTTAATAGACATCTTATGAGCCATACCAGAGGGTATATATGGTGTATTACCTTATTGGTCCGGTAGTCAAAGAATCAGACCCCTGGAGAGATTTAGTGATCAAGGTGACCGGTTCAGAGATATTGTAAAGCCTTCAGTCCTAATGGGCCATATGCTTAGATTACCTTTTAGTATCTATAAGGATATATATATACAGTATTAGGATAGCTCATAGTAAGGGGCTAAAATGATCTAGCATTCTTAATGAATAAGGATATCCGGTTTAGGTAACATACCGATGTTGTATATGGGTATTGAATATACCCCTGAGGTCCGATCTGGCTGGCTGGTAGCTAGGGTCCTGGATATGGAGCCGGAGGTTCTGGCCTGTAATGTATCATAGGTCAGTTTATATTTATCCCAAAAGGGTAAGTAGTTGAGTAAAAAAGTCCTCTGTCTGTTACCTGTGCTGCCACTCTAGCACGAGTCCGCCACCATATTGAATACTCGGCGGGATGGGTCCTTAAGTATCGCGCCCTCCACACCGCCACTGGTGGATCGAGCGCCTGGGGGCGGATTCCCCAATGACGCTACATCCGGCGTAACGATGCCTACATCCGCCAACGGCGATGCGTGCGCCTCACCACACTCACTTCCGAAACCGGAAGTATTGAGTGCAGGGAGGTGATCGGGCGCCAGCTATCCACCCGTTTTTGTTTTTTTGAACACCCATACATTGTCATAATCATTTCCCTACTACACTCCCCTTACCCGGAATTGGGAAATAAAATTATATTATATACCTATTTTTTGATATCAAATATATAAGCATACTTCCAAAATGACGGACTATATGGGCACATCATGGGATGGATTTATGAAAAAAATACACAATAATGTTCAAGGAGGTCAGGGAGGTTCAGTAGATATAGAAGTTTTCTTTCATAAACTAAAAAAACTGTTGGAAAAAAAGTCAAACCTACATTGGCATACAAAATTCTTTGAAAAGTACAATGAAGAAGGCCTAAACCCCATGGGATTACGTATACAAATCTTTCCCAATATTAGGAATATCACACCTGTGTTAAAAGATACATGGGAGGCCAACCTTAATTCATGTACTAAAATAATGATCCTAATCCTGCTAGATCAATACAGAAAAGAAATGACAGAATTAAATGATGAAATTACTACACTATACACGAAACATCAGGCATTGACTCTACTCCCCGAATATACATCTAGAAATGCGAGCCTCCAGGAATACCTGGAAAAATATAACATGGACATTGTCCATAAAAAAGAACAGAAGATGATGAGAGATAGAGTAGCCTTTGGGAATAATATGGCATATAAATGGCCTATAATAGGTCCACAAAAAGGTCGTACATTTAATAAACCTAATAGAACCAATAATATTCGGGACTATGAAAGTATTGAATCAGATTCCTCTAACATGTCATCTCTTTCACAGAACTCATATACATACCAAGCTAACCACTGGAGACACCGACAACCTCGAAAAAGAACAAAACATGGTGATGGTAATGGCGCACCGGGGGGTGTGGGTAAGAAAAGAATGCTTGAACACGATGCACAATCTAACAAAATAGCATCAACACCTTCACAGTCACAAAATAGGACACAAGCACCTACGAATCGCACGGTTGGTGATAATGGTGATGGAGCAGTACGCCCGAGAAACACTTCACAACCACAGGTACAAACTCACACTAAACAACAAATGGGATTAGAGGCTAGTCACAATGAAGAGGACGGTTTTTTAGTCCTACCAAACACAGAAACACTTCAGGAAGAATTATCACAAGACAACAAACAAATAAAGGGTCCATTGGACACCCTCTTTGCCAAAATGAGCACAACACCACGAAATTAAATATTATCAATCTTTCAGCTCACATTCTCACTCCCACAGAAATAGAAGTTCTTTCACTAGGATTATCTTTCTGCCCTACCCAGGAACTAGACCATTTTGAGTTCATTAAAGACCTTAATCTCTTTGGGAGAAAACTTACATATAAGTATCTATATGACTGACAGAAAGAGGAAAAAACAGGAACTAATTGAAAAAGAGCAATGGAAAGACTTTAAGGTACGTGACTTCCGTGCTCTTAAAGACCTAATGGACCTGTTAGAGGAAAACGAAGGATTAGAGACAACTAACACTCAGCTCGAACTAGACACCAATGTAGGAGAGGCAAGTAATTATGACTTAAACACACTAATGCCAACCCCTATTATTAAAAAGAAATCAAACAAATTCCCGTCGCTGCAAACAAATCCCAATATAGCTACCTTTATAACGCACTTAACCAAACAAATCCAAGATGTAAGAACACACAAATGGGCCACCCAAAATCTTACCTGGGATCAGAAAAAAGCATTAACAAATTTAACTAACAACAACCAAATAATAATAAAACCATCAGATAAGGGGGGGAACGTGGTTATCATGAGTGTAGAAAAGTACAAAACTATGTGTCTAACTATTTTGAATAATCATGATTGGTACAAACCCATTTCAAAAGAGGAGTCGATTAGACTCCAAACCAAACTTATCCACGTAATTGGAGAAGCATATCATAAGGGAATTATAGAAAAAGCATTATATGAGACACTAATTGTAAAAAATCCACGTACACCTACGTTCTACTCCCTACCGAAAACTCACAAAAACCTTGATAACCCCCCTGGTCGGCCCAACATCTCAGGGGTTGGCTCATATACTGAACCAACAAGTCAGTTTGTTGACCTTTACCTTAGACCACGTGTCACAACCCTACCCTCCTATGTTAAGGACACACCTCATTTACTGAAACAACTTGAGGACCTACGGGTTCCCTCTAATACAATCCTAGTCTCAATTGATATAGAGGCCTTGTATAGCAGCATCCCCCATAACAAGGGAATATACATTGTTAAAGCGTTCCTAAGGGAAAGACCCTTGGAAGCGTGCAAACAAAATGGATTTGTCTTGGAGGCATTATCATGCATATTGACAGGAAATTTCTTCATGTTTGACGAGTCCCACTACCTCCAGGTACAGGGAGTAGCGATGGGGACCTCATGTGCCCCATCCTACGCTAACCTGTACCTGGGGGGGTGGGAACGTGCCATCTTTTCGGATGAGGTGATGTCACCCTATTTTTCCTCAGTCCTCCTCTGGCTCCGATAAAAAGATGATGTGTTCATGCTGTGGTCGGGGCCGGAGGAGGACCTTACCATGTTTTTGGATCTGCTAAATATCAATCATTTTAATTTGAGAATTACTCATCAATATAGTCACCAAACTATCTCATTCTTAGATATTCAGATCTACATTGATGAGGAAGGAAAAATAGGCACCACCCTGTATCGTAAGCCTACGGCAGGCAATACGATTTTGCATGCTACCAGCTCTCACCCTAAACCCCTAATTCAAAGCATCCGTTATTCCCAATTCCTACATTTAAAACGAATCTGCTCGAACCAACAACATTACCAACAAGAAGCAAATGCCTTACGTGACAGATTGCTAGCACGGGGCTATACAAAAATATGCCTCCGAAAAGCCTTCAACAAGGCCTCTAAAAGAACAAGAGAGGACCTTATTTATAAACCCAAAAAGAAAGACAACACAGAGGTAGTCCGAATTATCACCCCCTACAATCGACAACATAATATTGTTCGTCAAATATTACAACAAAACTGGCACCTACTCACTAATGACCCTATACTAAGCAAATATGTTAAAGATCATCCTGGGGTCACCTTTAAACGAGCTAAATCTATTAGGGACAGAGTGACTAAGAGCCACTTCGGTAGGAGTGAAAATTATGAAAATGAGGAAGTAAGAGGTACATGGAAATGCGGCAAATGTAATTACTGTGATTGGATTTTTGAAAATCAATCCATGTACTTACCAGATGGCCGCTTACATTCCATCCTACATCACGTCAATTGTCAGACTATAGGCATAGTCAATATTATGTACTGTGCATGCGGGTCATACTATATAGGGAAAACAAAAAGACCCTTCTGGAAGAGAATCAAAGACCACATTGGATATGGCAAAAACAACCAATTACTAACCCCGATAGGGAGGCATCTGGGGGTCTATCACAAAAATGACACCTTGGTCATCAAGTTTGCAGCGTTAGAAAGAATCTTGGAAAACCCTCGCGGAGGGGAATTTGATAAAATAATTCTACAGAGAGAGAGAGTAGATGGATATTTAGCTTACAGGCTACTAAGCATCCGGGCTTGAATGATGCCCTAAGTTACAAGCCCTTTCTATGACATTTATACACAGAATAATTTTATCTCCAACTCTCTCTATATATATCTCTCTTCCCCCTGGGCTCCACCCATATGTGCACCATAAATAGTAAACACAGAATACCTTCTGTGTAGTCGGTCATGGAAATATATTTATCATTACAACATGAGGTCTTTTAGAAATAAAGACGCCCCGTTACCTATTATTGCATTGTATTACATATATGAATCTTTATTTAATTCCATAATTGACAATGTCTCTGTATTCTACATATTGTAATCTTGAGTATAAATGCCGAAAAAAGTGTTGGTATACTATCTCCATACACTACAATTAAATTGTACTTGTGTGCAGTGCTCTATTAGGCTTCCACAGGGTGGCGCTTTTCTCTTTTCGGGCGGCATATGCGCCTCTGCGGGGAAACACCCTTGGATGTCTCCTCGATTTCGGGAGGGATCGGATGTGATCGGGATATCCTGTATGTGCCGGCGCCCGATCACCTCCCTGCACTCAATACTTCCGGTTTCGGAAGTGAGTGTGGTGAGGCGCACGCATCGCCGTTGGCGGATGTAGGCGTCGTTACGCCGGATGTAGCGTCATTGGGGAATCCGCCCCCAGGCACTCAATCCACCAGTGGCGGTGTGGAGGGCGCGATACTTAAGGACCCATCCCGCCGAGTATTCAATATGGTGGCGGACTCGTGGCAGAGTGGCAGCACAGGTAACAGACAGAGGACTTTTTTTACTCAACTACTTACCCTTTTGGGATAAATATAAACGGACCTATGATACATTACAGGCCAGAACCTCCGGCTCCATATCCAGGACCCTAGCTACCAGCCAGCCAGATCGGACCTCAGGGGTATATTCAATACCCATATACAAGATCGGTATGTTACCTAAACCGGATATCCTTATTCATTAAGAATGATAGATCATTTTAGCCCCTTACTATGAGCTATCCTAATACTGTATATATATATCCTTATAGATACTAAAAGGTAATCTAAGCATATGGCCCATTAGGACTGAAGGCTTTACAATATCTCTGAACCGGTCACCTTGATCACTAAATCTCTCCAGGGGTCACATTCTTTGACTACCGGACCAATAAGGTAATACACCATATATACCCTCTGGTATGGCTCATAAGATGTCTATTAAGTCATAGTAATCACCCTGTGTTCCATAGGATTGGGCTCGATATTCCTCCTCTGGGCCCTGGGATTATAGGAGCAACATCCAGGAGGCTCTATACACTAATATATCTGTTACCACAGATATTCCCCTAAGGTAACAATTAAAAACATCTATGGGCACCCTGTCCATTCTATATGTAGAATTTATATAAAAAAAACACTCATCCTTCCCTTTTACCTTATATCAGGCTCTGTCCAAGACCAGGATTTATCGATCCTGGGGTATACCCTATGCTGTACTTCATAACTGCCCAAGATTTATTCTATATATACATACAGCAATAAATTACAGGTATGCATTATCAATAAGACAACTAACATTAATTGATTAATGACAAATGTTCTAAATCATACTTCATATACATTTCTAGATCTTATAACAGATATTGCTAAAATCATTAACTCTGCCTCGATCGTCCTGTATCGCATCCTCTATGTCCGCCCGGGAGACACTGGCTACACCCATAAGGTTTATTTAGACAAACTGCATCACATAATACTATCTTTATTATATGTGTACTAATGAAACATTCTCTTTGTCTTAAGATTTATCTGATGTTAAAATGTGGTCCTGAAGAAGCACGCTGCGAAACGCGTAGACCCAAAGATCAGATACGAATTTATAGTTGTTAAACTATTGTTGTGAACGCATTATGAATGCATCATAGCCCACACAACTTTTCCAGTTACCCAATGGTCTATCTGGATAAAAATTGTCTTGGGCTATGCGATTTTAATAATCTATGTCGATTGTTACCTCTTGAAGAGGACAAGTTCTGTGTGTATTTTTTGTTCTCATTTTAATTTTTTGTAACAAATAAAGAGGATATATTTTATAATACACGAGTCATTTTGATTCATTCTATGATGTGCCTTAGAAAGTCCAGTCATTTGTTTCTGTGATAATTCAATACGATCTGGTTTTCCAGACGTATGAATTCTCACAAAATTGCTTCTGTTTCTTAATTTTTAATAACATTAAATTACAATATGAATGCAATAGAAAAAAAACAGAATAGAATATACAATGAAGGAATGGAATAGAAAACATTAGACTAGAATAAAATAGGATATAAAAAATAGAAAAAAACAGAATAGAAAATAACGTAACAGAATGGAATAGAATAGAATAAAACAGAATAGAAAAGAATAGAATAAAATTGAAAAGATTGGAATAGAATAGAATGGAATTGAAAATAAAAGAATAGAATTGAGTAGAAAAATAGGAAACAAAAATAGAATAGAATAAAATAGAACGAATAAAGCCATCTTCCAAAATTCAAATTTCAAAATTTCAGAAGATGGATATATTGATGCTATTTTGTTCTATTCTATTCTATTATTTTCAAATTTTTTCTATTCTTTTCTATTTTATTCTACTCCATTCTATTATTTTATTTTCTTATCTATTCTCTTCTTTTCTATTTTTTTTATTTTCTATTCTTTTCCATTCCACTCTATTCTGTTCCATTCTATTACATTCCTTTATTTTTTCTTCTATTCTATTTTGTTTTTTCTATTCTTTTATTTTCTATTCTATTCCATTTTATTCTATTTTATTAAATCCAATTCATTTTTTTTATTCTATTCTATAAAGCAGCCTAAGTAGGAATCATCATCTTATTTCACATGTATACCAATTTCCAATGAAATCAGTGATCACCATTGTCACTAAATTCACAGCCAGTGATCAATTTTTTTTCTACCTTACCGTCATCTTGCATAGATTGTTTATTTGATAGTGTGCAGGATCAGAGCGATCAGATAACAGCCTACGTGGATCAGAGCTTTAGCATGTTGTTATCATGCGTGTTAGCACCAGGTCATAGTCCTCAGGATTGCCCACCAGGTGGTGAGCAAGCCAAGGTCCAGTAGCAGATATAGCATACCACCCAACCGTCCCGGGTTCACTGGGACCGTCCCGGGATTTGATGTAAGTCCTGGCGAATCAAGGCTGAGTTCTGAAGTGAAGCCCAGTGCCTGAACACGTTCAGGCACTTGGTTCCATTGACTTGTCTGGCAGGGGCACGTTGGTTCCCTCTGCCCCGCAGTTTGTATGGAGTGTATGTGATACCACATACTGCGATCCAGTCTCGGTATTGCAGCTGACTCACATTACTGTGACAGGCAGCTGGCGGGGAGATGTCGTTTGCAATACAGAGACTGGATCATGGCATGTGGTATCACATACATGGTGTATCCCCAGTGGCTGCTCCCGCTCCCTTCTCCCTCTGGTTCCCCATATACCTTCTCTCTGAAGCCTCCCTTTGTCAGTTGCAGTGCCACCCCAGGGCCACAGTGATGTACCCTAGCCGTTGTCACTCTTCCCTGAGTGGCAGCAGGGAGCTGTCAGCAAGCTGGGTTCCCGGGAATGAATTGGCTGAGCGCCATGCCCCCAAGCCCCACTTCCTGCACATACACAGCAGAGGATGGGAAGGGAGCTGTTGGGTGTGTGCTGCCTGTGTGGGGATCTATAGAGAGCTGGGACCCTGGTGACACACTATGCATACATGCTGACTACCCTGCTCCCCTGGATGAGGTCTGCTCATGGTAGGCAACCTGATGATCTATTCTCTGGGTCTGACAGGTCATATGGTAAGTGACAGCACCCAGCTGTGACCAGGGGCAGGAGCACTTCCAGGAAGGCCAGGGTGGGAAAAGGGTGGAGAGGGCATGTCACCTGCACCCAGGGAAGTTCTTTCCTCTCGGCTGATGACATTAAATGAGAGAATTAAGCACAAGGATCAGGAGGACTGGGTTTTCTCATCCTCCCAGCCCAACCTCTGCTTCTTCAGGACTGACTCCTTACCCTTTAACGCCCCCTGTAGTAGCCCCGGCAGCATCGCCAGTACTCCAGAGCCCAGCTTGAGTCTGCACCACCTCCAAGATTACCTCCTACCCTACAACCGGAGCCAGAACATTCTGGGTGGGGACAAACAGCAAGAACCAGTATTAAACAGTTTTGTTTTTCTGGGTTTTTTTCAAATATGTTCCCCCCAGCACAATTCTGTGCCCCCCCCTCCCCAGTATGTATCTGACCCCGCAGGACAAGTCCATACCCTTCCCAAAGTCCCCACCCCCAGCATTTATCTGATCCCCTCCTCTGCCCCACCTTCTAGCACAAGTCCTCTCCCCTCCCCTCCCAAAGCACCTCTTCAGTTTATATCTTTCCCCCACTTCACCCCCCATTCTTGCACAAATCCTCTATCTCCCAAAGCGACCCCCCACCCCGCATATACTTGAAGCCTGGTTTTTGTCTAATGATGACATTAAGCCCCTTCCACTTTAACATTTTGACACACCCATTTTTTTTTTGCTGCAGCACGCTTCGCACGCAGGAGGCTTCTATCCCCCTCAAGTGTCTCTCATTCTCAAGTTTGAAAGCTGGGAGGTATGGATATAGCAGGTAGGGATCAAGCAGAAGCATAGTCGAGGAACAAGCCAAAGGTCAGTAAATGAATAGTTTCAGGTTGGGATTAAGCAGAAGCATAGTCAAGGAGCAAGCCAAAGTTTGGTAGCGAAGGTGTATGCGGCAGCAGGAGAGAGAAAAGTGAGATATTGGCTGGAGAAGGCACAATTTTTTGGCAACCAGGAAGTGCAGAGACATGGCTTAAATCAGGAAGTTTATGGGAGGAGCAAAGAGTTCAAGGTAACTAAGATTCACGGCAGGATCATTCAAGGAATTGTCCAGGGAACTGTCCAGCATTCCAGGTGGCTCAGCAAGCAGAGACATTACCAGACACAGCAGAGGTCCCAGGTTCCAGTCCAGGTCCTGACAGTATTCCCCTCCTCCCAGGATGTCCGCTGGACATCTTAGAGCCAGGTTTAAGAGGAAACCTCTGGTGAAATTCTCTTGTCAATCTAGGAGCATGAAAAATCTCCTCAGGCTCCCAAGAATTTTCTTCTCGTCCATATCCTTCCCATTGAACCAGACATTGTAATTGTTCCTAAAGATCTTGGAATCAATAATTCTCTCCACCACAAGTTCTTCTTCACCCTGTACCTCAACAAGTAGAGGAGGTGGAAGAAATCTTCCCGAAAAAGGATTTTCATTAAATGGTTTGAGTAGCGATATGTGAAAAACTGTGAATTTTCATACTGTCAGGAAGTTTTAAACAGAAGGTGACTGGGTTGATCTGAGCAGAAACCTGGAAAGGTCCAACAAACCTTTGTCCCAACTTTGCAGATGGAACATGGACCTTCAAGTTTTTGGTCCATAGTCAAACTTTGTCACCCACATGAAAGGTAGGAAGTGATCTGTGATGCCTATCAGCAGCCTTCTTGTAACATTCCTGAGACCTCCCACAAAGTCTCAATCAATTTCTCCTGAATCTCCTGCAACACAGTTAATCTGTTGGTAACAGCAGGAATTGGAGTTGAGATAGGGAGATCAAGAATAAAAACTGGATGATTCCCATTGTTTAAGAAAAAGGGTTTTTAAGAGGTTGAGCTATGTCTAGAATTGTTATAATAAAATTCTGCCGTAGGAAGATAGTTATCTTCAGGAGGACTGGGTGGACTAACAAACATCGAAGGTACTGCTCTAAAGTTTGATTGGTCCTCTCTGTCTGACCATTAGACTGAGGATGAAAAGCAGAAGACAGAATAATTGCTACTCCTAAGCTGAGCAAAAGCTTTTTAAAATTTTAGAAGTAAACTGTACTCCTCTGTCTAAATGCGTGCACAGGTCAAGCACGAGGCTATATAAAACTTTTGACCTCTTTCTTCTACCCAGGCCACCAAAAGGAATGTGATAAAAGTTCCTCTGTTTTAGAAACTCCAAAATGTCCAGCAAGTTTAGAGTCATGAATCAACCGGAGGACTTCAACCCGAGCAGATTCAGGTACATAGAGGCGATGTGCTTGAGTCCAACAGCCATTTTTGTAGTCAAGGTTGACATCCATAGGAGAATTATTGTGGAGCGAGTCCTTCTCATACCCTTCTTTGAGGAGACTCAAGAATGCCTTAGAACTTGTGGTCCCCAGGAAGTTCTTTTGAGGCAGGATTGTACATTCAGAGTTGTTTTCCTGGAAAGGTCCAGACAACATCCGTGATAAGGCATCAGTCTTACCATTTCTTGACCCAGGTCGATACAAGGTAAAATTAAACTTAGAAACGTGCTTGTTTAGAAGACAATCTTTTGGCAGAACAAATTAATTCTAGATTTTTGTGATCAGTGAGAATGGTCACAGGAGGCTTAGTACCTTCTAGCAGATGCCTCCATTCAGAAAAGGCTTCCTTAATTGCCACTTGCCAATAACTCTTAATTCCCTATGTCGTAATTCCTCTCGGCTGAAGACATTAAATGAGAGAAGTAAGCACAAGGATGAAGCTGCATCTTTTCCCTGCTTCGTTGAGAAAGGATAGCTCCCACATCAGAGTCAGAAGCATCCACTTCCACTACAAAAGGTAGCTCAGGATCGGGATGTTCTAATACTGGTGCAGAAGTGAAAATAGTCTTTAACTTAGCAAAAGCAGCCTGTGCATCAGCTGACCACACAAAGGGCACCCCTTTCTTTGTTAGCTGTGTAATCGGAGCTATCACCTTAGAGAAGTTTCTATGAACTTCCTGTAGAAGTTTGCAAACCAGACATATCGTCTAATTTCCTTAACGTTTCCAGGGAGAGGCCAATCTACTACTGCTTTATTCTTCTCAGGATTCATGCTTACTCCATATATATATATATATATATATATATATATATATATATATATATATATATGCTATTTTGTCTTTCATGGTGATCGGACATCAAATGTTTGATGAGAGGACGTGGCCATTGATTGACTGACTGTACATCAGTAAGGATGATCGAACTTTTGAAAAGTTCGGTTCGGCCAGAACATCCGAACTTCCCGAAAGTTCGGCCCAGATTTCAGAACCCCATTGAAATCAATGGGAACCGAACTTCGGTAATCAAAAAACACAATTTTTAAGCCATAAAACCCAATAAATGCCCCCAAAAAGTCCCTAGGGTTCTGGGTCATGCCCCATTGACTATTAATCACACAAAAAAAAGTTCTTAAAAATTTTCATTTTTGATAAAAAAGCCAATTATTAAAAAAAAAAATAGACTTTTTTGGATTTAGTATCTGGGGGGTCTAAAAAGTGTACATGTGAATTTTCAGCTCTGTAGCATGTCCAGAACCATGAAAAAATAATTTTTCAGTAGAACAGGGATGTGGGACCCTCCTTTTACACCTATATGATCTTTTTTTTCTGGTTCTGGACATGCTACAGAGCTGAAACTTCACAGGTACACATTTTAGACCCCCCCAGACACAAAATCACACAAAAAAAGTTCTTAAAAATTGTCATTTTTGATAAAAAAAGCCAATTATTGAAAAATTAAACAAAAAAGAGGTTTTGGATTTCGTATCTGGGGGGTCTAAAAAGTGTACATGTGAAGTTTCAGCTCTGTAGCATGTCCAGAACCATAAAAAATAAAAAATAATATCGTTTGTATTAGAACACTTTCAGCTCAGGGGGTTGGCTTCTCTTCTCGGTTTTCACACCTTGCCGGTTTAATAGCAGGCATTTTTTTGGGTTCTTTGCAGTCAGGAAAAACATCTGAACTTGTGTATAGTGGTACTGTGCACAAGTTCTGATGTTTTGCCTGCCTCCAAAAACCCCCAAAAATGCCAGCAAAAACACACCTGGGCATTTTTTTGTTGACGCTGGCGTTTTTTTTGGCATTTTTTGGGGTTCTTTTGAGGCAGGCAAAACATCTGAACTTGTGTATAGTGGTGTATATACACACATACATATATTTATATACACACCTAGACATATATAGGTGTGATAGTAGCAGAAATATATGCTTGCGCTAATGAAATCATTTACAGTAATATATTTCTGCTACTATCACACCTATATATGGCTAGGTGTCTATATACATATAATTATGTGTGTATATATACCACTATATACAAGTTCAGATGTTTTGCCTGCCTCAAAAGAACCCCAAAAAATGCCCAAAAAAAACGCTAGCGTCAAAAAAAAAAAATGCCCAGGTGTGTTTTTGCTGGCATTTTTTGGGGGTTTTTGGAGGCAGGCAAAACATCAGAACTTGTGCACAGTACCACTATACACAAGTTCAGATGTTTTTCCTGACTGCAAAGAACCCAAAAAAATGCCTTCTATTAAACCGGCAAGGTGTGAAAACCGAGAAGAGAAGCCAACCCCCTGAGCTGAAAGTGTTCTAATACAAACAATCTTTTTTTTATGGTTCTGGACATGCTACAGAGCTGAAACTTCACATGTACACTTTTTAGACCCACCAGATCTGAAATCCAAAGTAAAAATCAAAAAATCTCTTTTTTTTAATTTTTTCAATAATTGGCTTTTTTATCAAAAATGACAATTTTTAAGAACTTTTTTTGTGTGATTTCATATCTGGGGGGTCTAAAAGGTGTACCGGACAAAAGACGGCCGATCGTTCGGCCGACATTCGGGACGTGTGTACGGGGCTTATGTATGTGTTTTGTCTGTGTATTTAGCTGTTTGCTTGAAGTTCAGCTTTAAATAAGCCTGCATTTGCCAATTCCTCTCTAATTAGGTCTACCCCAGGCAGCTCGTTAACAAGGTTTCACCAAGATGCGTTGCGTGATCTCATTTGTCACCGCGCCTACGCAATAAAAAGACCTTTTAAATTAACATAATAACATTCGACTAAACACAGATTGACACAAGTTTTTATTTCTTTCCCCCATGAAATATGTTCTATTTTAATACATATTTTAACAGTGCTTTTTATTTCCCACTGATTGAGTTAATTGAATTTTATGTAAATTCATTCTGAACGCTTGTTTATACTAATGAAGATTTTTTTGCGTGCCTAATTCCTGCAGCTGAGTATTGACATATGCTGCATGGGATCTGCTTTATTCTGCTTTTTATGCCTGCCTTTTCATAGCTCATGAACTTCTGGGTAGAGCCCTTTTTTTCTTTTAAAGGGAAACTATATATTCCCTAAACAGGTTTTTAAGAGATATGTATATTTATATATACAGTATAAATATAGTATGTATATATATATATATATATATATATATACACACTTACTTTTTTTTTAAATTAGAAATTCCAATACCGAGCATTTGCATGACTATTGGTACTCGCCCAAATGCTCTCGATACCAAAACTTTCCGGTCCAATTTGTGTCAATGCAAAATGAATGGGCACAGATCACACTGCAAAGAACCACATGCGATTTGAACAGGAATTTGGTGCAATTACTGTCCGAATCGCATGCGATATTCCCCACTGATCGTGTGTGTGTGTGTGTATAGAAAGGGAAAAGCGCCATCTAGTGGGCAGTAAAAAAAAATGTTAGAACTCACAGTACATATCTGGCCACATGCAAAATAATCTACATAGGTATCCCAGTCCGCCAATGATAGCAAATCACGGCTGCTGGAAGTGCTCACAGGGCTGGAGGAGATATAGAGATGTTCCGCCCCCAGGCTGATATCATTTCCACCCTATACCCATGGGGTCCTGGAACTTCTCCTCCAGCCCTGTGAGCACCTCCAGCACCCTGATGTTCTATCATCGGCGGACCAGGACACCTATGCAGATTATTTTGCATGTGGCTAGATATGTACTGTGAGTTGTAACATTTTTTTAAACTGTACACTGATGCTTTTCCCTTTCTAGGGTCTTGTCTATATTCCCATCGCACATACAGCATTCCTGGATTATAGACTTCTCTGTAGAGGTTGTTGTGGAATGCATTAAGATAAAATAACCTTCAGACTTTACAACCACTTTAAGCCACATTCTTTGTGATACGCTACACAAGCATTGCCCTCTGTTAAGTGTGTCCTCAAGTAACTTCATAATAGCTGACAAACCATAAACATTCTTTACTGAAGTTGTTGAAAAGTAACAAATAAACATTTCACACAATAGCTTCAATATACATTCCTGTACATGTTCGGTAAGTGCCGGTTCACACTTGTGCGATGCGGGAAGGCTGTGAATTCGCAGCCTGTTCCCGCATCGCAAACGCACATCTGGCAGTTCACACTGCCATATGCGATACACAGGGGGTGTCAATTAAATGTTAACGACACCCCCAGTTTGATCGCATATCGCAGTGCGATCTGACAGTTCGCACAGGATCGGATCGCACAAGTGTGAACCACTGTGCTATCCGATCCTGATGCGGCTGAAAAAAAGGGTCATGTGCGAGTTTGGTGCGGATACAGTGCAACTTCAGCCATACAAAGTGTATGGCAGAATTCGCGTCCGCACATCAGATCGCATGTAATGAAGGAGCAGTGCGCTCCGAATTATATGCGATCGCCGCACTCGCAATAATGTGAACCGGCCCTAAGTATCCAATCCTAGTGTAATCTGTTCTCCTGGTGCCCCGAATGCCCATGAGGTAGTCATACCTTATAAAGGTACGAAAATCCTTAAGTCCTAAAGTCCATTTAGCAGTGGCATAAGTCCACATCCCTGGAACCCCAACTTGGTTCCCACAAGGGGTGGTTAAGTGCAAAAGTCATTCACCTCTTTAGCAGCATTCTGCTCCTTAAATGGGGAGACCTGGAACCAAACCTCAGGCCATCTTACTTATTGTGGCACGCTCCAGAGGTGATTTCCTCCCTTTTTATGTTTTTGCCCCAGCAGAGGGCAGTACTTCCCCAAAAAGTCCACGAAAACCTGGCCAGCAGAGTCAACCATTGCCTTTAAGGCAGTACCTCCTCATCAGAGAAAACGCAATTCAGCAGTGTAATTAACTCACATTAGAATATACCGTTTTATAAGGACATGCAAACGAAGTAATCAACCCCACAACGGTCAAGAACATATTAAAAAAAAAATATACACTGCAGTAAACCCCTTGGATGCATCTGCTTACATGCTTATCTTCTAAAGCGTCTTTTAACCACTTCAGCCGGCATGTGCTTTAAGCATCTGCTGCACATCATTGTTCTGCCTGGCTTCTTGATGGTGACAACAGTGAAGAATGCCTGTGCATTGAGTGTTGGCACAGTCGCTTGTAGATTGCACCAGGTGGTCATGTGACAGGATGACAATCTCCTTATAACTGGAAATATTTGAACATGGACCATTGTGACAGCATCCTCTGGGTAATATTTTAATGAAACCTGCACATTTAAAAAAATTGAAAACTTTTGGAATTACATTAAAGAAGTCCTCCAGCCTTATTAGGATATAAATATATAAATTACCTCAAAGGGTAACTCCACTTTCGTGGGGGAAACAAATAGCCAATCAAGAAAAAATAATATAGCGTATACAATTGCATCACAAGTCATATTGTAATTGAATGTTATTAAAAATGACCTTTCCTTTTTATTCTGCAGCCTCTGTAATTTTCTGAAAATGCAATGCAATAATGCTACCTGGAGATGTTCAATACACAAAATGTATACTGACCACCCCCTAGAAGTGTAATTTCCTGCTTGTGTGATTGGCTCATCAATTTCCCAGAAGTCTGCCTAAGATACAAGTCAGATTTCTGGCATCCCCTGCAACAAAAATTTCATCTTTGGTGAGATACTCCCAATAGGAGCATGTCTAAATGGATGCAGGCCCAGCAAATATTCTCATTAGTGCTTTGCAGCTGCTGCAGCTGATTGATACTTATGAAACCCCTCCCATTAGACCCACTCAGCACAGAGACACAGAGGAAGAAACAGTGATTTTCACCCAGCGGGGAATGTTTTTTTCTTAACAAAAGTGGAGTTACGTTTTAAAGGAGTCTGTGGGGAGGAATGGTCAGTATTTGTATAAAAGCCCCCAACTGTGATACAGATAATCTCTACCATTCGTTGATAGCTGAAAGGCTCATTGTTGAACTTATACAATTCATTAAAGTTTAGATTGCAAAAATGATCATTCTGATCAATGCAAGTTGCTAAGGAAATCTGTTTGCTTTTGTTTTAGGTAGATGCTGTAGGTCATAGTTTGCCTTCAAATATTTCAACGTTTTTGCGGTCTAAAGCTTGATATTGGTGGTCAAAACTGCTACATGTATAACCAGAACAAAGGGCACCAATGTTGAAGCTGTCAATCAGCACATCTTTGCTGTGCTTGACAAAAAACCACAGAGGAAGGAGGGCGGAGATCTGCTTTAATGTAATTCCAAAAGTTTGCAATTTTTTGAAGTGTGCAGTTTTCATTAAAATAGTACCCGGAGAATGCTGTCACAGTGGTCCTTGTTCAGGAATTTCCAGTTACAAAGAGATTGTTTTTTTATATAGTGTATGGTCATTTAAAGCCAATCCTTTTGTCCATCTTGGATAGAGTAAGGCCCCTTTCACACTGTGTGTCCGTCGGACGGACTCCGTTTATCTCAGCGTGGGATCGATCCGCCGATCCCCCGCTAATCAGGAGGATGACAGCTGTGTCTCCGCGCTGTGTGCGGAGACACAGCTGTCAGTTCCCCATACATCTCTATGGGTCCGTTCTCATCCGATCCCATCCGATCCGCTGGACGGATGGAAAATAGGGTTTCCATGCGTCCAGATTTGACAGATCGGATCAGATGTCAGCAGACATGTCTCCACTGACATCCGATGCCCCATAGGGATGTATGGGGGAACCGTTCAGATCTGCCAAAAAAACGGACAGGTGGATCTGAACGGTCCGGCTGTGTGAAAGAGCCCTAAGGGAGGGTTATTGGTCCTGTCAGTTTTTTTTTTTTTATTTGTGTCCTCATAGGGGAGATTTCTCTTCACTTCCTGACCCAGAGCCAAAACAGGAAGTTAGAGGAAATCCATCCAAATAATCAGAAATTCCTGGTTGTCATCAGGATCACCAGAACTAGTGTCCCCATTGGAAAATTAACCCTGTATTCTTGTCCTGGTGACAACCAAAAATGTTAGATTTTCTTTCACATTTTCACTTAAAGCGGAGTTCCACCCTGGATTTATTTATTTTTTTTTAAATACCCCCGGGACAGTCAGGGCTAGTACATTCCACAATGGCTAGCCTCTGATCTGTCCCGGGTTGCACTTACCTGTTAGGACAAATACTTACCTTGAAAACGTCTTGTCCAGCGCTGCCATCTCAGATGTGGGCAGCTTGAAGCCAGCGAGATCCCCTTCGGCGTCTTCTTCCGCCTTCATCGGTCCCACGATGCTCTGCGCCGGCCCCGACGTCACTTCCGGGTCGCTCGCGTCATCCCTCTACAGCTTCTGGGCATGCCCAGAAGCTGTTTAGAAGGGGATGACGCGCGCGACCCTGAACTGACGTCGGGGCCGGTGCAGGCGCAATGATTCCTGGGAGCTATGAGGTTCAGCTCCCAGGAATCATTGCAGAGCCAGGAAGTGACGACGGGCCACGGCCGAGGATGGAGGAAGAAGGAAGTAAGGTAAGTATTTTTTCTTCGCTACGAGGTAAGTAAAAAAAAAAAAAAATATGCGATTATCCATTTCTTTTTCAGGTGACCCGGAGCGAGAAGATGGAGGTAAGTATTAAATTATGGTGGAACTCCACTTTAACAGGAAAATAGAAATGGTGGATCTCTTTAACAGGGCAGCCACTCTATCCAAAACTATATATATATATATACACAGTGAGGGGAAAAAGTATTTGACCCCCTGCTGATTTTATTATAACTTTTTTAAAATGCGTTATCTGGATATTTTTGTTGTTATTCTGTCTCTCACTGTTAAAATAAACCTACCATTAAAATGATAGACTGATCATTTCTTGGTCAGTGGGCAAACATAAAAACTCAGCAGGGGATCAAATACTTTTTTCCCTCACTGTATAAATAAATATATATATATATATATATATAAATTTATCATGTGCAAGCAGCGTGAGATGTGCAAAACACTGACATCTGAAGGACTCACTCCCTCATCTTAATTACTAAAGACAGGCTATCAACAAGTAAGCAGACAATGTAAAGGAGGCATGTCCAACCCACGGGCCGCATACTGTCTGGAACCGCAGGCAATGCCGCCAACCAGCCGCTGAACTCCAGACAGTCTCCCGCCTTTGGCCGGCAGCTCATGGACACCCGCATGTGCCGTGCGATCTCCCGGCTGCCATGGGAGACTTAGGATGTCTGCAGTCAGTGACAGAGCCGCTGCTTCCTGTATAGTTCTGGCTTCTGTCACGGGCAGAGTGATATGAAATGCACTCCGCCTGTGACAGGAGCCATACAGGAAGCAGCGGCTCTGCTCTCTACTGCAGCTGCTGCTTCCTCCAGCAGTACCAGATGTCATGAACAGCAGTACCCGCATGACCAGCATTACCCGCCAGCAGTGCCAGCAGTACCCACCAGCATTACCCTGCAACAGTAACCACCAGAATTACCCACCAGCAGTACACACCAGCATTATATTACTTATATACCCTAACTATAGTATATATTTTATATGCAACCCGAGAAAATTTCTCTACACTCAATGTGGCCCAGAGAAGCCAAAAGTTTGGACACCCATGATGTAAAGGCTTCTTGCTGGAAAGCTCAGCATGCTTTGCTTACTGATATAATTTACAGCTAAAAGTGAGTGGACATCTGACTATACACCTATACGAGTGTGTCAGACATTCATTTCCAAAACCAGGTGCATAAAATAAAGCTCAAAGCCATGCAATTTCTATAGACAAACATTAGTCTACAAAGACATTTTAGACATTTGTGAGCTTTTAACCTGGTGGTAACAGTTTGGGAAAAGCTCTTTTCTGTCCTGGCATGACTGTGCCCCTGTGCACAAAGCCAGATCCAGAAAGACATAGAGTGACCAGTTTGGTGTGGAGGAACTTAAGTAGCCTACACAGAGCCCTGACCTCAACCCTACTGAGCTTTACCAAACCCATCCAAGGTGAAGTTCCATTTTAAAGTATAACTATAGGCAAAACATTTTGTTTTCATATTGGAGAGATCAAATTTAGGTTATAACCCTTGTCATATTTTTTTTTTCATCATCTTTGTCCTATTGTGGAGATTTCCTTTCTCTTCCGTCCTATAGCCAAACAGGAAGTGAGAGAAAATTCCTGTAAATCAAGGGAATTTTTGGGAACACCCTGGTCACCAGAACTAGTGTACCCATTGGAAGATTTCCCCTCTATTACTTTTCTGGGGACAACCCAAAATTTGGGGAATTTCTTTTACTTTCACTTTCAATGATAATGGTAAACAGGAAAAATAGAGAGGGTGAATCTCTCTAACAGGGGCAGAGACCTTAATAAACACTGGCAGGTGTTCTAATCCCTCTCAACTCTATCCAAAACTAAAAAAAAAAAACAAAGTTATACTTTAAGGGTAGAGCAGGTACCTGCAAAACCCACTTCCACTCAAGTCGCCTAAGAGAGAGAGAGAGAGAGAGAGAAGACTATGACACACAAGTCTGCATGGGAGGAAAGACAGAGACAGCCAGCAAGATGTAGGAGAGTGTAGCTACTCCTGATTTCCTTGCTACTCGTCTGTGTCCAGGAACCAATGTAGGAGGATTGCAGGGACATACAGTTATCCAAGAAGCCACCAAAGTATTGTAGCATCACCTTAATGGACTATCCTGATTATGAACTCTTCCATGATTGGACTC
The DNA here is from genome assembly GCF_965119305.1 of Pelophylax lessonae. Classification (NCBI taxonomy): domain Eukaryota; kingdom Metazoa; phylum Chordata; class Amphibia; order Anura; family Ranidae; genus Pelophylax; species Pelophylax lessonae. Next base: position 600,643,460 of record NC_138770.1, on the reverse strand, counting down.
TTTCCTATGAATGTATGCTGGGGCAGCCACAAGCCTGACTTAGGAACTAAGAATGTTAGGGGAATGTCTGCACTTTATTCAAAACTGATACTTGTGATTGTCAGCATGTTAATTAATTTTTTAAGTAATGCTTTTGAAATTTTGTCTTTTCATGGTCTGCAGTTATTAAAGGGGTGCAATGTAAGTAACTGGCACATAAAGTCTACAGCTCTGGTCAATAAACACACTGGGGTATGAAGATATCAGTGTAAGGAGTTCATACAGTGTGACATACAAACAAGTGGTTAACAAGATTAATCTGCAAAGCCAGGGCCCTTATCCTGTACAAAAGGTAGGGAAGTACACGCATGGAGTCCATGCTAGGTGCACAGCAAGACCCCATACCATTACAGGGAGTGAGGAAGCAGTAATATGTTGGACAGGTGGAGACAGGTGGACATTGGCTCCCTATGTTCCTCCTAAATGCACAAGTGACTGTGTTGGTGTATATGACAACAAAGGAGTTTACTAGAGTACGTTCGTGTTTGCCATCTACGGGGTCATAAGCGTGGCTCAGGTAAAGGTACCCCATGTGTATGGCAGTGACCCTGTACAAATTGCCTAGCGAAGCCCAGAAGAACCCATCCCAGGGTATGCCTCTCATGTGACCCTTCTTTGGCACCCAATGAGGAGGGACACATGGAGGACATGACGACCACCATGTCACCCTGACCTGCCCACATTCTCCAAGATTTTGTGAAAATTCTTCCCAGAGAAGTGGAGGGGGGACTATCACAATATTATGGCCATGGTTTTGGAAGGGGATGTCCAACAGGTTCTTATAGATGTGATAGTCAAGTGCCCAAAACTTTGGCTATTTATTGATTAATCTGGTAATAAATGTTGTGCACAAGTAATGAAAAGCACATATGAAACTTGTATAGACTTGTAACACTCAGGGGGTGGAGGGACCCAAATACAAATACCCAAAATACAGACTTAAGCACAATTTTAATGTTTTCTGGACAGAATTTGCAGTTCATTGGCTGACAGACGACACATTGCCTACGTTTGCGCCTGTTTCCTTATTTAACCTAAATTAAAACAAAATATAATTTAGCTATTTCTTTTTTTTTGCGTAATTAATGAAAACAATTTCCATTTTTGGATGATGTGACTGCTTTGCAGACGCCAGAGGCGATGTACTTCATCATTAAGCTGCTGATACCACGTCTCCAAGGAAGGAGATTAAATTGATGCAGCCCGGCTAAGTGAATGAAACTCCGAGAGAGGAAAAAAAGGAGCTTTGAACAAAAGGATCCATCAGCAGAGCTGTGCGAGATGGATTTTATTCTGGTGTTCCTATCTGAAGGCAGTGCTAAGAGGATGCATTAAGAAGACAGCTTGCTTGTGCCATTAAAATAATGCATACATTTTTTACATAATGCCATAGCTGTATTTCACCTTGATGAAGCGTCTTAATATAAACTAAACTATTCGTTCTCAGAGATTCTACTAAACGATCAAGGGTGTGATTTTTGCAAAATACTTTCTTTTAAAGGTATATTCCAGGCAGAAATGAAGCTTTCACATTGAAATGCCTCTAGGGAATTGCCTACCTGCTCGTATAAAGTGACTAACACTGAAATAAAGAAATATACAGACGGAGGATCTCAGTGTCTCTTCTTCTTTTTTGTGCTTTGTTCAAGAGCTTCAGCCACCCGGAGCATCTTCACTTTCCAGGTGTGTTGGACTCCTGGTCAATAGTATTGTGACGCCCAAAGCAAAGAGGTCCTGTATGGTATTCCGTCCACAAATGTATTCCTAACAGCAGAAATACATACGGTGTCTCATGTAGGACTATTCACACATTAATATTGTATTCTAAAGTGTGAGGTACTAAAGGGAAGATCAAGGCAGTGTGTGTAACACTCCTGCGTTTTTTGTAGTAGGCTGGATTTGCAGCTGCAGAATCTCCACTCAGTAGTCATGTAGAGATGTGTTGAATAACCAGATCCAACTCTCCAGACTCATCACTGTGGGCCCGTCAGCTTCAGCATACAGATATACACACACTCAATAAGATGTTCCTGGAGTGATAGGATGTATATGATAGTATGAAGGTGATGTGCTGAAGGGACAGGTGTGAACAGTGACAGAGATGGTAAGCACTTGATAGAAATGTTCAGGAGAGTATTAGATGGTATTTAGGTAGAGTGCAGATAGGTTAGTAATCGAGTATGGTAACAGGTGGTAAGGACAGCAGATGACAAATACAGGATAGGCTAACCCAGTGCAAGGATAGATGGTAGTAGACTCAAGAGCTAGCAATCTATGTAACAGTGCAGATGATAGAATTAGTATGCATAGATAGTAACAGTCCTTAATGTGCAGAGGTAGGTAGTGTAAGTTAGGTTATGGAGGATTCCCCTGTGTTGTACTTATCACTAGTAAGGTTAGTAGTAGAGGGGTCCAGTAGTGAGGGAGTGATCCGGTAGTGAGATACAGGGATCAGTAGCGAGGTTCCGGTCTGTTCCAGGTAAAAGTAAATAGCTGGAGGTTCCGGCAGCGAGACAAGCTTGTAAGCATGTAGACACACAGGCACATAAGCACAGGCACAGGCACAGGCTCAGGCACATTGAACGAACAAGGTGAGAGAGAACGCCGGCGGTTGAAATAGCCGCTCAGAGCGGCGCTCGGCGATGACGTCATCCGTCTTAAAGGTGTATGCGTACCACCTAATTAGAAAGGTGGGACGCATATTGAAAGAAAATGGAAATTAAGGGTACCAGAGGTACCAGAATCTTACAGTACCCCCCCTTAAGGCCGGCTCCGGAAGGCCTATAGTACTGGTTTCTCCGGGTATTTCGAGTGAAACCTTCGTATAAGCCTAGGTGCGTGAACATCAGAGGTATCCAACCAGGTGTCGTCTTGGGGTCCATAGTTCTTCCATCTTATGAGATACTGGAGTCTTCCTCTGTGGATACGAGAATCCAAAATCTCCTTAATCTCATATTCTTCTCCGCCTTCAACTTGTACTGGAGGTGGAGGCAAGATGGTAGGCCTTATTCCTTGGTTAGGAACATGGGGTTTCAGTAGCGACACATGGAAGATGGGATGGATCTTGAGATCTGCCGGTAAGGTGAGCTGTACTGCAGCTTTTCCAATAAGTTTCTTAATTGGGAAGGGTCCCAGAAATAAAGGTCCAAGCTTTTTGCTAGGGATCTTTAACCTTAAATTTTTTGTCGATAGCGAAACGAGGTCCCCAATAGCATACTGAGGAGAAGGTCTTCTACGAAGGTCGTAGTACCTTTTTTGTTGACTATGAGCGTGTGAGATAGTGGTATTAGGTAAACCCAGAGAGTCTTTTATTTGGGTAAGATAGTCCGAGGCTACTGGGTTACTTGATGGTAGGATGCGTGGTGGAAGAAGTGTGGGATGAAACCCATAGTTCAAGTAGAACGGACTTTGCTTAGTAGTACTGTGAGTTGCGTTGTTATAAGCAAATTCCGCCAGAGGGAGAAGGTCCACCCAATCATCCTGTAGGTATGATGTGTAGCAACGCAGATATTGTTCTATACACTGGTTGACTCTTTCAGTCTGTCCGTTGGACTGAGGGTGGTAGGGTGAAGTGAGCTTTCGCTCAATCCGTAATATTTGACAAAGAGCTTGCCAAAATTTAGAGATGAACTGTGAACCACGGTCGGATAAAAGAGTCTTTGGAATTCCATGTAACTTGAACACATGTTTCATCAGTAGTTCCGCTGTTTGTTTAGATGAAGGTAGTCTACGGATAGCGATGAAATGTGCCATCTTTGTCAGGTGGTCCACTGACACTAGAATGGTATTAAATCCTTTAGATGGTGGTAGTTCTACTATAAAGTCTAAGGACACAACTTCCCATGGAACCTGGGGTATTGGTAGACTGCAGAGTAGACCAGATGGTTTGGTAGTGTTAATTTTGGACCTTGCACAGATGTCACATGAAGAAACAAATTTTTGTACAGACGTCTTCATATCAGGCCACCAAAACTGCCTGGTAAGCAAATTAAAGGTTTTTGTCATACCCATATGTCCTGCCATGGGCACATCATGTGATAACTCCAAGATCTTGGTGCGCATAGTAGGGGGTATGTAGAGTTTGTCGTTGTAATAGAGGAAGCCTTCTGCATCAGTACTTAGTTGTGGTGGAGGTGAATCCAATCCTATACTGTGCAAAATCTCTTCCTTCAAGGAACGAACAACACCAATAATACGTTCATAGGGTATTATAGGAATAGAAGGGATTTCGGCGCAGTTATCTTCGGTTAATCGTGATAGCGCATCCGCTTTTTTATTTTTGTCTGCAGGCGTGTAGGTCACTAGGAAGTTGAATCTTAGGAAGAATAATGGCCATCGGACCTGCCGGTGGGAAAGAGTTTTGTTAGTCTGGAGGTATTGAAGGTTTTTATGATCTGTATATATGAGTATTGGTAATTGGGTACCTTCAAGTAGATGTCGCCAATTCTCCAGTGCCAGTTTTATGGCAAGCAACTCCTTTTCACCCACTGGGTAATTCACCTCTGGGCTGCTTAGTGATTTTGAGAAGAAAGCAACTGGGTGGAGTGGTGAAGTATTTGTTGGTCGTTGGGAGAGAACTGCTCCTACTGCCATATTTGACGCATCTACCTCCAGAATATATTGGAGGGATGGGTCTGGATGGCATAGTATGGGAGCAGAAGTAAAGCTTGATTTTAACAAGCAGAAAGCTTGATTTGCTTCTTCTGACCATTTGAATGGTTTCTTTATACTTGTCAGTTGTGGGAGAGGTCTCACAATAGCAGAAAAGTTCTTGATGAACTTCCTATAGAAGTTTGAAAATCCAAGGAATCACTGTAATGCCTTACGAGTTGTTGGTATAGGCCAGTCCAGAATACAGGATATCTTGCTCATATCCATCTTAATTACGGTTTTGGATATAATGTATCCTAGGAATAATATTTCTTCTTTATGAAATAGGCATTTTTTTAATTTCATGTATAGATTGTGTGCGAGTAATCTGGATAACACAAGTCTTACATGTTTTATATGTTCAGACAGAGATCGAGAATAGATAAGTATATCGTCCAGATATACTACAACACAGACATCAAGTAAGTCTCTAAAGGTGTCGTTTATGAACCTTTGGAAAGCTGCGGGAGCATTACACAACCCGAATGGCATCACAAGATATTCGAATAATCCGTATCTGGTTCTGAATGCTGTTTTCCACTCATCTCCGTCACGGATTCGGATTAGGTTGTATGCCCCTTTTAGGTCCAATTTAGAGAAGTAAGTAGCCCCACGCACTTGTTCGATGAGTTCAGGGATGAGCGGTAAAGGATAGCGATCCTTTATCGTAATCGTATTTAATTGCCTATAATCGATAATAGGCCTAAGACTTGAATCCTTATTGCGGACAAAGAAAAGTCCTGCAGCTGTGGAAGAAGTAGAGGGTCTGATGAACCCTTTTTTTAAATTTTCATCTAAGTATTCCTTGAGATGAGAAAGTTCATCCTGTGAAAGAGGATAAACATGACCGAAAGGCAATTTGCTGTTAGGGAGTAGATCGATAGTGCAATCATAATCCCTATGGGGAGGCAACACTTGAGCATTTTTCTCAAGGAATACTTCGGACAGATCCTGATAGCATAATGGTGCAATCTCATCTGACACCACAGACAGGATCTTTCCAAAAGATGGGAGGTTACACGTAATCTCGCAATAGTGAGAAGGGAAAGTTAAAGTCCGTCGGTTCCAATCTATGATTGGTTGATGTGTGTGTAACCAAGGAAGTCCCAAAATAATGGGATAATGGGGTGAAGGTAGTATATCAAAAGTGGTGGTCTCCATATGAGACTCGTTAGCAGTGACAAGGAGTGCTTGTGTCTGGTTGGTGATTGGACCAGAAGATAGCGGAATACCGTTAATGAAACTAACAGAAACAGGTTTAGGTTTTGAAATAATAGGTATTTTATTTAAGGTAACAAAACATGTATCAATATAGTTCCCACAAGATCCTGTGTCGATCATAGCCTTGGTGGTAATCCTAGTCTGGTCCCACTGTAATGTTAAATGAACAAAGAGATAGGGCTTAGAAAAGGAAGTCGTTAATCCTCCTAGCAAGACATGTGAACACTCACCCTCTTTTTTGCGGACAAGGGGATAGACGCTTATCAAATGATCCGGGGATGCGCAGTACATGCAGAGGTTTCTGGATCTTCTTCTGGCTCGTTCAGTAGTTGATAAAGGTGGGCGTATGGTTCCTACCTCCATGGGAGTAGGGTCAACGGCCGAAATCCGAGAAGGACTAGACAATGGCATTCCCATTTTCTCAGCCTTTCTTTCTCGCAGTCGCCTGTCGATGTTGATACTGAGTTGTATTAAGGCATCCAAGGTGCCAGGTAAATCCGCTCGGGCGAGCTCGTCTTTAACAGCTTCTGACAACCCGAGTCTGAATTGAGTTCGCAGAGATGTATCATTCCACCCTGAATCAAGGGTCCATCTTTTGAACTCTGCTACAAAGTCTTCTACAGGTCTCCTACCTTGTTTTAAAGCCCTCAATTGAATATCAGAAGTACTCTGCCAATTGGGGTCTTCATATAAACTAGCGAGTTCCGCTAGGAATAAAGAATAGGAGTTGAGAAGCTGATCATTTTTCTCAAAGAGAGAGTCTGCCCAGGCCCGTGGATCACCCGTTAAGTATGAAATAACGGTACAGACTTTAATTTGATCAGTAGGGTATGTACGAGGCTTTAACAAAAAAAGCAATTGGCATGCGTTTTTGAATTCACAAAATTTTTTCCGATCACCTGTAAACACTGGAGGAGGGTTTATTTTAGGTTCAGGGGGCTGAGCAGCAGTAAGCCGTGAAAGACGGGTTACCTGCTGTGTCAGAGTTTGATTTTCTTCTTTTACTTCAGTAAGAGCAAGCATTAATGCATTTACTTGTTGTGTTAATTGTGTCACTTGAGTGGGTAATTCTGCTGAATCCATTTTTTTAGGTTCGTTCAATCTGTAACGCTCCTGCGTTTTTGTAGTAGGCTGGATTTGCAGCTGCAGAATCTCCACTCAGTAGTCATGTAGAGATGTGTTGAATAACCAGATCCAACTCTCCAGACTCATCACTGTGGGCCCGTCAGCTTCAGCATACAGATATACACACACTCAATAAGATGTTCCTGGAGTGATAGGATGTATATGATAGTATGAAGGTGATGTGCTGAAGGGACAGGTGTGAACAGTGACAGAGATGGTAAGCACTTGATAGAAATGTTCAGGAGAGTATTAGATGGTATTTAGGTAGAGTGCAGATAGGTTAGTAATCGAGTATGGTAACAGGTGGTAAGGACAGCAGATGACAAATACAGGATAGGCTAACCCAGTGCAAGGATAGATGGTAGTAGACTCAAGAGCTAGCAATCTATGTAACAGTGCAGATGATAGAATTAGTATGCATAGATAGTAACAGTCCTTAATGTGCAGAGGTAGGTAGTGTAAGTTAGGTTATGGAGGATTCCCCTGTGGGGTACTTATCACTAGTAAGGTTAGTAGTAGAGGGGTCCAGTAGTGAGGGAGTGATCCGGTAGCGAGATACAGGGATCAGTAGCGAGGTTCCGGTCTGTTCCAGGTAAAAGTAAATAGCTGGAGGTTCCGGCAGCGAGACAAGCTTGTAAGCATGTAGACACACAGGCACATAAGCACAGGCACAGGCACAGGCACATTGAACGAACAACGTGAGAGAGAACGCCGGCGGTTGAAATAGCCGCTCAGATCGGCGCTCGGCGATGACATTCAGCCTTGATTGTAACCCGGTGGAGAAAAGGACAACATAACAGCCCTGAACTAGCTAACATCAGCATCTGTATAGGGAAATGAATTTGCATTTCCAAACATCAAGTGAGTTAAATATTTTGTTCTATTCTAATAAAATATTCCTGGGCAGCTGCCAATCGTCTTACTTCTCTAAGCCCAATTACAGCATCTACTGGGCAATCTGGGCAATCATTCTTGGCAAGCAAAACCTTTATTTTTTTTTCCCTCCATGTCTTGCCATAGTACATAAAGTAACGTTTTTATTGATTGCAAATAACACGCAAACTCTTTTATGCTACATTAATTTATGTATGCCTCCCCCCACCCCCATTATAAAAGGCCATCAAATACTTTAACAACTTGTCTAGTATTGTACGTTCACAAGCTGCAAAGTGGTGGGCATTTTTTTCTGCGGTGGCGGGTAAAGATGGCACTGCAAAAGTAACCCTCTGGTGAACAGTGCACTGGTTAATTGATGTGATCTGGGCTGTCATCCAATGGCTCACATCACAGGCAGGGTATACAGAGCTGATCCAAGCTCCTCTGTACCTTGCGATCTCTGTGATTACCATTTCCAGTGAGCACAAATTTCAACATTGTTAATGTTCATATTTAAGAGCCAACTCCTTCCTTTCTCATTGGAGGAGGAAGGAACTAATGAATGAATGAACGATCATTCATTAGCTCCAGAATGCAGGCATCAGCTGATTTAGTGTAGGGAGTGAGATGTGGGATCAGTTTTTAACCATGTCACCTCCCCTTCTCTCTTGTACATCTGATCTCCATCCTCTCTCTAGTGACTGTATTCTACATATCTGCAAATTACTGCCTCGTCTGTATTCTTCCACTGTTTGTGACCTTTACATTAACCCCTTCACCATTTCCTCCCTCATATGACCTGTACAAGCAGTATCCAGTACACCATTACAAAGCTCCATGTTTTAACCACCCCAAAACCAGCATGTTTCTTCATTTCCAAAAAATTGTGGCAAATCACCTTTGGGTGTCTACTTTCCAAAAAGAGGTAATTTTGGGGATGTTATTCTGTCCTGGCACTTTTATTTTAACAGAAAAAAGGTAAGCTGTTTTTTGTCTTTTTCCTTAATACAGTGAAAAAAAAAGAAAAAAAACAGTTATTAACCAAATTTATATAAACCAAAATTATATCAATTAATTTGAATACAGTGCTGCATAAAATGTCAGTCAAACTATTCTGATACTTAAAACTGAATAATAGCCTGGAAAGGAAAGAATGATAGAATGGTACTCAAGCGGTTAAAGGGAATGATGTAATTTTTGCAAATTTTGTTTCTTTAACTTTTATGTTAAATTAGTTGTAAAGTCAAAATGTATTCTTTGCATTAAGATAAAAAGCCTTTTGTGTGCAGCAGCCCCCCCAACACTTACCTGAGGTCCCTCTCTGTCCATCGATGTCTACGAGTGTCTTAGACGTCCGAGGTTCTCCCTCCTGATTGGCTGAGACACAGCAGTGGCACCATTGGCTGCCGCTGCTTTCAATCAAAGTCAGCTAGCCAATCAGGAGAGAGAGGGGGCAGGGTCGGGTTGGGGCTTCATGTCTGAATAGACACAGGGATCTGTGACTCAGTTCGGGTGCCCCCATAGCAAGCTGCTTGCTGTGGAGACACTGAACAGGAGGGAGGGGCTAGGATCGCAGAAGAGGGTCCCGAGAAGAGGAGGATTCGGGCTGCTCTGTGCAAATCTACTGCAACAGAACAGGTAAGTATAACATGTTTGTTTTTTTCATAGGAAAAGAAAACAAAAACAAGACTTTACAATCCCTTTAAATACTAAACAAAACCTATTTTCTAGTCTAGTAAATATGAAACATTAAATATTATAACTTTATATTAATACTTTTTTCTTTGTTCATTCAGTAGGTGGACTTTTTTTCACACGTTGTGTCTTCTTACAGCCTGCTGTTTAGAGCAATCAGTAGCTCAAGCTACATTTTAACCGTTTGCCAACCGCCGCACGACTATTTACTGCGGCGGTCAGCCCCGTACAGGCAAAGTGACGTAGTACTACGTCGCTAGCCTTTGAGCCTCTAGGGGTGAACGCGCGCCGCCGGAGGCGCGTTCCCGCCCCCGCTCGTTCCCTAAGAAGTCTGCGCGTGTGACCGGCGGACCCGATGTCTGTCGGCCACTCGCGATCTCCCCGTGGAGAGGGAGAAAGGCAGGCGGCTGATGTAAACAAAGCCGCCTGTCATTCTCCCTGATGTAAGAACAGAGATCATATGATCCTGCTATGTAGGATCGTATGTCTCTGTGCTTACATCACTAGCCACACCCCTTTACAGTTAGAAGCACGCCCCTAGGGACACATTTAACCCCTCCATCACCAATAAAGTTAACCCCTTCCCTGCCAGTGTCATTTTTACAGTAACAGTGCATATGTATAGCACTGATTACTGTAGTAATGTCACTGGTAACCCCAAAAGTGTCAAAAATGTCAGTCAAGGGTCCGATCTGTGCGCCCCAATGTCGAAGTCCCGCAAAAAAAAAAGTTGCAGATCGCCGCCATTACTCGTTAAAACAAAACAATAAAAATGACAAAAATCTTTCACTTAGTTAGTAAACGCAATAACTTTTGCGCAAACCAATCAAATTGCGCTTATTGTGATTTTTTTTTACCAAACATATGTAGCAGAAAACAAATTGGCCTAAAATGTTAAAAATTTTGATTTTTACATTTTTTGGGGGGGAATTTCATATAAAAAAATGTGAAGAATATTGTTATTTTTTCAAAATTGTCGCTCTTTTTTTATTTATAGCGCAAAAATTAAAAATCGCACAGGTGATAAAATACCACCAAAAGAAAGCTCTGTTTGTGAGAAAAAAAGGACGTCAATTTCATTTGGGTACAACGTTGCACGACCGCGCAATTGTCCATTAAAATCACGCAGTGCCGAATCGCAAAATAGGGCCTGGTCAGGAAGGGGGTAAAATCTTCCGGGGCTTAAGGGGTTAAAACCCACAGCTAAATGAGTTGTCACAGTAGCTCATCTCTTATTGGATGGCTCAGTTCAATGTTATATTCAGACAAAACTAGACTCATTGCAGGCAGCTATGTCTGCCATGTATTAATTGTTTATTTGTAAATTAAAGGTTATATTGAAGGAGAGAGAGAGGGGAGCTAGGTTCAGAGAATTATTGCACTCAACTCATAATCATATAAGTGTCCATTCAGTGCAGGAGTAAGAACCACTCCCACTGCCACCAATGGAGGACGGAGGACGGAGGACCTGTGATTTAATTGGACCAGCCCGAAGAACTCAGGACAAAGGGGAAGCTTGAAAAAAAAAATCTGCTTTAAATGTAAACCCTTGTTTTCCTAAGCAATGATTGGTGAAATATCTGCCTGCCCTCACTTTCAATTTTTTCTATCTAGACCTCTAGAAATATGTTGCCAGGGGTGTATATATTCTCCTAGGTGGTGGATATAGTTTGTGATTTAGTAAATATCACATGTTGCTTGTAACATCATGCACAAAGCTACTCATGCTGATGGGTTCAGTTGTTGTGTCCTTTTCTAACCTCTTATCATTGCTGAACGCTTTTGTAAATTCTAGCCTGGCGGACTGTGCAGTCCCGCAACATATAATCTTGCGCAGTGGAACGCCGTGACAGGACATCATTTAAAGCTTCAACCCCGTTTATTTGTCCATGCTGGAAGAATGCCCTTCACATTAATCTTCTGTGCTGAGATCTTTGTCATTTCATTCTACATAGTGAGCTAGTTAGGATTCTTACTAAAACAGGATTCTTAACAAAAAGAAAACCTGAAAACAGAATAAAACGTGCACATTTGTCATCTGTTCAGTTTTTAAATCCAAATCTCTCTCTGTCTTCTTGCCTCCAAAATGGCCTCTTGTGTACCTCTAATGTACGCAAATGGGCATTATGTCCAAAAGTGATATTTGAAGTAAAAGTAGAACCTGGAGGATTTAGTATCTTCCTGGCTTCTATAGGCTTGCGTAGGGGGTGTGTACACCCCAATTACTACATGCAGTGCTGATTCCCCCTACTGCCTGGGCTTCCTCCCTGTTGCCCCCCACCTTGCAGTTCTGCTGGCTTAATTCCTCTCCTTTCTCCCCAGCTGCTACCAGGAATGTTTCAGGGTGGAGAGTGAGGGAAGATGCTAGTAAATATGTCATTTACATCACCTTCCTTTTCTAAATGAACACAGTGAATACACACACTCACTGTGTTCATTCATAACTGGAGCATAGTGAACTTTATATACTATGTCTCAGTTTGTGAATGAACATAAAGCCCCTTAGCACAGAGCACTTCCCATTCATTCACTGTCCCGTGCAACAGAGACTGTAAAGAAAGTCATGTGTGTTTGAGTTTTGGGGTGCACACCCTAATGCAATAGTCTGCGCACACCTATGCTAACTTCTGATAGATTTTCAGACTCCAGTGGTAAGACCTCCCCATCAGTTTCTGACTCTTCCCCTAATGATGAAGTATTGTGTGCTCCAGTCCTGCCTAAAAAGCATTAGAAATCCAAATGAGGAAGGTTAGTTTGAATATGCATAGCATATTTGCACATTATGACAGATTTACCTCTTAGTGACGAGAGATCACTGTTCCTTCTCGTCACTCCACCATTGCCGCAGCTATCTTCTTCTGATTGCCTTTCGGGGTCTGGATCAGAGGGCGTACTTACAGGGGTCACCATTGCGACCCAGCCTCATGCTCTAGGGGGCCCATGCAGCCCCCCTATACGACTGGATAGGAGGGAAGTGGCATGTAGAGGAACCAATCCCTCCATGAGACTACAGGAGGCAAATAGAGGCTCCTCCACATGTCCCTCCCCTCTCCTCCCTGTGCTTAAGCTGCTTCCCTGGCCCCCTGCAGCTCTGCCTGGTTTCCTCCTCCCACCTCTCACTGGCTGCTGTGGAGGATCTGTTAGTTACATAGTTAGTCAGGTTGAAAAAAGACACAAGTCCATCTTGCTCAACAAATAAAAAACAAAAAAAAACACAGTGATGAAAACCCAACCATGCAATTCCATATCCCATATACACAATCCTATACCCGCAGTTGATCCAGAGGAAGGTGGAAAAACCCCAGCAAAGCATGATCCAATTTGCTATAGCAGGGGAAAAACAATTCCTTCCTGATCCCCCGAGAGGCAATCTGATATTCCCTGGATCAACTTTACCTATAAATATTAGTACCCACTTATATTAAGTACACCAGTAAAGAATTCAGGCCTATTTAAAGCAATCTAGTAAGCTAGCCAGAACCACCTCTGGAAGGAGTCTATTTGACATTTTCACAGCTCTTACGGTGAAGAAACCTTTCTGTATTTGGAGACTAAATCTGTTTCCCTCTAAGCGTAAAGAATACCCCCTTGTCCTCTGTGATGACCTTAAAGTGAACAACTCAACACCAAGTTCACAATATGGACCCCTTATGTATTTATACATGTTGATCATATCCCCCCTTAATCTCCTCTTCTCAAGAGGGAATAAATTCAGTTTCTCTAATATTTTCTCATAGCTGAGCTCCTCCATGCCTCTTATCAGTTTGGTTGCCCTTCTCTGCACTTTCTCCAGTTCCCCAATATCCTTTTTAGGAACTAGTGCCCAAAACTAAACTGCATATTCCAGATGAGGTCTTACTAATGATTTGTACAGGGGCAAAATTATATCTCTCTCTCTGGAGTCCATGCCTCTGTTAATACAAGAAAGGATTTTGCTTGCTTTGGTAACCGCAGCTTGGCATTGCATGCTATTATTAAGCTTATGATCTACCAGAACACTCAGATCCTTCTCCGCTATGGATTCCCCCAGTTCTACTCTGCCTAGTATGTATGATGCATGCATATTCTTAGCCCCCAAGTGAATACCTTTACATTTATCAACATTAAACCTCATTTGCCACCTAGTTGCCCAATGAAACAGTGCATTGAGGTCAGCTTGTTAGTTGGAGACATCCTGTAAGGAAGTTATTCCACTGCAAAGCTTGGTGTCATCCACAAAGACTGAAACGGTACTTTTAATCCCAGACACTATATCATTTATAAAGATATTAAAAAGTAAGGGTCCCAACACTGAACCTTGGGGTACACCACTAATAACCTTAGACCATTCAGAGTAAGAATCATTAACCAATACTCTCTGAATCTTTTAGCCAGCTTTCTATCATTTTACAAAATGATCTTTCCAAGCCTGTAGACTTTACCTTACACATTAGCCGTGTGTGGGGAACTGTGTCAAACGCTTTTGCAAAATCCAAGTATACTACGTCCACAGCCACCCCTCTATCCAGGGTTTTATTTACCTCCTCATAAAAAGAAATCAGGTTTGTTTGACACCTTCTGTCTTTCATGAATCCATGTTGTCTGTTGCTTAAAATATTTTTTTCCAGCAAGAACTCATCTATGTGGTCTTTTATAAAACTCTTAATGGAGATTAGGATTAAGAGCAGGAAAGGAGATGGTAAATATGTCATTTACTGGCCCCTTCCTTGTCTTAAGAATCAGGGATACCGATCACTGACTCCCGTTTTTTTTTGTTCATTCATAGCTGGGGCATAGTAAACTGTGTTTATGAATGAGCGGGAGGCTGTGTACATAACTATTGCTGTCCATTCACTCTGTGCAGCTGAGTACAGAGTAAGGGGCTGGTGAATCTGTCCTCAGTCCCTTTCTCTGTCTCAAAAGTAAAACATCAGGGGTCGGTTTAGACCCCTGATATTTCACCAAAGACCCTCAACAAGGGTCCTAAAAAAATGTAAAGAATAATAAAAAATACAATTGTAAAAAAAAAATAAAACAACAAAAATAAAAACTACTGATACCAGTGGCAGAACTACCAGGGTCGCAAAGGTCGCACGTGAATGTGCTCTGGCTTTCTGTCACCGTGGGGGGGACCTCAAGATAGAAGGAGGGTGACCCCTGCGGGACAGTAATAAAGGGTCCTACGATAGGAGTAAAGGGCCCCAGGATCAGAGGTAATGGCCCCGGTCGGGGGCCAGGGGGGCCCTTCATGGTTTCCTGCACCGCAGCCCTGAAGGTTCTAGTTACACCTCTGGTCTGGAGTCGTCATCTTTCTCTACTAGCCAGCATGAGTTTCTATGTCCTGGCAGCTGGAGCTTAATCCCAGTGTGCTACAATTGTATCGTGATTTGTATATGTAGGCTGTCTATAATTAGGAAAACTTGTTTCCCGATAGTGAGAGAGCTTTTGTGCCAGAATAGACACACAGAGTATCTATCATCTGCCATAAAAATCTACTTGCTAAAATATTTTTTCAAATCTAGTTTAGTTCCACTTTATATTGCTTATGCTTTACCCATAGAGGACAAAGAAACAGATTCACTTAATGCTCGAAAAGAGAAGCTACTGCTCCTGCACCTGAGAAATTGCTGTGTGGCTGATTGAAAACGTATGTCTCCACTTATTCAGCCACCACATCTGCTGTCCTGCCACTCCCAACAGGTCAGAAAAACCTAAATGAAACTCTAAAACGAAAAAAATAAAACACATCAGCATGGCGCATTACCTTTGCGACATTTTATTGTTAAAACAGTGTACACATTGTACTCACAAATGAGATGAAATATCAAGCATGGTATATGTAAGAAGTCCACCAGATTCTTTACTCAGCATGGACTGCTGACTAATGACAGTTGTGGAAAAAGACTTCCAAATAAAGTTTACGTGTTTCGAGGGATGTCCCGTCTTCTTCAGAGCTGGATTTGGAGTGCAGGTATCTGGTCTTTATATGATCAAAAACCATGTGACCTCTAGTAAAAATCCCTCCCATAATGGGCGGGCTGATGGAATTCAATCATATGTTTATATATATATATATATATATATATATATATATATATATATATATATATATATTTACCTAAACAAATACACATATGTAAATCTCCTGCACTAGGCCTTACATCACACAAAAGGGCATTATATGTATTAAAAAATGTATATCCATATGTCTATTCCTAAGATAAAAAGCATAATCTAAAATAGAGGCAAATATTTTGGCTCTAGACCTTCAAGTCTCAATATACTCTATAGCATGCCATGTATACATGTGATACAAATGAATCTGTGAAAAGGAATACTTATTAACATCAAATAATTACCGTGTCTTCGCCATCCAGGATGTTCAATAAACTTGGGTACAGATGAGCCCAAACTGTTTATTTCAGAATGTAAGAGTTCAAAAAAGAACTAATGAAAATAGTGATGGGAGTCCAACGGGTAGCCTTTGAAATGCACGCTGGCCAGACCGTGTTGTGCGTTCCAGGCGCCGGCCCCGTGACGTGTGAATGTCACTTCTGGCGATGCCCAAATCGCATCATCACCGCTCCACAAGGAAACAGGAAGCCGGAACATCAGCTGCGGTGGAACACAGATGTCACCCTTGGCCTTCTTCTGCAGACCCAGAAGGCATCTGGAAGTGACACTACAAACAAACCCGCCCCCCCCCCCCCCCCGCGGCGCCACATTACATCCAGCCTGGGCATCTGTATAATGCAGGGATAAAAAAACGATGTAATATATAAATACACCTAAATAGGTATATCCCTCGCTCCACTAGAAGGAAGATAGTACTGAATCTATATAAACTACAAAGGTGGTCTCCTATGCAGGTATTTAAATGTGTGTGCAGCAGCTGGAGTCAAAAAAGATGTATGAAGAAATGTTTAAGCCTCTGTTTTATTGGCTACCTTCAGCGCTTGCCTATATTGATATTATAAACGTGTATTCTCAATCTTATGCAATAAAATGTACATAAATTACATATAGAAGTGTATAAGTACATAAATAAAATAAAACGTGACTATACTTGATCCTGTACTCTGTGACTATGAAAAATACAAATAATATAAATAAATGTATATATAAAAAATGGGTTAATTAATCATACTTAATTCAAATAAAATTATTAGGTAAAAGTAGTGCTACGTGAAGTGAATCCAACGAACCCCTAATT
Organism: Pelophylax lessonae; assembly: GCF_965119305.1. Taxonomy (NCBI): domain Eukaryota; kingdom Metazoa; phylum Chordata; class Amphibia; order Anura; family Ranidae; genus Pelophylax; species Pelophylax lessonae. The sequence continues at coordinate 600,626,662 of NC_138770.1, read as the reverse complement.
ATAGCAAGTGATATAGCTCGTGAAATACAGTCTGTAAGCGTCCATTAATAGTCCAGTGCAAGCATGATAAATATCTTGTGCAAAATATAAAGGATTCCGTGCTGATATAAAGTGCAGGTGCTAATGGTGATCTTCCCCGCCAGCCATGTAGTGACTAGGCTTCACCGAAAAAATAAATACAAAATTGATTATGAATGGGCCACTTACCAGAAGATGTTGGTCTTGGCTGCTGTATAGCATCAAGACCATCCAGCACTTTGGTGGTCATCCCGACCAGAAATGGTATCTGATGTATTCAGTGTGGTCACTCCGACCAGGAACAGCAGCCTGTGTACAGCCTCTCCAACTTTCATTCGTTCACAGTACGAGTGAAAGGCAAAAGAAGAGAACTCCAGATAGTGTGTTACCATAAAACCTTTATTGCCCATCCATGGGCTAAAAACATCCACAGTAATAAACTGTACTTAAAAAATATTCGTGCCTAGTCACGGACCAGAGTTAGAGTGGACGGCGGTGTGACTTCCGGCGTGCGTTCCACTCACTCCTCGTGACGTCACCACGTGCATTACACTTACGCGTTTCGTCATGCAAACTGACGTCTTCAGAGATAAAAAAATTATATTGTACAGTGGATGGAAAGAAAACACACTACCACGGTTGATATTTCATCTCATTTGTGAGTACAATGTGTACACCGTTTTAACAATAAATTGTCGCAAAGGTAATGCGCTAGGCTAGTGGGCCCCCTGTGTTTTTTTCCTTTTAGGGTTTAATTTGGGTTTTCCCTGACCTGTTGGGAGTGGCAGCACAGCCGATGTGGTGGCTGAATCAGTGGCAACATACGTTTTCAATCAGCCGCACAGCAACTTCTCAGACGCAGCAGGAGTAGTTTCTCTTTTCTAGTTTCTCTTGTGGGGCTCCAGCAGCTAAGAGGCGCAGAATCCCTTGCACAAACCGTCTTTACTAGAAGTTTCATACCCATTTTTCAATATGGTTTTATCTATTGAGGAAAGACAACTAAGGAGGACTTCCCTAACGAAAGGGTTCACAAACAGTATAGACTCCTTTGAACAGCAAAACAGTATAAACTCCACTGAGCCATCCAGCAACAACTCTGAACTATACAGTCGTGAGGATGAGATGGTGTCACTATTTCTAAGTTAAAGCATGCACTAGAGAGCAAAATGATCCAATGGTGGGATATACGTCAACCACAAAAACATTTTGGAGATACAGAGAATCCCCAGAGGCCTAAGGATCACTAAACTAAGCACATTTCTAGATTAGGACCTGAATAAGGGATGGATTGATGAACTAAGAAAGTGCAATAGACTCTGGCCTAATCTCATTATCAAACAGAGAGAGAGAGGAACCTTGAAAACATCTGTTCTGTTATATCCAACCTGCAGGACAAATTGAGATTTTTCACTGATATTAAAAATTTTGACGACTGGGATAAAAATCTAAACGAACAAATTATGCAGTTTGATGTGAACCTGGTCCTGTATGCCAGGTATATTGATGATGGTCTGATCATATGAGATGGTACAGATGCTGAATTTGAGAGCTTTGAGGACCATTGTCAAAACAACCCATATGGTATCCGTTTTACTCATTTTCTAGATAGCAGTACTTTGATATTTCTGGATCTAGAGCTTAGGTCAGAGTCAGAGGGATCCATTCTTTCCAAGACACATTTTAAGCCCAGCATAGGTAACTCATACCGGCATGCCAACAGCAGTCACCATCCGTGTTGGATCAAAAATGTACCCTTTGGGCAATTTTGTAGACTTAAGCAGACTTGCACTCTCAAAAGGGATTATATAGAACAGGAAACTATCCTTAAAAGGAAATTCAAGGATAAGGGCTACCTGGATACTCACATAGAAGAGGCATACAAAAAATACCTACTCCATAATGAGAGTTCGAATATCGACAATACTCACAACAACAAACATCGAGAGAGTAGTCTGGTCCCTAGGAAGCACGGAACACAACAGGTCAATTTCTGTACCTAGTTTAACAACAATGTTTGGCAAATGCACCGGGTTTTCCGTAAGCACTGGGATATCCTTCAAAAGTAACCAATCCTAGGCAGTCAGATCCCAGGCAAGCTCAGCTTCCTCTATAGAAAACCCAGAGACTTAAGAAGTATAGTCGCTCCCAGTAGAGTACAGAAACCTAAAAAATCTCGTAACAGCCAATTGAACCAACGGTCTTTACTTTTTGACCAGAAGGGCAGCTACAGGTGTGGGGTCAGAAATTGCAGCACCTGTAACTTTATGTGGCATCATAAGTGGGATGCACTGGGAACTGATGGCAAAACACACCGCATCAAACGATTCATTACCTGTGGGACCTCATTTGTTATATATACAATTCTATGCCCCTGTGGTTTATTGTACGTCGGTCGGACATCATGTCCACTTAGGGTTCGCATTGGTGAAAATAAATGCAGTATAATTAGAGGGACATTTTAAAGAAAAGCATAGAGGGGATCCCACAGGTATGAAAATTTTTGGCATTGAAGTTATCTCTGACGAACTAGACAGGGGGAGGCGATATCAGAAACTGTGATGTCAGGGCTGGCCCAAGACATTGCCTGGGTCCGAGAATGAAATGCTGCCCCCCCCTCAAAAAAAATTCACGCCCAAGAGGCCCCCACATTCTATAGGACTATGAAAGCAGTCAGAGGAGTGTGAGTGTGTATGGAGTGACAGCAAGAGCAGGACAGAGCAGTAGACACTGGGCAGATAAGCACACCAGGCTTTCTACTGTCTATAGTGCCACAGTGCCCTGCAGGGCTGTGAGCATGGTACAGGAGAATGCAGTGCTGCGGGCATGGTACAGGAGAATGCAGTGCTGCGGGCATGGCACAGGAGAATGCAGTGCTGCGGGCATAATACAGAAGAATGCAGGGCTGCGGGCATGGTACAGGAGAATGCAGGGCTGCGGGCATAATACAGAAGAATGCAGGGCTGTAGGCATGGTACAGGAGAAAACAGGGCTGTGGGCATGGTACAGGAGAATGCAGGGCTGCGGGCATGGTAAAGGAGAATGCAGGGCTGTCGACATGGTACAGGAGAATGCAGGGCTGTGGACATGGTACAGGAGAATGCAGGACTGCGGACATGGTACAGGAGAATGCGAGGCTGCGGACATGGTACAGGAGAATGCGGGGCTGCGGGCATGGTACAGGAGAATGCGGGACTGCGTGCATGGTACAGGAGAATGCGGGACTGCGGGCATGGTACAGGAGAATGTGGGGCTACGGGCATGGTAAAGGAGAATGCGGGGCTGCAGGCATGGTACAGGAGAATGCGGGGCTGTGGGCATGGTAAAGGAAAATGCGGGGCTGCGGGCATGGTACAGGAGAATGCGGGGCTGCGGGCATGGTACAGGAGAATGCGGGGCTGCGGGCATGGTACAGGAGAATGCGGGGCTGCAGGCATGGTACAGGAGAATGCGGGGCTGCGGGCATGGTACAGGAGAATGCAGGGCTGCGGGCATGGTGCATGAGAATGCGGGGCTGCGGGCATGGTACAGGAGAATGCGGGGCTGCGGGCATGGTACAGGAGAATGCGGGGCTGCGGGCATGGTACAGGAGAATGCGGGCCTGCAGGCATGGTGTAGGAGAATGCGGGGCTGCAGGCATGGTGCATTAGAATGTGGGGCTGCTGGCATGATGCAGGAGAATGCGGGGCTGTGGGCATAGTACAGGAGAATGCAGGGTGCGGGCATGGTGCATGAGAATGCAGGGCTGTGGGCATGGTGCAGGAGAATGCGGGGCTGCGGGCATGGTGCAAGAGAATGCAGTGCTGCGGGCATGCTAGAGGAGAATGCGGGTCTGCGGGCATACTACAGGAGATGCAGTGCTGTGGGCATGTACCATGCCCGCAGCACTGCATCTTCTGTAGTATGCCTGCAGCCCCGCATAATGGCAGGTAATGTGGCTGTGGAGCAGTCTCACTTACCTGTTCCTGAAGGGTGCCTTAGGAATTAAAAATGGCGCCGCCCGGCGCCAAAAAAAAAGGTCCGCGGCTGGCCTGACATGCACACTGCGCATGCGCCGCCGCCACCGCTGCTCAGTAAAGTCCGTACATGTTTAGCAATAGCCGGAAGCCGAAGAAGAGAAGAGGCGGCCGGGGGCCACCCCTCTCTAAGTGCCGCCTGGGTACCATGGTCCCATCGGGACCCATAGTAGGGCCGGCCCTGTGTGATGATAATAGGTATTTATTTTTACAGATTCATTCAATGTATACATGGTATGCCATACAGTATATTGTTACTTGAAGGTCTAGAGCCATATATATATATATATATATATATATATATATATATATATATGTATATATAATGCCCTTTTGTGTGATGTAAGGCCTAGTGCAGGAGATTTACATATGTGTATTTGTTATATATATATATATATATATATATATATATATACAGTAAAACCTTGGTTTGAGAGTAACTTGGTTTGAGAGCGCTTTGCAAGACAAGCAAATTTTTAAAATAAATTTTGACTTGATATGTCTTGATATACAAGTAGCGTCATGCATAAAAAAGAAGAGAGGAGCCTCTAAAGTGTAGCAATATGGTTACATTTAATGAAAGTTCAATATTTAGCAACTCACATGGTTGATGATTAAAACAGGCACACCTAAGTTTGCAGGCATCTGGGGTAAAGCTGTCCACATAGACAGTCCTCCGCACAGCCATCTTCATCATCCCTTCCCCGCTGCACTCCACGAGTGATTCAAAGCCTCACTTTCAGATCACTCTACTGCAGGTTATTCTTCCCAGTCAGGATTGCAGACTGACAGTGGTGAGAGCCGGTGGTTCAGAAGATGGTCTATGTGGACATCTTTACCCCAGATGCCTGCATACTTAGGTGTGCCTATTTTAATCACACATCTCTCTTATATTCTGTAGCTCTGCTAGATTTTGCTTCTAATCCCCTTGGGAAGGCTGCATATTGTGGATGGACATTTTATGGTTACACAACCTATCACATTGCTATAATCTTTTATATAGACTATAAACTGAAGGACTTGTGGAACAAATCATCTGAGTTTCCATTATTTCTTATGGGGAAATTTGCTTTGATATAAGAGTGCTTTGGATTACAAGCATGTTTCCAGAAAGAATTATGCTCGCAATCCAAGGTTTTACTGTATATATATATATATATAGATATATATAGATATATACTGTATATATATATATATATATATATATATATATATATATATATACAGTGGGTACGGAAAGTATTCAGACCCCCTTAAATTTTTCACTCTTTGTTATATTGCAGCCATTTGCTAAAATCATTTAAGTTCATTCTTCTTCCTCATGAATGTACACATAGCACCCCATACTGACAGAAAAACACAGAATTGTTGACATTGTTGCAGATTTATTAAAAAAGAAAAACTGAAATATCACATGGTCCTAAGTATTCAGACCCTTTGCTGTGACACTCATATATTTAACTCAGGTGCTTTCCATTTCTTCTGATTATCCTTGAGATGGTTCTACACCTTCATTTGAGTCCAGCTGTGTTTGATTATACTGATTGGACTTGATTAGGAAAGCCACACACCTGTCTATATAAGACTTTCCAGATCACAATGCATGTCAGAGCAAATGAGAATCATGAGGTCAAAGGAACTGCCTGAAGAGCTCAGAGACAGAATTGTGGCAAGGCACAGATCTGGCCAAGGTTACAAAAAGATTTCTGCTGCACTTAAGGTTCCTAAGAGCACAGTGGCCTCCATAATCCTCAAATGGAAGACGTTTGGGATGACCAGAACCCTTCCTAGAGCTGGCCGTCCGGCCAAACTGAGCTATCGGGGAGAAGAGCCTTGGTGAGAGAGGTAAAGAAGAACCCAAAGATCACTGTGGCTGAGCTCCAGAGATGCAGTCAAGAGATGGGAGAAAGTTGTAGAAAGTCAACCATCACTGCAGCCCTCCACCAGTCAGGGCTTTATGGCAGAGTGGCCCGACGGAAGCCTCTCCTCAGTGTAAGACACATGAAAGCCCGCATAGAGTTTGCTAAAAAACACCTGAAGGACTCCAAGATGGTGAGAAATAAGATTCTCTGGTCTGATGAGACCAAAATAGAACTTTTTGGCCTTAATTCTAAGCGGTATGTGTGGAGAAAACCAGGCACTGCTCATCACCTGTCCAATACAGTCCCAACAGTGAAGCATGGTGGTGGCAGCATCATGCTGTGGGGGTGTTTTTCAGCTGCAGGGACAGGACGACTGGTTGCAATCGAGGGAAAGATGAATGCGGCCAAGTACAGGGATATCCTGGACAAAAACCTTCTCCAGAGTGCTCTGGACCTCAGACTGGGCCGAAGGTTTACCTTCCAACAAGACAATGACCCTAAGCACACAGCTAAAATAACGAAGGAGTGGCTTCACAACAACTCCGTGACTGTTCTTGAATGGCCCAGCCAGAGCCCTGACTTAAACCCAATTGAGCATCTCTGGAGAGACCTAAAAATGGCTGTCCACCAACGTTTACCATCCAACCTGACAGAACTGGAGAGGATCTGCAAGGAGGAATGGCAGAGGTTCCCCAAATCCAGGTGTGAAAGACTTGTTGCATCTTTCCCAAAAAGACTCCTGGCTGTATTAGATCAAAAGGGGGCTTCTACTAAATACTGAGCAAAGGGTCTGAATACTTAGGACCATGTGATATTTCAGTTTTTCTTTTTTAATAAATCTGCAACAATGTCAACAATTCTGTGTTTTTCTGTCAGTATGGGGTGCTATGTGTACATTCATGAGGAAGAAGAATGAACTTAAATTATTTTAGCAAATGGCTGCAATATAACAAAGAGTGAAAAATTTAAGGGGGTCTGAATACTTTCCGTACCCACTGTATATATATATATATATATATATATATATCTTTATTTACCTACCCATATAACTTGATTCCATCAGCCCACCCATTTTGGGAGGGGTTTATACTAGAAGGTTATTGATCATCTAAAGACCAGCTACCTGCACTCCAAATTCAGATCTGAAGAAGAGGGGCCATCCCTCAAGACGCGCAAGCTTTATTTGGACGTCTTATTCCACAACTGTCATTAGTCAACAGTCCATTCAGAGTGGAGAATCTGGTGGACTTCTTACATATACCATGCTTGATATTTCATCTCATTTGTGAGTACAATGTTTACATCGTTTTAACAAAAAATTGTCTCAAAGGCTAGGCTGGTGCACCCTCTGTGTTTTTTTCGTTTTAGAGTTTCACTTTAATGGCACTTTTCCACTGCAAGTACCGGCTAGTACCGGCTCGGCTCTACTCGGCCCTGCTTGGCCCGGTTTGCTTTTCCACTGCGGTACCGCATGGTATAGTGTCGGAACGGTTCGGTACGGTACGGTATAGGTTTGCTTTTCCACTAAAGTAGTACTAAAGTTAAGTGGGTGGGATAACAACGGGGTGGGTGTGATTCTCTGACCAATCAGTGGCTAGTAGTGACTGCATGCATAGGATTGTGGGATATGGTACCAGTTTGGTACCTGTTGGAACCACAATCGAGTAGGTACTGTTTTTTCAGAGCCGTACCGTACCGTACCGTTCAGTTCCATGCAGTGGAAAAGCAAACCTATACCGTACCGTACCGAACCGTTCCGACCCTATACCATGCGGTACCGCAGTGGAAAAGCACAAAAGCGTGCTGAGCCGGTACGGTTCTATGCAGTGGAAAAGCGCCATAATACTCCCCTGCCCAGCTCCAGATACTTTCTTTCCTTTCATTCTCTGCAGCTCCATTCTACTGTAAGGTGTGAAGAATGGCAGCCCTCTGTCTGTAAGCTTCAAACTGCTTGGAACTTACACAAGGTTAAGGATTCTCCCCAGCCATGTGATCATGCTGGGTCATGGCTTCATCTCTTAGAAGGGTTCATGCTGCCATCATTGAAAGGTTCAGGCCCTTTTTTGTAGTTAGTGTCAGGGCTGTCTTTAACACAGGGCAAAAGGGGCAGCTGCCCCGGGTCTAGTCATTGTTGTGGGGCCCAAAGCAGCTGCCCCTTGAGCCCCCAAATAGTTCATAAGTGGATTCAAGAGGGCCCAAGAAAATTTTTGCCCAGGGTCCAATCAAGAATAAAGACGGCCCTGGTTAGTGTTACATCTCTGAGAGGCCCCAGGCACTGAAAACGTGCTCATAGGCTCCCCTAAGACTATAAACACCAGCTTTGTCAGGAGATGACTGCTAATTGTGCTAATTGGCCAGTAGGAGCCTGCCCCAACAGTATCCTTTGAGACATGTACAGAATGTGTCAGGTTACAGAATGCTTTTAAAAACTCTGCCTTTGTAAAATCACAGTAGAATAAAGTATGTATAAACGCAATCACTAAAATTTAACATAGCTTTAGGCCCCTATCACATGGACAATCCAATGAGATCTTCCTATTGGTTTTACAGGTGGACCTGATCAGATGGTCCATGTATTCCAATAAATCGCTGGATGTAAACGGACTTGTGTCTGTTTACACCTGCCTACCTCTAATCCAATCCAGTCCGCTAAAAAAAAAAGGAAGGGGACCTCTTCCCCTCCATCTAGGTGGATCAGATTGGAGGGCAGTCAGGAGTAAACAGACAGCTTGTCCATTTATACTGACCCCCTACAAAGCAGAGCGGACTCTGTCTGTGTCTGCTCTGCATAAACAGAATGGACATGAACCTGTCAACCACCCGCTCTGCTCTGTTCAGCAGACAGATCCCCTGCTGAGTAAAGCGGATTCTGCCCCATGTGAAAGGAGTCTTAATGGGTCCCTATTACCAACATAAATTTAAAGGTAAAGCACCGAAAATTTGAGTACTTGCAATGTACCTCTGAACTTCCTAGAAAATTCGACTACTCAAGGAAGAGTCAATTCCTTAGGACAGTGATGGCGAACCTTGGCACCCCAAATGTTTTGAAACTACCTTTCTGGGGTGCCAAGGTTTGCCATTTCTGCCCTAGGACATCCTATTCATTCCTTGCAAGCCATAGCCCTCTCCTCTTCTAGCAGGGCTGCCAACCTCCTGCAACTTTTTTTACTGACAACACATGGAATATTTACTGACGGAGCACGTTTTTAATGACATCCTGAAATATGACAGAAACTTCTGTTATATAATCAGAAAATCAATATTTAAGCAGTATAAACGATATGTAAACATTATCAAATCTCAGAACAAATAATCTGCTGGATTTATTATGAAACATTTTAAACAGAGTGAAAAAATGTGAGCATAATTAAGATTATGAATGGCTTGGGGCACCCTGAGACAAAACAGAATAATAAGTTCTGCGGCACACGTTGCAGCGATCAGTATGCATGGCCAGATTTCAGCTAACAGTGGGAGGGGTTTAAAGGGTGATCATTAAACAGAATCTGTGCCTAGTTGCTATATACCAGTGATGACAAACCTTGACACCCCACATGTTTTGGAACTACATTTCCCATGATGCTCAACTATACTGCAGACTGCATAATCATCATGGGAAATGTAGTACCAACACATCCAAGGTGCCATCACTGCTATATACACTGCACACATAACGGCCACAAAATATTCCTAATTATTGTACCACAACTGACAGCCTGAGAAACACATATAAACCTCAGGAAAAAGATTCTTTTCTTAAAAATTAAACATTTTCAGTGCATATGCTTTTATGCACACAAAAAGGATTGACTGACTGAGCCGACATTAAAGAAGAACTTCATTAAAACCAGCCACTGTTGGGACAATGAACACCTTGGTCAGGACTATGTAATGTGTACAGAGCCCCCCCCCCCCCTACATCAGTCTACAAAGTTCTCCTTTACATCAGAGTCTGCAGGGTTCCCCTTTGCAGCACAATGGGAAACACTGTGGACTCTGATGTAAAGGAGAACTCTGTGGACTCTAATGTAAAGGAGACATCGGGGAGGGTCAATGTGATCTTGATGTAAACAGACAGATAAGGAATCTTCCGCCCCCAGACAAGGTCACCTGAGAGAAGAATTGACCAGGATCTCCCACCCTATTGTGACTCCTCCCCATTACCTGAGCATCCCCAGCCCCCACTTCACCTGCCTCCCAGGCACCAGCACCCTTCCAGTGCTCCCACCATGTGTGTATACCACTCAGGGGCTGCCTGCACAGTCAACAGGCTTTGTGTGGAAGCACAAAGAGACCCAGACAGGAACACAGTGTTGCCAGGGAAGACAATGCAGTATATAGCAGGTATGAGCACCATCTTCACACTCACCAGTTCTCTCACTTGCCCCTCCCTCTTTTCAAATCTGGCACCAACTCCCTCTGCACAGCTACTGCTTGGCCCCTGTTGGCTTTCCTGGCTTAATGTAACTCTCCTAGTGCTGGAAAGGCGGAGGGCGGCGCGCTCAGTGGGGAATAGTACACAGCCTGGGAGCTGAGGGGTTACAGGCGAAGAGGAGCGTGGGAGTCAGTCTGGGACACACAGGGGTTATGAGGAGAGCTAATCCCAGTCTAGGACACAGGCTTGAGACCCAAGTCCCTTGAGCCTGGTCAGCTTCAAAACTGCGCATGCATAGCCCCAAAGCCGACCTACGGCCACTTTTTTTTACTGGCAGCGGTCCCAAGCCCAGGAACTTGACTGGCCTACACAGAGTCCTGACCTAAACCCAATAGAACACCTTTGGAATGAATTAGACTGTGAGCTAGGCCTTCTCGCCCACATCAGTGCCTGACCTCACAAATGCGCTTCTGGAAGAATGGCCAAACATTCCCATAGACACACTCCTAAACCTTGTGGACAGCCTTCCCAGAAGAGTTGAAGCTGTTCTAGCTGCAAAGGGTGGACCAACTCAGTATTGAACCCTACAGACTAAGACTGGGATGCTATTAAAGTTCATGTGTATGTAAAGGCAGGCGTCCCAATACTTTTGGCATTATAGTGTATGTAGACAGAAAGCAGTTGCAAAGAGAGACCAGTAGCACCAAGACGCAACAAAGATGAAAAAAATGTGACAAAAATCTTACAAAAAAGTAGAGAATTATGATAAACAGTGATTTCGAAAATTGTCATCATTCCAGTCAGGGCTAAATCTCTTTTAACCTCTTCCTTGTACCCATTACAAATCCAGCTGAAGTGTCGTGAAGTTGGCTTGTCAGCCTAGATACAAACCGGTGCTATTCAGCAAATTTCTGCCCACATCTCAGAACATTCTAGGACACAGTTTAATTGCTGCTCAATCCACCTTAAATTTTTTTCTTTCCATTTGCTATTTTAGGCAGAAAACAACTTTTTCATCTTTTTTTTTTCTCCGTGCCAAGGTTTTACAGTCATGCGACTTAGTTTGTAGATGCAGATAGCTAATGCATATTCATGAGACGGTATAATTATAATCTGCAAAACCCGGAAGATTCTTTTTATTCTTGAGCTCTGATGTAATTAACAGGCTGAAAATCCTTCCTAAGGGTGTAAAGGCTTCTTGTCTCTCGTCTGACAGTACCTAAACTCCGAAGATATACCCGGATCTGTGCCAAGTATCCTGCCAGCTCCCTCATAGCGCTACAATGGCAACAATTTTAATTTATGGGATTTATATAATATTGGACTCAGAGAGAGAATTTTTTTATGCTGATAATAAATAAATCTGTATATCAATTTCACTATTGATTTCCCTGCCGCTCTGTGAGGGGCATAGTCTCTGAAATCCAACGCAAAGTTCAACAAACACATATACAGTAAAATATTGGATGTAATTATTGAGTGTTATTTTCTCTGGGAGTGTGGAAGAGGAATCTCATTTGCATGCAAATGCTGCATTAGCAAAGTAATCTTTAAAAAAAAAAAAAAAACACCCAGAGATTTAGATTAGGCTTTGTTTTTAAACCAGAGCTTATTTTATCGCATTTTGGCAAAATATTTGTTTCATTTGTGTATTTTAGCACATTTAAATAGACTGGGTTAAGAAAATTCTATAATTATAAGTTGTGATTGAATAACAGAAGAAGATATCAAAAAAGAACCTTGGTACAGAAAGAACATTTAGGCCTCATGCACACAGGGCGTTTTTACAGCTGCTTTTAGGAGCGTCAGACTTTTTTTTTTGCAGCCTAAAAACACCCCTCCATGTTATTCTATGGCCTCATGCACACACGGGCTTTTAGGAGCTGTAAGTGGCATAGGCATTTTTAAGCTGTAAAAAAAAAACCCAGGGCCGGCGCATTCTGGGGCAGCAGCGTTAAGCTGTAAAAACGCCCGATGCTGCTAAAGGCTGCATACAGTGTTAGGCCACGTCAGACGTTTTTAAGCTGTAGTAGTTGGATTTAAGGTTGGAATATAGAAGAGGGCAGAGAAAGGCTGCTAAACGCTAACGCTGCTAAACGTGGCTAAAATGTACAATACCGCCAATACAAAACGCTTCTAAAAACATGTTTTTACAGCTGCTTTTTCCTGGCATCAGAAGTGGCTTTGCAGCTAGTTTTTTAACATGCCCTGTGTGCATGAGGCCTTAACCACTTAAGCCCCGGAAAATTTTACCCCCTTCCTGACCAGGGGGTATTTTTGCGATTCGGCACTGCGTGACTTTAACGGACAATTGCGCGGTCGTGCGATGCTGTACCTAAACGAATTTGACGTCCTTTTTTTCCCACAAACAGAGCTTTCTTTTGGTGGTATTTGATCACCTGTGCGATTTTTTGATCATGCGCTATAAACAAAAAAAGAGCATCAATTTTGCAAAAATAACAATATTTTTCACATTTTTTTATATGAAATTCCCTCAAAAAAAAATGTAAAAATCAAAATTTTTTTAAATTTTTGGCCAATTTGTTTTAAGCTACATATGTTTGGTAAAAAAAATCGCAAAAAGCGTATTTTGATTGGTTTGCGCAAAAGTTATTGCGTTTACTAACAAAGGGAAAGATTTTTGTCATTTTTGTCGTTTTTTTTTTAAACGCGTAATGGCGGCAATCTGCAATTTTTTTTGCGGTACTGCGACATTGCGGCGGACAGACCGGACCCTTGACTGACATTTTTGATACTTTTGGGGTTACCAGTGACATTACTGCAGTAATCAGTGCTATAAATATGCACTGTTACTGTAAAATTACACTGGCAGTGAAGGGGTTAACTTTGAGAGGGAGGGGCTGTGTGTGTCCCTAGGGGCGTGATTCTAACTGTGATTGGCTGTGGCTTAAGGTGTAGGAACAATGATCAACGGTCCTACATAGTCGAACTGTATGATCATTGTTTCTACACAGGGGAGAATGACAGGCGGCTTGTTTACGCTAGCCGCCTGCCTTTCTCCCTCTCCCCCGACGATCGCCGAGTGACCGGCGGACATCAGGTTCGCTGGTCACACGCGCGGGGGGGGGTCCGTGACCGCGCGGGAGCGGGAGCGCGCCTCCGGCGGCGCGCTCTCGCTCCCCAGAGCCTCACAGGCTAGCGACGTAGACCTACGTCGCTCTGCCTGTGAGGGGCTGACTGCCGCAGTAAATATACTGTGCGCAGTCGGCAAGTGGTTAAAGCAGAGTTCCAGACGTTTTTGGGTTTATTAAAAGTCAGCAGCTACAAAAAGTGTAGCTGCTGACTTTTAATAAACACGCACTCACCTCATCCAGCGATGCGGCCACCCGAAGCCTCGCTTCTCTCCCTCTCCTTTCGATGGCGCTGGCATTACTAGTGTGGGCACCCGGCTGTGACAGCTTTTGGCTTCACAGCCGGGTGCGCACTGCGTGTCCCAGAAGATTGCAGGAAGAGAGGGGGAGAGGATAACTGTCACTCGAGCCTAGGCGGCTCAAGAGGAAGTGGTAGCGGGTACCTGTCAAAACGATATGCCCCACCCCTCCCCCCGAAAAAAAACATGCCAATTGTGGCATGTCAGGGGGTCAGGATTATTTAAAGTGGAAGTTCCACTTTTGGATGGAACTCCACTTGAAGTCGTCTTTTTAATAATCTGCAGGCAAGCTATTACAGTGCCTTGAAAAAGTATTCCTACCCCTTGAAATGTTCAACATTTTGTCATGTTACAATCAAAATCGTAAATGTATTTTCTTTGGGACTTTATGTGATAGCCCAACACAAAGTGGCACATAATTGTGAAGTGGAAAGAAAATGATACATGGTTTTAAAAATTTTTTACAAATAAATATCTGAAAGGCGTGGCGTGCATTTGTATTCAGCCCCCTTTACTCTGATACTTCTAACTAAAATCTAGTGGAACCAATTGCCTTCAGAAGTTACCTAATTAGTAAATAGAGTCCACCTGTGTTTAATTTAATCTCAGTATAAATACAGCTGTTCTGTGAAGCCCTCAGAGGTTTGTTAGAGAACCTTAGTGAAGAAACAGCATCATGAAGGCCAAGGAACACACCAAACAGGCCAGGGATAAAGAAAATGGAAAGGGTATGGCACAACTGCAATCCTACCAAAACATGGTCGTCCACCTAAACTGACAGGCCGGGCAAGCAGAGCTTTCATTAGAGAAGCAGCCATGAGGCCAATGGTAACTCTTGAGGAGCTGCAGAGATGCACAGCTCAGGTGGGAGAATCTGTCCACAGGACAACTATTAGTTGTGCACTCCACAAATCTGCCCTTTATGGAAGAGTGGCAAGAAGAAAACCATTGTAGAAAGAAAGCCAAAAGAAGTCCCATTTGCAGTTTGCGAGAAGCCATGTGGGAGACGCAGCAAACATGTTGATCTGGTCAGATGAGACCAAAATGTAACATTTTGGCCTAAAAGCAAAATTCTATGTGTGGTGGAAAACTAACATTGCACATTACCCTGAACACCATCCCCACTATAAAACATGGTGGTGGCAGCATCATGTTGTGGGGATGCTTTTCCTAAGCGGGTCAGAGTTGATGAGAAAATGGATGGAGCCAAATACAGGGCAATCTTAGAAGAAAACCTGTTAGAGTCTGCAAAAGACTTGAGACTGGGCAGAGGTTTACCTTCCAGTAGAACAACAACCCTAAACATAGAGCCAGAGCTACAATGGAATGGTTTAGATCAGGGGTTCTTAAGCCATGGCCCTCCAGTTGTTCAGGAACTACAATTCCCATCATGCCTACTCATGTCTGTAAATGTCAGAGTTTTGCAATACCTCATGGGATGTGTAGTTTTTCAACAGCTGGAAGGCCCTAGTTTCGAGATCCCTGGTTTAGATCAAAGCATATTTATGTGTTAGAATGGCTCAGTCAAAGTCCAAACCTAAATCCAATTTAGAATTTGTGGCAAGACTTGAAAATTGCTGTTCACAGATGCTCTCCATCCAATCTGACAGACCTTGAGCTATTTTGCAAAGAAGAATGGACAAACATTTCACTCTGTAGATGTGCAAAGCTGGTGGAGACATATCCAAAAATACTTGCAGCTGTAATTGCAGCGAAAGGTGGTTCTACAAAGTATTGGCTCAGGGGGCTGAATACAAATGCATGCCACAGTTATCAGATATTTACTTGTAAAAAGTTTTGAAAAACCATTTATCATTTCCCTTCCATTTCACAATTATGTGCCACTTTGTGTTAGTCTTTTACATAAAATCCCAATAAAATACATTTTCAGTTGTAACATGAAAAAATATGGAAAATTTCAAGATGTATGAATACTTTTTCAAGGCACTGTATTGCAAAAAAAACATACAATGTCTCTTCTGCAATAAAATACACCTACCTACTCACAGTGATTTCCATCATATAAACTGAGCTGCGCATGCACAGCTCAGTTTACAGCATGGGTGTCCAACCTCTTGGTTTCTCTGGGCCACATTCAGTGTAGAGAAATTTCTCTCGGGCCGCATATAAAATATATACTATAGTTAAGGTATATAAGTAATAAAATGCCGCCGTGCCCTTCCCGCGCCGCAGTGCCCCCAGCACTAATTTAACACAACTAGAGGATGATCAAATGAAATGGAATCAGTATACAGAGGTTTACTTATTCTGAGAGATAATAAAGGAACACTCTAACCATCATGACCACGTCAGTGATTTGAATTGGTCATGTTGGTAGGAGTCAGAAACACTGCACATGCTCGCCTCCCCCCTCCTCTTCGAGGCAGTCTCTGCCTACCGTTAGTTGGAAGCCACTGTGGACGTGCCCCTGACCCGACTTCCTTCCTCCCCAGCAAAAAAAAAATTGCCAGGGGGCAGTGGGCCGCATTGCCTGCGATTCCGGGCCTCAGGTTGGACATGCCTGGTTTACAGCATCAGCCCAATCCCTATGTGCCAGGATGAATGGCTCCTGCGCATGCCCAGGAGTGATGTCACCCCACGCCGGCCAATGAAAACAAACAATGACCAGCACACAAAGGAAGGTGTTGGAGAGGGATAGGGATTGTTGGATGAAAGCTAAGTAAAGATCCCTTTAGTTCCACTTTAAAGACACCTATTGCATATAGTAAGGTTCCCACACTAGCAAATCATTCTGTTACAGTTTTCTTATAATGCAATTTCAGATCAATACACAATATACACTGCTTAAAAAAAAATGTAAGGAACGCTTTGAAAACACATCAGATCCTAATGGGAAAAAATCTCATGCTGGATATCTATACTGATATGGACTGGGTAATGTGTTAGGAAGGAAAGAATGTCAAATCGTTTGATGGAAATTAAAATTGTCAACCCACAGAGGGCTGAATTCAAAGACAGCCCAAAAATCAAAGTGCAAAAATGATGCAGCAGGCTATTCCATTTTGCTGAAATTTCATTGCAGCAACTTAAAATGGTACTCCGTAGTTTTTATGGCCCCCATTTGCTTGTATGCATGTCTGACAACTTCGGGGCATGCTCCTAATGAGATAACGGATGGTGTCCTGGGGTATTTCCTCCCAGGTCTGGACCAGAGCATCACTGAGCTTCTAAACAGAGTGAGGTGCAACCTGGCTGCGTCGAATGGACCGAAACATAATGTCCCAGAGGTGTTCTATTGGATTTAGGTCAGGCGAGTGTGGGGGCCATTCAATGGTATCAATTTCTTCATCCTCTACAAACTGTCTGCATACTCTCGCCACATGAGGCTGGGCATTGCCGTGCACCAAGAGGAACCCAGGATCCATTGCACCACCATAGAGTCTGACAATGGGTGCAAAGATTTCATCCCAATACCTAATGGCAGTCAGGGTGCCATTGTCGGGCCTATAGAGGTCTGTGCTTCCCTCCATGGATATGCCTACCCAAACAATCACTGACCCACCAACAAACCGGTCATGCTTAATGATGTTACAGGCAGCATAACATTCTCCACAACTTCTCCAGACCCTTTCACGTCTGTCACGTGTACTCAGGGTGAACCTGCTCTCATCTGTGAAAAGCACAGGGCACCAGTGGTAGACCTTCCAATTCCGGTGTTCAGTGGCAAATGCCAATCGAGCTCCATGGTGCCGGGCAGTGAGCACAGGGCCCACTAGAGGACGTTGGGCCCTCAGGCCATCTCATGAAGTCTATTTCCGATTGATTGGTCAGAGACATTCACACCAGTGGCCTGCTGGAGGTCATTTTGTAGGGCTCTGGCAGTGCTCATCCTGTTCTTCCTTGCACAAAGGAGCAGATATCGGTCCTGCTGATGGGTTAAAGCGGAGTGCCACCCTAAAAATGAACTTTGCACCGTCCATTAGCTTAAAAAAAACGGAAAAAGAACTGGATAATTAATATTTTTTTTTTCACTTACCTTTTTTTTAATGAAAATAAACTTACCTTCCTTCCTCTTCCTCCTTGTGCGGCCACGGCCCCCAACGTCACTTCCTCCTTTGCATTGCGGTCCTGGGAGATGAGCGTCATCAATCCGGCGGGGGACACCACGGCTTCAGATGCCCACACCGGAGATGGCCGCGCTCTGCAATTTAAAGGTAAGAATTTATCTTTAATCTATAACTGTAATGTACTGTAATGTGGGGTTAGTGTTAGGGTAATTGGGGATATGTTAGGATTAGAGGGGTATTTTAAGCTTAAAAATGTATTTTGCCCTGAACTCCGCTATAAAAACCTTCTACGGTCACTCCTGGAACCTCCTCCATGCTCTTGAAACTGTGCTGGGAGACACAGCAAACCTTCTGGTAATGGCATGTATTGATGTGCATCCTGGAGGACTGCCTGTGCAACCTCTATAGGGTCCAGACACTACCAGTAGTGACACTGACCCTAGCCAAATGCAAATCTAGTGAAAAACAGTCAGAAAATTTGAGTAGGGACAAAAAATTTTGGTTGCCCCCACCTGTAAAAACATTCCTGTTTTGGAGGTCATCTCATTGCTGCCTATCTAGTGCATCGGTTTTTAATTTCATTAATACCAAAGCAGCTGAATCTGATTAACAACCCTTTCTGCTACTCAACTGACCATATCAATATCCCAGGAGTTTAATTGACTTGATGCTATACTCTGATTTAAAAGTGTTTCTTTCTTTATTTATTTATTTATTTATTTTTTTGAGCAGTGTATTTAAATACTCCTATAGTGGAAATATATGGGATTTTACTTACCTTTCCCCCAACAGGGTCTGTCTATTGATAGGCAGCGGTTCAAGTGATTGCGGCGATTCCCAGCACTTATCCAGGCTAAATCCATAGTCTGTAGCTCTGCCAGACCTCATGTTCTTATCCGCAGAGCAACATCTATAGTCAGTAAATGTGTGAGTGTTGGCGTGCCTGTGAGCCTGGACATTGTTTTTATATGTGACAACGTTGTCATGTGTTTTTTTATGGTAAGTGGTGGAGGCCTTTGGTTAATTTATTTCTGTATTTGATATTTTATTTTTTGTACTTTTAAAAATGTAAGGGTGAGACTGCTGCCTGTCCTTATGTGGACTTACTTTATACAGTAGACTCTGTGTCCTTTTTTGGTATTTTGTATAGACTCCTTCTTAGGACACCACCATATCAGTTAAAGGTGAACCCCCTCTTACTTCTTACTTATTTTATTATTATTTCTGACATTATTTTAGCATTTTCAATGTCCAGGATTGAAACCATTGGTTTTATGTACTATTTTCTGCCCATTGACCTCACCGTCATCTTCCTCTGTGTGCTGGTCTTCAGGGTGGATGGGGGAATCTTCCATGAGGAGCTATTGTATTCTGGCAGCAGGGAGACTTCCTTGCCATCAGAATACACTGATCAGCGCTGCTGGCTATAGCGGGTGGTGCTGATCGAGCAACAAAAATCTGACAGGGCGGCTGTACAGAAGTCAATCAGTAGATCAATCTCTGTATAACCTAACCACCCTGCCCATGGATCAAACTTTAGCTGGTCCCTGCTAAACCAGTCAAATATTGATCCATATATGCCTGGTTTTAAAGTACAACTAAAGGTAACTTTATTATTATTTTTTTTTTCATTTTGAATAAAGTTAGGAGGGGTTATAACCTCTGGCAGTTTTTTTTCCGTGTCCCACTGGCGGAGATTTCCCTTTACTTCCAGTCCTATAGCCAAAACAGCAAGTGAGAGGAAATGCTTCCAAAGTGAGGGTATCCCTGGTTGTCACCAGAACTAATATTACTCTTGGAAGATATTCCCTCTACTGTTTAACATTACATATTTTCTGAAAAGCAGAAGCCCTGGAGAATAAAATGTTGGTTTTTGCATTTATTTTTTAAATTAGCACGATGTTTGCGCAGCTGCTTTATCTAATACATACCGTATTTTAATGACAAAACACACGCAGATTAATTTTAGTGCACACAATCACAATATAATACCCATTTTTTTTTTGTACAATATAAAAAATTATGTTGTGTCGAGTATATTGCTGCCACACATTTTAAGACTCAATTCCGTGTGCCTGGGAAATGATGAAAAGCTATGGTACGCAAAATTTTCCATAGTTGATGATCTAAAAGCCTTTAGAGGTTATCGGTTTTGAGTTAACCATGAATTATGGCTCTAGAATTGTTGCAGATACCTCACATGTGTGGCACATCGCTGTATACATACACATGCAGGACCTATGCTCTCATTTGCATATGAAAGTATGAACAGGGAGATAGGGGTGTTTATAATTTAATTTTAATATTTTATTTTATTATATCTTTATTTTATTTTTATTAATTTTAGTAAAATTAATTTTTACCCCTTTTTTTTTTTTACTTTATTGCTATTACAAGGGGAATGGGCAGATACTCTTTATGGAGACCCTAGGAGTCTATTAGATCCCCAATGACTCCCTTGAAGCTAATCAAGCTGCTACCTTAAAAGTTCCTGCCGGACAACTTTTACTGAAAAGTCAATCACGACTGAAAAAAATTACACCAAGCTCAGCTCATTTTAACCACTTCAAGTCCAGGACGTTTTAAAATGGCCTAGGGGCATGAATTGGTTAAAACTGAATTATTTGGAGGTTCAATGCACATGGCAAAGTGGACATAAACCAATTAGAATTCACTTGACTAAGGAAACCATTAGTACAGTATAGATTCCGACTGGTAACATTTAGCACTTTGCTCCATACACCGTTCTATCAAATAAGCCTGCGTGTCTGCATTGTCGCAGATCTTCTTTGACTGTTACTCTACAACTACAAGTGAAATCAAATTATACTCCATCTGTAGACAAGGCAGCGGCGAAGCAATATGTAAAAATAATATTTGCAGAATTGCTCTGTCTTTGACATTTTATTGCTTTTATCTCATTCCGATCTTGCCTAGCTCTGCAGAAATGTTCTTTCTCCTTGCTTTGTAAATCCGGAGGTAATGTAGTGTATCTAGTTTCTGCCTATGTCAGAGCTAGAGAAAGCGAATGTTAAAGACAATGAACAACAATGGGGTGGGATATAGAAGAGGACTCCCTCAGCCGTCAAATAACCATTCTAAATGGAGTCTTTGCAGCCATGACTTTTACGTAGAGGTTATCTCTCTGACGGTACAAGAGGACTTATTAACCTCCCTGGCGGTATGATTCTTTTGGATTTTAGGTGCTGAAAGCGGTACCATTATTTTGCATGTGAATGTGCAGCCCAAACCAACTGCATACATTTATTATATATATTATATATATATATATATATATATATATATATAATGTATACAGTTGGTTTGGGCTGCTCATTCACAAGAATTACGTATATATATATATATATATATATATATATATATATATATATATGTATATATATATATATATATATACTGTATATCTATATACATAAAAAGTACAGTAAAACTGCAGGAAAGGGCACTGGGGGGCAATGTAATGTGAATTTATTTTATTTTGAATGGTATCAGTGTGTTTGGTGTGTTTTACATTTGAATTTGCCGCCGGTTCCACCCCCCTGCGAACGTCACATCGCCGGAGACGGAAGCCGGGGCTCGCAGACGATCGGGAGGAAGCTCCGCCGCCGCATACCGCCCGCATACTTCGCTGGATCCCGGAGAAAAGGTAAGTAAAACCTCTACCAGGATCCATCGATTTTCCTAGCGCTACCCCGAGTGTGGCTCAGGGTTACTGCTTTTGGCTCTAAAATGTAACCCCGAGTCACGCTCGGGAATACCGCTAGGAAGGTTAAAGCAGGCCTTGCAGAACAAAACAGGTCAGGGGATTAGATCTAGGCTCTGTTCCTGTGTATTTCAAAAATGTATCTGTAAGCAAAATTGTTCGATTATATACCTAAAGTGGTTGCAAACCCTTACATATACCCAATGAAGTGACTGGTCTCAGGTCATGTACAGAGATAAAACAAATACTCCTACATAAGTTAAACCTGTACCTTCAATTCTCTACAGCTGTTCAAAGTCCAGAATTTACACAGCATTTCTCAGCACCAGGAGGCAGGGGGCGGGAATATGAAATCAAACACTGCACAGCATAGAGTAAGGAGCTGAGTGTAATGTGAGATCTGAGTGGAGGGAATGGATACACCCCTCTTAACTGTACATAGTCTCACATGGAAACATTGATATCAAAAACAGAGTCGTGCTAGCAAGTAAATCAACTTAGCATTTCAATTGAATAATATCACATATGTGAATACAGTATTATACAATGCAAAAACCAATGTGTAAGAGGACAAAGTCCAACACGCAATATTAGAAAAGTCTAATGCGCCACATATGAAAATAACAATAAAATTAAAAAAAGAAAAGGAATCCTCTTCTTCTAAATCAAGTAGATGTGTAGAAGCATACAAAGCAAGGCTAATTGCCCCATATGGAAAGAGTACTTGCTTACCAGATGCAGGGTGACCCCCTACCTAAAGAGGTGTCATATGCACTTTATTTAGGGTACACAGCCCGAGATGGCCCCATAAAAGCTCCTTTGGTTACCTCATTCATGGATGGTGGTAGTTCGTTCTCAATTGGGCATCATCGCATATAAATAATACATTCGAGCATAGAAAGGAAGAAAATGCTCCGATAGTTTAACACCTTAATACTGCTTTATTAACAATTAAAATTACACTTACAGTTTTGAAAAGTAAAAAAGCGCTTATAACAGATTTTCACTGGCCAGATAGCAGCACCCGCACTTCTGAGAACTTGCGATGACATCAGCATGCTGTTCCGCCCTACGCGCTTCATCACACGTGACGTCTCCTGGGGCACTTTTCACATTGAAATATGCACAGCTAAGGCCCCTGCTGACCTGGTGTGTGTTAGAAGGAGTCAGGCTATCTCAAGGGATTGCTTGATGTCAGCATAAACAGAATGACTCATTCAGATAGCAGAGAAACGACAGCAGAAAGAAATCACTCTAAGTACTTTGGGCTGAAGCAAGTGCACACTATAGAAGGATACGCTTTGTTTAACTTTTATTTCAGGTGTTAACAACTTTAATAATATCAAAAGTCCTTTTTCCCATTTTGGATAGAATTGGAACTGGTTAAACCCCCTGTCAATTTCTTTATGCTGTCTGTGTCCCATTCAAAAAATTTCCCTTCACCTTCTGACCTGTAGACACAACAGTAAATGAGAGCAAATCTCTCCAAAATGCCATTTTAGTTATTGCCAGAACAGATGTTCTCATTAGAAGATTTTCCTTCCTTCTTCTCCTTTTCTTGTTCTTGTGGCAGCCCAAAATTTTCACTTTTTCCTCCACTTTCAGTCTTAATGACAATGGTTACCAGCTGTCAATGTACAAAGACAGCAATAAAAACCTGACAGGGGTTGTAGTCATTGTTAATGGCACCCCAAACATGGCAAACAGATACACCCTTTTCAATGCAGAAAATGCATCAAAACACGCAAAGCTTAATGTGCAAAAAGCTACCTGAGATACTTTGATATGTTTGTTGCGTGTCGGACAGCCTATTGGAATGAATGGGCTGCCCTATGCCCATAACATGAAATGAGATTTTGCACGCATTCTCAATATGTCTACGTGTGAATGCATCCTTATGGGTCACAGCTATCCCCAAATTGTGCTTCTGCACTGTCAACTTGTCACACTGGGCCCCAACCATACAAACTACGGACAGACACTGCTCAGGCATGGTCCATCATTGTCACTGTCATAAAGCTGGTTCATGATGTGCAGCCGGGGAGAGTGCATGTAGATAAAAAAAAAGAAAAATGTAGCTTTTGAAAAAAGCCATGACTCTTGTGTATGATACATAGTGCTTTAGAAAGCTAAACATAATCTAGTCAGGGCTTAGATATACTTTAATCGGGATCTATAATTTGTTTTGTATGTGTTTCTTTTATTTCCTTTGTTATGTTTAGCAGTAAAAAAGCAATAATCCTAAGCATGGCATTTAAATAACTTGTGTTCTTTTTCTTTTTGACGTATTTGATTGCTATGTTGATAGAAATTTTATACTTTACTTTTTCCATTGTCAGTGTTTTATTTTTGAGAAAAAAAACAATGTAAAATAATGAGTGAATCTTGCGAACCTTGGCAGCGAACCTTGGCAGCGAATCATGTTGAAGTCTACTGGATGGAGGTAAGTCTTCTTAATTCATCTTGCCCACCTGTAATGCTAATAAGCAAGCTATTGTTGGACAAATGGCATGGAAGCCGAGCACTGCCATAGGGGACATGTATCACTGTCCAAAAAGGATCTTTGGGCTATATAAAAAAAAAAAAAATTAAAGTCAGTGACTAGAAATACTGTAGGTACTGACTTTTAATAAAAGGACACTTACCTGTCCAAGGATGCAGCCCTATCCTCACCGGTCTTCGGGTTCCCGGCTCTGGCACCAGAAGGCTGAGGTTAA
The DNA here is from genome assembly GCF_965119305.1 of Pelophylax lessonae. Taxonomy (NCBI): domain Eukaryota; kingdom Metazoa; phylum Chordata; class Amphibia; order Anura; family Ranidae; genus Pelophylax; species Pelophylax lessonae. The sequence continues at coordinate 600,602,534 of NC_138770.1, read as the reverse complement.
GGGGGGAGGGGCCAAACACCTAACATAAGTGGGAGCGGTTACCTGTGAAAATCACCCCAAAAATATAAATGTAGCTAAAAGTGGTACAGGTTGGGGGGGGGGGGGAAGTGGAACTTCCTCTTTTGGATAAAGTTCTGATTTAACAGCACAGTGGCAATACGGCTGCTGCAAGCCTACCCTTTATACAGAGAGGGGCTGTGTTTTCCATTCCTTCATCAGTACCATTCTGGGATCAAAAGTTCCACTATTGGGGGAGAATGCAAGTCCTCCTTGAAGAAACCTCCTATGCTCTCTACAAAACAGGACTTACATCCTCTACAGGTATGCTGGGGCAGCCACAAGCCTGAAGTTAGGGACTAGGGATGTTAGGGAAAAGACTGCACTTTATATTGAACTGTTACCTGTGAATGTCATCATGCTAACTTATTAATTATCATTACGTAAAACATTCAAAACATTTCCTTTGTCTGGTCTGAAGTTACTAAAGGGGTGTAATGCAAGTAACCGAAACATATAGTCTACAGCTCGGGTCACTACATACATTGGGGTATAAAGGCATCAGTGCCAGAGTTAATACAGTGTGAAGTACAAGCAAGGGGTTACCAAGGGTAACAAAGGTTTCTCTAGCAGCCCTCGTAAGCGTGTACATGTGGAAGGATGTTGTCAGCACTTCTTCTGCAGCGATCTGTCTCATATAGCAACAGGAACAGATCTGCACCGACGGTCAGAGGTGTAAATAGAACCTTCAGGGCCCGGTGCAAGAAACCATGAAGGGCCCCCTGGACCCCTGGCCGGGTCCCTTCCCTTCAAGCCTGGGGCTCTTCCCACTGATCCTGGGGCCCTTTACTCTTGTAATGGGGCCCTTTATCATGGTCCTGCAGCGGGACCCTTTCACAAGTTCTGCAGTGGGCCCCTTTCCTGCCATCTGCCAGGGCCCGGTTGCAAGTGTGACCTTTGCAATCCTGGAAGTTCACCCACTGGTGTCAGTAGTTTTTATTTTTTGGTATTTTAATTGTATTATTTTTTATCATTTTATTTATTTTTTTTTACAATGTCACTGACTATGACTCTGTCCATTTAGAAAAGGAAGGAGCTGGTAAATTACAGATTTACTGACCCCTTCCCGGTTCTCTATTGTGACACATCCCCTGCAGCCCCTGGCAGGAGAGGGGAGGGAGCACAGTAGGGGGGGGGAGGACCAGGGGAGCACACAGGGGCCTAGAGACAGAAGAACAGAAATGAACTGGATAGGAGGAGTGGCGGGGGCAGCATACAGAGGAACCAATCTCCTCCATTTCCCTCCTGCGGCTACAGAAGGAAAAAGGAGGACAGTGATTTTTCTACATGCTGCCCCCGCTGCCCCTCCAATCCAGGTGTACAGGGGAGCTGCATGGGCCCCCTGGAGCATGGGGCCCGGTTGCAATTGCAACCCCTGCAACCCCTGTAGTTACGCCCCTGCCGACGGTATACAGGTATGGAAGAGGAGGAGTTAAGAGAAGTGCACACATAGAGTCCACGCTGGGTACTTTGTCACTAGAAGGGTATTTTTTTCTCAGAGAACAGGTGCTGGAACTCCCCCCTTCTGAGTCATCCCTTATTTCTGCCCCCTAGCTACCTCTGAGCACCATCCCTTGGTTCCACCCCCCTATCCACCACCCAGTACCACCCCTTTTAGAGAATACAGAACCAAGTAATTTGTATGGAATGTGTTAATGATGACAGTAAAACAGTGAGCAACAATAGACAATAGTGTCCCTCCTAAATGCACAAGTAACCATGGTGATGTATATTGCATCAAAAGTGTTTACTAGAGTTCATTCATCTGCTCCAAGTAAAGGTACCCCATGTGTAAGACAGTGACCCTGTACAAAGTGCCTAGCGTAGCCCAGAAATATACCACCCTGGGGTAGGCCTACCATGTAACCCTTACTTGGTGCCCAAAGAGGAGGGAAACATGGAGGACATGACGACCACCGCTTCACCAACCCCCTACCCTTACAAATGCATCACAGCAATACAAAATTGCGCCTGCACCATTTTCTAGTAATGCAGCACACCACAACAAACAATAGTGTGTTACCATTTCATTGGAATTGAATGGCACTGAAATGCACTGATGCATGTATGGTGCACTACCATGCCGGACTGGCCATAGGGCACACCGAGCATCTGCCCAGTGGGCCGGGGCCATTGGGTCGCATGTCATTCTGGGTCCCAACTCCCTAGGCAGCTGCTTGGGCCGACGCTGCTCTCCCAGCCCCTCCGCGGCAGCCTCCACAGATAGGGCCGTATGTCCTTCTGGCTGGGTCTCCCTCCCCAATCCCAAAGTAGCTGGGCTGCTCCTTGGGCTGGCGCCAGTCACCCGGCTTTACTGAAGGCGGCCGGGGTGCAGTTTAGGGCCAGGCCGTCAGAGCCAGGGAGCGGGATATTAGGTGTCAACTGACTGTGAATGGGGAGGAGCTGGAGGAGACCCCTTCAGCCTCATGTCAGGAAAGGTGTCTCTGCAGCCACAGACACCAGGGCCTGGACCGCTGACAAAAAGAGTGCCACTAAGCCAGTCTTCTGTTTGCCAAAAGACTATTTTCTACAGGATTCTTGATAAAAGCATGCTTTTACACAATGTGAGTAAGGTGTCCTGCATTTACAGTGTATATCTGATTTCTTTTAAACCCTGCACTGCATTTACCCATCCAGTACTAAATATACCACAATTACAAACACATAAAAAAAAATATATACATATACAGTATCTCACAAAAGTGAGTACACCCCTCAAATTTTTGTAAATATTTTATTAGATCTTTTCATGTGACAACACTGAAGAAATTAGACTTTGCTACAATGTAAAGTAGTGAGTGTACAGCTTGTATAACAGTGTAAATTTGCTGTCCCCTCAAAATAACTCAACACACAGCCATTAACGTCTACACCGCTGGAAACAAAAGTGAGTACACCCCTAAGTGAAAATGTCCAAATTGGGCCAAATTATCGATTTTCCCTCCCTGGTATCATGTGACTCATTAGTGTTACAAGGTCTCAGGTGTGAATGGGGAGCAGGTGTGTTAAATTTGGTGTTATCGCTCTCACTTTCTCATATTGGTCACTGCCTGGAAGTTCAACATGGCACCTCATGGCGAAGAACTCTCTGAGGATCTGAAAAAAAGAATTGTTGCTCTACATAAAGATGGTCTAGGCTATAAGAAGATTTCCAAGACCCTGAAACTGAGCTGCAGCATAGTGGCCAAGGCCATACAGTGGTTTAAAAGGACAGGTTCCACTCAGAACAGGCCTCGCCATGTTCGGCCAAAGAAGTTGAATGCCTGCGCTCAGCGTCATATCCAAAGGTTGTCTTTGGGAGTGAGACATATGAGTGCTGCCAGCATTGCTGCAGAGGTTGAAGGGATGGGGCCTCAGCCTGTCAGTGCTCAGACCATACGCCACACGCTGCATCAAATTGGTCTGCATGGCTGTCATCCCAGAAGAAAGCCTCTTCTAGAGATGATACACAAGAAAGCTTGTAGTTTGCTGCAAATGCGATTTGATTTGAGCCATACAAATCCATGGCTCAAATCACACCCCAGAAACACTGCATGTAATTCACACAGGAATGTGCTGCGATAAATACTATGTGCAGGCTAAATATAACTAAAAACATAGAGAAACTGGTAATTTGGTTTAAAAAATGTTGGGCCTATTTTTTGTCCCAGTCTGGGTCTGCTTCCTTATATTATTGTAATAGGCAAATTACTGGCAATGCAAAGGAATAAGAGTCCTTGAATCCTTACAGACACTGAAAAAGATAAAATACTTTGATTGACATACAGTATACCTCATCCATCTCCTCTAGATATACAGAGATGAACTTTAAACTCCTCTCCAGATGGCATTACTCACCAACACAGCTACCCCATTTGCTACCCAATTATTCTCCCACCTTTTGGCGTAGTTGTGGACTTATGGCCTCTCATGCACATGTCTGGTGGCTTTGCCCCAAAATGCGTCAACTCTGGCATGATATCAGATCCTAATCACTTCTATTACTGGCACCCTATTACCTGATGATCCATTGCTCCCCTTTACCATGAAGAACATGGTAAAAAATCCATCATCCCCCTTTACCATGAAGAACATGCCAAAAAATCCATCATCCCTTATCCCTGTATATTGGAAACAGCAAGACATCCCTCCTTTAAAGAGATGGTGCCAAAAACATAGATCAAATCTATAACATGGAAGATCTTAGCTCTGAACTCAGATATACACAATCCTCTTTCACTAAGACTTGGGCATGCTGGCTCATCTTCAAGTCCACCTCCGGCTATTTAGAAATAATGTCTACTAAATAATCTGGCATTCTAGCCCGATCCCGTCGCCTTCAGGTAGTGTTGGACCATTTCTAGAAGATACTATTTTTTTTGTGCTTTTTGCTTACATGATTTTACCCTCCATAGGTAATATAGTTTTGGACCATGAGACAATGCACGGACTCTCCTTTTCTCTCCTATCCCCTCCTGAACCTATGTTATTTCACTCTCTCCTTTTGATCTTACCCCAAAACTTTATTTGTCTTATTCCTGCTAATAGTTCAAAATGATATGAGATTTCAATTGGAAATGTAACGGAACATGTAAAATTGCATGACATGTACAAGTTGTATCAAGAAGTTTATTTTGCCAATTTGTAAGACATGCCTACTCATCTCAATAAAAACGTATTAAAAAAAAGAGTCCTTAAATCCTTAAAGAGTCAAAGATAACCAGGGCTGACCTGCTCCCACAACATCCACTAAGAAAATGAGACTGAAAATGGTGATAATGAAAAGGGACAAGTTACTTGTAAATCCATTTTGAACAGACCCAGACCAAAAACTATCTTCCTGCTGTCTGTGAAACCTCACAAGCCATCAGAATGAATCAAGGACGGAATCATTCCAACCCAGAGCAAAGACAATGAAGAGGTAATTAGTACACCAAACACACTGCCGACAGAATTAAAGTGCTATTGACATAAAACACCTTTTATTCTTGTGTATACATGATTTAAAAGGGAAGTCAAACACCCTCGAACAAAACGAGCTTTATGGCTCAAAACACGTTTTAAATGAAATCATTACAGTCTGAAGCTAAGTAATTGCATTTATTTCATTTTCTTTCAGCTTTTGGCAATTTATTGACAAGATTTGTGGCCTCATTCATCACAAGACCGAGGAGAAAAAAACACTATAAAGATGATGTTCTTCAGATTAGAAAACAAATAAAAAAGGGAAAGTAAAGCAGTGGAACGGACAGCAATCTTCATAGCTATAGACACTAGAAAGCTTACATATCCCTTGCCAATCGATTTTTGAGGGGAAAACAATCAGATAAGGGGTGAGCAAAAATGTAAGTTTTAGTGCTTCAATAAATGCTGCCAAAAATTGGAAATAAATCAAAATTTGCCAATTATTAGAGTCAAGGATGAAGACAAAATGAAGTTGTTTTTCTGATGGTTTTTGAAAGGGCATAAGACTAAATTGACAAAACAAATAACCTCCTTCGCTCAAGATCGCTGTTCCAGCAATGGTAAACCTTAAAGTGTTTCTAAATATACCACTACAGTTAAACCAGCCTGTATATGCAGTAAAGCTTGCTTGTTATACTCACTGTGGAACCTAAGGGGTTAATCCTTTGCATTGTGTATAAAGGCTGTTTGATCCTGCATTTATGATCCTCCCCTTCTTCCACTGTCTTCAAAAAATAATCTGATTCCTGAAGGGATGGGCTACACATGCTCAGTTTGGTGTGTATTGCTAGAGTGTTTTTATTGGGAGAGCGCATGTGATCAGCACAGGGCCAATCAGCACTGTTCAGACATGTCCAGACAGAGGGAATTGAAGAAAGTCAGCGCAATTTCTGTTAGTTCATTAATACTGAGATATATTAATGTAGTGTGAACTGTGGGCTCTATTTAGGTGTGAGATAAAAATAAATCAAATAAAAAATCTCTATAAATTAAAATAATAAAGTGCAAATGCAGTGTGCCCCTCCTATATTGAAATCAATCACTTGGTATCTTGACAATGATGCAATTATCACATGTGAACGTAGCCTTATGGGTGTCAATTTATGAGCACTGATGAGGTGACTGTTGGGTGACAGGTGCAATTGGGGGGGGGGGGGGGGCTGAGGACTGTGTGGGGACCTTTACTGGTGTGCTTTAACATTCTAACAGGTACACAGAGCAGTAACTCACTGTTTCTGGCTCTGCTCTCCTCACACTGGAAACTGTATTAGGGGAGAAGAGCTAGTAACAGTGAGTTACTGCTCTGTGTTTACATTTTGTGATCGGCTGTGAATGGATTCACAGCCGATCACATAGTAAACAGTCACTGTCAGTGACTGTTTACTACTGCCGGTGACTAGCTGTGTTCCCAGGGAACACAGAGCCACCGACATGACCGTGCTGCTCGCTCCCGTTCGCGCATGCGCGGTCATCTTCTGGGCTCCTCTATTGTGATCGGCTGTGTCCTTGGAACACAGCCAATCACGTGGGAAACAGCCATGCCCATTGGCTGTTTCCCCCCTGCCGGTGACGGGCTGTGTCCCGGGGACACGCCGACACCGGCAGTGCAGGGCGCCTGCCCTGCTTGAATGGGCCGCCGTCATATGACGGCGGCCCAGAACAATGGTCGCACCGCTCCTCCGTAATCTGACGGCAGGCGGGCGGCAAGTGGTTAAACAAAATTTCAAATATTGAATTAAAATAGTATCAAAAATTACATACATATAAGTCTTTTTTATTGGTGGAAGATATATATGTGTGTATTTTTAATACTATTTTAATTAAATAGTTGACATTTTTAAGGATATTTATTATTTACTTAATTGCAATATGTGTCATGTAAAAGCAGCTTCCTTTTGACTGGTATTCCAGTCACCTTTTTTCTTTTATATGAATACATTTGCTGCAGGGACTGCACTGACTTAAGCTGAATACACACTATCCAACTTTTGTGGTTAGATTTCCTTCAGATTTCCCTTTTCTATGTAGTGCAAGGGCCTGCCAGATTGCATACAAATTGAAAGCGTTTAGGTTTTGACCTCATATTATATGGTTTTGGTAAGTCTAAAGGAAAAAGTCTTCAGAAAATCTTATAGTGTGTATGGCCCATTAGTGAGTTGGCATATTTCTATCGTTTAAACCATTTTACCTCTTTATTTGCAATAAAAACTGACAGGGGTTCTAACTCTTCTCCACTGTATCCATCCCACTGGATATTGCATGAGATAAAATACTACAAAGTTTCATGAGATAAATACCGCATATTTGGGGAAAAATACAGTGGTATTTTAGAAGCGTTTTTTTGTGAATGCCAAAAAACCTTTTTGAAAAATACTTTGTAATATTTTACCGCACGTCTTAGGGTGGTTAGGATACTGCTTTGTGAATGAAGCCCATTAAACCCTTTAATCAGAAGTAAAATCAAACAAGTACCAAAGTTGTAAAGATCTGCTTGCAACAGTAAAAAAGTACAAAAGGAGACGCCATATGTTTTAATGCATGAAAAAAAACTAAACCAAAGCTATTTCAACAGATATAAACAGATGGGAGAAACCAGATCATTCAAAGGTTAGCGCTATAAAATTCTGCATAGCGCATGATGTAATGATCTAATAATATAAAATCCGAATAGGAACCAAACACTTGAATGTAGAAAGAACTATTTTCATGGCAGAGAACTTACAATTGCTGCTGCAATGGCCAGATACAATGATTCGTAAGGGAGAGGGAAAGGATTATATGGGAATCATGTTGTCATTTGTAATATTGTGTACAATCAATTGACTATTTTGTTGTAAAAATACACACAAAATGCTAATATGTTTAATGGAAAATGGATAAAAAAATAATTCCAGCTCTTACATTTTCTATGGCGATTTCAGTCTGTTGCAAGAATTAATGAAGCAGACTCGGAAATCTTTTAAAATACTATCCTTTGTTATATTTTATATAGTGAGTAATAGTTCATGTAATCCTAAAACATTTTTTTTATTAGATAACAAAAATCATTTTTACCTGCTGTGCCTAGCGGTTTTACAGAGAACAGCCCCAATCTTCCTCTTCCCGCCCCCCCCCCCAGGTGCTCCTGGCCCCTCTCTCCTGCAGAGTGCCCTCATAGCAAACGGCTAGTGCCTAGTGGGGGCGGGAGTGCGCCGCCGCATGCTCGCCCCCCAGCACCATGCGCACCACGCGCACGACCAACGTGGGGCTACGTCAGTTCAAGCGGAAGAGACAGCCTGCCACAGTAAATGTGCAGCGTGCGGTCTTAATGTGGTTACGTTTTAAATGTAATAAACAATGGAAAATACATTAAATGCCTTCTAAATGGAACTAACGTGGTGTTCATTTTGTGCATGTGTGTATAAACAGTGGGGGAAATATTAATTTGATCCCCTGCTGATTTTGTAAGCTTGCCCACTTACAAAGAAATGAAGGGTCTATAATTTTATCATAGGTGTATTTTAAATGACAGAGACAGAATATCAACAAAAAATCCAGAAAAAACATGATACAAATGTTATAAAATGAGTTGCAGTTCAGTGAGTAAAATAAGTATTTGATTCCAGTCCTAAGGTTTCTTGGCTGTCTCTTGGCAACTCAAATTTTCAGCTCCCTCCATACATTTTCTATAGGGTTAAGGTTTGGAGACTGGCTAGGCCACTCCATGACCTTTAATGTGCTTCTTCTTGAGCCAGTCCATTGTTGCCTTGGCAGTATGTTTTAGGTCATTGCCATGCTGGAAGATCAATCCATGACCCATCTTCAGTGCTCTGGCTGAGGGACTATAAAAAAAAAAAATTATAAAATAGTAAAATGTATGATAATGGTGCTATCCTTCTCAAAAAGAAAAGAAAAGCTAAATGGGGGAGGAAAAGAAAAGGAAAGGGGAAGGGAGGATGAGGGGGGAAAGGAAAAAATGGGAGGGAAGAAAAAGGGGGAGGAGAGGGGGAAAAGGGGGAGGAGAGGGGGAAAGGGGAAAAGGGGGAAAGGCGGGGGGAGAGGAAGAGGTGGGGGAAGAAAGAAAGGAAGGGGAGAGGAAAGGGGGGGAGGGAGTGGGGGAAAAAAAGGGGGGAAGGGGGGGAATGAAATGCAAAGGGAAATGGGGGGGAGATAAAGAAGAGGAAGATGAGGAAGACTAAAGTATGAGGAATGGCTGATAGATTTTGTTAATGATGAAAGTAAGATGTAAGTAAAAAACTAACCTGTGAAGATGACCACAGGTAGAAAATGCCAGTTGGATCAATAAATTTAAATGCCATTTGTGACCTCAATAAGATGTATTCACACAATGAAAGGACACGGCTACAGGGAAGAATCAAGGGGCCTCAAAAAGCATTTGATGAACAAGAAAAAACATTGTTCTGATGTTGGAACTATAGACCCTGGAAAATTAAGATGAAAAGGGAAAACTAAATATCACCAGTAATTTGGGTGACAAAAAAATAACAAATTTAACATTGGGTGTAGATAAACTTACCCTAAGACCGTGTTCCTAGTAGTGATGACAAAGATCCACTAGCACAAGTGTCCTGGGGGATCAGCAGACCCAAAGGGCTGCTTAAATAGTCCCCTATCCAGTGGACATTTATCACTGAACTGCAATTCAATTTTTAACATTTGTATTATGGATTTTTGGTTGATATTCTGTCATTTAAAATACACCTATGATAAAAATTATAGACCCTTCATTTCTTTATAAGTGGGCAAGCTTACAAAATCTGCAGGGGATCAAATATTTTTTTCCACCACTGTATATACTGTATATTTAGAAAATAATGACAGTTAAAAAACAAAGAATTTCTTTAGTGATGTTAGTGATACAGAACATACCAGAGTCTTGGGACTCCAAGGCGCTCCCAGCACATTTCTCTGTAATGTGCAGCTACAGTCTGGGGCTCATCAGCCCCGGTGTAGTATTCGTTTTCTTGCTCTGGCCAGGATCATTTCAGCGTGGCGATTTCAAATCCTTGTAGCAGAAATGAAAAGCAAAGAGAAGAATTGGAAGGTAACAAGTGATTTATATGATATTTGGGTTCCTGCTCCATAAAAAGCCTGTATTCGTTCTGCAAGCAATAAAACTGCACAAGACTGGATGTATTTATGGCTGCTCTCTCATTTTTGTTAATGGCACGGCCAGCAGTTTTGGTAAATGTTGACCTTGTAGTGGATCTATTTCTTTCATTAGAAACACAGAGCTCTCTGAAGGAATTTATTGCAAAGTGTTGCTGTGTAGGGTCCTTCAAAATACATTTTTAGGTAAAACTTGGGTGGTTGGTGACTCTGAAACTACAAATTCCAGCATGCCCAGTTCAGATTGAGAGTCACCTGTTGTCTAGGGAAATTCCCGGATGTGTCAGTCACATGTAATGGAGATGAACAAAAGCAGACATTTTTTAAATCTGGCCTATGTGACAACCATGACGGTCCCCATAGATACAATATAATCAGAAATGAGTATAGCCCTCCCCCTTTCCCCAGAAGCCCCAAACACCCCCCCCCCCCAACCACACACACACACACAGTGTATTTTTTTAACACTTTCCATTTTCAGGTGTCTTCAAGCCAGTTATATGACAAGATGGGTATTTTTCCTCTTCACCTCTTTTCTGATCTGGGGAGATCGGCTACTGGTCTACAGAATAGAGCAGGGGTCTCCAAACTGCAGCCGATGGACATATGTGGCCCTTTATCTGGCCTTTGGGGCACTATTCCTCCCAATGATATGAGGCACTATTCCTCCCACTGACACCAAAATTGGGGCACTATTTCTTCCACTGACACCAATGATGAGATAATATTCTTCCTACTAGAAGGGGAACTACTCATCCTGCTACTGAACCCCAACCTTGAGGCCATATTTAATGATGCTGGGCCCAGGACATTTTTTCACCCCGGCTGGCCACAATATGGCCCTCCTTAAAGCTGGACGTTTTTTTTCTACCCTGCAAGGTAAACCCATAATGCGCTAGTTTGCATTGCATACTAGCACATTATGTAAAACTTACCTGAAAACAAAGCCCTCCCATGCCGGCGTGTCAGAGCTGGAGGCCGCTTCCATCTTCACCTGTCTTGCTTCTGGATTTGTAGTCTTTCGCTCTATGACTGGCCAAAGCCGCGATGACGTCACTCCCCTGCATGCGTGCAGAAGCCGTGGTTATGGCACAGTGCCAGTGATGTCACTGGCTGCACATACAGTAAATATCTCCTAAACAGTGCACGTTTTGGAGATATTTATACTACTCATAAGTAAGCCTTATTATGGGATCACCTATAGGTAAAAGTCAGTGAGGGAAGGTAACTTCCACTTTAAGTCTGAAGGACAGTAAACTGGCCCTTTGTTTGAAAAGTTTAGGGATGCTTATGTAAAAATTATAGTGCTATTTTTTTGTTCCAGTATGCTATGATGGGAGTTGTGGTGATTACCCATAGGGGGCGGGGCCATGACACCCATTTCTTCATAGTATGTCCTCAGTATGTCCTCAATATGTCCTCAGGATGGGCTTTATTCAACCCAGGAGACTGAGGGCATCTTGTGCCCAAAATAATTATTGCAGGCAACAACTCCAAAGGTGAGTATTACAGCCTGAGCTGTTGCTTTATTTTTTATCTTGTTTGGTGTCCCATTTATAAAACAAATGTCTAGAGCTCTTTTTTTTAAAAAAAAAAAAAGGAGAATACATTTAAAAGATAGAGCTAAAAACCTTTAAAATATTGATTTACAGTATGTAAAAAATATGACACACTGTTGAGTTATTTTGCCTTGTTCCTCGATTCCTGTGTATATTCTTATGGTGTCCTCGGGATACATCCCATGTCATGTACAATTACGGGAAAATAAATCACATACCTTGTTAGGTGTAGATATAAGAGGCACATTTGTAATTCTCTTAGTGATAGACTGATATACTTGCAGTCTTTCAAATAGAAATATATTAGCAAGGAAAGAGATGACTTCAGCATAACGAGATACAAGTAGCTTTTCAGTAGTTGGAAAATCGATGGCTCCCCCGTCCTCCTCCTCTAGTTACGCTCCGCGCAGCGCCCATGGAAGGGTCTGCTAAATCAACGCTCTCTGCTACCCGTCAATACAAGTTCTGCTGAACCAATTAAGTAATAAACTAACCAGAGAAGTTAAGTGGGAGAATTGCTAGTTGGCGTCTTTCCTCTGTCTCCTGCAGACCATTTTTAACCGTACCCCCCCAGCAGCCCTTGCTACAATGTATTTATTTTTACTCCTTGGAAAGCCCTGGATAAGCTTAATTCCGCAGGGCAAAGATCAATACTGGAAGCTGATGCTAGCCTGTTTTATCTGTACACTCAGCACAAATGCTTCAAATAAATTAATTCTCTGGCTTTGAGCTACTCCAGATCTCTCTTTCTTGAAAATTACTGTAACCCTTCTCAAAAGTAAAGGATTTGTTAACTCTTGTCATGTAATGTTCTGGAGGATGATGCTTGGAAGAAATCTGAAATCAAACTTAAGACCTCCACTATATTTTTCCAGACAAACCGCTAAATATGCACTTGAAATACATATATTTGAACTGGAATACTTACCAGAGGGTTTGTAATTCTATTCAGCAGGCCTTGTAATCCAGGTACCTCTGCTAAAAAAGCGTAGCCAGGCCCTACTCCTCTTGAGGCCTTTCTGTGGATGACACTGCAATGTTCACTTGGCCTTCAGAAGATTTTATCCCCTTCATGACCAGGGCATTTTTTTTGCTATTCAGCACTATGCTACTTTAACTGGCAATTGCGTGGTCGTAGATAAAATGTGCCCACTCAACAGCTAAGCAACCCAAGGTGTCACAATAAAATTTGTTATACACTAATTATACCAACAATATGTGAATACATATTATTCCTAAATAATAAATGGTGAAAAAAACCCAGGTAGCTGATGCCTTAACCACTTGCCGACCGCCGCAAGTACATATACTGCGGCGGTCAGCCCATCACAGGCAAAGTGATGTACCGGTACGTCACTAGTCTGTCAGGGCTCTGGGGAGCGAGCGCGCGCCGCCAGAGGCGCGCTCCCGCTCCCGCGTGGTCACGGACCCCCCCGCGCGTGTGAGCGGCGGACCCGGTGTCCGCTGCTCACTCACGATCGTCTGTGACAGCGGGAGAAAGGCAGGCGGCTAGTGTAAACAAGCCACCTGTCATTCTCCCCTGTGTAGAAACAGTGATAATACGGTTCTACTATGTAGGACCGTTGATCATTGTTCCTACACTTCAAGCCACAGCCAATCACAGTTAGAATCACGCCCCTAGGGACACACACAGCCCCTCCCTCTCAAATAAAGTTAACCCCTTCACTACCAGTGTATTTTTACAGTAACAGTGCATATGTATAGCACTGATTACTGCAGTAATGTCACTGGTAACCCCAAAAGTGTCAAAAATGTCAGTCAAGGGTCCGATTTGTCCGCCCCAATGTCGCAGTACCGCAAAAAAAATTGCAGATCGCCGCCATTACGCGTTTAAAAAAAACAACAAAAATGACAAAAATCTTTCCCTTTGTTAGTAAACGCGATAACTTTTGCGCAAACCAATCAAAATACGCTTTTTGCGATTTTTTTTTTACCAAACATATGTAGCATAAAACAAATTGGCCGAAAATGTTAAAAAATTTTGATTTTTACATTTTTTTGGGGGGAATTTCATATAAAAAAATGTGAAAAATATTGTTATTTTTGCAAAATTTACGCTCTTTTTTTGTTTATAGCGCATGATCAAAAAATCGCACAGGTGATCAAATACCACCAAAAGAAAGCTCTGTTTGTGGGAAAAAAAGGACGTCAAATTTGTTTAGGTACAGCGTCGCATGACCGCACAATTGTCCGTTAAAATCACGCAGTGCCGAATCGCAAAATACCCCCTGGTCAGGAAGGGGGTAAAATCTTCCGGGGCTTAAGTGGTTAATGGTATATGTTATTCCACATATTTCCATATAACACATGTGAAAATAGAATAAAAGCTGCGCTCACTGTACCAATGTGCGAAATTTCATATATGAACTGCTGCAATACATCATCCAACCATTAAAAATCATGTATCAATGTAGAACCAAAGTTCCAGTGTAAAGTGCTGATATAGCCCTAAAGTGATTAGTGCTCTATACAAATTCACTTCAATCCCCTCCAATCCGTGTGTCCACCCATGTTCCCTGTAGGGACCAGACTTACCAGAGGTTGTTGACCCCCCCCCCCCCCCCCCCCCCTAAGCTTATACCGAGGGAAGTCAATAAGCGCTTTAACATATTCCCGCTGGGTATCATGTCATCATCCACAGGGTCGTTACTCTCAGATCCACATCACCCATAGAAGGAGAGGAAGCCAAGATAAAAACCTCATAGGGTATTACATAATAGCTCTTCTAGATGATTATTAGGTTTCACTTTCACAGATCTAATAGAAATAGAATCCTCAGTGTCCAGTCTCTCCAGGAAGTAATGGAGGAGATGTTTTTTTTTTTTATACAGCCAGCTGGACACTGAGGATTCTATTTCTATTGGACCTGTGAAAGTGAAACCTAATTATCATCTAGAACAGCCTTTTTCAACCAGGGTGCCCAGGCACCTTGGAGTGCCTTGAGGTTTCTTCAGGGGTGCCTTGGCAAAATGCCTAAAAATTGCCAAAAAAATGCCCAAAAATTGTACACAAGCTAATGGGTAGATGAAACCTGCCTTTTAGTTATACAATGCCACGGGTTTTAATTTTGCACCAATACAACCCTCTAGCTGTCAACCTCCTAACACCCAATGACATTATCAGTTGATAAGCTAAGTGATGGAGAAAAACTGAGGGAGAAGAGAAACATTGGAATACTATTCTGTACTAGTTTGCAACTGTGTATTTGCTTTGGAAGAATAAATCTTGCCTAATGTTGGGTGTCCTACATGTATTGATGTTGCTGCATTATGTAAAACTATTAGAACAGTTTTTACATTTTAGAATGGGACATCTGAAGGCTGTCCAGAATTTTAGAGGGTGCCTTGAAATTGTCCATAATTTTAAAGGGTGCCTTGACTGAAAAAAGGTTGAGAAACACTGATCTAGAAGAGTAATCATGTAATACCCTATGAGTTTTCTTCTTGGCTTCCTCTCCTTCTATGGGTGATGTGGGCTATGGTAAAGGGCTTATTGACCTTCCTCGGTATAAACTTAGGGGGGAGTCAACAACCTCTGGTCAGTCTGGTCCCTACAAGGGAAAACGGGTGGACATATGGATTGGAGGAGATTGGAGTGAATTTGCATGGAGAACTAATCACTTTTTTTCAATAATCATATAGCACATATGTTTGCACTCCCGTTTAGCACCATTGCACTTTGTTTTGGACTATACCAGCACTTTTTTTTTTTTTTTTGAAAATTCTGTTTATTGAGTTTAAACACATAAAAAGACAAGGCCAGAAGGGGGCATACCCCGGCCAACAGACAACAACATAACCCAAGAAAACCACCCAAAACAACCCGCAACCACACTGCTCAGCACCCTCAATCAGGAATCAACAGTAGCAAAATAAACCAATACTTATACAGGAACACCTAGTCTATGTTCTCTCTCCCCAAGGTCCCACCAGAGATTAAGCCGTGTCAGACTCAGAGTCTCGCTCGTCGACAGTGGATTTAGAATCCACCCAGGCTCGCCAGACCTTTTCATATTTTTTAGGGCAATTCCTGGACATATAGGTCGCCTTGTATAGCGGAACCACCGCATTAACCAACCCTTTCCAAAAGCCTAGGGTCGGAGAATGGGGAGACTTCCACTTGAGGACTATAACCTTTCTGGCATAAAACAGTAATATTCCAATAAGGGTCCTCGTCGCCCTGGCCGTCGCCAACTGGTCGACCAGGCCAAGAAGACAGACCCCCACCGTCATCGGAACCGAGAAGGAAGTCAGACTGGACACAAAACGGGTCACCTCCAGCCAGTAAGAGGCAATCTGCGGGCAGTCCCAGAAAATGTGCGAAAAATCTGCAGGAGTGCATGTGCATCTCCAGCAGGAGGCCGAGACGCTAGGATAGATACGGTGCAGCTTGTGAGGAGTGTAATAAATCCTGTGTAGAATTTTAAATTGGATCAGCACGTCCCTGGTCGCTATGAGCGGCTGGAACGAGCCATCCCTGATGTCCTCCCAATCCTCATCGTCCAGACCCTCCTCCCCCGCGCTCCACGCTGCCCGCAGTCCCGTCAGCCCAGCATGGACTGAAGTATACCAGCACTTTAAAGCGGAGTTCCACCCAAAAGTGGAACTTCTGCTCAATTACTCCACCACCCCCCCCCCCCCTCCGGTGCCACAATTGGAGGTGGGAACGGGTACTTGTTTTTGACAGGTACCCTTCCCCACGGCGCCGTCCACCGGAGGCTTTATCCACCTTCTCCTTCCCCCACCACTGAGACTATGAGAATGTGCAGCATGAAGCCGTGAAGCAGGAAGGCTTCATTGCCAGTTTCCCTTAGAAAGAATGGCGGTGGCAGCACCCAGCAGCTGATCCAAAAATCGCTCCCTGGACCGGTAATCATCTATATATTAAAAGTCAGCAGCTACAATATTTGTAGCTGCTGACTTTTAATTTTTTTTTTCTCTAGGCGGAACACCTCTTTAAGGACATTTACACTAGAACTTTGGAGCTTTTATAACTTGATATATGATTTTTAATGGTTGTATGATGTTTTGTACCAGTTGATATATGAGATTTCACACAATGGTAGGGTGAGCACAGATTTTATTCTATTTTTACAATTGCGCTGTCCTGCAATGATGTACCCAAAATCAATGTTTATCATTTTTTTTTTTTCACATACCTATAGCTTTCTTTGAGTAGTATTTTATCACCACTGGATTTATTTATTTTTTTTTTTTTAAACATAAGCGGAAAAAGACCGTAACATCTGAAAACAAAAAAAAATCCACTTTCTGTTATAAAAACATATCTATTAAAAAGAAAAATCAAATTTCCTTATTAATTTAGGCCAAAATGTATTCTGCTACGTCTCTGGTAAAAAAAATCTTAATAAGTGTATATTAATTGGTTTGTTCAAAGGTAGCGGCATTGATCAGCAACTTATAGTGTAACTGTGATAGGGTGGCGGACAATCTGGCGCTAACAGACACAATCTGACACTGACATCACTAGTGACACTAATACAGTGATCGGTGACAAAACTATACACTGTCACTGTACTAATAACACTGGCTAGGAAGGGGTTACCATCTAGGAGCAATCAAGGGATAAATAAGTGCCTAACAATGTGTAATGTGTGTAGTATGTGCTGCTTTTACTCTTCCATCTGGCTGTTTTTTTCTCCCTGCTTTGCAGGGAAAAGAGACATCCAGATTGCTGATCAGTGTACAGAGCTCTGTGTGTTTGTAAACACAGGGCTCTGTGCTGTGATTGGACACAGTCAATCAGCAGGCCTCAACAATGAATCATTGGCTGGGACCTGCTGACAAAATCCCGCTGTGTCCAACTATAGTGTGGTCAGCATCAGAAAAGTATAGGTACGGGATCAGTGCCGCTCGCCCTCAGTACAACTACTGTGGTCAGGAGGCAAGTAGTTAAGTCTCCTATTAAAAAATTGTGAGCAGGTAGGCTCTTCTTTGCAGAAAAGAAATAAATCCACCTGCATTCCTGCAGTCTTCTTTAGAATTTACACTAAGAAGAACATGCTCAGCTCACTTTACATTTGGGCAGAAATCCTTTGTGCACAGGCGTGGCATCATCCCGCACCGGCCAATGTAGACAGATGCATCCTGGCATCACTGCTGATATACAATTACGCAAGCCTTGAATGCAGACAGTCCTGCGATTGGCTACGAACAGCTGCGTGAGCTGTCAGTCTCCCAATGTGTTTAATGAGGTTTCCTGCCCGCAGCTTATCACAGGGAACCCCCGCTGAGTCTTCCAATCGCAATTGGCCCCAATTGCAACTGTGAATGGGGCCGTACCAGCTATGTCTCTCCTGTACTGAAATTGCTTACTTTGATTTTACTGCATACTGAGAGCTTCTCACAGTGTGCTTAAAAGAATTACAACAAGCCAGATAGAACTCACCTCATATGTTAGCTATAGGAAATCCATGCATAATCTAATCCTTTCCTCCCCAGCCTTACTGTCCCTTTTATTCACTGGATTTCAGTTCTTTCGATCATGGAGGGTCAGCTTCATATGCAGAATATGTCTAGGGTGGTCGGCATGTATATACAGCCTGCCTAGAATTGCTCACTCCTCCAGACCGCTATCCACCCATCAAGGCATTTTGATATTTGCATAACTCCTCCCAAGAGACAGCCCACTGCTTACGTCAGGGCTCCGAGGGCTCCTGAAAAGAGTACAGAGACAGGGTGCAGTGATGTTTGTAGGAAGCTATGTACAGCATCCCGCCAGCCTTCCCACCAGCTGTGCTCTGCCTTTATTGATGGGAGGGACCAGGGAAGGAAAAATATAAGTAGATTCATGTGAATTCCCCCCTCCACTGCCACATTTGGCACTTTTTGGGGGGAAGCAGGTACCTGGTTTTTATAGGTACCCGCTCCCACTTCCGGTCAGATGCGCCCTATCGCCCCTCCTTCCCCTGGAGTCTTCTGGGCACATCACAGGTCCTAGAAGACGACAGGACCATTCACAAAGTACAGCGCGGTTCAAGCATGCTCAGTAGGAAACTGGCTGTGAAGCTGCAAGGTTTCCCATACTTAAGATGCTGGTGCCTGCACCCAAAGCCGATTGAAGAATCGACTCAGGTGAGGACATCCTTGGATCCCTGAACAGGTAAGTGTCCTTATATTAAACGTCAGCAGCTACAACAACTGTAGCTGCTGACTTTTAATATAAGGACACCTACCTGTCCAGGGATCCAACAATGTCCTCACCTGAGCCAACTTTGGGTGCAGGCACCAGCATCCCAAGTATCTCAAGATTACGCATGGGCAGCAGGAGACTTCACTGCTGGTTTTCCATACTCGAGATGCTGGCGCCTGAACCCAAAGCTGATTGAAGAATCAGTTGGAATGAGGACATCACTGGATCCCTGGACAGGTAAGTGTACTTATAATAAAAGTCAGCAGCTGCAGTATTACAAATTTTACTAGCTGCTGACTTTTAATTTTTTTTGGAGAGCCTTAGAAGCTCCTCTTCAAACATCAGCTTTAGGTGAGGACATCGTTGGATCCCTGGACAGGTAAGTGTCCTTATATTAAAAGTCAGCAGCTAGAATAGGCTCAGGTGAGGACATCATTGGATCCCTGGACAAGGTGAGTGTCCTTATATTAAAAGTCAGCAGCTAGAATAGGCTCAGGTGAGGACATCGTTGGATCCCTGGACAAGGTGGGTGTCCTTATATTAAAAGTCAGCAGCTAGAATAGGCTCAGGTGAGGATATCATTGGATCCCTGGACAGGTAAGTGCCCTTATAATAAAAGTCAGCAGCTAGAATAGGCTCAGGTGAGGACATCATTGGATCCCTGGAAGATAAGTACCCTTATAATAAAAGTCAGCAGCTAGAATCGGCTCAGGTGAGGACATCATTGGATCCCTGGACAGGTAAGTGTCTTTACAAGTTGAGACCCTCTCTTTTTGTGGAACTATAATGGCAATTACCAAATTAATTTAGATAACTGAAAGGTGTATTCTTAAAAATTTGAAACATTTTATTTACAAAAATATAAAAAAATTCCAAATGACAATTTATTAGAAATTTTATATCACTTTAAACCATTCTTGTGTAAGGTGCAGAAATAATCCATGCAGAGTTGCAATCAGTGGTACGTTTTTTCCAACGCGTTTTGAATTTGCACATAATGTAAACCTTCATCAGGGATTACAATACCACTTTGAAAAGTACAACAAACAAGTAGTAAGTTATCATATCTCAAAATATATTAATAACAAAATACATTGATTTTCAAATACAGTATACATATGTATCATTGTGTCCATGTATGTGTGGAACACCCCTGCCTCTCGCCTCTCCGCACACCTGCAACCCCCATTTGCGGCAGATCTTCCATCCAATGGAGAACTGATCAAATACAAGAGCCTTTGCGGGAACCTCTGAAAATAGCCTACTTAGATTTAGTTCTTCTCTATATGAAAGAAAATATATATTTTTTTTATTCATCCATGCATTTGTCAGAGGAACATAGGAGCCTCCTATTTAAAAACATACATGCATGGATTTGTATGAAAACATACCTATTTTTCCCAAGGGGGGGGGGATGATAAAATCAGTTTTTGGGGACAGCTATCCAGACAGTTTATTCTGATCAGGAGTTTGCAAAATCTCAGATTTGGAAAAGAGTAAGGGAGAGAAAAAAGAGGGGGAGAGAAAATATCCCCAATGATGTCTCCGTAATCATTCTAGCACAGATATAGCACTGATAATGAGGTCCATATATGTATATTTTGGAATGAATCTTACCAAAAAGACTTCCTTCCAGCAGAAGAGAGGACTAAGGGGATTTGTGGTCTTTTGGTGGATAAGCATCCCTCAATACATGGATTGGTAACCAGCCTGCAGCGCCTGTGGAGTTCCACTTGTGGGGGATGTAAACACATCCTCTCGTGGCTCCCAGCGTCTCCCTATATGCGCCGCCATCATACGGGGGCGTGATGACGTTTACACCAACACTGCTGGTTTTCCATACTTGAGATGCTGTTGCCTGCACCCAAAGCTGATTGAATTGAATCGAATCGGTTGGAGTGAGGACATCACTGGGTCCCTGGACAGGTAAATGTACTTATAATAAAAGTCAGCAGCAGCAGTATTAAAAATGTTACTAGCTGCTGACTTAATTTTTTTGGAGAGCCTTAGAAGCTCCTCTTCAAACATCAGCTTTAGGTGAGGACATCGTTGGATCCCTGGACAGGTAAGTGTCCTTATATTAAAAGTCAGCAGCTAGAATAGGCTCAGGTGAGGACATCGTTGGATCCCTGGACAAGGTGGGTGTCCTTATATTAAAAGTCAGCAGCTAGAATAGGCTCAGGTGAGGACATCGTTGGATCCCTGGACAAGGTGGGTGTCCTTATATTAAAATTCAGCAGCTAGAATAGGCTCAGGTGAGGACATCCCTGGACAGGTAAGTGTCCTTATACAGTAATAAAAGTCAGCAGCTAGAATAGGCTCAGGTGAGGACATCGCTGGATCCCTGGACAGGTAAGTGTCCTTATACAGTAATAAAAGTCAGCAGCTAGAATAGGCTCAGGTGAGGACATCGTTGGATCCCTGGACAGGTAAGTGTCCTTATAATAAAAGTCAGCAGCTAGAATCAGCTCAGGCGAGGACATCATTGGATCCCTGGACAGGTAAGTGTCCTTTAAAATTCAGTAGCTACAGTATTTGTAGTTGCTGACTTAATATTTTGGGGGGAGCCTGGAGCTCCTCTTTAACCACTTGCCGACCGCCGCAGTAAATATTATTATTATTATTTTATTATTTACTGCGGCGGTCAGCCCCTCACAGGCAGAGCGACGTAGTACTACGTCGCTAGCCTGTGAGGGTCTAGGGAGGGAGCGAGCGTGCGCCCCCGGAGGCGCACTCCCGAGTGGTCACGGACCCCCCCGCGCGCGTGTGACCGGCGGAACCGATCGTCCGCCGATCACTCGCGATCGTCAGTGGAGAGGGAGAAAGGCAGGCGGCTAATGTAAACAAGCCGCCTGTCATTCTCCCCGGTGTATGAATGGTGATCATACGGTTCTACTATGTAGAACCGTTGATCACTGTTCATACATCTCAAGCCACTGCCAATCACAGTTAGAATCACGCCCCTAGGGACACACATAGCCCCTCCCTCTCAAAAAAAGTTAACCCCTTCACTGACAGTGTAATTTTACAGTAACAGTGCATATGTATAGCACTGATTACTGTAGAAATATCACTGGTAAACCCCAAAAGTGTCAAAAATGTCAGTCAAGGGTCCGATCTGTCCACCAAAATGTCGCAGTACCGTAAAAAAAAAAAATCGCAGATCGCCGCCATTACGCGTTAAAAAAAAAAAACAACAAAAATGACAAAAATCTTTCCCTTTGTTAGTAAACGTGATAACTTTTGCGCAAACCAATCAAAATACGCTTTTTGTGATTTTTTTTACCAAACATATGTAGCATAAAACAAATTGGCCGAAAATGTTAAAAAATTTTGATTTTTACATTTTTTTGGGGGGGGAATTTCATATAAAAAAATGTGAAAAATATTGTTATTTTTGCAAAATTTACGCTCTTTTTTTGTTTACAGCGCATGATCAAAAAATCGCACAGGTGATCAAATACCACCAAAAGAAAGCTCTGTTTGTGTGAAAAAATGGACGTCAAATTTGTTTGGGTACAGCGTCGCACGCCACGCAATTGTCCGTTAAATTCATGCAGTGCCGAATCGCAAAATAGGCCCTGGTCAGGAAGGGGGTAAAATCTTCCGGGGCTTAAGTAGTTAAAATGGAGCACTCTACAGTCCCCCCACCCTAAAATTGGGCATATGTGCATTTAATAATATGCAAAGAAAGTGAACATCTTTGTGAAAACAAATTTCTCACACATAACATTACTTCCGCCGTCCCGGTCTCATCAGTATGGGTCACATGACGGTGGCCTCAACAGCTGAAAGCTGTAAGTTGCATTAAAAGCTCAGTAGGTTGGCTTATATGGTTTATTTGAAGAAAAAAAAAAAGTTATCCCAAGTCAATCCCCGACCTTTCCTGTCTGCAGTAATCATCTTCTGAAGCGTGCCACCTAAAAATAAATCAAAATACGACTGGGCGCAGCTGTGCTCCGACGTTCTTTGTACAATCAGTTACTGTTTCAATCATACGCCAATAAATGTTGCAGACCATTAAATTTAAATAAATTGAATTTGTGCTATCGGATTAAATTCCGAACTGCTTGCTGCGATATAGATCATTCACCTTATTTTATCCCGGCCCTGCTACTGACATGAAAACTGATTATTTTCTCCTCTTTAATGAACCAGCCACTGATACAAATAATTCACTTTTTAAGAACATGTTTCTCAGCCTCCACCAATAAATTCTAATAATACAAATAAAGCAGTATATGTCCCGGAGGCAAAAAAATATTTTGAAAATGTTGCTGCAGATAAGCGATTTGCACCAGCTTCACCATCATTTTCCACGGGGTATACAGAGTAACGTATTCCTGATTTTTAGAAAAAACTTTTAGAGATGTGACTTATTGATTGTTATGTGCTTGCAATGCAGAACATTACCTTAGGGCTGCGGTAAAAACAGTTAGCCCTGGCCCACCCTAAGAATACAATGGTTAGAAAACTATTGAAAAACAGACTGCTTTAAACAGAGCTATGGCATCAAAGTTCAGCGGCTCAGGTATGGTAGAGTCCAATGGAAACTCTGATAACACAAAAGGCGAACAGCATGAGATATCTGCTGTGCAGTCTATTAGTGTCTATCATAGGACATTGAAATAGATCTAACATCCAATGGATTTTTTTATGTATCATGAATGCTTGCTGCGTATTGTATCTGTCTAACACTTCCAGGTATTTATTCTACTTCTCGCAGAGATCACAGTTCTTTCTCTGACAATGCCTTTCTCAGCTTTTCTCACCTTTTTACATACTGGCATATCACCACTAGAGGGATCACTTTGGATACAAACTGCTTACAACTAGAGGGGGTGCTTTGGACGCAAGCTGTTCACCACTAGAGGGAGCTCTTTGAAAACAAACTGTTTACCACTATAGGGGGTAAGTTGGATACAAACTGCTTACAACTAGGGGGGCGCTTTGGACGCTTGCAGTTCCCACTGCACTTATACAAGATGAGGCTCTTGTGAAACAGACCTAAAGGATATACAGTCAACGACAACTTTATTACACCTGCTTAATTGCTTGGTAACGCAAACTGCTAATCAGCCAATCATATGGCAGCAACTTAATGAATTTTGGCATCTAGAACTGGTGAAGACGACTTGCTGAAGTTCAAACCGAGCATCAGAATAGGGAAGAAAAGGGATTTTAGTGACTCTGAACATGGTATGGTTGTTGGTGCCAGGTGGACTGGTCTGAGTATTTCAAAAACTGCTGATCTACTGGGATTTTCATGCACAACCATCTATCAGGTTTACAGAGAATGGTCTGAAAAAGAGAAAATATCCAATGAGCGGCAGTTGTGTGGAGGAAAAGGCCTTGTTGATATCAGAGGTCAGAGGAGAATGGGCAGACTGGTATGCGATGATAGAAAGACAACAGTAACTCAAATAACCACTCATTACAACCAAGGTAAGCAGAATATAATATCTGAATATGCAACAAATCAAACCTTGAAGCAGATGGGCTACAGCAGCAGAAGACCACACCGGGACCTACTCCTGTCAGCTAAGAACAGGAAACTGAGGCTACAATTTGCACAGGCTCACCAAAAATGGCCAATAGAAGATTTGAAAAATGTTGCCTGGTCTGATGAGTCAGATCTCAGATGCATCCTTCAAATGGTAGGGTCAGAATTTGGCGAAAAGGGTCTGGGGCACGCTTGCGCACCGCGGGCGGCCTGCTCCCGTTATGATTGGACACAGCGGGAGCCAATCAGCCAGGACACGCTGATCGCTCACTGGAGAGGCAGAACGGCGGTCTGGCTATGTAAACAAGGCAGACCGCCATTCTGTTAGAGAGGAAGATGGAGATCTTGTGTTTCTGCTAAGCAGAAATACTGGTCTCTGTCTTCCTCTAGTTAAGCCACCCCCACACAGTTAGAAAGCACTTCCTAGGAGCACACATAACCCTTTGATTGCCCCTAATGTTAACCCCTTCCCTGCCAGTGTCATTAGTACATTAACAGTGCATTTCTTTTAGCACTGATCACTGTATAAGTATCCGCAGCCCCTGTATCTCCTTCACCATTTCTGCAGCACTGCATTTCCTGCACCATGCCTGCAGTCTCTGCATCTCCTGCACCATGCCCACAGCCCCTGCATCTCCTGTACCATGTCCGCAGCCTCTGCATCTCCTGCACCATGTCTACAGCCTCTGCATCTCCTGCACCATGCCTGCAGCCCCTGCATCTCCTGTACCATGCCCGCAGCCCCTGCACCATGCCCGCAGCCTCTGCATCTCCTGTACCATGCCCGCAGCCTCTGCATCTCCTGCACCATGACCACAGCCCCTGCATCTCCTGCATCATGTCCACAGCCCCTGCATCCCCTGCACTATGCCCCCAGCCCCTGCATCTCCTGTACCATGCCCGCAGCCTCTGCATCTCCTGTACCATGCCCGCAGCCTCTGCATCTCCTGCACCATGCCTACAGCCTCTGCATCTCCTGCACCATGCCTGCAGCCCCTGCATCTCCTGTACCATGCCCGCAGCCCCTGCACAAAGCCCGCAGCCTCTGCATCTCCTGTACCATGCCCGCAGCCTCTGCATCTCCTGCATCATGACCACAGCCCCTGCATCTCCTGCATCATGTCCACAGCCCCTGCACTATGCCCCCAGCCCCTGCATCTCCTGTACCATGCCCACAGCCTCTGCATCTCCTGTACCATGTCCGCAGCCTCTGCATCTCCTGTACCCTGTCCGCAGTTCCTGCACCATGCCCCCAGCCTCTGCATCTCCTGTACAATCAGGGCCGCTGTTGGAAACAATGGGGCCATGTACAGCCTACCTGATAGGGCCCCCCCACCGAATATATCAAGACAATATTTTCACTAAAACTACTACTTATTTATTTTTAAATTTTTTTAAAATGATCTACTACAATGTTTAATTATTATTTTTTTTACAATTACTTATTTTTTACAGGACAGGAAAGCCTGTAGCGCTGCGGGGGGGGGGGGGGGGGGGGCACAGTGAAAAGCAGGCACATGTCTTTCCCTGCAGTAGCTGAAAGCTGGCAGAAGGGGGAGAAACTGCCTTTCAGCTGCTGTAGAGAGCCACACAGGGCTTCCTTCTGTAATTGCACGACCATACCAATTCCCCGTACTGTTCGGGCCCCCCTGTGTGCCCAGGCCCCCTACAGGAGGCCCAGTGGTCTCCCCCTATCAGAGGCGCTGTGTACAATGCTTGCAGCCTCTGTATCTCCTGTACCATGCCTGCAGCATTTGCATTTCTTGTACCATGCCCGCAGCCTCTGACATCTCCTGTACCATGTCCGTAGCCTCTGCATCTCCTGTTACACGTCCGCAGCCTATGACATCTCCTGTACCATGCCCGCAGCCTCTGACATCTCCTGTATCATGTCCGCAGCCTCTGCATCTCCTGTACAATGCCTGCAGCCTTTGCATCTCCTGTACCATGCCCACAGCCTCTGCATCTCCTGTACCATGTCTGCAGCCTCTGCATCTCCTGTACCATGTCTGCAGGCTCTGCATCTCCTGTACCATGTCTGAAACACACAAAAACCACAAATTGCCCTCAGAGTGTTAAAGCGTCCGAAACACGCAGGTGGCTTAGGTGTCCCAGACATACATAGATACTACAGGGCTATTGTCCACACTCACTCTAAGCTATGGGTCTCACTAGAGAAATATATGGGAGGCAGGAATTTATCCTATGCCCCATGGCTGTCTCAAGAACACAGGGGGCTGTCAGATACTACTTCCCCTTCCCCGAAGACCCATGCTCTTGTAGTTTGGGATCAAATGAATCAAATGTTAAACCTTGCCCCTCCTGTGTCCCCACTAGCCCCACTCAGAGGGTTCATGTGGTTTCCTCCCAGAGAACAAATGGCTTTCTTTGGGCCATGGGTGGATGATGGTTATGCCAGTTGTGGTAAGCTTCTGAGCAACGAAAAGCTTCTGACTTTTGAGACCTTGAAAGACCGACATGGAGGTTCCCATATGGATTTTTGGAGGTATAGGCAAATCCATCAATTTTGTGAAGTCCATGCTTGCTCTATAAAGGGATATTTCCTCCCTTATGCCATTTCAGCGCCTTTTCATAGCGGAGGAAACGATACCACATATGGTCTCTTAACTATATCAACTGCTAGGTTCTGCCACTTCAGAAGTTAAACTCACATATATACGGGTCTGGGAAAGGAACTTAGGGCTTGAGTTTACTGCGGCTCAATTGACTCGCCTGTACTAGCTTATTCATTCAAGCTCTATTGATTCTAAGACACAAGAAACAAACTATAAGATTCTGCCACGCTGGTACCGGGTGCCAGCTGATCTAGCACATCCACCCCTGAGCAACGCTGGGGATTCTGTGGCCATCAGGGTACGCTATTACATTTGTGGTGGGATTGCCCTGTGATTAGGCCCTTTTGGGCTGACATTAAGTCTCAGATAAAAGACATCCTTCTCTCCCCTATTCATTTTCTCTTGAGTATCCCTCCTATACCGATTAGTCCGTATAAGAAAAGCGCATCGCCCATTTACTAAACGCAGCAAAATGTTTGCTCCCAATCGATTGGAAGTGAGTACAGGTTCCTGGCCGAGAGGAGTGGATCCACAAGGTTAATGAAATAAGGGAATCTGAAGATTGGATAGTGATTTGTAAAAGGTACCCAGCCGCAACCACTTCTCCAGCATTTGGTCATCTTGGCTGGTCTACATTTACGACTCAAGACAGGTGTCCCCAAGTTTAGACCTGGCATTGCTGGAAAATGGCAGAACCATCTCTTAGACAACGTACCCAGCCTCAGCAGCAGTGAGATGGGGGTCATTTTTTTTTCTTTTTTTGTGGTTGACGCGACTCCTCCCATTTCCCTGCTTTTCTCTTCCCTATAGGATGTTGGGCTTGGTGTGGTCGAGGGCACTGGTTGTGAGAACAAAGGTATGTTCCTGTTCTTTCTTCTTCCTTATTTTTTCCCTTTTTTCTTTGAACAATGAATACGTTTCTCTTGTTTTTGGAATCTGATTTAAGCACTTCTTAAAGGAGTTGTAAAGTCAGAAGGATTTTTATCTTACTGCATTCTATGCAGTAAGATAAAAACCTTCTGGGTGTAGCAGCCTCCCCAGCACCTCCTAATTCTTAGTTGAGCCCCATCTTTTTCCAGTGATGTCCACAAGTCCCTCGGCTGTCTGGGACTCTCTCTAGCCATTGTTTCCCGTGGCTTTCATTTAAAGTCAGTTAGCCAATCAGGAGAGAGAGGGGGCACATGGATCTGGACACACGGATCTGCAGCTCGGCTCGGGTGCCCCCATAGCAAGCTGCTTGCTTTGGGCGCACTCGACAGGAGGGAGGGGCTAGGAGCAGCAACGAGGGACCCGAGAAGAGGAAGATCCGGGCTGCTCTGTGCAAAAGCAACTGCACAGAGGAGGAAAGTATAACATGTTTCTTATTTAAAAAAAAAAAAAAACACTTTACAATCACTTTAATAATGCACTAGCATGGCGGGCAGTCCCAGTGTTGCCACTGAGGGGGAGGCCTCCTCTCTTGAGGGTGGCACTGCTTCTCCCCTTCAGTGTTTATATTATGCTTAGGGGTGGCGCTAGTTCTGGTGGTGTGCTGGGGGGGTTAGATGGAGGCACATTTGCCCCCCCGCCCCTAGCATCTGGGCCAGCCGGGCCACTCTGTAGTTTATCTAGCACTCTCATTAGGATATGCTAGCCTAGTGCCAGACACTTGGTCTTCTTGTCAAGACTTTTTCTTATTTTTGGATTCATGTATATACACACTAGTTGGTGATGGATTAAGGGCGGCAACCCCTGATTCCCCGAGGAGAGAGCCCTATTCGTACTCTGTTATACAACTGTTGTTCCTCCTTTTATTCTCATGTTTACTAAAATTTTATACATGTCCTTAAAACTTATGTTTTTGCATAATTGGAAATGTTGATATGACATGTCACTTTGTCTTAAAAAAAGATTATAAAAAAAAAATAAAAATACCACCAAAGAAAGCACTATTTGTGGTGAAAATCAATCAATTTTATTTGGGTACAGTGTCGCACGTCCACACAATTGTCAGTTAAAGTAACGCAGTGCTGTATCGCAAAAAATGGCCTGGTCATGAACGATGTTAAACCTTCTGGGGCTGAAGTGGTTAATTGCCATGGCCTACCTGAGTATTGTTGCAGATCATGTCCACCTCTTTACGACTACAGTGTTCCCATCTTCTGATGGCTCCTTCCAGCAGGATAATAAACCATGTTACAAAGCTCAAATCATCTCACCACTGGTTTCTTAAACATGACAATGAGTTCCCTGTACTCCAATGGCCTCCGCAGTCACCAGGGCTCAATCCAATAGAGCACCTTTGGGATGTGGTGGGAGATTTGCATCATGAATGTGCAGCTGACAAATCTGCAGCAAATGTATGATGATATCATGTCAATATGGACCAAATATCTGGGGAATGTGTCCAACACTTTGTTGAATCAATGCCATGAAGAAGAAAGGCAGTTCTGAAGGCAAAAGGGAGTAGAACCTGGTACTAGTACGGTGTACCTAGTAAAGTGACTGGTTTTTCAGCACCAGAGGGTGCTCCTGGGATTGCTCAGGATCAGAGGGTGCTCTTTGGATGCAAGCTCTTTACGGAGAGGCTGTTCACCACTAGAGGGAGCAATTTGGAGACAAATTGTTGACCATTGAGAGGGAGCCCTTTAGAGACTGGCTATTTGCCATTAGAAGGGCTCTTTTAAAACAGGCAGTTCACCATTAGAGGAAGCTATTAAGAGACAAAAGGGTGAATTAACAAAGAGTGGTGCAAGAGCAAGTTTGCACCACTCTTCTAAGCTTAGAAAATGGAGCAGATGCAACTCATAATAATGAAAGGGGTGCAGGACCTTTTGTTAATTAGGACTGACCTGCTTCATGTTCTAAACTGTGTCTGTCACAGCACAAAACAGTAGCTGAAGCTGTATTCTCCAGATTCCTCTATCTGTACCTGCCTCCTGCTCAGCTGAGTATGGGATAGGGGAGAGAAGGAGGATCTGAAGGCTCTGTTTGTATGACAGAAGCTGACAGACCACCTTCTGTACACCAACTCTGGAGATGATGGAGATTTGTGGCAGGTTCGGCCGAATTTAGAACTTTTTGCCCAAAAAGTTCGGAGTTCGGCAACCAGAACCGACCAAAATGCAATGGGACAGGAAATGGGCTTTAAAAGCCCATGATTGGACCAGAACCATTAGCAAAAGTCAATTGAGGGGGCAGAAGAATGCTAGGAATGTGATTGGAGTGACTAGGGGGTCCCTAGACCAATCATTAGTGAATACGCCCCCCAGTATATAAGATAGCCCCCGCCAAATTCCTAGCATTGTTATACTGGACATGGAAGAGAGTGGAAGCAGTTCTGTTAATTTTACTTTAAAAGTGTCATTTAGCATTTATTAGTGTGAGAAAAGGGATATCTAGTGTAGTTAGAGTGCTCCTTTACACTTTAGTTAGCTTCAAAAATGTAGTTTCTGATGGGAAAGTATGAAGTGTCAGGGTGACCATAATGTAGTGTAGGGTTAACTGACTGCTATGGCAGGGTGACCGAACCCTTCCATACCAGGGTGACCGTAATGTAGTGTAGGGTGAACTGACACTGACTGCTATGGCAGGGTGACCAAACCCTTCCATAGCAGGGTGACCGCAATAGAGAAAAGCTATTTTCTCTTAGCTGACTTTCGTTTCTGTAATATGGCTTCGCCGCCGCCAGCATTTTTGGCTGCAGGTGTTGCTAGCGCTTTTTTGAGCACATGTTTGGAGTCAGAAATGACATCTGAATGACATGTGTATAGGGGGTATATATACACACCAATGTCTGTATATATACACCTTCACATATACAGGTGTGAAAGGAGCAGAAAAAACTACTTGCGCTAATGAAATAATTAACACCAATATATTTCTGCTCCTATCACACCTATATATGTCTAGGTGTGTATATACATATAAGTATGTGTGTATATACACCACTATACACAAGTTCAGATGTTTTGCCTGCCTCCAAAGAACCCAAAAAAATGCCCAAAAAACGCTAGCGTCAAAAAATAAAAAATGCCCAGGTGTGTTGTTGCAGGCATTTTTGGGGGGTTTTTGGAGGCAGGCAATACATCTGAACTTGTGTATAGTGTACCTGTGAAGTTTCAGCTCTGTAGCATGTCCAGAACCAGAAACAAAGATAATTTTTCATTAGAGCAGGGAACTTGGGACCCCACTTTTACACTTATATGATTTTTTGGGGGGGTTCTGGACATGCTACAGAGCTGAAACTTCACAGGTACACCTTTTAGACCCCCCAGACACCAAATCACACAAAAAAAGTTCTTAAAAATTGTCATTTTTGATAGATTTTTGATAGAGAGCCAATTATTGAAAAAATAAAAAAAAATAAAAAAATAAAAAAAAAATAAAAAAAATTCTTTGGATTTAGTATCTGGGGGGTCTACAAAGTGTACCATCTGGGGGGTCTACAAAGTGTACCTGTGAAGTTTCAGCTCTGTAGCTTGCCCAGAACCATAAAAAAAAAAGATCATTTGTATTAGAACACTTTCAGCACAGGAGGTTGGCTTCTCGCTTTTCACACCTTGCTGGTTTAATAGCAGGCTTTTTTTTTGGGCATTTTTTTGGGTTCTTTTGAGGCAGGAAAAACATCTGAACTTGTGTATAGTGCTATATATACCACTATACACAAGTTCAGATTTTTTGCCTGCCTCCAAAGAACCCAAAAAACTGCCCAAAAAAACGCTAGCGCCAAAAACAAAAAAAAAAAACGCCCAGGTGTGTTGTTGAAGGTATTTTTTGGGGGTTTTTGGAATCAGGCAAAACATCTGAACTTGTGTATACAGTACCACTATACACAAGTTCAGATGTTTTTCCTGACTCCAAAGAACCCCAAAAAATGCCCAAAAAAAAACGCCTGCTATTAAACCGGCAAGGTGTGAAAAGCGAGAAGCCATATTCCAGATCTATAATTGCACAAATACAAACAATCTTCTTTTTTTATGGTTCTGGACATGCTACAAAGCTGAAACTTCACAGGTACACTTTTTTTTAAATTTTTTTTTTAATTTTTTAAATAATTGTCTCTCTATCAAAAATGACAATTTTTAAGAAAAAAAGATCATATAGGTGTAAAAGCGGGGTCCCACCATCCCTGCTCTACTGAAAAATTATCTTTTTTTCTGTTTCTGGGCATGCTACAGAGCTGCAACTTCACAGGTACACTTTTTAGACCCCCCAGATACTAAATCCAAAGAATTTTTTTTTTTTTTAATTTTTTAAATAATTGGCTCTCTATCAAAAATGACAATTTTAATAACTTTTTTTGTGTGATTTTGTGTCTGGGGGTCTAAAATGTGTACCTGTGAAGTTTCAGCTCTGTAGCATGTCCAGAACCCCCAAAAAAAGATCATATAGGTGTAAAAGTGGGGTCCCAAGTTCCCTGCTCTAATGAAAAATTATCTTTTTTTCTGGTTCTGGACATGCTACAGAGCTGAAACTTCACAGGTACACTTTTTAGACCCCCCAGATACTAAACCCAAAGTCAAAATCAGAAAAATCTCTCTTTTTTTTTTTTTTTTTAATTTTTTCAATAATTGGCTTTTTTATCAAAAATGACAATTTTTAAGAACTTTTTTTGTGTGATTAATAGTCCCTGGGGCATTACCCAGAACCCTAGGCACTTTTTAGGGGCATTTATTGGGTTTTAGGGCTTTAAAATGGTGTTTTTTGATTACCGAAGTTCGGGTCCATTGATTTCAATGGGGTTCTGAAATCCGGGCCGAACTTTCGGGTAGTTCGGATGTTCTGGCTGAACCGAACTTTCGGTTCGATCATCCCTACTGTTCACCACTGGAGAGAGCACTTTTGAGACAGACTGTTCAACACTAGTAGGAGCACTTTAGAGACAAACTATTCACCACTAGAGGGAACTCTTGGCAGACAGGAGCTGTCAGGCCTCAGGCGAGGTCTCTTTCCTGACTTTCAGCTTTGCCCGCTGAGCAGGCGGATGACAGCTGTGTCTCTGCGCTGTGTGCGGGGACACAGCTGTCAAGTCCCCATGCATCTCTATGGGGAAATCGGATAGGAACGGACCGTCTGTCCGTTCTCCGATCCGATCCGCCAGACAGATGGAAATAGGGTTTCCATCTGTCTGTTTTGATGGATCGGATCGGATGTGCACAGGGGTCTCCTCCTGCAGGCCTGGACCCAGGAACACAGCACTCACTGACCATGCCTCCAATCTCTCTCACCTTCTGGGCACACCTTCCCAGGGATTGGCTAGTGTTTTATAAATATTCAGGCTGCTTACTCTGTCCTTCCTCCTTCTGTTTCTAGATTCCTCTAGAAGACAGGACAATAGCAGAGCAGTAGCCTGTGGAAAACTGAGCAGCCCCAACCAATAAGTCCCCCACTCCTCTGATTACAGGGGAGCAAAGCTAGATTTTCCTAGCAGCCTACTCTATGCTGGGAAGGTGTTACATCAGCCTGTAGAATTTTAATAGCTTGAATGTAAATGTTCAGTTTCTTTCTGAAATCCAATTGTGAATATTTCCCTTTAACTTGTTTGATGAAAAACACATGTACAGAAAAAAAGCAGCACTAATACCACTTGAATATGAAAGTGACAATAGCGTCTTGTAAATGTACAGCACATGTGGAGTGTCACCGCTGAGTATATATAAAGAACTTCCTGCTTCTCTCTGTACCAGGGTGTGAATGAGAGCTAACGGGGATACAAAGATGTGACATTTACAGTATCAACCAGAATGGAATAATTACAGCCCTAGACAATCAACATTCCTTATAGCAACATAAACCAGATCACTCAAAAACAGGTTATAACTGACTGTAAGTCGTGGCTTGAAAATGATCACATGAGGTCACTGAAGAGACTTTCATGGCCACCAAAGCTAATAATAGGCATCTTGTGGTGTCTGCTCCTAGGTGAGTCTTTCAGAAGTTTACAAAGGTTGATAGGTTTACTTTAAGGAAAAATAAATGAATGTGAATAACTCGTGCGCTGCCCAATATTAATCCCTAACCAGAATAAATGAATTCAACTACAATGTAGTAAAATAGAATAAAATTAAAAGAAAAACATTAAATAAAATATAACCAGAATAAAGTGAATTAAACTACAATGTAGTGAACAAAAATAAAATGAAAAGAAATAAAATAAAACAAAATATAATAAAATATACTCGAATAGTGTTCTCACACACTAAAATGTTACAGAAGATAGTATATAATAATGGTGTGCTGTCCCTTTAAATCAATTAATAATAACAAAGTGAATTAAAAGAGAAGTCTGGGTTTTAATTTTTTACCCCAATTATACTTACCTAGGTGGATGCTGCATCTGTCCCCTGGTGCCTCTGCACTGAGAACGGAGCGATCGAACACCACCGATCACTCATTTCTGACAGCTCCCCGAGCAGAGAGCTGCTGACTGTCAGTCACCCCTCTCTGCTCTGCCTCCTCCTCGCTCATTGGAGTGCTGGACTGTGGAGGGGGCAGGAGCAGCCGGGTCAGGCTCTCAGTGGCTCTCTGAGAGGCTGAGCCGGGTGTCGGTTCAGGCACTTGGTGGATCTCAACTTCCATTGTCGTGATGACGCGGTGTCTGGACCGAAATTCGTAACATCAACAGAGAGCTGACTTGAGCCTGCTCTCTTTTGAAAATGGGTCACCGGACTGGAAAACGAATTGCACTCCTGTGATCCATAGGAGAAATATAGCCAAACAAGCTTTGGCTGTACTTCTCCTTTAATCAACCAATAAAACACTCTTATTGTTCAAAAACCATATTGTGTCTAAATATTACATGTATAGTACATATATTACATATATAGTCTGCTAGAATAACCACTAATTATCATAAAATACTTGTGTCCTCTATAAATTAATCCCACGTGAGTCAAATTTTAGTTCAGAAATAAATGCATCAACTGTGCTAATAATTCAAATATGTCTTCAGTGACACATGTCTTTTAGTGGCATGTTTAAATATACATGCTCTAATGCCCAGTGCGGTCCTCCGCCAATAAGTGCAATGGTCGCTCACCTTTAACCATGGACCTACATTCAAATAGGTCACTTATGCTTTTTGTATAAAAAATCTGTGCGTCTCCACCTCAAGCCTTTTAGCAGCTACGTCGCTCTCAGGATCCTTTTAGGAGACCAATCCTTGTTGTACTTTGTGCACTATGGCTCAAAAGAAGAGATGAGCTTTAATAGTGCACCCCATGTAAAATAAAACAAGCTTTTATTAGGCCAAATATTACACTCACAATGTTACAAAGATCTATGAGCAGTGATACACAAACAAAGATGGCATTTCCTTACCACCCTTCTGGTTTGCGCATGGCCGGAAGTGATGTCACCGGCTCCTGCGTCACTAGTCACATGACTTTATCGGGGTATTGAGTTTTGAGGAGTCCCTGGTTGTCCAGAACTAGTGTCCCCATTGGAAGATTTCCCCTCTAATCCTGTTCTGTGGACAACCCAAAATGTGGGATTCTCCTCAGTGATAACATTATAGAGGTCAAATCTCTGAATGTCTGTCCATCGGCTTCTAATCCAGTCCATGTTATCTCACAGTATTACTTTCAAAACTTTTTTTCCTCCGACAAAGACAAAATCAGGCCTTTGATGTGCTCGGCATCAGTACTAATTAAGACTAATCCAGAGGATAAAAATTTTATCAGAATGCAGATTTTCAATTCCAGTTGAAATTAATTCTCACTTTGGTCTGTGCCGGATTTCCTTCTCATTTGTTTTCCCTTAATGTCTTATTATTGTGCTGTATATTCATCAACACACAGCAATGATCCCAGATGGGGAAAGAACATCTTTTCATGGAAAATATTGCACTCATTCTTACTTCTTTACCTCCCTTCTTCCATCTTTTCTATGTTACTTCCCTCCTTTCCCTTCCTTCTCCTCACTCTGTTTTCCTTCCTTTTCTTTCTTTCTCTCTTTCTTCTCTCACTTTCTTTCTTTCACCCTTTCCTTTGCCCTTTCTTTCTTTCGCACTTTCTTTCTTTCGTCCTTTCTTTCTTTCCTCCCTCCTTTCTTTCTTTCTTTCTTTCTTTTTTCTTCCCACTCTCTCTATGGCTTTCTTTCTTTCCTTCATCCTTTCTTTCATCCCTTCCTCCCTCCCTCTCTTTCTTTCTCTTTTCCTTTCATGTCATATCATTGTGCTTTATATTCATCAACACACAGCAATGATCCCAGATTGGGAAAGGATGTCATTTCTTGTTCAAACGTTTTATTAAGGTTTACAGGTGAAGAGAAGCGTCAGAAGAACAATGAACAGAAGAATAAATACAGCAATGTGCAGTATAACATGGTGTTACAGAAACCATAAATACAAAACCCAACTGTACATTCAGGCGGTTGTAAAAGCAAGCCGCAATTAACCAGGATGAGAGGAGGTGTGGCTGTCGCAGCCGGCCCACAGGCACCCCGTAAAGGGAACAAGCTGTGCCCGCGCTGGGCGATGCGACCTCCCACCCGATATTACGTAGATAGAGGCGACTCAGAGTCTCATATACATACAAATAAAAATATTATTGAGAAAACAGAGTGACAAAAGTGAAGTCAACAACTATTGTGGTAAAAACAGGGGTTACATATTCAGATTGAAAATGTAGACAGGAATCGTGGTGAGTGCAAAAGCATAACCATGCTATTGAGGCACATCACGTCTAGGACGTATTTAGTAAATAGATGAGTGCACGTACAGGGGGAGAGAAGGAAGAGGGAGAAAGAAAGAGGGATGGAGGGAGGAAAAGAGAGAAGCAGGGGGAAGGGAAAGAGAAAAGGTAGGAGGGGTGTCGCCGGGGGGTAGAGCACTGGCATCAGATAAGTAACATAATGAAGCTGAAGGAGGAGTATCATGGCAACAAAAGAGAGGAATCAAAATCAGGTGGGAGGAAATGTTCAACCCAAGGTTGCCAAAGCCTGTTATATTTATCCACTTTGTCCAGCAATACTGCTTCTATTCTGGCATGAATCATCGCCTTGGTGATCCTGTGTTTTACCTCAGGTATGGGTAAGTGTGGGGATTTCCAGGCCTTCGCTATAGTCTGCTTGGCTGCAGTGGTAACCTGTAGGAACAGTTTTTGTCGGGATTTGGAGACATTGTCCGGTTTCATATTCAGAAGGGCTAGAGAAGGATCTGGGGGGATGGACGTATCCAGCAGAGTGGAAAGGATGCGGAAGACAGCCTCCCAGAATTCTTGTACTTTAGGGCACGTCCACCATATCTGTAAGTGGGTGCCTGCGTTTAGGCAACCTCGAAAACAAGTCGAGGGGTAGGAGTCCAGAAATTTTGCTATGCGGGCGGATACTAAGTACCAACGCATTAGGACCTTGTAGTTAGTTTCAGAAGCCACGATATTCTGGGAGGCTGCCTTAGTCGCTTGCCAAATGTTGGACCAGTCTACATAGTCTAGGTGCAATGGCAAGTCTTGTTCCCACTTATTGGCGTAGGCGGGCAGAGTCTGGTTGGGGGAAAGGATGTCATTTCATGGAAAATATTGCACTCATTCTTCCTTCTTTACTTCCCTCCTTCCATCTTTTCTATGTTACTTCCCTCCTTCCATCTATCATCTTCTACTCACTTTGTATTCTTTGACTTTTCTTCCTTCCTTCCGCCCTTTCTTTCACTCATTCTTTCTTTTGTTCTTTCTTCACTCCCTCCCCTTTCTTTCTTTCTTTCTTTCTTTCTTTCTTTCTTTCTTTCTTTCTTTCTTTCTTTCTTTCTTTCTTTCTTTCTTTCTTTCTTTCTTTCTTTCTTTCTTTCTTTCTTTCTTTCTTTCTTTCTTTCTTTCTTTCTTTCTTTCTTTCTTTCTCACAATGGACAGCAGAAACCAATACTTGTGTTTAAAGTGGACAACAACTCTCAACACACTCTTTATTTGCACCTGGCTCCAGCCCTCTCCCGCAATTCTTTTTTTTTTCTTGTTAAAGCGTAACTCCACTTTTGTTGAGAAAAAGACATTCCCTTCTGGGTGATCTCTGTACATTGCAAGGATTATAACAAACTTTGTTGCAGATTCCTACCTTTTGTTATTCTGAAGAAATCACAGTTTTTTCCTCTATGCCTCTGTGCTGAGTGGGTCTAATGGGAGTGGTTTTAAAATTATCAATCAGCTGTGCAGCTGCCGAGCACTAATGAGGAAAGCTGCTGGGCCTACATCCATTTAGACATGTTCCTATTGGAAGTATCTCACCAAGAATGACATTTTTGTTGCAGGGGATGCCTGAAATCTGACTTGTATCTTAGTGCAGATTTCTGGGGAAATTGGTGAGCCAATCACAAAAGCAGGAATGATGTTTCTGGGGTGTGGTCAGTATACATTCTGTGTACAGGACAGCTTCAGGTAGCCATATTGCATTGCATTTTCAGAAAATTACAGCAGCTGCGCATTGAAAAGGAAAGGTCATTTAAAATAGCATTCAATTACAATATGACTTGTGTCACAGTTGTATACGCTATACAATTTTTTTTCTTTATTTGCAATTTTTTTCCCCACGAAAGTGGAGTTACCCCTTAAGCATATTCACCGGTTTTTTTTTTTTTTGCTTTGCACAGTGCAGGACTTCCTCTTTTCTTGCCCAAGGCAAGAATGGTATTGCTCTCATGGTGTCTCACAGTACATGTGTGCCCCATTTTCAATTTGGGACCTTCAGGCCCCGGCAGATACCTCTGGCACATCCTTCTATGTGTAGGCCTTTCCTTATTCATGCATGAAGACCCCACACTTATGGGGGTTTAATAGCTTACGTTGTCTGCGCATGTGCGAAGACAGCGCTTGCACAGATGTGCTAAATGTCTCTGCCAGTTCCCAAAGCCTTGGCAGAACCCTGTGGCACATGCTGGATTGGTGAGGAGGGACGATGCCAGCATTATGGGAAATAAAGCTTAAGTTTGATTTAATAATATTTGGCCTTCCCTGGTTCCTCCTCTTCTCCCTCATCCCCATGCTAATGGAATTTTTGAATGCAACCCTTTCTTTTATTACCTAATTTTAGACTCATTGATACCATCAATGGGTCTCTATATTTCTCTATGCAGTGCAAGCAGGGTGCTTTACAAAGCTTCTTGAAAACATTACAGCATCCTCCCTCAGCACTTCTCTCAAAAGTCCTCAGCCCTGATGTAAGAAGTTGGCTGGTCCTTGGGAAGAGTTATGAAAACATCAAAATGCCTTGATAAGTAGATGTCAATCTGGAAGAGCGGGCATTCCTAGGTATTCACATGCATACCACCCTAGGTAGTGCCCACATATAATGCTGTGCCTCCATGAGTGAAAGAACTGGAATCCAATAAATGAAAGGCATGGGCCAGGGACAGTCACGTGAGCGTGACGTAACGCGTAGGGCGTAAGCGGAGGTTACCAGATGTGACGTTGATACTGATATGAGTACAATGCTTGGGAATAGTAACTGGATGCTTTTAACCTAAATGTGAGTGTTGCATTTGTTCAATACATTTTTTTATCTACTACACTATGAGAGTATCCTTTTCATACCCCTATCCTACATCGTATGGTGCGAGTATCTTGAGAGACCCTTGAGAACACCAGCCATTGGCAGGGCTATTATATCATTGAGGAAAAGGAGAAAAAAAAAAAAGGATAGAGGACATCTAGTGGCAAGGAGGAGATATTGCTACTCCAATGGTGATTTAAGACTACAGGCTTATTTCAAGTATCATTGAGGTAAGATGCTAGAGAGCACAGTGGTGTCACGTAAATTAAGAAGAGCACCATATATGAATTCCATTATTGGTGAAGGGATACACTTGAATCTCTTTGTTTGCACATACTAAATTTTGTTTATCACTATGATTTTTTTTTTTTTTTTTGGAGATCACATTTGTCGATATGAGTTTTTATACCTGAGATTGTATTACTGCATGGCGCACTTTGTAGGTGTCTTCGTTTTTTCACTTTATGTCATTATGATGTTCACCAATTATCCCTTTGCGATTATGCACTTTCTTTTTTAAGGTATTATATCTTCTATAGCACTTTAAGGGCATCAAAACACTAATACCCACCATTTGCACGTTGTAACAGGTGAGGATAAAGGTTAAAGTGCTAGCAGCAGCCCCCCCCCCCCCCCGCTGGTTGTTTATTTTATTGGTTTTTTTCAATCGCTATTTTTCCATATACACTTTTTTTATACACACTGATAGCGCGAGAGTTCACAACTTATTATACATGGACCAGGGGACAGTACAGCTGAAGAAAAAAAGGGCTAGGTGATGCTGGACTGCCTCCAGCCAGAAAATGAGGTGAGCTCTGACTTGCTGCAGCTTCTAATGCACACTATGAGAAGCTCACAGTGTGCAGTGAAATCAGAGCAAGCTATTTCAGTAGAGGAGAGGAGCCGGTACAACTGTGCAAGGCTGAAGAGATGACTAGTGTTCAAATTTAAGTGGCAAATAAATGAATTTAAATATTATTTTTCTATAGAAAGGTTATTATTTTGTGGAAGCACCAGTCCCCACGTGTGTTTGGATATTTTTTAAATTTGATTTCACTGGTAACATGTCCTAATCCTATAATGTCCTGTAATCCGCAGACGGCTTCCAATTACAGAGTGATATTGATGTAAAATAATTGTAGGAGAAGTGAGCAGCCCATTAGACAATTCATTAGAACACGGAGCTCCGGGACATGAAATGTTAGATTAAAACCGCGGCGTAGTAAACAGGCGATGACACGACAAATACACCACCGCTGATTTATAAACTGCTATGGAACATTCAAGAAATAGCATTTCAATCCAATTATATTTTATATATCTCTTATTCCAAACATTCTCATGGAGCCATGATCTACCTTAAAGTAGAACTAAAAGCAAAATTTTAAGGGTCCAGTTCACAGCATAGAAACTATTGATCGACCGGTATCGTTTTTTTTACCGCCGATACCGATATTTTGGTCATCGGATATCGGTATCGGCCGATATTTTCGAACATTAAAAAAATGTTGTTTTTTTTTTTAATGTCTACAGGTATTCTTGTGGAGGGATCTGGGGGTCTAAAAGACCCCAAACCCCTCCTCTGCACTTAAAAGCATTCAAAACGCCAAGTTTGGCTGTCTTGAATCCTGTAAGTTTTTTTAATTCGGCGCCGCCAGTACCGGAAGTGATGTCATGTCATGACATTACTTCCGAGTACTCGGCGGCGCCAAATTCAAAGAAACAAAGGCCCGGTCAGACGGCGGCGGTGGAGGTAGGATTCCCGGGTCTCCCGGTGAGACAGGTGACCCGGGCGAGCTGCGGAAGGTGGCGGGAGGAGGGGACGTCCCCTTCCGCTCCTTGGAATGACAGCCGATCGGCTTCTCAGCCGCATTGGTTGTTATTACAAGACAGCCGACCATCGACTATGGAAGCCGGTACCAGGGTGATGATTCAGGGCCAGTTCACACCACATGCAGTCCAGCATGGTTTTTTTTCTGCAACAAAAACACATGGAAAATAGGGTCTATGGTTTCCAATGGCATAGTTCACACCAGTGCTAGCAGTTCCAG
The DNA here is from genome assembly GCF_965119305.1 of Pelophylax lessonae. Lineage (NCBI taxonomy): Eukaryota > Metazoa > Chordata > Amphibia > Anura > Ranidae > Pelophylax > Pelophylax lessonae. The sequence goes on along the minus strand of NC_138770.1, from coordinate 600,561,106 downwards.
TGCGTTCCATCCAATTATATTTTATATATCCGTTATTCCGAACATTCTCACGGAGCCATGATCTACCCTAAAGTAGAACTAAAGGCAAAAACTTTTAGAGCCAGTTCACACTATAGAAACGTAGTCCAGATGCGTTCTGGATGCTTTTCTGCATACGCATTTTTGACGGGTCCTGGTGCGTTTATGATGCGTTTTACCACGTTCCAGTACAATTCAGGGCCAGTTCACACCACATGCAGTCCAGTGAGTTTTTTCACATCAAAAACACATGGAAAGTAGGTTATATGGATTCCGATGGCATAGTTCACAGCGGTGTTTGCAGTTCCAGTGCGTTCCAGCTCCAGAAAAAAAAGTAGAACATGCTACATTTTTCCTGCACTGGACTGTACTGGAACGCTGTAAAACGCTTCAAAACACACTGGAATGCAACAGAACGCACCTAAATGCACCAAAAACGCACTGGAACGCATCTAAATGCATCAAAAACGCGCATGCAGAAAATCCTCTGGAACTTATACTGGACTGCGTTTCTATGGCGTGAATTGGCCCTCAGTGCAGAAAAAATGCAGTATGTTCTACTTTTGACAGAACAGGTGTGAAAAATGCCATTAAAAACCATGTGACCTACTATCCATGCGTTTCCGATGCAGAAAAAAAACGCACTGGACTTCATGTGGTGTGAACAGGACCTAAGTTTGGATGGAGTGGAGAGGAATTAAGTCAGGTATTTTTTGTTGTCTGTGTCCCCATTAGAAGGATTCAGCCACACTATTTATTATGCTCACCTTTATCATTGAGATTGCGGGCTGGTTCACACCAGAATGCGGTGCAAGAAACCCATGTTCCGTGTGCTTTTCCATCATTGCATTCAAAACGCACTGTCCTTGCGATCTGCAGCAGGTGTCAGTGCAATGCTAGCGACACCCCAAACACAGGTCACAAAAGCAGCGTGTTTGCCTGCACTGAATTGCATGGTACAAAAGTACCCTGCGATCTGGTTGCAGTGCATTTTTTTTTAAGTAGTGCATGCACTTCATTTGGTTCTGTGCAGTGCAATTTCTGCCCATTCAAAAGAATAGGCTGAAAACGCAGTGAACTAGGACCACACAGGAATCACAAAGGAATGAGAGCGCGTTCCTGCACGGTTCCTGGTGTGAGCCAGCCCTAAAGGGTAAGAAAATCCCAAATTTTCGGTTGTCATCAAAAAAGTAATAGAGGGAAAATCTTCCAATGTGGTCACTAGATCTAGTCAACCCTCATTTGGAAGAATTTCCTCTCATTTCCTGTCTTCGCTATGAAAGGAAATCTCCCCAAAGGGACACAAATAGCAAAAAAAAAAAAAAAGGCAGGGGTTATCAGTGCTGGCATTATAAGGGGGCAAGAGGGGCAAGTAAACTTTTGCCGGCCATCATCTGTAAGGCCCCTTTCACACTTGTGCAACCTATAAGTCGCGCGATTTTGCCACAGTTTTTTTGCCACGATATTGACTGGACTTGAAGACTGCAGTCCACAAACGGTCACCATTAAATGTAAGCAAACTTGAGCAGTTCTGCAAATATTGAAAAGTCTATATGTGTAAAGTTAGTAGAGACAGATCCCAACAGACTAAAGTCTGGAATAAAAGCAAACGGTAGTTCAACAAAATATTGACATAAGGGGGTGATCCTTTTTACAACAGTGATTCTGTTTTTTATTTTATTTTTTTATATTTTTATATGTTTCACTAGTAAATACAGCTGGATAAAACAAAAACTGTGTCTGTCTTCATTTCAGGCTGAAAAGTAACACAATGTGATTATTTTATAGGGGGTGATTCTTTTCTTTACTGTAAGTGAGAAAATATAAATGTCCCTTAAAACTGCCCCCTGACACCTGGGATTTAACAGCTGAGCTCCTCCTGTTACCACTCCCAGCAGTGATTTGGCAGCTAAACTCAGAGGGTGAAATCTATCCCCATTCTATCGAAAAAAAAAAAAAGTTATCGACACAGAAACATGCTGAGAATGGCATGTACAAAGTTCCCAACAGTCCCTTATTTAAAGGGACTGCCCCTCTTTTGTAATCCAATCCATCTGCCCTCCTCAGTTCCCCCTCATTATAATGTGATATTGACCTCTATAAAAATGTACCATTTGCTTCACCAATGTTATTATATTACATTAAGTACAACATCTGACCTCTAAATTCCTGCCTTTGTTATTATGAAAGTTATATAAAGGAACATTAGGGATGGGGAAAGTACTTGTGCGGAAAACCTATTTTTTGGAGTATTCTTTTCTTCATGATCTGCATAACTGGGGACATAGCAGAGGTGCATCCTTTACTTACATACTTACTTACATACATCCATACTTTTCTCTAAAAGTGATCCCCTTTCTCCTCTCAGAACGTTGAGGGGTATGGAAAAAGCAAGGAGAATCAACACGTTTCTGTCTCCAACTTGCCTCCATTGGAGTGCGGCCAATGAGCGCTGACATTTTCATTTTCCTAAACTGCCTGGAAAAAATAAAAGAATCATGCGGGTTGGTTTATATGGGCAACAGCACCAATTGAGAAATAACTTCCAATTCACAATTTTATTTTTTGAGGGAGGAGATTCCCTTTATTTCACCTTTACCGTTGACTCCAATACATTATGCCAAAGTTTTACTGAATTATGCAGAAATTTCAGGGAAATGAAAACTCCCAATTTAACTTAACCCCAGTGCATGGTGAATCATGGTGGGAGGCATCAACTGGGCTTTCAATGCTCTTCTGGAAGGGTGGTGAGGCCGGTCCTAGCCTCCTGGGCACTTTGCCTAGCCCTGGGCCCCTAGGCACCTTAACTGGTTTGTGGAACCCTTACCTGCCCTCCTGGTTACTTACCTGCCCTCCAGGCACATTACCTATCCCTGGGCTCCTTATCTCCATCCTGGGCACATTACCTAGCCTCCAAGCACCTTACCTAGCCCTTGGGAACTTTACGTGGCACCAGGCTCAATACTTGGGCCCCTGGGCACATTACCCATGCACTTTACACCAGACTCCTTATCTGGACCCTGGCTCTTCAGCTGCCACCTGAGCTACTAAAAACAACTAAACTTTCAATGTAATGCATCCCTCGTAAAGAGTGAATCATGATGTGAGGCATCAGTTGGGCTTTTAATATTCTTTTGGAGAGGTTGGCGTGGGTCTCAGCAGTCCCTGGGCACCTTACCTAGCTCTTGGGCACTTTGCCCAGCTTTCGGGCTCCTTACATGGGCACATTACATAGCCCTGGGCACTTTACCTGGCCCTGGTCTCCTTACCTGCTCCCTAAGCACCTTACCTAGCCTCTGGCCACCTCACCTAGCTCTTGGGCACTTTGCCTAGCTTTTGGGCTCCTTACCTGTGCAAATTACCTAGCCCTGGCACTTTACCTGGCCCTGGTCACCCCACCCATATAGCAAGGATAACTTGCCATAAATATGTGGCAGTGTTAAATTGTAAGTCTGTTAACTTGCTGCACATTTTTAATGACAAGTTGTACACTTGCAGAGCTCATGAAGCACAAGTTCTAGACTAGTTGACTCTTTTCCAATTTGCAGCAAATTTGCATGGCAAGTCTCTAGCAAAAGCAAAGTTGCAGTGGTGAGTTTACAGCAAGAGCTCTGCGAGTCACAGTGCCCCCTGTGGTGGGATGACCATAGCACAACATAACTGAACCAGAACTTGCAGCAGACTTGCAGAATGTTTGCACAGAAAGTTGATTTGGAGTCATGCAATGCGGACTTACTGCAATTGTGCAACAAACGTGTGAAGCCTGGCAAGTCTAGCAATAGTTTAGCAAGTCACTTTCAAACTTGTAGCACGATTGCTTGCTATCTGAGTACCTGCCCCCCGAGGACCTTACCTAGCCCCTGGGCACCTTAAAGCAGCATTAGAAGCAAAAACAGGAAGGTAATATATTGCAGGTTACCAGTCTCTAAATGTGGTGGCTGCATTTGTTTTAATTTTTAGACTTTTTGTCTTTAATTCTACCTGGTGATCCGGCCAGTAAAACACTTTGGATGGCCATGCTCTGTATGGAGGAGCATTGGAGACACCTTTGGACAGCAACATTGCCATTCTTGGGAGAAAGCAATGTTAGATGTATCAGCAGATTTAAATGGGTGTGACTAACAAATTAAAGCCAAACTGCAGCTAACACTTTAAAATCACAGACATTTTTTTTTATGGATTAAAGGTTTTACATAAATACAGTAAATAAAATCTGATCATTGCAAACACCCCTGTCAGTGATAAATAGTTTGTCTCATCCCTCTAACTGCTACATCCGCAGCACAGTTTGACCTGTTAACCACTTTCTGCCTGCACTAAAGCCGAAAGATGGCTACAGCGCGGGCTTCCACTGCCGGGAGAGCGTCCCTAGGTGTCCTCCCATGATCATGTTGCTTGCACGCCCCCGAGGCGCTCAGGTGGCACGCTCTGTGATTGTTGAGTCCTTCGAACTCGGCTAATCACAGATCGGGGTAAAGGGCCAATCGCAGCACCCCTTTACCACATGATCAGCTTTAAGCCATTGACAGCTGATCACGGAAGTACGTAAACACAAGCTAGCTATGGGCTTTTTTTCTCCTCACGCAAAAGAAGAAAGCTGGTAACCGTCTTCTGTTACAGGGACATCAGTCCCAATAGTGTCCACCACTGCTGCTGATCAATGCCCACCAGTGCTGCTAATCAGTGCCTCATCAACAGTATCACCTATCAGTGATGCCTATTAATGCCGCCTACCACTTCCCATCAGTGTGGCCTATCGGTGCTGCCTATCAGTGCCACCTCTCAGTAACCTTCAGTGCCGCCTATCAGAGCCTATCAGTGCCCACCAAAGCCTCCTCACCAGTGCCCCTCATCAGTGCCCTTCAGCGCCTCCTCATCAGCACATATCAGTGAGGGAGAAAAAACTACGAAAATTTTTTTTTTTTTTTTAATAAAAAACCCAGTGGTGATTAATTATCACCAAAAGAAATATCTATTTGTGTGAGAAAAAAGTGGGAAACATTTTGTTTGGGTACAGTGTTGAATGATCGCGTAGTTGTTATTCAAAGTGTAACAGCGCTGAAAGCTGACAATTGGATTTGGCAGGAGATGGGGTAAAAGTGCCCAGTAGGCAAGTGGATAAAAAATAACAGACTTTGAAAAACAACAGACTTTTTACTGGCAGGACCATCAGGTCAAACTTAAGAAAAAAAAGCTTAAAAAGAAAACGAATGCAGCCACCGTATGTAAGAAGTTGTAAGCTGCAATAAGGTTCCTTTTTTTTTGTTTGTTTGTTTATTACTTTTTTATCTGGTCCTGTAACTTTCCCTGGCCCGCCGACTTCTTCCCTGGCCCCTGGACACTTTCTCTGGCCCCCTGCACACTTTATCTGGCCCATAGACTCCTTCCCTGGCCCCCGGACACTTTCTCTGGCCCCCAGATGCCTTTCCTGGCCCCTGGACACTTTCCCTGGCCCCCGAAACACTTTCTCTGGCTCCTGGACACTTTCTCTGGCCTGCAGACTCCTTCCCTGACCCCCGGACACTTTCTCTGGCCCCCCCAGACTCCTTCCCTGGCCCCCCTGGACACTTTCTCTGGTTCGCAGACTCCTTCCCTGGCCCCGCCGGCAACTTTCACTGGCCCTCGGACACTTTCTCTGGCCCCTGGACCCTTTATTTGGCCCACAGACTCCTTCCCTGGTCCCTGAACACTTTCTCTGGCACCCAGACTCCTTCCCTGGCCCCCGGACACTTTCTCTGGTCCGCAGACTCCTTCCTTGGCCCCCAGACACTTTCTCTGGCCCCCCCGACACTTTCTCTGGTCCGCAGACTCCTTCCTTGGCCCCCGGACACTTTCACTGGCTCCTGGACACTTTCTCTGGTCCCTAGACTCCTTCCCTGGCCCCCAGATTCTTTCCCTGGCCCCCGGACACTTTCTCTGCCCCCCCCCCCGACTCCTTCCCTGGCCCCTGGACACTTTCTCTAGCCCCCAGACACTTTCCCTAGCACCCGGACACTTTCTCTGGTCCTTGGATTCCTTCCCTGGCCCCCGGATAATTTCTCTGGTGCCCAGACTCCTTCCTTGGCCCCCGGACACTTTCTCTGGTCTGCGGATTTCTTCCCTGGCCCCCCGGATGCTTTCTCTGGCCCCAAGACTCTTTCCTTGGCCCCTGGACACTTTCTCTGGTCCGCAGACTCCTTCCCTGGCCCCCAGATTCTTTCCCTGGCCCCCGGACACTTTCTCTGCCCCCCCCTCCGACTCCTTCCCTGGCCCCTGGACACTTTCTCTGGCTCTTGGACACTTTCTCTAGCCCCCAGACACTTTCTCTAGTCCCAGACACTTTCTCTGGTCCTTGGATTCCTTCCCTGGCCCCCGGACACTTTCTCTGGCCCCCAGACTCCTTCCTTGGCCCCCGGACACTTTCTCTGGTCTGCGGATTTCTTCCCTGGCCCCCCGGGTTCTGTCTCTGGCCCCAAGACTCCTTCCTTGGCCCCTGGACACTTTCTCTGGTCCATAGACTCCTTCCCTGGCCCGCGGACACTTTTTCTGGCCCCCCAGACTCCTTCCTTGGCCCCTGGACACTTTCTCTGGTCCATAGACTCCTTCCCTGGCCCCTGGACACTTTCTCTGGCCCCCAGACTCCTTCCTTTGCCCCTGTACACTTTTCTCTGGTCTGCGGATTCCTTCCCTGGTCCCCGGATGCTTTCTCTGGCCCCCAGACACTTTCTCTGGTCTGTAGACTCCTTCACTGGCCCCCCCGACAATTTCTCTGGCCCCCGGATTCCTTCCCTGGCCCTCGGACACTTTCTCTGGCCCCTGGACACTTTCTCTGGCCCCCGAATTCCTTCCCTGGCCCCTGGACACTTTCTCTGGCCTGCAGACTCCTTCCCTGGCCCCCAGACACTTTCTCTGGCCCCCAGACACCTTTCCTGGCCCCCAAATCCTTTCTTTGGCCTCCAGACTCATTTCCTGGCCTCCGGACATTTTCCCTGGCCCCCAGACTCCTTCCCTGGCCCCCCGGACACTTTCTCTGGTCCGCAGACTCCTTCCCTGGCCCCCCGGCAACTTTCACTGGCCCTCAGACACTTTCTCTGGCCCCTGGACCCTTTCTTTGGCCCACAGACTCCTTCCCTGTCCCCCGGACACTTTCTCTGGCCCCCTTCCCTGGACCCCAGACACTTTCTCTGGTCCACAGACTCCTTCCTTGGCCCCCAGACACTTTCTCTGGCCCCCCGGACACTTTCTCTGGTCTGCAGACTCCTTCCTTGGCCCCCGGACACTTTTACTGGCCCGCGGATTCCTTCCCTGAAACCCGAATACTTTCTCTGGCCCCTGGACACTTTCTCTGGCCCCCAGACTCCTTCCCTGGCCCCCGTACACTTTCTCTAGCCCGCTGATTCTTTCCTTGGCCTCTGGACACTTTCTCTGGTCCCCAGACTCCTTCCCTGGCCCCTGGACACTTTCTCTGGCCCTCAGATGCTTTATCTGGCCCCCAGACTACTTCTCTGGCCCCCAGACACTTTCTCTGGCCCCTGGATTTCCTTCCCTGGTCCCCGGACACCTTCTCTGGTCCGCAGATTCCTTCCCTGGCCCCCGGACACTTTCTCTGGCCCCTGGATTCCTTCCCTGGCCCCCAGATACTTTCTCTGGTCCACGGATTCCTTCCCTGGCCTCCAAACACTTTCTCTAGCCCCCAGACTTCTTCCTTGGCCCCCAGACACTTTCTCTGGCCCCTGGATTCCTTCCCTTGCCCCCGGACACTTTCTCTGGTCCACGGATTCCTTCCCTGGCCCCCGGACGCTTTCTCTGGTCAGCAGATTCCTTCCCTGGCCCCCGGACACTTTCACTGGCCCGCGGATTCCTTCCC